>NC_136921.1:30542488-31142488 GCF_949752795.1 Hyperoodon ampullatus
TATATATTTTTAAAAGCCTAGCTAGTGTCTGCTCATTTACTTTTTTTCTTTTCTTTACGATATAATTACTTGGCACTGGAAGTTTTGACCTTTAGTAAAACTTTTTATAGTGCCAGTCTAGAAAATAATGCTTTGATTAAACATTTCTCTTAAAGACAATTTACCAACTTGCACTTGAAATTTAAGTAGTCATCTTATGAATATGTTTATTTAGAAGATCTTAAAAACTATATATTCTGTTGTAACATACATTTAGAATCCCTTGATTAGGGCAATTTGGAGAGATTCTTGGAAAGAAAGAAGTATCTTTAATCTGAACCTTACTAATAATTGCAAGAGGAAAATGGCACACTAATTCTTGCATTTCGATAAAAAGAAAGCCACCATCAAATCACTTTAATGAAAGATTTAATACTCTGTTAAACACATAAGTTTGCTTAGTTTGATATCTTACCCTGTGGTTTCATTTCCACAGACTAGCCTCTCTCTAACAATGACACACATTTGATTAGCACCTACATTTTACCAAACATTATTTTCATATATATGGTCTCACATTTATTCTCCTCTTTCCCCCCCAGTTTGCTGCTAAGGGAATTTCCTTGAGTAAGTTAGTTGGTAAGAATTAGAACATGGTTCTTTTTCCAACACTTAGCTTTACACATTCTCATGTATCTGTCCTAAACAGTGTGCTTGTACAAACACATACACTGACTGTCACCCTCTATTCTCTTCACACTAGTCTATCCTTATTCCCCTATTGGCTCCCCAATACCAACTGGGAGGGAGCATATGGCAGGTACAACTTACTGATAGAATAATTTTAACAAGTTACATCTGGAATCAATCCATTACATCATCATTCTGACTTGTTAAAAAATATTCAGGAAACCAACGGGTCCTTTAAAATGACATGACGCTAAATAACTGGTTTGACTGGCATTTGTCATCCGGAGAGTTGTTTCAGTTTTGTGCACTTGCAGACTAGGCTGAAAGAATGACTAGTGGAGAAGTAAATAGCAATTAGCTGATGTGACCCATGGGTAGATTTTCTGATTTTTGCCACTTGAAGCAATTCTCAAAGACATTTAAAAGGACTTCCGATTAATTTTAATGAAATTTGAGAGCAGTTATATAGATAGTTTGCATCTTCAGCAGTGCATTAATTTGCAAATGATGGGGCCAGCCTTTAAGAATAGGGTGCTTCTTTAACATTTAGGATCAGATTGTAAAAATAATTACTTTCTCTTTTTTTTTTTTTTTGCCAAGTTAAATCACTTTTATCTCTATAGGAAAGGGAGGATCTAAAAATATATATATAAATTACATTAGTAACACAACATAAGAAAAAAACAGGGGAAAGCAAACCAACAGAGAAGTCTGTATGATGCTAATCTAACCTGTTTATAAAAAGGCCCTGCATCAGAAATTCACAATCCTACCCACTTCTAAAAATATATTTAGACATGTACAGAAGCGGTGGGCTTGTTTTTAAATTGCCTTTTTGTAAAAATATATTAAAGGTGAATAGAAATCCTCTCTCCCTGCCCCCTATCCAAGCCCCAGCTCTGTGCTGGGGATTGGAGACCAGAGGTAACTCTCTCATCATGTTCTAAACCTTGGTTACAACCACTCCCAACCCCTCCCCAACTCACTTCACTTAGAACATGAAACATTAAAAAAAATAAAAAAAGAAACAAAAAGCACACTAGCCTCTTTGGAAAAGCGTAAATCTGAGGGTAAACTTGCTTTTCATTTAAAACACAAAACAACAAACAGCCAGCTCTGAGAGCCCAACTCAATTAATCAGAAACCCAGTCAAATGGAGGTTGGGTTTCAGCTCCACAAAACTTTTAACAAAGAAACAGAAGGGAAAGAGGCCTGGAACCAGGGGGGATATGCTAGCAATTAGCTGCCTTTGAAAGATCAAGGGGAGGGGGTGTTAATGGGCAGAAGGGCTGGGGTCCTGGTCTTGGTTACAGCAGTCAGGGCCTAGTCAGGCAGTTGCCTACACAGGGACACAGGCTGCCCTCCTTCCCTCCCCTCACTACCCTCTGTTGCTTTGAAATCCCCAAGAAAAGCAAAGCTGGGCAGAAACAGAGGGGAGGGGAGTGGGAACCTCACGTGCTAAGGGGGAGGTAGCCAGGCTTTTTTGCCTTTGGTGTGCATAGATGGAGGACTGCTCGGCCCCCGGGGCCCCCAAGATAGGAAAAGGATATGGGGCTAAGGGACCCCTGATTCCAAGGAAGGAGAGTAAATGTCGGGCTGTGGAGAAAAGAAAGACAAACTGGAGACACGAAGACGACCAGGGAAGCCTCACATATTCCCTGTGGCCTGCACGGTAGCTGTTAAATTCCCCAGAAGCACTGGGAAAACTGAGGTGAAGTCAAAGTGGGTGGTAGAAGACAATGAAGCACTCCACTTGGGCAGTGCCGAGATGGAGAGACGGAGACGTTCTCCATCCAGTCCAGGTCACCAGGGAGGCAAGACAGGTGGAGCTGGAGGGAGCTGGGGGAGGGGGAGGGAGGGGGTGGGCACTGTCTGGACAACAGAAACACTCACAAAGGGAAGAGGGGGTGGGAGGTTCAGATGATCTGCTCCTTTACAGGTGGGCATCTCCGCTCCTAGGCTCGGGCTCCCCCCACATCAGCACTCTGCTTGAGCGTCCACCTGACATCTGGGAGTGTAAAGGTCCACGAGTGAAGATGTGACTCCTGAAGTCTTCTTCAGACCAAGACCTCAAGGTGGGGAGAGAAGCAGGGAGGCTCCTGATGGAGAACCTGGGGTGAGCTGTCCTGCCACATCCTCTCCAGAAGGTCCAGGCTGTGCTCTGTGGTACGGGTGAAGGGATCAGGCCGTAGAGCAAGGGCTATCTGCTTCAGCGGCAGATGCTTTCAAGGCGTTTGGGAGATGGTCTTTGCCTCCTGGAGCCCAGCCAAAGCTATGTGGAGAATGTTCTGTAGCACCTCAAACTCTAGGCAAATCCCTGGAGCTCACCCTGGGAGAGGTGGCTTCAACTGTAGCCACCCAAAAGTACTTGCCTCCAATGGGCTACAAAGTCTCGGTCAAAGTCTTGGGTGTTGGTCCTCTCCCCACCTTGAGAAGTGACAGGAATCTCTCTTCTTGCCAAGGATGAGTGAAGTCAGCCCATGGCCTTTCTAGGCCACTCTGGAAATGGCCCACGGTGGGGCAGTACGAAGACTCTGGGCCCTCCTCTTTATTTCCATGAAGCATTTGGCAAGAGGCGGCAGAGGCCAGAGGCTTCTCCCAGGAACGAGTCTTGAGTGGGACACATCCATTGGGCTAAGAGGAGGCAGGAGAATGGGCAGAGGTGGGCAGGCTTCTGGAGACAGGGCTGGAGCCGCAGAAAGTGTTGAGCACTGGGCCTCACACTTCATGACCAGGGAAATACCGAGGGGCCCAGGCTCTCCTCATGCCTCTCCTCATCCTGCTTTCCAGCTTTAAGTGGGGATGACAGTAAAGGGCAGACAAAGCTGGTGAAAGGGAAATGGATTGGGGCAGCAGAAAAGAGGGCTCTAGTCAGCTGGAAACCTCTCCCATTTACTGGCTACTCAGAGATATGGAAAAGGAAGGCAGGATGCTCCAGTGGAAGCAGGGAAGGGAGTTGAGGGAGTAGGTGAAGGGGCCCGTGGGAGAGTCCAGGCCTTTGGTCAGTTCCAAGAAAGCAGGACAATGCGCCTCAGCACCTTGTCCGGGGCAGGTAGGATCCAGGAGTGCCCTGAGAATTGACAACGGAGAAGGCAATGGGGGTGAAGGGGTGAGGGGCAGGACACAAAGGGGATCACAGAAGCACTTTGCCATTTCTGTGGATTTTCAGGATACGGCCGAGTCTCTGCTTTGCTGTAGCCAGGCCCTTTTTGGGACGCTTTCCTGGTCCTGCTTGATTGCTCTGGGAGCCAACTGAAGGGCGCCGCTGGGTCAAGAAGACACCAGGGGCCATGGGTGTGGTGCTGCGGTTTGCCTGGGCCATGCCAAAGGCATTGGGACGAGCAGTATACTCATGGTCAGCAAGACTTCCTGAGAGGGCCTCTTGTTTAGGCTCAGGCGGAGGCAGGGGCGAGGAGGAGGTGAGAAGTTGGGGTGTAGTGGCCAGAGTTGGAGCTGGTACTGCCACGCTGAGATTAGGCTCTTGAGGGCGAGGCTGTTCTACCTCCTTCAACAAAGGCTTCTTCTTGATATATTTCTTCTTTTGGGCCTTCTGTAGCTCCTGTGGGGGCAACTTTGCAGCTGCTGCAGCCAAGCCTGTCTCAATGGAAGCTACCCGGGTCCCCTCACGCACAGGACAGTCCTGCTTCGGTAGAGTTGGGGTCACACGGGCTTTAGGACTCCATGGAGCATCATCTGAGTTCTTCTTTTTCTTGGGTCGAGATTTCAAAGCAGGGTCATCATCGCCAGACTCCAGGGAAGGGTAAATATACTCTGCATCCTTGAAGCATGCTCCCAAGCTGTCCTGTTCATCGAGACTGGCGTTCTCCTCCTCCTCCTCGCTCTCGGTTCTCCAGTATGATGGCCGCTTGATGGGCCACTTCCCTGGGATGCGCTGGGAAGCAGGACTGCTAGACGCTGTGCCCAGCCCACTGCTGGAACTCCCACTGCTTCGGTCCTGCCCCCCGGTCCACCAGGCCTGCAGGCTGGAGGTAGCGGGCGAGGATGATGAGGACTGCGGGTTGGCCGCGCACAGCATGCCCTGCATGGCCTCCTGAGTGCTGGGAGAGGCAGGGGCCTCGGTGAGGGCAGCATAGTCAGGTCCCCCCACCTGCCTGCTGGCCTTGAGCAGATCAAGAGTTCCACCAGCTCCACTCCCATTTCCAAGCTTGCCTTCGACCCCTTCTACCATGTCCTCATCTGCTGTATAGTCCTCCTCAATGTCAAACTCAACTTCTCCTGGTTCACGAACTCGCTTGGGGTCAGAGCAAGGCTTCGCACGGGGCAACTTTCGGGGAAATTTTGGTCTTTTTATCAGAGTCGCCTTCTCCTTTCCCAGTCTCTCATCAATCTGCAGTTCATCATCTGAATCCAAGCCAAATTCATCCTCCATCACCTGTTCTGCCACCAGCCTAGCCTTGTCTACCTTCTTTGCGATCTTGGCTCGCCGAGACTTGGATAAGCTCTTTACCCTCTTGGCACTGCCATTAGACGTCAACAGGGCCAGCGGGACCTCATTCCCATCAAGGTCCAAGTCTGGCGAGTCATCATCTGAGTCATTCAAGCAGGTACCAGTGATGTTGAACTTTGCTTTCTGGGAACAGCCTGTCTTCAGTGCCTGATGACTGTATGTGTCCATGAGATTATAGCTCAATTGGCCAGCAGGCCCCAAGGCTGAGCTCTCCTTGCCCTTTCGCTCTGCCTTCTTGAAGAATTCCTTGGGCTTCAGGCCTTTCTTCTTTGAACCACTTTTGGAGGGCAGTGACAGCCTGGACATGGATACTGAAGTGGAATGGGCTGGCCTGCTTAAGGGAATGGAGCCGGCTGGGAAGATCCTCTGCAGCCCAAAGATATTGCTTGTCTTCCCAACGTTCTGTTGGAAGATATCTTCCACCAGGCGAATCTCCCTAGACAGATCTTTAATGAGCTGTACGGTCCTCACTGTCTCCGGGATCTCATCCTCGTGGTCTGGCAGAGCTTCTTTCCTTGTCCAGGCTCTAAAGGCCAAGTTCAGGGCTTTACCACCACGGACCAGGTAGGAGGCAGGGTGTCTCCTGTTTTCTCGCAAACCTCGAAAGACGTCCAGGATATGCTTTCCCACATACCAACAGATGGTCTCAAAGTTGGGGAACTTGAAGAGGTCTGCTGTGCTCAACCGCTTCTCAATCTCATAGACTTTGAGCTGCATTTCAATGTTAAGGCTGTGTAAGAAGTTCCCTCCAAAGACAAGGCAGTCCACGGGGGTCAGCACAGCATGGATCCATCCTGCAGGCATGAAAAGCGTCTGTCCTTGCTTCACAGAACACTTGTAGCACTTGTCCACCTGGTCCCCAAAGAACATCTCATTCTGGTTAGAGGAGCTGCTCCAGCACTCAAAGAGAGTCAGGTTGGCATTTGTTGGGCGGATCAGGTAGAAGATCTTCTCACCCTTGAGCACATGGTACCAGACCGAGCTGCCACCAAAGTCAATGTGAAAGTCTGTATAGCTATCCCGCACGCTCATGAGGCAGTACTTCTGCACATTGGGCCTCTCAAAGATACACTCCTCTGGCCACAAGTTCTCCACCCATGAGAGCTTCCGAACAATCTTGGGTGTCTCCACAAGGTTAGAAAGCCTGGTATCAGAGAACTCCAAACTGATGACATTGAGGACTTTCTCCCTCTTCCCGCTATAATAGTATTTCACAAAATCACCAAGCTTCATCTTGCAGTTGGCCTGGCGGGTCACATCAATCACATCAATCTCTTTGTCAGAACCAACATAGTGTTCCACATCCCTCACAGTGAATGATGGTGAGGGCAGCGTCATCCCCAATCCATCCTTCTTCGAGACCAGGATGGGCACACTGAAGCTATTCTCTTCCAGGAATTCCACGGTCAGCTGACTTCCAGTGGGCTTCAGAATCACTTCATCCGAGCTGTCAAAGGTCCTACTCCGAAGCTCTCGAATGAACGTAGGGCTTCCCGTCTTCACTGGCTTCCCCTTGTGTGTATCATGGCCTTTTGAAGATACACAGCGTTTTTTCATGATGGGGGGCCCATGTAAGACCTCACAATTGGGGCAGTGGTAGAGGTCAATGTCATCAGCCTTCTCCTCTTCAACACCAACACAACTGCCATGAAACCAGTCCTGGCACATGTCACACTGGATCATGAAGCGGGTGACATCGTAAGGAAGCCGACAGAGGCAATACACCGGTACCGAGGCCATCTTCGCCTGGCCTTGGAGCGTCCTGCGGTGGGCCAGGTTCTCAGCGTCAAAGGGAGCGGGAGGCGGCAGCACGCATTCTCTCTGGACGAAGGGAGAATCTCTTCACGCCTCTCAAACTGACAGGAACCTCCTCACGCCCCAAACCTGACAAGAACGTATTCGGTCCGGAACCCTACAGGGACCTCCTCATCCGCAAAGCCGCAGGGATTCCTCACGCCCGCGGAGCTCAGTCCCGCCAAAGCGCCGGCGGCCGGGCTCGCTCCGGAGCTGCTCAGCGCCTCGCTCAGCGAAGGTTCGGCGACGCGCACCGAATTCTGGGATCGTCACGGCAACGCGGCGAACCTTTCTCGCCTTGTTCTCGAGCCACCCGCTGGGTCGCGCGGCCCTGGCCGCCCAGCGGTGCTTCAGGGCAACTTTCTCCACAGCTCTGCCCCGGGCCCGGCCGTCAGGGCCTACTGGAGCCCGCGGCTCGGGCCTAGGCCGGCCCGCCTGACGAACAGGCAAGCGGCGGCGTCGCTGGGCCGGCAGAAGATCGCCTCGAGCAAACCAACGCGGAAGGAGATGAACCGGCAGCCCGGTTGGAGAAAAAAACAGCCCGAAAAATCGCCGGGAGAAGCCCGGTGGCGGTGATGGGCAATTCAGAGTAGTCAATCGCTCTCATTTTTTTAATGCTTTTCCATCATTTGAAGATGGCAATAAACAAGGACAATTTCCTGGAATGCCCATTGGGATAAATGGATTAGTCAGTCTTTAAGTGTCATCAAATTCATAAGGACAAGTTGAAGTAAGTAGTCAGATGATATTGGACATTGATTCTAAAATGTGCAGAAAAGGAAAGCTACTCGGGAATACAAGAATGGTTCATTCATATTTTTCCTACTTATACAAGTGAAAATGCTATGGTTATGATAACACGTTTAGCGGTGGTTCCTTTCTAGGGTACTTCTCAAGATACATTCATCTTTTGCCCATTCTTTCCAGGAGGTTGCAAAGCCCATAGGGATTCCTGTGGCTTTGTCAAGAGATGAGTGTATGTCTTTGCAATAACCCCAGCGCTTTAAGAGTGACTACTGTAAGTATTGGCTTTTCAGAATTGTCCCATCTTTTGGGCTACTCATTTCCAAAGGAGACTACAAGTGATTTGTTTTCTATTTGTTTTACATACCACGGCAACAATGACAAGATCTAAGCTTTTAGCAATAGGAAGTTTTTTTCCCTAAGGCTTCAGTTATGATGGAAAAAAACAACATATATCAAAAACAACATATATCAAAAAACAACATATAATCTGTACTTCAACATACTAGGTGGAGCAGAGGGATTTACAGCTCAGAAAGCCAGAGGTCCACTGACACTTAAGGACTTCTGCCAAGAAGAAAACATCTGTGAAAGGACAAATAAGGACATAGACCTATATGTTGAAGGCATAAAACATCTTACAGTATGAGAAGGGCTCCTGGGATGAGAAACTTTTCCTTGACTTGTGTGTGTCTAGGGGAGTTAGCTCTACTCTGCTCTAGATTCCTAAACAATTTTGTGCATACTTCCATTATATGCTTACTATATTCTATTTGTTATGTATGCTTATCTGTCTCTCCTCCCCATCCCCCTCCTACCCTAACCAGCAGCAAGCTCTTTCAGACAGGGAATCACGTCTGACTACTCTCAGCTTTAGAGCCCAACACACATATAACTTCTTAATTAATATTGCTTGAATTTATTTATGAGAATAGTCTCATTTTGAACCCAAGGCTGGAGTAGTGAGTGTCATTAGTCAACTTTGCACTGATGAAATTTCTTTTTCATGTCTGGAAAAAGAAATCAAAATGTCCGTCAGCCAATTTAGAGTTGTTTTTTTTTTCTTTATTTGGTGCCCACCCCCCTTTTTTTTTAAATCATGCTTTTGCTGAATGGAAATATTGCTTTGATGTGATTATGGACACATCCTCTGAAATGGAGTTTTTGATTAAAAGACTATAATCTAAAAGTAGAAGTTAAGCATAAAAGTATAAAATCATTTCCCCTGAGGGAAAAAACATTGCTCATCCAGTGACAGGATTTTCATGTTCAGTCGTTGGCAAAAGGGAAACATTCGAAATCTAGTTTGAGATCATTTTTTGTAACATGGTGTATTAACTAGGAATTCATTAAGCTACCAGTAAAAGTAAACCTAAGTATATATGTGTGTGTATATATATATATATATATATGTATATATTTGCTTAAATGAAAAGGGGTTTATTTTTCTTACCTAGTAAGAAACCTGGAAACATGTGGCTGCTGATGTTAGTTCAGTGGCCCAAGGATATCAGGCCCATGTTTCTATGATTCCCTTAACCTTTCCTTGGACTCACAGGTTAGTTGCCGCAGCTCCAAACATCACATCTACATTCAAGGCAGGAAGTAGGTGAAAGGGTTGTTTCAGCCCAGCCACATCTGTTATATTTTTCTATTAATTAATTTATGTGTTAGTTTATTCATTTATTTAGGCTGTGTTCGGTCCTTGTTGCTGCACACGGGCTTTCGTGCTGAACACGAGTTGCGGCGAGCGGGCGCTACTCTTCATTGCGGTGCACAGGCCTCTCATTGCAGTGGCTTCTCTTGTTGTGGAGCACAGGCTCTAGGCATGCAGGCTTCAGTAGCTGTGGCACGCAGGCTCAGTAGTTGTGGCTCGCAGGCTCTAGAGCACAGGTTCAGAAGTTGTCACACACGGGCTTATCTATTCCACCGCATGTGGGACCTTCCCAGGCCAGGGCTCGAACCAGTGTCCCCTGCATTGGCAGGCGGATTCTTAACCACTGTGCCAGCAGGGAAGTCCCCACACATCTGCTATTTTTTAATCAAGAAAGTAAAAGCATTTCTATGACCTTCATCAGTGGACTAAGTCTTAATTCGTGGACTACAAAGATGTTACATGGTCATTTATAGATACAAGTAAGTCTGAGGGAAAGAGCTCCAGTGTAAGACAGTAAAGTACCTTGTCCAGGGAGTTGGGAATGGCTATTGGGGAAGCAATCACCAAAGTCAATCCCATAAGGCAATGTGACCTGATGGAAAACGGTGCATTGAATAAATTCAACTTTAACGCTAAATTGGCATAACTCCACTGCTGTTTATCTTTATTTTCTTAGATCTTAACTTCTTTACCTTAAAAACAGAAGTTTTCATATTCTTCACCAAACATTGCACACTTGAGAAACAGAAAATGCTGGTAAGAATACAATGATGCACTACCAAACGTGAAATAGATAGCTAGTGGGAAGCAACCGCATAGCACAGGGAGATCAGCTCGGTGCTTTGTGACCACCTAGAGGGGTGGGATGGGGACGGTGGGAGGGAGGGAGATGCAAGAGGGAAGAGATATGGGAACATATGTATATGTATAACTGGTTCACTTTGTTATAAAGCAGAAACTGATACACCATTGTAAAGCAATTATACTCTAATAAAGATGTTAAAAAAAAAAACAGGATACAATGATGGCTGCATAATCTACTTGGTGATAGATCTGAAAGCCCCTTCTTTCTAGAACTTTGAGCAAATAATTTCAACTCTCCTACATATCAATGTTCTCTGCAAATTAAATGGGTCCAAATGGATAATCTCAAAATTCTTTTCTGCTTTACCAATTTATTATTCTATGATTTGTGGTAATAATCTATTAATTGAATAAATGTCTTGAAATCCTGGAGTTTAGAAAATTATTGAAATTAAGAATTAAAAGTGGTACAATCGCTGTAGAAAGGACTTCAACATTGATATACCCCATGAGTAAGCAATTACACCCCTCAGTATAAACACCAGAGAAATTCTTTCACTTGTACACTAATAAATATATATATAAGAACGTTTACAGAGATACCATTCGTATGGAAAATACCCAGAAACTATTCAAATGCCAAAAAAGTGGGGAATAAATAAATAAATAAGCTGTAGTATGTTCACCCAATTGGTTATCACAGGAGTTAAAATGAAGTACAGCTAGTTGGAACACCATGTATGGTGTTATAAATATAATATTGAGAAGAAAAAAATTAGTCTCCTAAGATTATATATAAAATTTCAATACCCTTTTTATAAAGTTAAAATAACTAAAACCAAACAACATGTGTATTAGAAATATGTAAAAATATAAAACTAGGTATGCTTTCAAATGGCAATGAAATGATTATTATAAGAGTCAAGGTAGTAATTACATTAGAAGGGAAGAGTGACGAGTCCAATGGATAAGATGGAAAAGTTTCCCAGGTAATGTTAACTACTGTCAATGCTCTAATTATCACACTGAGTAGTAGATTCATAGATACTTTTATAGGATTTTAAATAAATAAGTAGTTGAATAAATAAATACATACTTGCATACAAAAGGCCAACGGACTGATAGATTATATCAAGAACAAAGGATTGGGCATCCCTGGTGGCGCAGTGGTTGAGAATCCACCTGCCGATGCAGGGGACAGGGGTTCGTGTCCTGCTCCGGGAAGATCCCACATGCAGCGGAGCTGCTGGGCCCGTGAGCCATGGCTGCTGAGCCTGCGCGTCCGGAGCGTGTGCTCCGCAACGGGAGAGGCCACAGCAGTGAGAGGCCCGTGTACCGCAAAAAAAAAAAGAAAGAAAAGAAAAAAGGATTACGCTTAATCCCTTTCTGTTTACTTAAATTTCAAGTAAAAAAAGATTTATAAGTCCATATCATCTATGGAAGTTATTTTAGAAAAGACCTTTAAACTCATGGTTTCATTCCATATAGAAAACAAGTGACGCCAAAATTCACTCACCAAAAATAGTAGAAATTTTTGGTTATTTAGGATGTCTTCTATTAGACCACCTAGTCGTTTAATCAGTGCTAATAAAACAAGGAAGGAAATCACAAGCATACCACACCCTACCCTGAAATCCAGTCCCTCTAAGGATGACAACAGTCACTATTCCCTTTTATCACCAGTCTCATCCCTGTTCTTCTCTGGAGTGAGGTCAGGACAGTGACATAGGAGGGTCCATCCACCGCATCTTCCTGAGCAGAGAGGAGGTTTTAGAAATGACCCAGTACTCGGTATTTCAAAGCATGTCCTCTACTGGGTGAAATGAGAGATTATCAAGAGATGATTTAAACCACGATGAATCCCCAAATAATGAGGAACACAGCAGATGAAGACAGGCAAAGAACAATAATGAGGAACACAGCAGATGAAGACAGGCAAAGAACAAGACATTGAAATGTACTGACACAGATGCCCAAACCAAAGCAATTCATTTGTTCTATATTACACACACACACACACACACACACACAACTGTGACATTTACTGTTATAGGCATGGGGGCTATACATCAATGAACATAATAAGCTAAGTCTTTGCTCTTTAGAACTTATATTCTACTGGAAAAGACTAACAATATTTAAGTAAACAAATCAATAAACAAGATAATTTAAAAGAGCAAAAGTGAAATGAAGGAAATAAAATCATGTAGTATAATAGAGACTGAGGGGAAAAAACATTGCTTTAAAGCACAAATGACTTCTAACTTTTTACGATCTTCGATCCATGCAAGCTTTGAGATTGCATCAGTACTCATTAGAACAAAACTGCAGCCCCTTATGCTTATAAAATTGACTTGTATCGACCAAATTCAAGTGTCATTAGTCCCACGTATCTGAAGCTACTGAAACCTACTAAAATATGTGGAGAGCACACACTGCTTCACCATTCAGCCACTCTGCAATCAGGCTCCTTTTTAACCCTCTCCTTACCCCTTCCTTAAGATCCTTCAGAAATTGAGGTGACCACCCCTCCTGTAATGTCCAGGAGCTCTGAAGCAGAGTACATTTCTTTTACCAGGCCCCATGCTTCTGACATATCTGGGGGTGATATCCTAGGGGAATTTAAATGTATACATAATTTTTATAGGCATAGATTTAGAAGAGCATATTACATATTCAAATATATATACACATATCTATGTTTGTATGTATGTATATGTATATCCATCCTATCTTGGGATCCCATATTTTGATGAAGTTTCATACCTAACACACATCTTGGGGCATCCATTTACACATGGCTTTGAATTAATAATCATGTAAGAAAATATCCAGACTCCAACAAATGTGCAACATCCGCAAAGTCATTGATTAAATCTTAGTGAGAAGTTTACAAATTCTCATATATAAGTTTGTGGTTTTTTTCAGCTTGTAAGCCTGATCCAGAGCTGCTATCAGAAAATTGACCCCCTCTGCTCTCAAACATGACATCTGCCCTTGATTCCGAACATAGGTGGTCATCACCAGCAGAAAAAGAAATTTGATTTTGGAACAGATTTCTTGAGTTTCCAGTTCAATACCTCTTCCTCACTAGGTAACAGGCATCAGTGAGAGAACTGTCCAAAAGATCTATTATACAACCATTGCATCGATCCAGTTCAAGACCAGAAAGATCAAGCAACAAACCACACACTGGAAGCATTTGCATTAAACAATTTATTGAATGCCCAGCCGGTCTGGAAACGCTCTAGTGTCCTGCTGGTTGTAAAGAGTGTTGAAGCCCTACCTTACCTTCCCCAGTTACAAATGTTTCAGACAGAAAACCTTAGACCACGCGAGAGAATCCAAGCAAACGAAATGTTAAAGTCATGCTCATCTGCTAATAGACCCAGACGCTGTCTCTCACCACTTTTGAAAACTCATATTTGCAAGTATGACCCACTTCATTTCTAAATCACCGTAGTTCAACCAGTGTCCAGAACCAGGATGTCAGTAGGTTTCTGATACCACGCTTCTCCCTTTCTCTGAAATGGTTCCCAGAACAAGGGTTAGCCCCATTTAACACATTGTATAGAACAGTCTCTCTCACATTGAATAGAAAGGTTAATGCGTCCTCAGGCCCTCAGAGAATCTATAAAAGAGGAAGAACAGCATTATGAGGGGTTGGGATTATTCCGCTAGGGATGCTTTCAGGGCTTCATTTTTCCATGGTAGAAACAAAATCTCTTGTTTCCAAAGCAAGATGTCAACATGATTTTTAGCTGTCAACCACTTTTTGTGCAAGAAGTTCAGTTTTAGATAGCAATCACTTTTTTGTGCAAGGAATTCAATACTTATCCTTCTCTTTCACTATAATAAAAGTAAATATATATAAAGCTTTTTAACCAAACTAATTGCAAAGCTATTTAGCTAACTCTCAAATTATTGCAGGAAAGTCACCCAAACAGAGAGATGATTTATGTCACAAAATATTTGTAATAGTCTGCTAACATAAGTGATATGTGATTTGTGGACATATGAATTGTTTGCCTTTCTGGGTAACTAACTGGAAATCCTACACACTTTGATAGTCAAAGGCTTTCTTCCACAAACGTTCATCTGTAGTTCATTTGTCTGTAAAAAGTCAAAGGCTTTTTATTTCATATGGGCAGCTACCTAGTCGGTATAGACCCTGAGAACAAAGCAAAAATGGACTGAGTGTCTACATTTTCCTCCTTGCATCTGACTGTTTGGTCCATATAAATATTTGAGTACAAGGCTTTCTCGGAGTTTTTTTAACTTTAATAAAGAAAAAATTAGTTCTTTGTTTCTAACCATAACTAATGAAATGAGGCTCCAGGCAACACATCACCAAGAAAGGAGAGGTTATACAACTTTCTGAGAACTCAGTGAAGTAGAGAGCCATTCTGATTACCTGTAACCACGAGTTTCTACTTGGATTGGCTCCTTTTATTTCTTAGGTTCAACTCGCATTTCTCAAAATACCAAATGCCTGATAAAATGCCTTAAGCATCTTATCTCTCTGCGTGGCATTGAAAATGTAGTTTTGAGACTCAAGAACAGTTACCACCTTTCTTGTGTTCCACCTGAGGTCATAATGGCTCAGGAATAATATTTTTCTGCAGAGAGCTACCATGATATTATTAATAAATAGCTACTCTGCTGACAAATCAATATTCGGCTCCTAATAAGTATGGGAGTGTCGTTCTCATCTCTTGTTTCTGAAATGCTGAATGCTTACAATTTCATTTTCATCCCAAAATAGTATAGTTATGGTTATAGTCATGGAAGTAAGAGGGTATTTTTTAATTCATTTTTTGCTACACAGAGATATGGTCAAAAGTTTAAGTGTAACCATCCCAATTTTCCTCAAAGAAATTTTTAAAGGTATTTTTATTAACCTGAGGAGGAAAAGTTTTTTTTTTTTTTGGCTGCATTAGATCTTCATTGCTGCGCGCATGCTTTCTCTAGTTTCTATGATATGGGGGCTTCTCACTGTGGTGGCTTCTCTTGTTGCAGAGCACAAGCTCTAGTTGCATAGGCTTCAGTAGTCGTGGCACGTGGGCTCAGTAGTTGTGGTGCACGGGCTTAGTCGCTCCGCAGCATGTGGGATCTTCCCGGACCAGGGCTCGAACCCATGTCCACTTCATTGGCAGGTGGATTCTTAACCACTGTGCCACCGGGGAAGTACGTCCTCAAAATTTTTTTAAGGAAAAACGGTCCCCTAACCACCAAGTATCAAATGTGGCCTTTAGCATTTACTCTTCTCTCTTTCATACGTTCCACAACCAGCTGCCCAGTTCTGTTGATTCTACCTGTGTGATCTGTCCCACTCCTTTCTGCATTTCCACAGCCCTGTTTCAGTTCTTCATTATCCTGGATAGGACCCTGCTATCCTAACTGGTTTGCCCACCTCCTGCCTCTCTTACCCACAGTCCATCGTATATACTGCTGCCGGACAGCTTCCATTCCTCCAAGCCTCAGAAACCTGCTTGCAGCAGCAAAGTCCATGCACGACCGCTCAAGATCTCTACAAGTTTACCTGGAGCTGCAGGTCATTCCTCTCTTCCTGCTGTCCCCTTTATACACTCTATGCTCCAAATCAAACCAGTCGCTTGGCGACTGTCCCAGATGGGGTTTCCTAGGAAGCAGACTCCGAGGCAGAGGTTAGTGGACAGAATGTTTATTAGGGAGTGCTTCTCTACAGCTGTGAAATGGGACAGAAGAGGAAGATGAGCTTCCATGAAGGCCCAACACAGGAGGAGCTTTTGGAGCCTGTCTGGTCCTGAGTTGGGGGGAGAAGGCTGGGCCTTGAGGAACCCACAGTGATTCATCTTTGGATGTAGCCTACTTTGAGGGCAGTTTTCTTCATTAGGGGAAACCTCCAAAAGGGCCAACAGCTGATATCTGCCTTCCAGCAGCACTCCCAGCAGATAGAGGAATAAACCCTTTATATAATCTCTTTATTCCTCAAAGCAGATCTGAGCAGTGCATCATTCACCCACCCAAGGGCACTTTTCTATAAGCTCAGCGGCAGGCTGAGGGCTGTCTCTCAGTGCCCATTTCTAAAGTTTTTCTTTAGTAATAATACGTCTCCACCCCTGTTAAATTTCTAGTCTCCTTTGCAACTAGGTGTGACTAAGTTCCAATTTCTCATAGCATACTTTTCAACTCTCAATTTTCTGTTTTCACAGACACCTGAGTATTTATCAGGCTGATTTGTAATTACAGGTTTATATTTGGACTTCATGACTTTAAAAATAGGTTAGGAAAGCTATTCACAATTACTTGGCTAATTAGTGACTAGTTTGTCACCACAAAGCCCAGTGTTCTTTTCAGCACTTTTACTTGGTTTCCCTCATCTTGCATGGTAGACTGAAAAAAACGAATATTCCTTTTTCTGACCAGACTCTCATAAATACTTACTTTGTTACAACAAATGAATTTGTTACAATAAATTTGTTACAACAAATGAAAAGGCCGCTCAGAAATGGGAACTGAAAAGTAAAAGTGATATATGCAACTGCCAGACTGGTATCCAGAGGAACTGATAGGCCTTCCAAGTCTCCTCCTTTCCTTTGCTTCCTGGAAGGTAGACAGGCTGATGGGAGCTGAAGCAGAGAATTTGTTCAATGAGATGGAAGATGTGTGCTAAGGATTTCACAGCAAGAAGATGGAGGGTGTGTGGAGCCATCTACTAGCTCTGGATGGCTCATGCGAGAGACAAAAACTTCTATCTTGTTTAAGCTACTGGCCTTTTGGTCTTTGTTATTTCAGCTGAAATTGTACATCTACCTGTTCAATTTGCAACACTTTTCTCCCCATTTCCATATGTCCATAGTTCACCAGTTATTCAGATACCAGTTCAAACGCTTCCTCATCCACAGAACCTTGTTGATCTCCCTACACCCCAAAGCAGGAAGTAGTATTTTCCTCTGCTGATCTCCCATGGTAGTTTATCTATTTTTCCTTTACCTAGTGTGACACTTTTATCATAAATGGTCACTCTTGAAATAATGTCATTTGTAGCAACACAGATGAACCTACAGATTATCATACTAAGTTAAGTAAAACAGAGAATGATAAACACCATATGGTATCACTTATATGTGGAATCTCTAAAAAATGATACAAACAAACTTATTTACAAAACAGAAACAGACTCACAGACATAGAAGTCAAACTTAATGATTACCAAAGGGGAAAGGGTGGGGAGGGATAAATTAGGAGTTTGGGATTAACATATACACACTACAATCTATAAAACAGATAAACAACAGGACCTACTGTATAGCACAGGGAACTATACTCAATATCTTGTAATAAACTTTAATGAAAAAGAATCTGAAAAAGAATAGATACATATATATGTATAACTGAATCACTTTGCTGTACAGCTGAAACATTATAAATCAACTATACTTCAATAAAAAAAGAAAAGAAAAGAAATGCTCATTCTTTCTCTATTCTCAGCTCCTGTACTAAACTATAATGTCCAGCATCTGGGTGTCATAGTTTCTGACCCAGCATCTAGCAAAGATCTTTTATTTAGTAGACTTTGTTTGTATTATTTGTTGACTCAATGAAGTTTTTTAAAATGTAGGATGAAAAGGGACACTCATGTCAATTTTCACTTAGTTTTGTAACAGAAAATGGTTTAACTCAACAGAGGTAACAGAAAAATCCCATTTCTTCTCTCACTTGACATCCTGCAGATTTCCAAGCTGATTAACACATTCCTTCTCAGGTGGAGTAAATTTTGTAGGAATACATTTTTAACCTTTTCCTTTGGTCTTGCTATCCTCTCTTTCTCTCTCTCTCTCTAGTTCTAACAAATGGCCAGAATGTACGTTTAGAGAGTGAAGTTATTACAATACAGATCCTCTAAACTGGGACACTCCCACTCTCTTCTAGTGGCGGCAGCAGTGATTCCAGTATTGGTTCCCAGCAGAATCAGCCCACAAACATACGCAGAAACCTCAGCACTCTCTCTAACCAATGGTAGGTATGGCTTAGGAGCCAGGCAGCCACTAAGCTGCTTTAGCAAGCATTTAGACACGCCTATTTGCCAACACTGGACCAGTTCATCTCCCACAAATGAGCACATCTGAATAAGCTTAGCACACGAAGCACCACCAAAAGGAAGTAGCTTCAGGCAGGCTGTCTTTGATCCTCTGTGGCTTTCACATCCACATGAAACAGCAGTAAGTTGACATATAAGTGGCAACTCATGAGAACACCTCTGTGACCCTTCACACAGCCACCTGCAGCCCTGACTGGGGTCAAGGCCACGTCTGCACACTCACTGGAACTATCAGATGATTGCAGGGGCCACACGTGAAAACGTGTCATTATTTGATGCAGAACTTGGGCCCACTAGGGGCCATAGGCTCAATCCTGTGCAAAGACAAGTTCTGTTGGCACTGCCTTTATCCACACAGTGTTTTTGAAATATGAATTGGCTGCATGATTTAAAAAATAGGAAATTTTAGATACATATCTGGACTTAGGGCTTCTCTAGAAAGATAAATGGGAGGGGCAACCAAGGGTCGAATTTTCCACACGGTGACCATTGGCTGGAGCTGAACAGAGATAGGGTGTGTGCTCTCCGGCTCAGCTCAGGCTCCTTCACTCTCTCATCTCCTAGACTGGGTTGTCCTACTCGTCTGGGGAACTGGCTCCTGAAGACGTTAAACGGTTCACCCTTGCTTCACAGCCATTTCACCTACATAGGAAAAGCAGTTTAAACCTATTGAGTACCGTTCATTCACTATCTCTATGGGAGTGACATTGGCTCGGTAGGTAGCGGTAGCGCTGTCTCTTGCTGTAGGGCAGAGGCCTCCCTGATGTCATTTACCGTTTTCAGTTTTCTCCCTGACACCTGGGTCTGAAGAAGCAGGGAGCTTTGCTGTAAGCTCATTTACCTCCTGAGGTTGGAAGCTATTTAAAGCTCCAAAGAGATCTGAAGAACTCTTGATACCCTCCTGATCATTCAGGATGAAGATTTTTCTGTTTTGTTTTGTTTTGCCTTGTTTTTGTAGGACCATTCAATTTACTGGGCCGATTTGGCTTTCAGGGATCATCACAGTCAGTGAACTGAGTGAACTCTATGGGGTCACAAGTGCAGCCTTTGCAGCCACACCAGGGCAAGTGTGTGTGCTCACAAAATCAGCTGGCAAAGGTGCATCAGCTGATCCCAGCAGGACAACTATTTTCAGGTAATGAGGGATCATGGCATTTCCTTTCTCTCCGGAAGTCAGGTACGTGACCAATAACTTGTTCTAGTCAAGGAGCCAGAGAGGCTAATAGGTTTTTGAAAAGATTGAGGAAGGTTAACCTCCTCTCCAAGCCATAAAAGATGATAAACACTAACTTTGGTGGACCGGAAGTGAAGCTGAACTTGGAAAATGATTTTGACCCCTCATTAACTGAAGGACTTACTAAATGTTGCTTTAAAAGCATTTATGGTTCTTATCCACCCCCTCCCGCAGACTGAGATTAGCCAGAGATTTTTATGCTAAGAAAATATTATAGGTTTACAGGTCAGGTCAAGAAGCCCTCTATGTCATTAATGACAGCCCCAAATACTAAAGACTGATCCATGATGAGTTCATCAGTGGAAAAATATCTAAAAATATAAGGTTTTGACGGAGAACTTCATAATCATCATCATCACTCAAGCAAAAGAAATCCAGATATCTGAAGCAGAAAACTAGATCTGAATATTACAGGTTATTCTAGTCCCATGGCATTTGTAGATGGACTTCCTTCTGTCAACCAAAATGAGCCCTGGTTAAACATAACAATACGTGATCATGGTTTGAAGGTCCAACTACACGGCCTTTCGCTCAAGTGCCACCTCCTCTGTGAAACCCTCCTTGATCTCAAGGGCAGGGATAGAGTCTCCCTCTTCTCTTCTGAGGCACTTAATTACTTAACGTCTATCGGGGCACTTACCACATCGAATTTAAATGTTATATTTAAAAGATTGAGAGCTCAGAGTCATTGTGTCCTTGAGACCCGGCACAGTACTGTAGAATTTTTATAGATCAAGTTCAGGAAAGGTAGGAAGGAGAGAATAAGGTGGGGGCTGGGATGGGAGAGAGGGGTTGGCGGGCTAGCAAAATGGAAGGAAACACGTGTCAGGTGGAAGGAAACAGACATTTAGCACTACTTACCCAAAGTGTCTGAGCTCTTCTTCTTGGGTCTTGAAGCATGCTGCTTCCTGTGCCTTGAGTGTTTCCCACTTTATTAGACTAGTGAACTTGTCATCTTTCAAGATAGTTCAACACTAATTTTTGGAAAGCCTTCCTGCATCCCTCTTCCCACATCAGTTCTCTTCTATTCATTTCCTACATGATTTAGTTTACTTATCACCTTGGGCTCAGAGGTTTTTGATTTTGTGATTTTCAACACATCTCTCCCTGCTAAATTGTGAACAACTTTAGGCCAAGAATTTTCTTTTGTTCCTTCGAGTCCCAGGAAGAGTTTCTGGCATAGAGGCTTAATAAATGCTTGTCGAATGAATAAATTAATGAGTAGAAATCCCTAACTTTTGTACATTAACCTAAAGGGGGCCTACATTAAATTTGAAAAGTTACTTAGGATCCCATTGTGAGCATATGAATTATCTACCTATTTATTCATATCAAAGTTTTGTGGGTTTTTTTTGCTGTACGCGGGCCTCTCACTGTTGTGGCCTCTCCCGTTGCGGAGCACAGGCTCCGGGCGCGCAGGCCCAGCGGCCATGGCCCACGGGCCCAGCCGCTCTGCGGCACGCGGGATCCCCCCGGACTGGGGCACAAACCCGCGTCCCCTGCATCGGCAGGCGGACTCCCAACCACTGCACCACCAGGGAAGCCCCATATCAAAGTTTTGACTCTAGGGCTGCTGTTCGATTTTCTAGGAAGTTTTTGGTTTCTGGGTCACGTTTCACAGTCAGTTACCAAGGGAGCAAGGAGAGTTCAATACAATGTCAAACTCAAAAAAAGAATGAGAAAAGAAAACATACAAAAATCAGATAATTCCTTTAAAAGTCAAATATGAATTGTACTCTAATGTTCTTTCTTATTTAAAGCATAATATTCATGTTATTTTAAGTGTTTCATATTTCTTTTATTACATGAAATGACATAGAAACAAATGAACTATGGTGAGTGGACATAAAATTTACATAAGACTGTTCAGACCTGGGCAGAAGAGGCTCTTTGAGGGGAACTGTAAGTAGGGTGACTACGGGAGGATAAGAATTGATGAAGACTAGAAAGATAAACAAGGGTGAGGCCATGAAAGGCAGCCAACACTTTAAGTCACATTATTAAGTTTGGACTTTATCCTATAGGAAATGAAGAGCTCCTGCAAACTCTACCAGAGGAATGATGTGGGCAGATTAGGCTCTTTCCGTGTTAGTGCAGTGTGAGGTACACGTGAGATACATGTGGCTGTTGAGCACACACCAAAGCATGGCACTGGGAGGGAGAGGAAACACTGAGAGACCTTCATGAAGAATGAATATTATTTGATGAGCAATCCCATGCAAGGTGTGAGGAAATACCTTCCTTTTTTGAATGTTTCTGATCATACAATTTAGATAACCAAATACTTCTATTTTCTTTTTAGTTTGATTCTAATGGTACCAGGTCAAAAGTGTGGATGCTATGACTAGCCATCCCCTCTTTAAACCCAGAAGAGAGACACTAAAGAAAAAAAAAGGTAATGGTATAATCCTAAGGTGGTTTTTCCCCCCCTGACTTATAAAAAGCAAAGCATTTCCAATAAATCCACTGAAACTGAATCCTAATCAGCAATATATTTATCATTAATCAGAGATTTTATTTTGCTCCATTGGCTGATTAAATTTTTAGTGAGCCTTTGATTAAGAGACCAGTGCTAAAACTCTTGATCGTGCCAGGCGCACAGCCACTTAATCAACAATACAAGAGAACACAGAAAAAGGGTTTAAGAAAAATGATCAAAGTAAAAAGCTACAACACTCAATGTTAACAAAAGTTTTAATATACACTTGACTACAGATGCATACAATGACTACTGAATCTCCATCCATAGACAGCCAACAAGGTATGAATTAATTTATTAACTTCCAACAAAACTTCAGGTTGTGCACTTAAAAAACTGGAAACTATTTAAAAATAAAAATTAACAATGGAAGCAACAATGGCTATAAAATATGATGGGATTACTTTAAAGAAAGGGTTCAAGTACTGTTTGGAAAGTTCTTCAGACACTAGTCTTTGAGAAGTTTGTGCATTTCCCATCTTTGCATAGTAAAAAAAGAAAAACAGAAACTAAACCCACACACATACCACTTGGTGAAACTCCACAGCTTTATGTGATTCATGTTTTATAACATGCACTTATGTGTACTGCTCATTTATCTAATAGGAGTAGCTCTAATTTGATGGGCTCATGCAGTATCCCAGGGTGAGCAATGAAGTCAGCGCACATCTCTTCATCCATGTGTTATTAATTAATGTAGCAAAAGTAAGCAGGTGAAATGGGAACCTGTCATCACTTAACACTAACTCTTGTTGGGTAACATTAAACAGTAATATCCTTGTGTTTTGAGCTCAGATGAATAAAAAGGCATATTCACACCACAAGAATCAGCAAATGAATGGCATATGCAAGAGAAAATACAACAGAGTTTGAAACTACATAACCTAATACCATCAAAAATAACTATAATCCACTGTTCACAACTGGTACGGTTGCATTATCTTTCATAGTCATACACAGATAGCTTAAAGCTTGTGTATTTTACATATACACACAAATAATTTAACACTGGAGCATAGGTTTCGTTACCTATGAAACTGCCAGTGTAACAAAAAGTTACACTGACATTTGCCATATGTACATCATATTTGGGGACCACTGTGGTCTGATTTAAAACATAACATCGCACATTTACAATGTTATTTGTGAAATGCTCAAAAGTTAACAATAGATTTAACTTGTTTGCACTACCATGGTTTTGTATCTATTAAGTCACCGTGGTGCCTCTGGAACAGCAGTGAAATGTGTATGGTGGACTCAGCAGCAGCTAAGTATCCACTAATGAATAGGACCCAGCAACAGAGAGATATAAACAATGTGGTGACAGGAAGAGATGCCGAGTAATCTGAGTTTCCTCCAAGCTTCCTCTAAGAGCCAATGCTGCTTGGTAGAGGGATACACCCTGTGTCTTATGAAGCCAAGAGTAAGGCTGATAAACCTTGTAGGTAGCCCTGTTAGTATGATATAAACATACAGCTAGTTCTAGAGAAAGACTGCATACCTGTGTAGCACCTAAGACTCAGAAAGCAGTAACAGGATTAAGATGTTAGGTTATGGTTTATTGTAGCATATAGAAATTAAGGTTTCTGCTCTATGATTGTGATACTTCCACAATTAAAGATAACTTGGGGAAAACCCCACTGTTTAAGCAGTACATTTTTAGGACTTAATCCTTTGCAAAGTCCGAGCAAGAGTGGTGAGACTAATGTCATGAATCTCGCTGAAGAGGAATTTAAGGCTCAATCGAGCAACTAATTTGGTTGTCATGAAGAAGTGACTAGTACAATTGGTTGCCCTGTTTCTAAAAACAGGACATTAAAGAAGTGTGGGCTCTTTGGGGGCCTTTAGTAAAACTCATCTCTAGAAGGCTGCTCACTGAAAGGATCATGTACAAGTTTTTACATTCAAAACAAAGCTGGGATCAAATTTCTTTATGAACGTATATACATAACACTTGAACAAAAGCTATCTTGACCATAAATGGAAGAAGAGTTCAATGACAGTGAATTAAATTTAGAGGGACCTGGGAACCCAGATTACATCTGCAAATCTGCCGGGAGGGCAAAGAAGGATGTGAATTTGTATATAGTAGAATCCCGTTGTAATCCAGCGCAACATTCCATGGACCCGCCATACACTGTGGGCCAAACAAGGTTTGTTGAAAATACAACACACAGAAGTAAAGCCTATATTAACAATGCTCACAAGAAGGTAAGTGTTGTTTCTGTCCCCATTACCAGCTTTACAGTGGGAATCTACCATATATATTTTGAGGCAGGAAGTTGAAAGCATGAATGAAATATTGACAATAATAGATATGAATAAAATGGAAAGCTTAACTTCTTCCTCAAGCTTTCAACATTTAAAAATTATTTTTTAATTTAAGGCTTTAAGTGTATCCTCCTTTCACATTAAAGACAGCGAAAGAAAATTGTCAGAACCAAAAGCTAAAATCATGAGCTTGGCACTTTTGTGATTAATTTGAGAGGGTGTCTACTTTCTTACATTATATACATATGTTTATAATGACATCAAAAAAAATTTAGAGACTTAGTACATATATTTGCATTTACATCATTTTTATATTTTTTCATATGGGTTATTTTGTTCTTTGTGTCCCCACCCTTTGTTTATTTTTGGTTTCAAGCATTTCATCTCATTCAAGCATTTCATTTCTTAATTGCACCTGTTTTGTGCCCCAAATCCCGGAATCTGTGGCCACATCTGTCTTTTTTTAAGCAAACCTAAGAATCACTGTACAACATGTTACAAGAGAGAAGGACAGAGACAAAAAGAAATAGAGAAAAGAACCCAAAAAGATGGGGAGCAAACAATAAACTCAGATTTACAGAGAACCTTTACAAGAGAAATATTTCAGTACAGACAAGTGAAAATGATGTGTCAAAATCTCTTATTTCCATATTTACATTTATAAAAGAACTATACAATAGCTTCATTGTTCAAATTCCAGCTCCCATTTCCAAAGGATGCTCGGTCCAGGAGAAAAGACAACGGGAAAGTGAATCAACAAGAGCAGGGGTGTGTGGAGCTCCTCGTGGCCTGGTCTAGACTAGGGGGCTGGGGGTCAGGCAGCTTCCATGGGCTCATCTGTCACCTTCACCTTAGGAATTCAGTTGCAGGTTTTGCTGTGGATTGGCTTGCTAGCTGCTTGTTGTATATATGCCATGCAGATTTTACCCTTTGATCTTCATGCCACTGGAGTGTGTCATTGGTAGGAAAAGAAAAAAAAAAATCATGCCAAACCATTTAGAAGATATTAAGTGCCAACAGGCTGAGGAAAGAAAAAAACATTTGCTATTTTTTAATGGTTCTTTTATTGCACTTAATTTTTGTTGTTGTGCCTTCTTCCTTTCATTGGAAAAAAAAGATTCTGAAATCGTTCTTTTTATAACATTGTCTTTTGCTCCCTTTTATTGACAGGTGGTGGGAGGGGGTTCTTTGAAATTATTTCCAAAAAGGACAGTTTTCTTTTACCCCATCCCTGTCACCCCAACTTTAGTTCTGTAGTCATTACCACCCAGTGTTTTTGTTTACAGACTTAATAGTTCCGGCAACGATGCTGCAAGTATGTCATACCCAGAATCCAACAGTGCAAGATGTCGTTCATCCAGTGCCGCTGATTCAGATGGGGCCTTGCTGAGTAGGATCGAACCTCCTCTTCTTGACATTTCTTCCAGAGTGCGTCAAAAGAAGATGCAAGCAGAGGGGGAAAATCCACAATATTAATCAGATGGTGATGAGAGAAGGGTAATGATAATGACAGCAATGCTAGTTCCAGAGCAAAGTAATCAACTGGCCCCGAGGCAGATTTTCCCAAATAATTTGAAATTGAAACACAGAACAGCTCACACTTTTGGATGATGTTACAACTTCCCTGCCAGTGTATACTCATCTATGAATACCAAAAGAAGCTTCAAGTTGTTCACTGTAAATCACAGAAAGCCTCAGCAGCCCAATTTGTCTATTTCAGAAGTAAATGACATGGCTAATTTTAACTAGATGTAAATTATTCTAGGGAGGCTCTCCCACTTAGGGGGCTATTAGCAAAACTAAGAAAAATTCTGCAGGTCTTATAGCTACTTCCTTCCAGAACTTGAGAGTTCTATATCAGTGGATCAGCCTTTGTCAAAGTGGAAAAAACAAAACAAAACAAAAACACTTTGCTCTACTCAGTTATATCTTGCTGCCTTGGTGGTGTGGGCTCTTACCCTACTCTGGAACAAGCATTTTTTCTTACCTAGAAAGCTGAAAACCTGAGTGCACAGTAAGACAGTACACTCAAGGGAGAATGGACACAGGCTTGGGTTAGTTAAGCAAATGCAGCAGCTTAGCTTAGTTTGAAGTAAGCAAGTTAAAATGCCTTGCTCACGGTGTCCGGTCTCCTAAAACGAGGTTCCTATGTTTCAAAAGAGAAAAGAAAGAACCAGCAAGACACTACAAGGCAACAACAAAAGTTAGTTGCAACCTCCCCGTGGTCTGGCTTCATGTGGGGCATCAAGCAAGGGGGCTCATGCATTCAGTCTGCACACTGAGCGGGTGCAACCCAGCTGCCACTGCGGCATCATGCAAAACTGGAGACCAAGGAGTCCCCAGGATCCCTCATCCCCCTGCCCACTCACTTGGGGCCAGTTGGATACCCTTACAGCCCTAAGTACCAAAAGGATTACAGTATATTCCTCCTCGCCCATGGGTAATTCAAAACAAAAACAATACCAAAGCTCAACATATGTAGAAAGACATCCTGCAAAGTTCTTATTTTTTTCCAAGATGACCACTTTTATGCTTCTCTTTTGAAATAGCAAAAATAAACATCTTTAAAGAAAATCTCCCTTCTCCTTTTTAACGTTTTCATTATGGCATCTTCATTAATGGCTTAAGCATGTGGATCACTGGCTAACATGTAGTGCAAACACTATTTCCAACAGTGCTACTTTTTTCTCTTCACCATTCCCCACCCCTTCAACCCTCTTTTGGGTCAGTATTCTTAAAAGCAGCCATTACTGAAGCTGCCCAGGAAAGAGAGGTGAGAACAAACAGGAAGTCTCCCGTGATGTATCTGTCACTGAGCTAGATTCCTTCAGAGCACAGGACCTGTGTCTCTACCTATGTTCACTGCCCTTGAAGGTAGATGTACAAGGAACCACACGTCCTGTGAGTCAGGTGGGGAAAAACAGGGACTGCTTGACCTTGTGAAATGACCCTGAAGGACTAGGAGCCCCAACCTATTAGATATGTATTGCTGGAACTCATGAGAAATGTTAAACTAATGTCTCCCCAATTAAAAGCGGATGCGGAGGAAAGATCAAGTGTGCTCATGCTACCCATGTAAATGACTATATTGCCCTCATTCAAATTCAGGGAACATCAGATAAATAGCCACGTTTACAGTCATAATGGCAATGTGGTTCTTTTTTTTTTTTTTTTTTTTGGCTGCACCGTGCAGCTTGCAGCATCTTAGTTCCCTGACCAAGGATTGAACCCGGGCCCATGGCAGTGAAAGCACTGAGTCCTAACCAGGAATTCCCTGGTTCATTTTTAAATGGAGGTATGAAATTCCATTTCAGCCTGGCATACAGGCAACCTCTAGTGTCCAAAAGCTTGTGCTCCTTTTAAAAGTCAGTTTTTGAAGCTTAGATTGCATTTTTTATACAAAAAATGTTCGACAGTATGACTGGACTCCCAGGGCAGACCAGGAGGCCAAGCCACCCTCCTGTCTATGGGAAAATGGACTCTAGAAACTAATGGGGAATTCCAGGACCACGTTTCCTCCACTGATGTCCCAGCAGGGAGAAAGTGGGGCCCCGTGATGAAGACAGAGAGGGATACTCCTGCAGCAGGCTGACTTTGAGGGCTCCTCAGGGGTAAACTGTAAAACCACTATGGGCTACTGTATGTTGAGAACTGCCTGTCAACTCTTTTTGTTCTATTTTAATGTGATACACTACTCTCATGCGTAGGTGCTTGCTGCTTTTCTTCCACAAGTCTTTCCTCTGAGTACCTCTACCCACTAGATTCTGAAGGCAGCTCACTTTTTCATCATAACCTGCAAGGCATTTTTGGATCATTATAAAATATTAGTGTAATCCATAAACCCTGCATTGACCCAGTTTTCATCCATTTTCGCTACTTCTGAAAAACCTGTACTTTTGTCTACTATATATTATACTACATATACATCTATACAAAATTTTTTAAAAGCACTTCAGGTAACAATAACCATCTTGGAATTGCAAAGTCTTAGGTCTTCTTTTAAGGGTATGTCTATCCACCACTAAGACCTTCTTTTCTTTCCATGATGAGACATCACCTGCCCACCAAGAACCCTTTGCCCAACCCCGCCTCCTTGGTCACCTTAGACTGAGTTCCCTTCCCCAGGGGGTTGAGTCAGGGAGCTGAACTGGGTCTTTCTGGCCAACCCAACACCACCACCACCTGTGAGGTCTGAGTGAGAAAGTGCCTAACCTAGGAGTCGCAGGTACTAGAGGAATCAGGCTCCTTATTTTGCACTGGGATATGGTCATGGAATTCAGATAAATGGCAATCTGGTTATCCTCCTCATGGAAAGACTACCTAAAATTGATCCCATTTCCTAACTCTATAAAAATGAAAAGCAAAAAAAAGAAAAAAGGACATTTGCTTTTTTGAGAAAATGTAATTAGCAATATTAAGTTCCTTTCAAATTTCATCCAATGTGACATTCAAACAATTCAGTTAACTTTCCTTGTGATAATCCAGATATGGCCCTTTAAATTTCATTTATTGCAAGCACCTAAACAGTCTTTTCTTTAGCACTTTCAATGACAAGGAACACAAGCCAAACAGAATCTCCTAGAGTTCAAGTCAGGCTCAGTAAGGACTTGTATCCCAAGTAACTTCTCATAGAGAGGAAACCACATATGTAATTCCACAGACTTATTAAATTAACACTTTTAATGTCAGGAGGAGCTCTGCCAGGCTAGGACGGCCACTCCTGCCACCAAATCCCATGCAGAGAGCAAGCAGCGGAATAATGGGACATGGCACGTCTTCCACAGACTAAGATTATAATATGGTTGGAAGAACTCAATATTCATCCTAAAATCTTGTGATATGAATTGTCAACAAACTATGGCATCATCTATTACCTTCAAGTTCTTTTCCTACCACCACCTAGAATTCCTCTTTTCTACTACCATTGCCTATGATGTTGATATACTTTATGTGCATATAAATGACCATATTGTTCACACCAAAATTCCTGTCTTCAAATTTAAGGAATTCAGCTAAAAAGCCATATCTAGGTTAATAACAGCAATTCTGTTCATTTTTAGATGGAGAGAGGCAATTTTCTTTTTATATATTTGTCACTTTTCCTAAGCTTTAGAGAATGATCCTAAATGCTACTAAAACGATCCTTCATTTTCTCGATTTTTTCCAAAGTCCAGGAAAAGCAACAGCTCTAATGACCTAGTGGAGCAGCATTATTATTCAGCACTGGATAGGGGCCAAGAGTCTCTGGGAGTCAACCAGGACAGAGGTCTGCAATCTTCCGCAGCACAATTCGTAGCTTTATTTAGTGTGTGTAGGGATGGAGAGAAAAAAAGAGCATGGGGTGACTGTAAATCGAGGCAGATGTGGTGGAAAGTTGGACAAATTGGTGTGCCAAGGGCCTATGTTCAGTTTTCACAGGATTTCTCAGAGAAAAATCCTGACACCCCCAAAGACTGAGAGTTCATAGACTGAATTATCCCTTAGCCACCTTCATACTTGGAATATGCAATTAACTGAAGTTACTAAGGTATGCCTACCACATTATCCAATACATCAGAATATTAAAAAAAAAATTACCTACCAAATGAAGTATTTTTTTTCTTTTTAAGAGTTTCACAACCTTGCTCATGCAAGTCTTACTTACGTTAACCAAAACTTTCAGCCTCTACTATTCTGCTAAAAAGAAGTAATCTAAATTCATATTATTTTTTTGACCACAGCAATCTTGACAAAGCTTCATTATCACTTTACACACACAAATATGTACACATTCACACATGCATGTACACTCACATATGCTTATGCTTTTACCACCTGTTTCAGGGGAAATATGGTTTAAAAAAAGAACCATAAAGAACGGCAGACAGTGTCAGGAGTCAGAGCACAGCTGTATTTCTCATGCATACTCTAACAGATTATGTTTGGTGTGATACTTCCTCCACATCTATGTTACTCAGTGTTATACCTAAAGGAATGTGACATTAGGAGAAAGCAGTACTTCCCCTGAGCAGTTAATATATTTTCCTTTAATCTAAATGTTTATGTACCCTCAGATTCTTCAGGCTACTTTGCCAATTTCCCGTCTAGTCATAAAAGCCCATTTCAGGAGGGATTTCCAGTAAAGGTATTTAGAGCAATCCTTTTCAAAAACTGTTTTCAACTTCTGATTCTAAAGAAAGCCCTTTTGTATCTACACTGAACTCAATGAAAAAACTCAAAGTTTCAGTTCAACTAGCAAAAAAATATACTTCCAAATCACCTCTAGACTAATCATCTCCAAAACTGTCCAAATGGTGGGAAAACCTAAGCTTTATCATTCAGCACCCAAAGCTTTTTATTGCAAGGGGTAAGCAGTTATTTAAAGTTTAATACAAACCACATGGTTACTCTTAAAATCTAAAGATCTAAACTCTGAAAATATAAAGCTCCTCATGGAGCAACCAATAGCACAAAGAATAGCAGCTTCTCCGAATTTAAACGGCTAAAGTGACACGTTCAAGAATTCTGCCTTCATTCTTTTCTTTGTTTCAGGGCATACAAATATTTACTTCACACTATTGTGTGCCTCCTACAATGTTTTCCTATAAGGGTCTGGGATGGGAAGGGGTATCGACACAGCCCAGCCATACACGTGTCTGCACAGCATCCCCACAAAGGCTGTTTTTCTCACCTAAGTATCCATTTCTCCCCCTCTTTTTGTGTGTGTGTGTGTGTTCTTCTGATGATTAGACATCTCTCTCAGATATAAATAAACTGTACGGGCCTAATCCACTTATATACACAGTGATAAAGGCTTTTTTGTTTTTCCCCAAAGAAACATGCAATTCAAGCTGTGAGCTATAGGCCAGGCCACTGTTTTGAGGTCCTGCTACAGAACAGCGCTCTTATCTCCAAATGCTGAAGTGGTACACCTGTCACTGCATGTGGCTGGATGGCAAAGATGCCCAGGAGACTCTTCTCCAGGCCTTTGAAACTGAGGTTTCCTAACACTAAGGAGGCATGAGCCAAATTTATTTTTCTTGAGGCACATTTATGAAAAAGTTCAAAGGAACATTCTAGAATGAGAACAGATCATGGAACTATGGCAACGTACAATGACAGTTTTACAGTAATGAGACTCTGAAAAGTTTTTGCTGGAATTAGGTCAGCCCAAACAAACATATATTCTTTTGTTAGGTACCATGTGAGAGACTCACCATCTGGGCAATATTTTGTTAATACCATACAAGAAATTTAAACAGGACTTGCTTACTTTGTGTGTGTGTGTTTTTCAAAGCATTTTGATGCCAAAATTACTGTTTCACCAAACAAGTTCAAGTTTATAAATATCTCTGTAGAAAAGAAGTCTCATCTGGTAACACCTTTCCAACTTGAAGTCACTCAAAACCTTGTAGGCTTATGCATTAAATCTTAATATAATAACAAAATTAGCAGAAAATGTTTAATTTATTTAAATCATCTATTGGTTTGTTTTTCTTTCATAATCAGTTTATAATAATAATATTTTACCTGGTTCAAATATATTGAATTCAGAATTCCAAACATAAAATAGAATAAAGTTCATAATTAAGGCAATTATTCAGATAATTCAAGGTCAAAAACTTCCTTGTTAAATAACGAGATGGAGGCAAAGTGGGTTTTGAATTTGGGTAATGGTCTTATTTCCTGCTTAAATTTGTTTCCCTAGATCTAATTGAAACTGAATTGATCACAGGGAGTGTTTGGCACAGGAGGTCTTATCTACAAACCACAATAATCAAGTCATCACAGCACGAAAAGGTATAAAAGGCAATTATCCGGGCTTCCCTGGTGGCGCAGTGGTTGAGAGTCTGCCTGACAATGCAGGGGACACGGGCTCGTGCCCCGGTCCGGGAGGATCCCACATGCCGCGGAGCGGCTGGGCCGGTGAGTCATGGCCGCTGAGCCTGCGCGTCCGGAGCCTGTGCTCCGCAACGGGAGAGGCCACAGCAGTGAGAGGCCCGCGTACCGCAAAAAAAAAAAAAGAAAAAAGAAAAGAAAAAAAAAGGCAATTATCCAATGAATCCAAGGTATGGAAACATCCAAACTGGATAAATTAGGTCCAAAAATTTGGAGCACAATTAAGGTTTGTTTGTGATTATCTGGTGTGTCTATTTAAACAAACTTACTTCAGTGATCAATGTACAATCCAAACTGAAAGGTCACATGAAAACACAAAGGCCTACCAGTCATGTCAATATTAACAGTTCATTAGAAAATAGTAAGTGTCACAAAGCCACAGACTTCAAATTCCAATGAGAAACCAATTCAGTAGGTTAGGGAATTAATAAAACTATTTTTTTAAATCTGTTTTTATAAAATAATGAAGCTTTTCAAATCACAAAGCTATACATGTTACATGTGAAAAATAAGAACCAAATGGTTACTTAGGTTGTGAAAATTTCAAAATGTCAATGGCATATACACCAATTTTAAACAGATACAAGGAACTTATATCCACTTATTTCCAATGACGTAGTTTCGATTATCTGCATATAAATAAATGTTTCTCAGGATGCTTGCTCCTAAAAGTTCTTTTATCAAAGAACTTCTCCTTTAAGTAGTGCACGTGAATGCCTTCTACATTTCATGTTTTCCCACTTGCCTGAAGATGATATTTGAGGTTCCATGTTTCTTCTTTTCTGACCAATTTCTGAACAAAAATATTTATTTTTAGCAGTTTTACCGTTAAAACTCGAAATCTGGTAGCAGGAACTCAAAACTTAGTTATGTAAGCAGAAAAGAGAAGTGCCAGAGCCACTGAGAAGAAGACATGCGGCATTGCTTACTTAAATCCCCATCCTGTGCCCCCAAGGACAATAGCTGCTACCAGGATGGCACCAGCGATGGAGCCTATTATGAGGTTGGTGGCACTAGGACCTGTGACAAAGGATCATGGGAAGAAAGTCATATGAGCCGACCACTTTCATTACCACCAGGGACAGGCAGATAAACGGTTTCAGGAAGTAAGTCCCCTGCATAAAAGATCGCTAAACACTTAAATTGCCTTTATTTATAGACAGCTACTGCTTGGATTCATCTACCTGGAAATCTAAAGTTTCCGCACCGCTGACAGAATAATTCATTCCATTCACCTTTTTCAGAATTTGAAGCAAATTATGGATGCCCAATTGCTGCTGTTGCCCATCTTTCTTCTCCTCCCCTTTCCCAGTTATCACGAATCAAACAAGTAAAAGAGCGAATAAAGAACACGACTGCATTAGAATTCATTCAATCTGACTGGCAAATGAGGGCATGAAAAGAAGGAAAACTATTCCACTGAAATGCTCTTTCAAGCAGCACACAAAGTTGTCTGAATGCTAAATTTTTTATCCCCCCGTTGGAGACAGTTAAAATTTAGAAGTCGGAAGGGGGGTATCAATAAATAAATAGAAACTTTGAAGCTCTCAAAGAGCTTCACTGTACAGACCTATACAGTGTTTACACAGCAACATGGGGTTCCAAAGACAAGATATAAAGGAAGCATAAAATTCATTTGGGTAATTCTGTAGAAATGGGAAAAAGATTCCTTAGGTTCGACTGAATCTATCTTCAATTTTCCAGTTATTCCTAAGAGAAATCTGAGGCTTAGAGATAGTAAAAAAAAAAAAAAAGAGAGAGAGAGAGAGAGAGTCGGAAAGACAGCAAGAAAGAAAATGCAAGGTGGAGCTTCTATCAGTTGTTTTAGAGTTGAAACATACAGTAAGTCCTCTCCACCCACATGGAAAACACTTTAGCTCACTATTTTTAAATGTAAGAAATGATAACTTCAGCAAATGAATTATTCTAAGTATCACAACCTCCAGGATGCTAATATGCAGGTCCAGTGCTCCTAACGGCAAGCCACTTCCAGTCCTAACTATACATCTCTGTTCCAGAAGTCACAAGGCCAATTTTCATAGTTCCCCTAAAATCCTGAGTTTGTGTATACATTCATTTCTGTGTACAAAATTCTCTTTTCTGCTCACATCAGTGCCCTCAACTGTGTACATAAATGGATGCCACTTTTAGCAGCACCAAAATTGTGTGCATTATATGTTTTTACTCGGAGACCACCCAGTGCTGTGGGCATGAGTGGGGAGGTGGAGGATGAGTGAGTCTGGGGGACAATGGGAGGCTGGGGGATGTGGTCTTCACAAGCTCCTGGGCTGTGACACGCTCGTAAGGCTAACCAATGAGGTTCTACAGAACACAAATCTCAGTGGCCTGTAGAGACACACTGAAAATACTAAATAATAATGAGTGCAGGAAAAGCAGATTACCTACTGTATATTGAGCACTTACTACATGCCGGGTGCAGTTCTAAGCTCTTGACAGATATTATTTCATTTGATCCTCACAAAAACCTTACGAGATAGGAACTATGATTATCCCTGCTGAATAGATGAAGAAACAGAGGCTTCTAGAAGTTAATAAGTGACAGAGGCAAAATCTGAACACAAATTTGTCTGACTCTCAAGCTTATGCTACAAATTGAGGGTTAGCGAACTACAGACCACAGGCCAAATATGCCCCCGATGCTTTTTTTGGCAAAGAAATTTTATTGGAACACAGCCACGTTCATTGGTTTACATACTGTTTATGGCTGCTTTCATGCAGAGACAGCAGAGGTACACACAAGGCTATGACAGACACCCTGCGGCCTGCAAAGCCAAAACAATTTACTATCTTTAAGATTGCTAACCATTAATTTCCTCCCCACATTTTTTTCTGCTCTTGTTCTTTTTTTTTTATTGGAGTATGGTTGATTAACAATGTTGTGTTAGTTTCAGGTGTACAGCAAAGTGATTCAGTTATACATATACATGTATCTATTCTTTTTCAAATTGTTTTCCCAATTAGATTGTTACAGAATATTGAGCAGACGTCCTTGGGCTATACAGTAGGTCCTTGTTGGTTATCTATTTTAAATATAGCAGTGTGTATATGTCAATCCCAAACTCCCACATTTTAATAAGGAATCAAATCTTGAAACAAACTTTCAAAACATTTGTATGGCCATCTACATTCTGTATGCTTTAGAAATGATTTGTACTTTACCAGCTCAGAAAGCATAGGTTGGGGTTAGAATCAATACATAATCCATGAGAAATGATTCCTGATTTATAATTATAAACTAAGGAGTAGAAAAGTAAAGGCAAAAATCCCGAACAAAACCAAAAAAAAAAAAAGCTCTGTGTAACCCTCAGTGACTAAATGAACATTAATACTATATCATACTATGTGGATTTTATTTTTAAAAAGCTATATTACTGTTTTTAGCAATTATGGCCAAATTTAGAATTTGAAGGGAACAAAACAGTAAACTAATAGACAAAAAGCATGCAGAAACCAAGTTAAATAAATAAATCTATTTTAAAGAAAAATATATATGCTTATACGGACTTACCTGTCACAACCAGAAATAGCCACAAACTAACAACAGTGGAAGGGTAGATGAAACAAAAGTTGGTAACAAAGACTATGCCTTACAGCAAAGGCCTTGGATTTTGCCCAGCTCTAAATTTTTCCAAGGGAAATTTATTAAGATTCATCCCTTCTGTTAGTACATTTCAGTTATGGCCAATAAATAATATAAAATGATATAAAAATGGAATTTATATACTATAAAATAATACAAAAAATGGAATTGGGATGATTTTTTAGAAAACTACCTTTCTTCAAGGAGGAATTTCACGTAAATGTATATAGAATTTCTCCTGGAAAAGGAATGTTGCATCTGTATATAATCCAGTTAACAGACCCAAAGTGAAATTTTACAGGACAAAGTTCTTGTTTTCTCTAAATATTTTACCTCTGTCATATACAAGTAAGTAAGGAGAAATAAAATATTTATTTTCTAACAAGTAAAGAGAAATAAAATATCTTTTCCAGTATTTTAGCTTCCCTTGGGTTAATTAGCTTCACAGTCCATACAGATGGGATGTGAGTTAGAAGATCCCAGTCTAGTCAAAGCCCTTCAGTCAAGGGAAGAGAAAGCTTAGGTAATCTTCAACACAAAGTGAGACCTCTGGACTCCCTCCTCTCTTAATGCTATTTTGGTGCCGAGGTCTCCCAGGCCCATACTGTACTGTGTGCAGCAACTAATGGGACTAAGGAGGAACGTGTGTGATGTTAGCAACAAGCCTGTGGTTTGGGGAGGTTGAATAGAGTTTATCTGGTGTTTCCTTAAAATACTAGGAAATCATTCCTGGGCCACTGGGGAGTGTTACCACCACTACACTGAATAGAAAAGACAGCATGTGTGGGGTGTTTCTGTTATTTGTAAATGCTCTCTCTGTAATTAGAGGGGGAAAAAATCAGGATAATCTTTTAGTCTACAGATTGGCAATCTCATAAAAGCAATATCCCATGGAGAAATGACAGTTATTGTGAGGATGTGGATCAAGTACAGAGCAACCTAAATTAAAGCACCAATGAGGAGAGCTGTACTTCTGTGTAGGACAAGTGGCACACAATGTATTTATTTATACACTGGTTACTTTTAAGACAAACCCACCAGATAATTTGCAACTGTTCACTTAATGTTTGCACTAAATATCTTCCCTTTCTTAAGGCTCCTTGCTTCCAAATATTTATGTAAACTTCTGATTTGAATGATTAACCTATTCTATAAGAAGAAAATAAAGGCAGTATCCTAAATATCTTTTTTTTTAAAAAAAAATTAAGCTGAAGCCTCCTGTATCACTCTAAATAAATGGAGGAAATATTAGTGGCTACATTTGGATTATCTTTAAAAGGAGCTACAATTGTTGATAATTCCTAGCTGTATACGTGGATCTAATTGACTGGTGAAGATTAAACTTGTTATAAGAATCCTAACAAACTCTCATATAAAAGCATTTTTGTCAATAGTTTGTCCAAAAAAAATCTGTATCTTAAAATTACTTTTACAAATGGAGGAGCAATGGAAGCTTTTGGACCATTGCCTTAATTGTGAAGACATCATAAGCACCCCAATGTTATTTTATGCCCCACATTGTTCCAGACAGGAGAAGGTTCTCCATGGCACGAGAAAACCACAGGACACATACACATCCAAATCACACCACAAGGGGCACTGCCACGGGGAACACAGCAATGAGACAACACATGGGGGAGTCAGATGCCAAGGGTCAGCTCACACGCCAGGAACCAAACAGAAACACTCGGAAACGCAGAAAGATGCTTACTCTATTCCCCACCCTGTGCCTCCAAAAATCACCCCCAGGGCCAGAATGGTGCCGGCCACGGCACCTATTAGCCTGCTTGTGGCCATGTTCACTGTGTGGAGGGAAAACGGAGATTTTTTTTTAACAAAGGAAATTAATTACACACTGATTTCACTAACATACATATAATCCGTTCAGGAAATGCTTTGAAAGTCAGTTAAAGACTGAGATCTTTGCTTTAAGATTTGAAATTAAGATCTACATGCACATTGCAAATATTTGAGGATGATTTTGAATTTAAGTTCAAATTCCACAAATGCTACTTAAAAACATAATCTTTATAAATACTTTAAACATGTAAATAATCCAATTTGAGTTATAGGTCCTACACGGAGTGAGATAAAATTAAAATGTAATTTTAATTGCATAACAGCAAAACTGTATTTTGGTTATGAAAGTAATAAACCATTACTATGCTTTTTATAAACTTCTCAAACCATGAAATATACCTAAGAAGCTATATCTTTTTTAAAATTCAGATCTTATTCAAATTTTGTGAAAATCCTTACAAATTTAAAACAGAATATATTTCAAATGAACCAAATTTTTACCTGGAAAGTGACTTTATCTGGAAAAGTGTATCTCAAATAACCTGCAATGTTTGGGACACACATTGCATTGGGACATTTAGTTTTTGTTTATAGTCTCCAGTGTATAAACTACACACTGAGAGAAAGTTAGGGTCTCCGGGAAACTGTCTTAATTGCTTCAAACCATGCAGTAGCGGGTGGCTGAGGGGAGACACTCCATCCCCGCACATCACGACTTCTGTGAATAGCTTTGGCATGTTGCAAAATGGGCCTGGAATGAGCACAGGTCCCCAGCGTTCTCTGCATGGGCAAGATGAAGTTTAGCATTGAAGGAGGAAGGCAGGTTATTCAGGGTTGAACGTGTCTGTGCGGCTGTGACTATACATGCAAACCTGTGGACAAAAATGCACTTTAACTCACATTTCTATGTGAATCAAAAGTACTGGCTTCAATCACTTTACCAATTAAGACCGAAATTAGCTTCCACAAGGCTGCATTCACACAGATTGTGTGTTATGGGAAACAAAGAACTATGACTCGAAGTCACAATTTTTTAAGGCTTAATATTGGGCTTGTTAACATTTTGAGCTAAATATTCTCCCAAAGAAGAGAGAGGACCTTGGTGAGCAACTGTGCAATTGCTTCATTTTATCACAGAGCAAATAATCTGAGTGAGAGATTCTAGTTTTATCATTAACTAAGCACAACCTGAGTTGTTCTTAAAATAACAAAAAAGATGGGGGACACAACAGAAAACAGAGAAAATCTATGGAGATCATTGAGGGGAAAAGAAAGAAGACCAACATATAAGGTGGTGGCAATGTTTTCCAAATATGACTGTATATTGTAATTCAAAATAACCTAACTGATGGCTCAGATTTCCAAGTTATGGAGGTAAATATTGGGATGAAGGGTATTCTAGATCGAGTGCCTTATTTTTTCTTTTTTTGACTCCTGAGAAAATCATTGTTTTCAGAATACTAAATTAACCAGGATACATCATGTTATCATTTTTTTTTTCTTTTTTTGCTTAAGTTTTAGGCATTGGCCCTCAGACCCAAAGTACGTGAGAGTACTATTACCCTGTTAATTCTTATATAAGCTCTATGTGCTAAGTTACAGGAAACACACACACATCTCTGTAAAACATAGTGATAAATGAATATTTGTTATCTTTATAGTAACTATATGAATGATGACTAAAAATAGCTATTTTAAAAGGCTTTTTGTATTTCCTATGGATGTAATTTCTCACTGCAGAACCGAGAGAATTAGGCAATCAATCATGCAGGTGTTAGAAACAACCAGAGGACTAAGACTTCTACAGATGCTTCAAATATGTATTCAAGATAAACAGATATAGTCTTTAATCTCCCCTGAGCAAGAACAATTATCTCCAATTCTTAACTGATGAGTAGTCAACACCAAAGCAACATAAAAGTAAGTGGAAAAATAGCTTTTTCAAAGGTATCCTCTCCCGTCTTTGCTCTCCTTCCCTCTCACTACTTTTAATTGTGGTATACTAAAAATATATGTAAAATCCATTTGAGTCTTTATCATGATACTTGACAGGATTATCTCTTTCAGTAGGTAGTGACTCAATGTGTTTTCAAACTGGCATGAATTCACTGAGTGGCTCACAGGTGGGTGGATTTGTACAGGGGAAAATATTCAGAAACCAAGGCCTCAGCTGCTCTTCACAGTTACAAAGAATTTATCTTCTCATTGAAAAAAAATTCCTTGGATCTTTAGGGGCCTATGATCTAGTTTCACTTCTGTAATAATTTATTTATTATGTAACTGTATTTGTTCATTGACTCACTCATTTGTTATCTACCAAGTGCCTTTTTTTTGGTTCCAGAAAATACGGTGTAAGAGTAAGGGAGCAAAGAACAGTTTGGTTAAAGATTAAGTATAGTATTTATTTCTAATCTTAAATTTTAACAAGATAATAAATCTCTGCAGAAAGAACTTTGGTGCACAGAGTACAAATGATGGCTTTGATGCCTCCTGCCTTTGAAGTATTAAAGGATGCAGGATTATAGTCTCTTTTGGTTCATTGGAATCACATAGATGAAATAATGCAGCTTTTTGTTTCAGAAAGTCTCTAAAAGTAAGAAAAGAAAAAAGCCAATCGCTCAGTTTCAAAAACGCAATTTCAAAGTGTCTGAAGCATGACTAGTCTGTGGAAGAATTCTACGTATAAAGTAGAAATTCCTAAGAAAAGGAAAAATTTCAAAGTTTGTATCTTGATATTATATATGTCTCAAAAATTCTACCTCTTATCACATATGATAGCAGGGACCAAGATTAAAAATAATAATAATAATCCAGCAAACAACAGAAAGAGGAAAACAAAAATGAAAACATACTGCTAAATGTTAATAATATAATGTTTCCTTTGACAAGCAATGGATCAGCTAATAAGCTTAATCATTACCTGTTTATTTTTTTCACCCTTTCTACTTAGTACTGCTATGAAAACTAGCAGCATAACTTAACACCCAGCTTTAACTCAGGCTGTGTGCAATAACAGAAAGAAAACATTGGGCTGAAGATCAGGTGATCTACATTTTATTGTTGGCTCTGCACCTAACTAGCTGTTAACCTTGTTAATTTAGTTTTCTCATTTTTAAAACAATGGGTCTGAACTGAATTGCCACTAAGGTCCTTCCATCTCTGATCCGATGACTATCGTCATGAGGAAAGGGTCTGATCAAAGCTTCCCAGGACCGTTCTTTGCCCTTATATATATCAATGAAAACATTTGATATGTTCCAGTTTCTTCTTTCCTCCTACAATGGTGCTGCAAACCAACCAGTGAGAAAAGTTCCATTGTATTTCATAATAAGCACTGCGCAACGATGCCTACACATTACAAAAATTACTGGTACTTGACGTGGCTCTCCTTACAGCAGGTGGAAATTCTAGGTCTTCTAAACAGAGTTCAAACATATTTTACCTTTGTAGAACAAACCAAAATAATTTCTTTCAGGGAGTTCAGTGGAAACAGGTTGGGAGAAGAGGGACCCAGAAAAGTCTTCATATGTAAAATGAATGAAAATGTAGAAAACATGAGTGAAGTAATATGTGATAGAAAATCTTTTTTAAAAAATCCTCCCCCACATGGTTTTTGCATTGAGATCCTATTTCTTGTCTTTTAGTAATTTTGACTTGAGAGTTGGAGCAAATAGTCTAGCATGCTTTAAACAGTGGGTTAACAGTGGACAACTTTAGCGAGTACAGAGTGACTTCAGTGGCAATACTTTCATGTGTGTTTTTCATCCCTACCTAGATGGAGAAGTTGAATTTTTATTCTTCCAGGAACCTATAGTTGAAATGAAAGGAATACCCAAAACACATTGGTTCATTTCTGACTTCCTCAAATCAATGGAAACAGAGTCACAGAATTCACCTTTATTTTTTTACTAATTTGGTCTTGATCCAACACCAGACCAATTCAATCATGAGAAAGAATGTAGAGCACAAAGTTATAGAGAAAAACTTTGGCACCTCATACAGCTGCTGAACCTACAGTCAAGGAAGTACTGATTGTTTCAATACCTTGAGTTCATTACTTGTTACTCTTCAGCAAGGCAATACAGCAAGTGGATTCTGATAAACGGAAAATCAGCACTACATGCACCATTTCACTTCCTTTATATATTCCCAAAGAGAAGGGATGTGATATTTATTGAGTGCCTACTATGTGCAAGGATGTGCTGACTTTTAAATAGTAGAGAATCAATAAATATTTGCTATCTGGATTAAAAAATAGAAGTAAAGTACCTAGTTTCTCTTTTACCATCTTCTTTTAACCAGAATATCAAAAATCTACAGCCAAGTGTTTAAATTTTTATTTCTGTTGTTTCCCATTTTCCTAGTGTATTACTGGAGTTTCCTATAGAGGTTGAAAAGATATAAATGACCGTTATAGATAGAGCCATTATTTAGTTGTTCTAAAATTGCTTGACTTTTCTGGAAATCTGATAATTTACAATAATAACTGCTCTTTGTTTATATCAATTAATGGCTTTTTTTCAAATGAATCAAGATGATTAGAGATTCATGAGGATTTTAGAAATTTTAGAGCCAATTGGTAGGTTTACTCAAATGATTGCACTGTCTTCATTAAGAATTTAAAAAAAAAGAATATTTGCAATAGGAAAGAAATTTACCAGAATGCTAACATTGATTACCTCTGAGTTGCCAGATTAAGAATGATTTTTATGCTCTTTTTAATCTTTTCTGTATTTTCAAAATTTCCTACAATAAACTTGAATGATCAAAAAGGTTATCTTTAGAAGATAATGAAGACTAGCACCACATTAAATGGGAAGAAAGTGAAACAAAACAAAAGGCAGCTATGGATATTCTCTTCTCTAGAATGTAGTTGTTTACTTTATGCTTCCAAATAAGTCTTCTAGGCACAGGTGAATGAAGGAACGGGGAATAGAGAGAACCAGACAATTAATAATCCCCTATCCTACATAATGAAAAAGGACAAAGTCTAAGCCACTTTAGCTCTGCTCATCTGTGCAGGCATCCTTATACATCACTTGAGGAAACAGCATCTACATCTTTAAGAGAATCACAGACATGCTATGGCAAGAGAATTTGGAAAGAATGAATCTCTCCTTCTTGTCAGAGCCTAAATCTTCTCTAAATCTAAGTTCTGAAGGTGGATCCAAGAATTTTTTGTACTAATTTTAAAGTAACAAAAGACTAAATGTAAAAGTGGAATTGGTTCCTTTTTAGAAATAGAAGGAGAACAGAAATAGACTGTGAGGGTGTGCTTGTGATTCTTATAGAATCTTAATATCATGGCATATTAAGCAAACTCATGAGAAGTGTTTTAACACACCCACTCCTACTGAACATTACACATGCACCCAAATCAGCCTAAATCTCTTCAGGAATTGAGGACGATGGAACTTCATATGCTTTCGAATTCATTAGTTTCCTATATGGACAATACTGAAGCTCAGAGAGTTTAAAGGCACTTTCATCCAAAACTAAGCAGATCAAAATGACACTATTTCTATATGTATTTTTCCTACCTGCAGGAAAAAGAAGCATGATAGTTATTTATAAAATACTGTTAGCAGTACCATGAAAAAGAAGAACCTGATATACAATGCCCATTGGTGTACAACATTCGTTCTAGTAATTTTTTGGTTTCACAGGTACAATGCTATAGATGCTATAGTAAGCCTACTGTAACTGATGACTTTTCGAGATCTTTGAAAATCATAAAATGGGTTGGGAATGGGAAGAATAGTGAGAAAGTGACTATCATATTTATGATGACATAGGCTACATTATAACATGATGTAAAAAAAGAGAATAGGCCTGAGATTGGGCACTTGGGTCCTGGTCCCAGCCCTGCCTCTGTTTACCTGAGTAACCATAGTATGTCACCTGACCTCAGGGGCTGAGAGTTCCCATCTACAAAATGTGGGTGGTTCCAGTCAGAATGGCCATCATCAAAAAATCTACAAACAACAAATGCTGGAGAGGGTATGGAGAAAAGGGAAACCTCTTGCACTGTTGGTGGGAATGTAAATTGATACAGCCACTACAGACAACAGTATGGAGGTTGCTTAAAAAACTAAAAATAGAACTACCATATGACCCAGCAATCCCACTACTGGGCATATACCCTGAGAAAACCATAATTCAAAAAGACACATGCACCCCAATGTTCACTGCAGCACTATTTACAATAGCCAGGACATGGAAGCAACCTAAGTATCCATTGACAGATGAATGGATAAAGAAGATGTGGCACATATATACAATGGAATATTACTCAGCCATAAAAAGAAACAAAACTGAGTTATTTGTAGTGAGGTGGATGGACCTAGAGACTGTCATACAGAGTGAAGTAAGCCAGAAAGAGAAAAACAAATACCATATGCTAACATATATATATGGAATCTAAAAAGAAAAAAAAGGTTCTGAAGAACCTAGGGACAGGACAGGAATAAAGACATAGACGTAGAGAATGGACTTGAGGACATGGGAAGGGGGAAGAGTAAGCTGGGACAAAGTGAGAGACTGGCATGGACATATATACACTACCAAATGTAAAATAGATAGCTAGTGGGAAGCAGCCGCATAGCACAGGGAGATCAGCTCCGTGCTTTGCGACCACCTAGGGGGTGGGATAGGGAGGGTGGGAGGGAGACGCAAGAGGGAGGATATATGGGAATATATGTTTATGTATAGCTGATTCACTTTGTTATAAAGCAGAAACTAACACACCATTGTAAAGCAATTATACTCCAATAAAGGTGTAAAAAAAAAAATGAGGGTGGTTCTAGATGGCCACTGAGACTCCTTCTAACTCTAAACTCCTTTTAACGGCTGGTTAAAACAAAGGTCCAGATCTTTCATGTTTTCTCTTTGAAGTATTAAAGGTCTGTGAAGTATTCCAATTTCTTCCTAATCAAAAGTGTGCTTAAACAGAGCATGGAAGACTACAACTTCCTTCTGGAAGGACTCAAGTAGTGAGGAATGACCAGAGTCTCATGTCAGTGAAAAAGAGTTTATCTATTAAAAAACTGGCATAGCTTAGACAAACTATAAAATGATTAACATTTGTGATTATGGAAGAAGAATGAGGTTTAAAGGAAAGAAAGAAAATCGGTATAATTACTTCTTCCCAATCTCAGTTCTAGGCTACGGGGTAACTTAAACATTTTTTTCAATATTATATTACAAGAACCCTTAATTCTGTAGTAATATGAATCATACATTTTAATGGCAAAAAGAGATATTCTTATGTGTCTCCTGTCAAATCTATGAAGTTGTTACATTGGCGCCACTGGAAGAGTACCAATGAATTCAGTATGCAAGGAATTGAAACCGAAGTCACACAAACCCTTGGGTCCTTCGTCCTTCGGGGGGTGCATGCTCCTAACTGGATCCCGGATACTGCAGTCTGTCCCCGCCCAGGTGAAATCACAGATGCAGGTGGCTTCATTACTACACACCTGTGAAGAACAAAGAACAGAGATGCGCCATTTTCACTGCACTTGGTGGAATAATGGTGATAAATGTAAAAGGGACATGGAACTAGGCAGAGGCTTTAAAACCCATTGGGAATTTTTAAAAATTTCCCATGGTTTTGAATACTAGACAAGGGGAAACAATGTATAGATCCAATAGTTGGATGATGTCTTTTTCAGTTAATTATAGAAAAATCAAGAATAAAAGGAAGAAATTTTTAAGTTAAATGTTAATTACTCATGTTGATATTATTTAAGTACACAAATGTCTGACAATGTAGAAACATATATGCTTAATTCAAGAAATTAAGCGATACTGGGTTTAAGAGGCATTGCCAGAGATTAAATACCTGGAGGCATAAATCGCCAATGCACTGCATTATCTCACCATGCTCAACGCAAAAGTCATTAGGTGGCACTGTGCCAGCCAAACACACACCCTCCCACCTTCCCTGCCTGCCATGGTATCACTCCTCTCTCAGTCAGCCAGGCTGAAGACCCTCCTAGAGCAATCTTTGTCCCTTTCTCTTCCTCTGGGGACCAAGCAGCATGCTGGAATGGATGTGTAATTTAGATGAAATAAATAACCATCCACAAACTAGAGACAGAGTAGGTTAAATCCTCATCTGCCTGTGAAATACATTTGGCGATAGATTATTTAGAGATGATAAAATCAAATTTAGGCTTATTGGTATAAGAGCTTTTTAATCTGAAATGACATAACACCATGATTATGATTAACAGGCTGAATTTAACCCTTTTTTTAACAAAAAAAAAAGTGGGAGGGGTAGTGGAGACTCATGGGCTTTTTTTTTTTTTTTTTTTTTTTTGCGGTACGCAGGCCTCTCACTGTTGTGGCCTCTCCCGTTGCGGAGCACAGGCTCTGGATGCGCAGGCTCAGCGGCCGTGGCCCACGGGCCCAACCGCTCCGCGGCATGTGGGATCTTCCCGGACTGGGGCACGAACCCGTGTCCCCTGCATCGGCAGGCAGACTCTCAACCACTGTGCCACCAGGGAAGCCCCATGGGCCTTTTTAATGCATTAAATTTTATAATGCTTTCAGAACAATAACTGAATAACTGAGAGGTCTGCCCAGTGCTTTTACTTTACTGTAGCAATTATTGAATATTTACTACATTTCTATGTGCTGGGTACTTATGCTCAGTGCTTTGTGTATAGCATCTCATTTAATACTCACACTAGCACCCTGATGGCTGAGAGAGGTTGAGTGACTTGCCCAAAGTCACTGGGATAGAAAGAAGCAGAGCCAGGATTCAAACCCAGGATTCTTTCTAGCCACAAAATCCATGCTCTTGATCACTAGGCTGTACTGCCTCCCAGTGAGCCTATGATTTCAACCAAACATGAAATCATAGTCATTGGGCATAAGCTTCTTATGTCTTTCTACCTTGTTCTTCAACATATCACCTGTTTAGCTATCTATATTTTGGATTATTTTTACCTTCATTGCAGCATCTCCCTTTGAGATGATCACTCTGAGTTTCTTCATGTCTGTTTTTTCCATTTCATAAGGCTGTTTAAATTCTGAACTACTTTTCTTTTACTAAACCCAATTTAAATAATTATTAAAATGTGCTTTTAAGTATTAAACCTCAGTTTGCCAGGAAGCATCTGCCCAAACACTCTGTGCATAGAATTAAAGCTACATGCAGTTGTGAGTAGAGAGTACATCTTCTCTTTGGCTGCCAATGGTCCAAGCATAACCATACAACTTTAAACACGTGAATTATAGCAGTGATCCAACCTCTAGTCTAGTGTGATCTTGCACACATAGATACTCAGTATGCATGTTGAGTAGCCAGAAGGCAATTACTGAAAGGGTGTAAATTATTGTGAATGGTACAAAGCAGTCACATGGGGTCTACAGTTTCTTTAGGAACCACATCAATTTTCTTCCAACTCCTTGGATGCCAAGCTATCTCTAGAGACTGCAGTGAATACAAATAGCCAGTGGTAAAAGAAACAACAAAAATAAAACCATATCAACACATATAGGAGTTATTCTTAGCAGATAAGGATACTAAGGAAATAATCATAGTCAGTGCATAGATATTAACAACAGTCACAGAAGGAGAATGGCTGAACTGGAAGTCCAACCACTGTGAAGCTGGAGGATGCCAGTGTTTGGTATCCTCAACTTCAGATTTGGGCTGGACACTGATGTCTACTTACCCCATGGCCGGAACAGACTTTACCCTTGGAATCGAGGGGGCAGCTGCTCATATTTAGGGCCTGAATCTGTAGGCACTTCCGATCTAAACACATCATAGATGGGCCACATGGTGTTCCATCTTCTACATAGCCCACATCTGTATCATCATCTAAAACCACATGAGCACCACTAAAAAGAGAAAAATAGTCATACAACCATTAGCACCAGACTTAGAAATATAACATCAACATGAATGAGGTTTGCTCTTTAGGAAACTGAAGAGGCTGTCAGAGGACATGGATTTCTTCTAGCATTTCTCCACTTTTCTCTTCCTTTCTCCCTTTCCCCACCTCCCCTAAATAAAATAAACTGTCTTTCACTATCATTATTACACTGCAGTCCATCAGAACAAAAAAAATGTCATTTGCACCAAGTGTGTTCTAAATCTTCCCTTGTTTTCAAGACCAACATTAAAACTAGGGGAGAAGTGTGCATAAGAACAAGACAAGCAATCTTATCATTAGCTCTTCAAGACTTTCAGCTGTTTCCTGAGGCAAAAAGGCAGATGTTGAGCATAAATAGCAAATGAAAATATTTTTAAAATTATTACTTTAGAGGATTGGACTATTCATGATTGAAAAAAATAAGCTGGTTCCTCTCTATTGATACATATAATTCTAAAACCTCAAAATGAAGGACAGCTTGAATTTGAATAATAATCAATGTTATAATTACTAATTAAGTACCTTGCTGAATATTTTAAAAATATACTAGTTTAGAATAAAACAATATAATTTAACAAGGTTGTTGTATCTAAAGACGTGCAAAAATGTACACATTCAAAGGAAGCTTCTGTGCATCAAAGTAACTAGATCTGAGGACTACAAATTTATTCCAGGAAGGCTCTTATTGTCTAAGACACTGTTAGAATAGCCTTTAGAGCCATTTAAAAGACAGAAAATCAGCAACCATTTGACCAAGACAGCAATAGCCAATTTGGTTACCCAATCAATTTACTAAATTCTATTCAAAATTACTTTGGGATGTTTCCAAATCTTTCATTCACTCATATAAGATGAAGGTTTGCTATTTGGGGAATACTAGGGATAAACATTGCAGACCCTGAAGGCAATTCTGTAGGGGGAAATCCCAAAAGTGTTTTGGGCAATGACAGTTATCATCTGAATGAGGGCATAGCATCTTAGAATTATGACTACTTTAACAGGAACAATATTTATTTAAAATATAATATGACTCCCAGTGTTCAAAAATAAACCTCATATCTTCTATGCCTTGTACTCACAGATAACTGGACATCAAATGTCTGACTACAGCTATAAATAATATTTTAGTGTATATTTTCTATATGTGATTAGGCATTAATTAAGCCATCTTCTAAACCACACACATGCTACATAGAGTATAGCTTAGATTCTTTATTCTTTGTCACAAAACATAAAACACACAGTGTTCAGAGAGTGACATATTTCAATGCTCAAAACTTTAATCATGTGTCAACATGAATACCATAAAGTTCTACTTTTAAGATTATAATTACAAGGAATGTCTCCCAACTAACTGGTATAATTTTTAAGCAAATATAATTTGCAAATCAGTATATAACTTTGTTTTTTAAATGACTTTCAACATGCAAGGTGATAATAAAATCTAAGTTACCATTTCCCTTGATTTTTCTAAATTTGCAATTCTCACGATTCATTAGGTTTTCCAACATTTAATGTGTTACCTGCAATCAATCACCCGGCCTTGGTGGTAGAAGGAAGTTGGGATGATCTCACCCTGAAGTTGACCAATACGTGGAGCTCGAGTAAGATTGGTACAGAGTAAAAATCCACAGAACACATCGCTGAACATATTAAAAAAAAAAAAAAAAAAAGAACAAGACAGGAGGAATCAAACTGAAAAAATCAAAACTATTCAGTCTACAAATATTTTAAAATGGGAAATAGTCCCTTTTCTTTAAATAAAAGCATTTGTTCAGATACTGTTGGTTGGTGAGGACTCCCTCCTTCCTTGCTAACAAGATCACAGCTTCTTCGGGGTAGCAAAGTGCCCAGCCCTGAAAGATGGCTCATGACTGGTGTCTGAGTTCATCATGGCACACCCATTTGCTACACCCACTTTCCTAGCCATCCCTCCTTCCCACCCTCCTGGAGCTAAGAGCAGCCCCTGGGTGTTGAGATGTGAGGAAAAGGCAGCTAGGGATTGCTGGGGAGAATTCTGTGCTCTGGATGAAAGGTTAGAGCCTGACAGGGAGAAGACCTTTTGCTCCTACCCCTGCTTCCTGCCTTTGAGTGTGGAGCCTTTGCATTAGCCTTGCAAGCGTGAATTCACAAATGTAAAGACACAAATTGAACATGCTAAGCATTACAAAGAAGAGGGGCAGAAATCATCTGGGTCCTTGGCGACATTGTTAAACGACTCACCCACCATGAGGGCACCTACCTCCAGCGAAGTAAACAATGAACTCCTTAAAAAATGTGCAAAGAATTAAAGTGGCACATTACAAAAAAGGACATCCATGTCCAAGAAATGCATGAAAATGTACTAACTTCCACTTGTAATCAGGAAAATACAAATTAAAACCACAACAATAAAGCAGTTCACACCCAGCAGAATACATAAAAGTAAAATGTCTGATAATACCAAATATTGGTGAGAATGAAGTACAACAAAATTCTCATATACAAATTCTCGATGGTAGGGTTTACTAGTACAACCATTTTAGAAAACAGTGTCACATCATCTGGTAGCACTGAAAATATACATCCCCTATGACTTAGCAATTTTTCTTCCAGGTAAGGCCTTAGAAAAGTATGTGCAAATGTGTGCTAAGTTACATGTATCGGAATGTTCACAGCAGCATGGTTCCTAATAGCCAAAACGTGGAAACCATCTAAATGTCTATCAACACAGAATGGAGAAACAAATCAAGGTATATAAATATGAATGAAAATGAAACAAATGAACAATAAATATGAACCAACAGCTACATATACCATGGAAAACTCTTAAAATAATGAACTTAAGAAGCAAAATGCAAAATAATACCTGAGATATGATTCCTTTTATATAAAGTTACTGAAACTTTAGGCAAAATATACTGTTTAGGGCTGAAAACTTGGGCAGTAAATCTCTAAAGAAAAGAAAGAAAGCAATTGCCAGAAAACTCAGGATGACAATACCTCCAGCAGAGAGACACGGGCACTGTGAGGGGGAAGAATACATTTCTGGAATGCTCTACTTCTTGATCCACACAGGAGTTACATGAGAGTTCACTTTGCATTTATTTGGCAAAATGTATATTTGTATATTAATCACTTTTTATGTTATATTTCCCAGTTTTTTTAAAGTTTAAAAAAACAAGCATTTATTTTCTTTAACTCATTGGTGGTTGGCTATTCTACTGCCAGATATTCAAAAGCTATCTTCTACAATGATCTGATACAATGCCTCCCAACTTTTTGAAGTCACAGAGGCACAGAGAAATGATCAGATTTGTCTATGACATTGATTTAATGACTGAAGCTAATTAAATCCAGAGGCATCCAACCCCATGGATTTTGACTATTTTAGTCCCCATTTCCTCCCTGGCACCTCGAGGACTGAACAGCTCAGAACATCTATAACTCACTCATGAGACATCAGATGGGAAGTTCTGTTCTGTTATTTTGGTTTAACTTTAAAGAAGTCAAAGATTTGTTGCCTCCTAAGGCCTCATCTACCATCAAAGACTACATAGAATGGCAAAGTTTCCTAAAGTACATTAGAGACCATTAACTAGAGAAATAAAACTTCCCTTAAATCCTCGCTCTGCTTCAAAATGGGAGAAGAATCCTCACTGTTATGGAAGGAGAAAGGAGGAGCTTTGGTGTATCACTTAGTGGTCCCATAGATCCAAGTCATTGAGTTAACCTTAATAAACTATTAAATCACAATTTTAACTTTCCTCACCAAATCAAGGGAAAATATTACCAACGTGCTCTGAAAGTATCTCACTTCCTGAGTAAAGATGCCTCCAATATGCACTGACTAGCTACTTTTTAGAAGGGAAAACAAAACTCTAATATAGGCATTAGATGTTTAATTAAATCAAATGGTGTTACATTTGAGAAATAATTAAGTATTACTTCACTTTAAATGGTCCCTCAAATTATATATACAGTCTATATCTTTTGCTTGTAGAATTCCATGCATACTAGTACATTCATAGGCCTTTTCTGCTAACAGAAGTAGAGAATTAAAACCCACTATTAATTTAAAATACCTTGGCAAAGTATCTCTTCAAAACAAGCTTCAAGTAAAATACAGCATGCAAGAACTTTTCTGAATTTTACAGAAATGGTGTGAGTCTGTACCACAGAAATAGTTTAGTTCATAGCCATTTGCCTCTAGCTATACTAATGTATTTTTTAAATCCATACTTTAAAATTTTAAGTAGTCGAATATTTATTTAAAAATCAATAACATTTATTTTGTGCTCATTTTACATTTGGACCAGGGTTTCCAAGTCCACTCACTATGCTCCCAGAGCTGACCACTCACTGTTTGCTGCACTGGATCCATCGGTCTCCATCCTTCCCGCAGTTGCCTTTCTCTGTGCCTTCTGTATTCAGCTTTTCATAACAGAATTTGTCAGACCCCGAAGCCTCTTTTGGAGAGGAGAAAGAAAAGAGAATTAATTTCAGTTCTCTTTGTTATCCATAACTGGTCGTGTGCCAGTAAATATTTTAATAACTGGTGTTTCAGAAAAAGGAAAAAAAATTCCTAATTTGTAGCACTTGCCAATTTCCATGGTGTAAATTTCCATGGTGTAATACATGGCTAATTTCAAACTAAGACTATGATGTCAACTGGCTTCTAAAATTCCTAAAAATTTAACCAATGACTCTTATAAGCTAAGACAGGACAGCTCCAACACACCTTTCTTTTTAACTTGGGAGACAAATTTATTCCCAATTCTTGTTGGTGGGTTTGAGGGTGGGAGGTAGGATTAATCATCAGCAGGAACTAGTGAAGTGACACAGAGAAAACTAGTATCATTCCTAATCCTGCTTTCTCTTAATATCAGTAGGCATTATAAAGTCAGAGCTCATTGAGATTTTACATTGGCACATGGATTTTGATATTTAAATCTTTTTACAAGACAAAAATGCCTCTATTATCTTTCCCTTGTCAAAACTGAAGCACTGAAAGTAAATCTTTCAGTTAAATGACATTTGCCAAACACTGACATCACTTGTGCATGGGTCCCAGTCTCCTTTTGTGTGCTTTCTTTTCCTGGTGGGTGACCCAGCCTCTGCCAGCAAGGCAGAGCCACTTCTCTCTCTCTTCCGGCCTGGCCCTCATGAACTGAAGTTCACTGGCGAGGCACTACAAATGTCAGGAAGAGAATATGTGTACTGACATGTAGGGAATGTACTGAGAAGCATGACCATGTACCCGAATCTCTATCTGCCTGCGTCTCACAAAGTACTTGTGTTTCTTCACTTCAAACTGAGATAATCAATTATAGAATTAAAAAAAACAACAACAAAAGTCTGGTTCTATCCTGGGGTAAAAGAAGAGAAAGCTAACTTGAGGGGGTGAATGTTAAATCCAAGGTACAAAGAAAATCAGCTGAGTGGCTGGATAATAAGCATGACCACTGCACTCAACCCAGTCTTTGCAGGTGGGTGTAGCGTCCCTTCTGTCACAGCCACAATCACTGATTGGCACTTTTTGGTTCAGATGACAAGTCCCCAACATTAGCAGTTGTTTGCTGTGGTTTTGTGACTAAGATTCACCTTCTCTTCCGCCTTTTCTAGTTGTTTGTTTGTTTTTTAATCACCCCAAGCTGTATATCTCTTTCAGCAAGACTGGCAGTGAAGAATATTAAGAGAAACCTGTGTGTGACCAGCAAGCAGGAAACATGACCTACTTGTTCCCCAGATGTACTGACACTGGTTATCCCGTGTCTTGCACTCCCCGTTGTAGCAGCGGCCCTGAGGACAGAACATATGTTATGAGGCACATGCAGCCAGTTCCATTTTCCCCAAACTCTCACTGCAAGGTCTCCTTTTCATTGTTTTAGACAAAATTGTTTTCTTTTTCATTCGGTACCCTAATACTTTCACAGTGAAAATAAAAACCATAAACATCCTAAGAGAAGCATAAGAATGACAGTTAAAATTTAAAACACAAAACATAGCTCATAGTACAGCTCTTCAAATCCAACTAACTGTCTAAATTTTTTAATTTTATGGAAAAAAAATTGAGACATTTCTTTGGGTGATACCAATATGATTTTTTAGCTTTTTTTGCATGTGAATGGTTAGGTTATAACATAGCTTCAGGAAAAAAAAAACAAAAAACTTCAACCACATTACAACAGATTACCATATTTTCCCATCAGAGACAGGCTGAAATGATTAAAAGATAGTCACAACTCAGTAAATTAGATTTCTAATTCTTCAGCCATTACATTTTTTTCCTCTCCCTCAATCTGAACAGTTTGTACCCAGAGATAAATATAATATATTTGTATTTTATATGACATAAAGCAACTCTGAATTAGAAGACCACTGCAATAATTTACTGTTGTTTGAATTGCAATTCCCTATCAAAATTACATTTATCAAAAAAAAACCTTGAAATCTAATCTTTTTATAAAATCCCATTTAAAACCTAGAGCCCAGCATACCTGATTTTGATTGCATGCATATCCATCTTGCTTATGAAGATTTGGTGGGCACTGAAAAATATAAACTTTTTAGTTAACATTCAGCATGTGAAGTATCTTCAGATTATGTGTACAATATATTAAAATGCAAAAAAAGTAAGCATGATTTTATTATTACTTGCGAATTGTGTGCTACAGATCATTCATATCAGTAAAAGTTATAATAAGTATTTTAAAAATGCAAGCATGATGACTCTATAATTAGGAAAACATAAGTAACTCTTTGAGTAGGTTATCCAAATTTATTCTGCAATTATTGGTAAAAATGAATCAATCAATTAGGTCCATGCAGTGGGTGCTTTTTATGTTTCCCCGTTTTCCATGAGATGGGCTAAAATAATAATTTACGTTCACTTGCCTGTGGAGTTAAAAGTAGAAGGAATTAAAATGGATAATGAAGGGAACAAATCAGCTTGTTATGCAGGAGTGGACACATTCAGGAACTAATTTACAAGACTTCACTCAGCCCTGTGAAAATGTCAACTTTGCATGTAACACCCATGGCACTCACCTCTAGGCCACATTACTGAGAAAGAAGAAATACACTGCCCTTCAGCTCAATATAAGTGCTGTATCTCCATTACATTTCTGACCTCTTGAACTACAGATCTGTTACTAGAGCAATCATGATGTGACAGTTCTTTCTTTTTCCAGGTCTATTTATCAAATCATCTTTTATAAGTAAAAATAAGGAAAATTTCATTTTCCCCCAACATTACCCTGAGTAAATTAAAATTTTTACTTTCTGTGCGTCTCATTTACCACATTTAAGAGAGCTAAAAAAATTAAGTCAAGGCTCTGCTACAGCATTCAAAACAAACACAAAAAGGAAAAAAAAATACATGGGTGTGGCAAGTGAATAAGAAACATAGCAATACCCATTGAGGTCCTCCCTTAGTTTTCACCTTCTCAGTAAATGACAGTCCCACTCTTCCAACTGTTCAAGGCCAAAACCATGGAGTCATCCTATGTTCCTCTCTTTTTCTCACACTCTCCTTCTATTCCATTAACAAATCTTGGTAGCTTCTACCTTTAAAATATAATCGCAATCTGACTTTTCTCCATTTCCACCGCTAATGCCGGGTCCACACCACCACCATCTCTCATCTCTCTGATTATGCAACAGCCTCCAACTGATTCCCCTTCTTCCACTCTACTCTCCTTATAGGCTATAGAGCTACCAGAGTGTCCCTTGAAAAACCTAAACCACCTCATGTTGCTCCTCTGTTGATGGCTTCCCCGTCTACTCACTGGCCTTCCAAGTTCATCATGATCTGCTCCTATGCCAGCCCCATCCTCATCTTCATCTCTCTGACCTCATTCCTACTCTCTGCCATAAATACCTGACTCTACGTGAATGTACCAGCCATGCTGCCACCCCACGGCGTTTGTCCTTGCTCTTCCTCCAATCTCTCCCCCAGATTTCTGCCTGGCTTGCTCTCTCACCTTTTTTTAGGACGTTGTTCAAATAACAGCATCTCAGAGAAGCCTTCTCTAACCATGCTCTTCAAAACCATAACCTCCTTCTCCATGCTGGCATCCTCTGTTCCCCATTCCCTATTTTTTTCCTTCTCCATAACATGTATCACCAACTGAGGATCCGGATATTTTATGTATTTGCTTGTCTTTTGTCTGCATCCTAATGCGAGCACCGTGCAGGCAGGGATTTTCTGTCCCTGCAGCCTCCTCAGCACCTAGAACAAAACTGGCTCAATTGTGATTGAGATGGTGCTCCATGACTATTGACTGACTGAGAAAATAAATAACTGACCCACACAGATACAATTAAGTTATTCTATTCTGCAACACCAAGGTGTTTATCATGGTCACTACAGAAAGGTAATGGAACTAATTTAGAAGTGCAAAGAAGCAGTAACTTATGAAGGAACACTTTGAGATTAAATGCTTTGGTTCTACATCTTTCTAAAGAACAACTGACTCTCATACAAGCTTTCACTCAACCTAATGGTAACTCTTCAAAAGATGTAATTATCAGCATGAGAAGTTGGTTTACTGGACCAGCTGCCCTAAAACAGAGATCCCTGGGCCTCTTTCATCCAAATCCACTCAAAACACCATCATTTTTTTTTTTTTTTTTTTTTTTTTTTTTTTTTGCAGGACACAGGCCTCTCACTGCTGTGGTCTCTCCCATTGCAGAGCACAGGCTCCGGACGCGCAGGCTCAGCAGCCATGGCTCACGGGCCCAGCCGCTCCGCGGCATGTGGGATCTTCCCAGACCGGGGCACGAACCCATGTCTGTCCCCTGCATCGGCAGGTGGACTCTCAACCACTGCACCACCAGGGAAGCCCCATCATTTTCTTATTAATCAACTAACATCAATTATTCACTTACTCCAAGATGAATACAACCACACTGGACAAAAATGTAAAAGAAATGTTGCTACTAGAATAGGTACATCAGGGGCTAAACAATTTTCATATTTGACTTCTGTGATGTTTCAAGAGGAAAAAACTAGTAGGAGTCACTAATTAGAAAAAAAAAGCTCTTGTTATAAACTGTCACAGCTACATGGAAGAAGATTTCTACTCAATCTATTTTTCATTTAGGCTAATAAAAGCCAGTTGCTTATCACTGAAATGTTTAACAAAGGAAATTATGGATGTCTCTCGTTGTCCGGGGATATTTAAAGCAGAGGGACCATAAATCTGTGTACTTTATTCTGCCTGTGAGCAGAGCTCTGGATTCGGTCTCTAAATGCCATTTGAGCCCCCAGTTTTACGCTGTGCAGGAAGGTCCAGTTGAGGCCGGCTTTCACAGTGCAATAGCCTTTAAATGTACTTATTTTAAATTGTGCTATACTCCCATTTTGATGACATATTTCATAGTACTAACAAAACACATTTCCCACATCTTTAAAAAATATCTTTATTAGATCATCCAGACTGTTTGCCCAGGATTTCTCTCAGTTCCACATGTATTACTTATTCTCTTATAAATTGTTAATTTAAAAAGCAGCTCAGAAGCATCAGTAAATGCTAGTATCAAAATTAAGCAAAAATTGGGGCTTCCCTGGTGGCGCAGTGGTTGAGAGTCCGCCTGCCGATGCAGGGGACACGGGTTCGTGCCCCAGTCCGGGAAGGTCCCACATGCCATGGAGCGGCTAGGCCCATGAGCCATGGCCGCTGAGCCTGCGCGTCCGGAGCCTGTGCTCCACAACGGGAGAGGCCACAACAGTGAAAGGCCCGCGTCCCGCAAAAAAAAAAAAATTAAGCAAAAATATACTATAAAATAAAAGAGATGAAGTCATAATGTTGCCAACGATACTGATTTTCAGAGATGCAGAGATTCTCAGAGATCCTATTTTCTTAATCATTATTAGCATCAATTAAATTCACAATTCACTGCCTCTTACAAAGCAAAAGAATTTGGGGTGGGTGTTTAACTCCCCCTATTCCACTTATCTAGTTCAGGTTCATTCTGGTCATATAAGGAAATTGTTACTAAAGGAACGTGTTTTTCTACTATGCCACTGAGAATTTAACAGTACAGTTTTCACCTTGGACACATGAGATAAAAAGAACATTTTAAAAATCTGGACAATAGACTATTAAGTTGAACACAGAGCCCTCATTATAAAAACCTTATTTCCAGTAAAGTCTATGGCAATTCAAGAGTAAAAGGTTTAAATGAAAAAACTATACTTTTAAAAGAACTGAATACACAGAACCAAAACCATATATGATGGGTATAAAAATAGCATTATTCTACAAAACTAAAAATATAACTCAGTGAAACAGTATATCAAGAATGTCAGTACACTTGTCATAAAACACTGAATCTGCAATTCTTACATTCTGCCACTATATTATTTAAAAATTGCAGAGAAACCTATTTACATATTTATATATAAAAAACAGATACGTGTAAAAATCACAAAAGAATAATAGCCTGAATAGAGTTCACTGTACCATTCCTTTGTACCATATCCACTTGAATTGAGCCTCAGATGATACATATCAAAACCTTTCAAAAAGGTTAATTAGGATCCTTTGTTTTCCTCTCCTCATGTTTCCTTCCAGGGAGGGGAACTCAGTGTAACTCCAGTTACTCTCTGCTCCTGTACTCGATTCTCCAGGCAGGTAGAGTGAATGGTTGGGTTGGTTGGCTGGCTGATTTGATAAACTTGAGAAGAGTAACTTGGCATTCTGGCCCGGTCCTGCCATCCTTCTCTTGCCTACTCACATAAATGATCCTCTCTCTATTGCTCCTCCATAGCATACAAGGCAAGGGCTGGCTCTGCACCGACAGGTCATTCCAGGCCCAATTTTGTCAATAACGTGTTGCTATAGCCTGAATCTGGGATCTATAAAGAGGCCCATTTAGCCCTCACACTAAGCTATCGCTTTCAACTTGGCTATTTGCAATAGCAAAAATGATATTCTGGCTTCTAACTGTACTCTATCAGGAGCCCTACCTGGCAATAGGTAACTCCACTCCTGAGAACTTGTCCTAAGGTGCTAACTCCAAACAAGAAACACTCTTAAAAATGCATAGAGATTCACAACCGTATTAACCATAATAATGAAATACTGCCAACAATCTAAATATCTACCACCACTGGATGTAGAGGTGACTGGTAAATCCACATGGCAGACTTTCATGCAACTTTAAAGAGGATATTTATAAAAACTGTGTCATAGCATGGGAAAATGCTCTTGAAATAACGTTAGAAAGAAATGAAGGTAGAATGAAGTCAAAAATTCTTACCAAGCCCCTACCTGCCTGATTCCTGACTTCCTCTCTGAATTGTTTCCACTATTCCCCAGCTATCCCTGCTTTCATTCCATCTCTTGAAGAAGCCATGCTTCTGTACTCACTGGCTTTTTTGTTCATTTATTTGCCTTTCTCCATCCAGCAGAATGCAAGCCCCGTAAGAGCAAGGACTTTTCTATTTCAATTCCTCCCGTATCCCAGCATTCACAGCAGTGCTTGTCACAGAGCAGGGGCTCCACAAATGTTCATTTGAATGACAAATAAAGACATAAAACAACACAATATAAATGTTTAAAAATGTAAAAATTAAAGAAGGAATGCCGGAAGGCAACTTTAATGATAATGTGATAATTTTAATGTGAAGAAGATCATGCCAAGTGCGTGGGACATGAAGCCAGGGCTTCATAAGTGGAGTGAGACGGTGACAGAGCTGAGGAAGGCAGACTTCTGCTCCCAATCCCACTTCAACCACAGCAGTGCTACTCTTCCCAGATTTCTACATTGGGCTTCCATCCAAAATTTTGTTGGTAAGCTGGGACAAAGTGAGAGAGTGGCATGGACATATATACACTACCAAATGTAAAACAGATAGGTAGTGGGAAGCATCCGCATAGCACAGGGAGATCAGCTCGGTGCTTTGTGGCCACCTAGAGGGGTAGGATAGGGAGGGTGGGAGGGAGACGCAAGAGGGAGGAGATATGGGGATATAGGTACACGTACAGCTGATTCACTTTGTTATACAGCAGAAACTAACACACCATTATAAAGCAATTATACTACAATAGAGATGTAAAAAAAAAAGAAAGGGTTTTGTGGCTTAAAAATGCTTGAAAATAGTACTATTAGTGCTTTATCAGTGTGAGGATACTGTTTTAGATGCGGGGACCAGGAAAGAAAAATCAATTCGTTGGATATAAGCAATATAAAGGGAACTAATTACGAAGGGGAAATTTGGAAGAAAAGAGATTTTTTAGGTCCAAAAAACCACAATAAACATTCCTAAAATAAAGGCATGGTAGGAGCTAGAAATTACTAGAAAACAGAGCAAAACAAAACAAAAAACAAAAGAACCAAATCATATTCACACACATAATCCAAACTGAAAGCTTTACAATATGTATTTGCAAGTAAGATGCATTACCTAAAACTTAGTTTGCCATACCTGGCCAGAGTCTCCAGTACAGTATTCGGTAATATCACACCCATTCACAGCATCCCGACATTCATACCCTCGCGGCTGAAACTGCAAATCAAAACTCAATATTAGGAACTAGTATTAATTAATATTTCAAAGAGTTAACATTCTTATATTCACCAACAATCATGACATCCTTTCATAACCACCGCCAAACTCTTTTTATTAATCAGCAAGATAGTTCCAGGATAGAGATAATACCCAAATACCACTCTGTGTCGTAAATATGAATCATTAACCAAGGCATTACATGTTCAGATTTCAAAATCCACTATTTCAGAGTATTATTTTTGGAAAACATTGTGATAACAATTGTGCAAAGAAGAAACACTGGTGTGGCTTAAGACAAAAGAACAAAACACTAAAATATAAACATTTAGGATCTCTCTGAAGACTGATATGCACACCCAACCTTCACTGATTTACCAACTAGCTTGGATATTAGTCTTGCTTTAGCTAAATATACACAAGCAGATTTCAATTAATTCATATGAATTTCCTTCAGTGATGCCAGTGAATGCCTACTGAATACAAGGCATTTTGTTTCTCTGGGTGGTGGGTGGGTAAAAGATGAAGGAACGAGTCCATCATCTTCAAGCAATTTATAATCTGGTTGGGGACATAAGCAAGTACAAACTAAGCTAGAACCGCCTAGATTACCACATGCATAATATCCCTTTGGTGTTGGATAAAATTAAATCATATACTTTTATGGTTTTAAAGGATATTAGAGATTTTATAGATGAGAAAAAGGAAAATTTTTAAAACGTTTTTTAAAAAAATTAACCAGAGGTCTCTAAAGATGGAAGTAACTGTGTGTCCACACATACACAAGTTGTGCATATATACATATCAACATACATACATACATATATTACCTCCTTATCTAGCTTTCTTGCCTTTATAAGTGATTTTAAATATCAAATGTAAAAACATGAGCACTAGGTTTTCTGCTCAGGGTCTAAAATAAATTAGGATGAGTTTTAAAGAAAAAGGTTATAAGTAGGGCTTATTAGAAAAAGACCACAAGAATTGTCCCTCTTCTATTCAACTATTTAATTTGGTTTTCACTCATGATAGTAGAGCAATTCTCAATGTTTATTTTGGAAGGATTATAGTTATATTTTCTTAGGGAGGTACCAGAGAATAGAATGGTTGGTAGTGAATCATAGTAAAGATAATCATTGTAACCCACAGAATTTGGATAGATTTATTGATTCTACAAAATTGCCAGACTAATATGCACAGTGTCAAGCAACAAGTGTGTGACAAGTTGTACAAATACTCAATGTACACATTGAGATATTTGGCTAATATGTCAACGATAAGAAAGATGAAACTGTCAAAGAACTCACAAGACATGAGGTATTATTACAGCAGGGCCCGTCGCTGCAGTGGGCCCCATTGGAGAGAGAGCATTTCTTACAGCACAATCCATAGCATTCCTAGAGAAAACACTTCATGTGAGTAAGTGAGGAAACCTACCCACTGGTCATTCAACATGCTCTCCACATGTAACTTATGCATAATCCATGTGAGGAGATGTATATAATAGTAAGCAAATCTTTTAGGAAAGAATGAACCACTTTAAGCAATGACAGATTCCTTCCGGCTATACTTCTCAGCAAAGTACCATCTTCTAAGAAGGGGCTTCTCTACCAAAAAGTAAGCTTATTTTTTAGCAGGCACCCAACCCTTGGTTAGCTCTGTGGTATTCTTAATACTCAATCTAGTTTTACAAAGACAAAACTAATATACAACACAGAAAGAATTTTCATGAGTTAGTAAAACTTGTCTGAGATGAATAGGAGCTATGAATTTTTAAGAGATACGAATTTGATTAGAAGAATCCATTAGGTTTCTTCAGACAGAGCCAATGATTAATTCTAACGTGGCTGAGCTAGGATTAAGCATTGATGAGAGAGCTCAGAAATAAAGGCAGTAAGACCACAATGAATGATGGGGCAGGCTTCCCACTAACGCTATTCTTCTGCATTCTGGGTAGATGTGCTGAAGGTAGAAAAGATCTCTTACACCTACCACATGGATTCCACAATCACACTCCTCCCCAGCTTCCACATATCCATTTCCACATTCTGTGGGCTCAAATAGCTGAAAGAGATTAGAAAGATAAAGGGAAACCATTTTAATTCATCACAGAAAATCAACACTCCAATCAGGCTACATACTTGGCCCTATAATCAGCTATCATGTGGTATTCTTCTATGATCTGTTGTTATGGCATCTTACAAATGTGTCTGTGTGAGAATCACTGTTAATTTATTAATAACACTTCTAAAAAACGTATTTTAAATGGGGTAATATCTCTTGGAGGATTCTCCAGTAGTGGGCTCCAGAGATGACCTCTACCATTAGAGCTACTTTTCAGAGAAATATGCTGTCAAGAGGAATAGATCACTTTTCATATTTGCTAATGGAGCTAAAATGCTCTGCTAATAAGACTCACAGATACCTAATTTGTTGACTTATAACCAGGCAGCTGAGAAGATATAAAAAATGTCAAGAAGATAAAAATGCTTCATTCACAGCTAAATGTGATATATGCCATCAAGTAAATGCAAATAAACTTAGGGAAAAAAAGTGTTGCTGGAAATCCATGCCCATCATTCTCAGTGAAAAGAAATCTGCACTGTCTGAATCATATTAAGTAAATGTGCAGACATATGCACAGATGTATAGAAATTTCTCAATCATTCCTGGAGCAATGGGAGAGTCAAGTTTCTAGAATAATCCACCCTACTGGTGCTATGAACTTGCTTGCCAAATAAACTGTATTACAGACCAGTTGTTGAGGCAGCTGATTATTTATAAGAAACATTCCTATTTCCCATCACCTGGGGCAAAATTTTTCTGTGTATATCTACTATACTCAGGTGAAGATTAGAACAGGACATCCCAACCCAAATGCTCAGAACCATATATATGAGAGGGAGCAGCACACACCCAAGGAACAGCTGCCCTCCACTGAGCCCACCAAAGAAAGATCTGATCCTCCTTCCACTTCCAGGAAAGGAAAATCGTTATAAGGAGCAAGGAAGTTTTCCACGATACTTGGGTGGGACTTCCCCATGGGAAAATCCAGTGACTAAAATCAACAGTCCTCATCTCTGTGATATTTTGATCAGCAGGGAGGAGAAAATGGAAAAGGGAAAGGCAGACTGGAACATGACTAGTGCTTTAGATCAGGACTCCCATGTAACCCACTGTTGGATTTCATTCTTAGGACTCTTCTTCCATCCTGAGACAGGTCACTATCACAAACCATATGGCAAACATGGCAGTTGAGAAGGTTCCCAGAGCACAGAAAAGATGCACTTAGATAATGTGAAAATAACACATAAAACCTGCATACATACATCCATTGACTACAACACTTGGAAGAAAGTCAGTTCTTTCACACATACATGTAAATTATTCCACTGTAATCCATAGGAGCTTTTAAAAAATTATTCTATATATGTTGTTTAAAAAGAAAGAATTCCATATTTACTAATTTTTAAAATTGAAGATGTATGTGTATTTTTATTTACTTTCCACATTATCCGAATAATTTGCTTTCTACTCACAGGCAATTTCAGAAATCTAATGATGGATCCTTATACACACGCTAGAGATCTCAGTATTTTCAAACAACTCAGTGTTGTTTCCTCAGGCATGAGGCTTATAATTAGCTGGTGAGCTGCAAGGCAGGTAAAATTAGCCATGTACTTTGCAATTCAGAAATGCCAACAGCTCACATTAATTCATTATTACTCACTGCACCCATTTTAAACACTCTGAAGCTTTCAGATTTCTGTTGCATTGAGATCGATGCCATGAAAAGCAGGGAGCTGAGTTTAATGATGCAAGGTCATTTTAAAATTCCTGTTTCTTTTTCTGCAGCCTTACTGAGATTTTATACAGTTGTCAGGCATCAAAGTATCATCCCTAACTTAGCAGTATCACTTAATTATGGGGATAGGAATAAATTATTCTGACAGTTATCGACATCAGACACTGATTTTTTTTAAAAAAGGTTAACATGGTTTCACTGCTCTCTCAATTTGCAGAGTTATTAAACATTTTGTATAGCAATGGATTATATTTGACTTATGATGTAGTATCTTAAAAAGAAATATGAAATGTGCAATGTTAGAATGTCTATGCCATCTGCTAATTCGCATCAATCCTGTCCTTTTGCCTGTTAAGCAACTTCGTTTCTAAACATGTTATTGGTCGACAGTCCCATATCCAAAATCTCTATAGCCTGTTAATTTAAGAATTCTGGCTTTGCTGGATTTTAGAAAAGTATGATGCATTTACCCTGTTCTATATAACAGCCCTGAGGTGTCTGGTATACACCCTATAATCAAACACATTAGCATTTGTGCAGTAAGACTTATGAATACTTACACTATGAGGGATAAATGAAGATTTTCAGTTCAGGATAAGTTGTACCGTCCACTATGTTTTCTGCAAACTCATAAAATATACTTCCAATTTTCAGAATTTTTGAATTAAGGAATTGTTGATAAGAGAATATGACATTGTGTATATAAATTTTAATGAAATGCCAATTGACAATGTGGACCTTCCCAAGTAAAGATATATATATCTCTTCATATATATATATATATATACATATATATATATATATATGTATATATATATATATGCCTGTATTTATGGGGTCCATAAATACTTTGGGTCAGTTTTTGGCTGGCTGATATTAGTAATGCTTTCTATCTGGGAGAATGGACCACACATACCGCCCCCTGCCAAAAAAAAAAGAAAGTAAGAAAAGCCTAGAAATTAGTTATACCCCTAGAGAAAATGTCAAGGGGAAATAGAATTTTTGTCAGAGAAATGGGCTAAAGTAATGTATCTTAATCTAACCCACTATCTCTTAGCAGTAATTGAAGACCCCAACATGAAAATTTCAAAGATATTTTAATTGAAGGATTGTCTGTTTGTTTTTTGGAGGGGAGGGCCAAGAGGAGGTACAGCTAGCACTGAAACACCAGAGCTTCAGAACAGTGAAACTATGGTCTTGTAATTCACTTAAACGAGACTTAATCTTTAATGTGATAAAGATTTTTATAATTAAATATTAATCTGGTTGGAAAGAAACCTGCTTTCCAAGCCAAGTATCTGATATTTGACATAGTTCCATTGTAAAAAAAATGGGGAAATAATTACACTTTCTAAATTACTAACCTTTGTTGGCCTGTTGAAAAGACAGGCTCCACCCCCTCTGTGTAAAAAGTCTCTATACTCCAAAATGCTGCACTTTGAGAACTTTCTGGAATGGGATACGCTGAGGAAATAAAGAATCAATTATGTAAAAAATTTACCAAAAGCAGTCATCAGAGAAGAAAATTAAAACCCCGACTTAGAATAAAATCATCACTCTGGATCCAGATGATTCTACACAAACTTTGACAAGGCACTTATGTTCAAACTGCTAAGTATGTGTGGTAGAGTCTGTAAAAATAGAAATTCAAAGAAAATCACAGATTTGGGGGCTAGGTTACAATCTCCTTAGCAGTCAAGCCCCTTTGTGCTCAGACTTGAAAGAGTTTTTGAAAAGTTCATCCCCAAACTTCATCTAGGCTGTATATTAAAATGTGGTTACTAGCACTGACATATATACACTACCAAATGTAAAATAAATAGCTAGTGGGAAGCAGCTGCATAGCACAGGGAGATCAGCTCGGTGCTTTGTGACCACCTAGAAGGGTGGGATAGGGAGGATGGGAGGGAGACGCAAGAGGGAGGAGATATGGGGATATATGTATACATATAGCTGATTCCCTTTGTTATACAGCAGCAACTAACACAACATTGTAAAGCAATTAGACTCCAATAAAGATGTTAAAAAAAAATGTAGTCACTTTTATTCGCTCTGTCTCAGTAAAGATAAGCAGGGTTTTTTGGGTTTTTTTTTTTTTTTTTTTTTTTTGCCTCTGTCCTGAACAAAAGGAACTTGAGAACCTACTAGATTTTACTTTGGAGAAGGAAGCTGTGAGGGTCAACTGATTAAAGATTATGTATTGCAGGCTTCAGCGACACAATTGAGGTAAACAAGGAAACCCTAAAGAGATGTTAGACTATATATGTTTTTATGTGTATATACACACAGTCAAAACAGAATTAGGGTAAGCGCCTTCTGAATTAGAATTAGGTAATAGCTCCTTATTCTTAAATTCAAATACTATTTGGTAATCTTCATGATTTTGCAGGAATATAGTGAACCTCTTTGTGAGTTAATCAAATTACTATCACTGTGTCAGTACATAGGGGAATATTATACGTATGGTCAAGGTTACACTGAGTCATACACACTGATTCCTTGGACATATTTGTCATAGTATTTGATTTGAGAGTACTAGGTCACTTATTCTAGGATGTGATCCAATAGATTTATATTTCCTTATGTATGAGGGTAGTGTATGGAAGTAGGTGAAATCTACCATTGTTGACAGTGATGTCTTACAAGAACTATGTAGAAACATATACTTGAGAAAATACAAATTAAGCTTAAATAATTTTATTATATCCTATGGGTAGTCAGTCTAGAAATCCATTTAGAAACTAGAAGTTTAGAAGACAGAAGACCTCTCCCGATAGAACCAGTATTATGAATGGTGTTACCATTCTGTAGGAGGCATCAGGGGAGGGGGAGCATGAAAGCTAACGGTTTCAAGTTTAAACTACATTTCTAGAAACATGTGTTCTAAAGTAGCAAGCATAATGGCTGACTCTCTCCTCAAGCCTTCATGCTCACACACCTCTTGTTCCCTGGACTCCTGGTGCACAAATAAGGAAGGGACTCTGTAAAAGTAGGTCAGGGCTTCTGGCAACTGGGGATCACAGGGAGGGAGCAGAAATGGTGATGTGCTGAGCAGATGTCTGGCATGGGCAAAGGAAGTGGGAGAGACACATGAGTGAGGAAACCTCTTCTATCTATTAGGAGTGGGCTGTAGCTTAGGAGGCCTTGTGGCAGTGGCTCCCATGGGGCAGGGGTCCCTGGGAAAGAGGGCAATGTTTCTAGGCCTTGGTTTACAGATGCAACAGCAACCCTCTAGTTTCCAAATTATCTACAATAGGATACAGGAGTTAGGTGAGCAACTATTCAAATGTCTATCAGTAGAAGACCACCTAGACACGATAAATCTGTCTTAATTTGTTTAAAAAAGCTTTATTGATTATATAAGGAATACAGTACAATTTTATTACAGTAAACATGTCTATTTACGAGTTCCTTAAAATATAAATTGTTGACTAAATTGGTTTTCACTGACAGTTTAGACAACCAGCTTTTATCCTAACTACTAAAAAATTAATGCATCCACTAAACTTAGAAGCATTTAATCATGTGCTTCCTTTAAGGGTTAATAGATGTAGAAGTGGTTACTTTATTTTACTTTTATTACCAACTTTAAATAAAAAATTAAAGTATAAAGTAAACTAGCCATTTCATTTTTTAAAATATCAGACAATGAATTATTGAATTTATTCTAAGGCTTAGCCTAAAAGATCAGTACCTGAGAGACTGTATATCTAATTATAGGTAACAATTTCAGTAAAAGGTATATAACAAATGCATGTACAATGAAAATTTACCCCGTCTCCTCCATGATGCAGCCACCCCAGGATTCTGTGCAGTCACATTCTAGTCCAATGAAACAATAAAAAGCAACAAAAGAAAGGGGAAACAACAAAAGTCACATCTTTAATTTGCATCACAGCTCTTGAAATAGTTCCTTATTACCAATTCCATGTCAGACAGGTACAGAATGTGAAGTCTCACCAAACAAAACCTATTTCTTTTAAATCAATATTTCTTTTTCCTTTCCAACAGTACAGCGTGCTTCCTAAGACAACAGCTGCAAGAAATAAAATTGTGCCTCTCTTCATTTTTGTAACTCAGAGAATTCAACTAAGTTCCTAGTGCCAATGTTTAATGAAAAGTACCTGGTCTAGAGATTGTAAAGCCTGAGTTCTAGTCCAAGTTCTGTGTGATGAGAGAGTTTCATAGGCAAGTGACTTAGCATTTCTTGGGTCTCAGTGTTTCCACCTCTAAAATGCGAATGCATCTCCCTATCTCCCAGGGTGGTTCTGGGGCTCACATGAGAGGGTAGTCTGTGTGCTCTCTGGGAACTACAAAGCTCTACTGCACAAATGCAATGAGTCCTCACTGAAGTCCTGCTCACAGACCACACCGGACGTTAGAGGAGAGAATTCAATTTGCTGGAGTCAAAGCAAGAATCAGCCAGAGACTTGAAGAACACTGAGCTAAAAGGTTCAGCAAAAGAGAGAAATCTAAAATAGAAATGTAAAATCATCTAAATTAAATAACAACCATAAACTTAACATAGATACCACAGATGGACATATGGGTATCATGACGGGCTGTCCTTTTCATTTATTTTTTCCTATTCTCTTTCCTATGATAGACAAAGATATTTTTAAAGAAAGACTTCCAAATGGATCTTTAAAAATTCAAAGTACAGAATGAACCTACCTAAACAATTCACAAAGGAATAAAGAATTTTAGGAAGGAATTACGCCCGGCATTAGTAATGAAGCCTATTGCTCACCTTACTCCTTCATCTGACTCAGCAATATCTCTCAGCTGCCCCCAGCACTGGCCTCTTCCTGGCTCCAGGCTTTTCAAACAAGGACATAAACCTGGTTCTACTCCTTTCTGGTTTTCAGGTATTGATGCCAGCCAGTGAAACCTGAATCACTTCCTTTAATGTGTACTATGTGTTTCCCTGGGAAAGCAAATACTCTGAGCAAGAAATCAATAGATGAAAGTTTGTAGAGATTTGCTCAATGCCACCAGACTTAATGTACCCATAAAGTGATGACTTAATATGCCCTTAAAGGGAATCAAGACATCCTGGATATATATTTTGCTTCAAGTTTCCATAACACTATGTATTAATTATTTGATAGTAGTCAAAAAGTATAAAATATAGGATAATGTTAAGGTAGATTCTTGTCCTCTTCTTCTTTAGGGAGGCTGTGGTAGAGAGGGGGACCTTTATTCCTAGCATCTGATATTTTCACTGAGGGGAGTAGATTTCCACTTAATTCCTAGGTAACAGATTAGGAGTGAATACCTCAGGTTTTTCTTTCCACAGGATCTCATTGTGTGTGCCCTAGGCAATTTTGCCTTCTGCCACAAAAGTGTGTTAGAAATTATATTTTACTAGTGTATTGATATAAAGAGGAATATAATCCAAGTTGGATTTTATACCGATTTTAAAAGAAGTTAAAGGGCTTCCCTGGTGGCGCAGTGGTTGAGAGTCCGCCTGCCGATTCAGGGGACACGGGTTCGTGACTCAGTGTGGGAAGATCCCACATGCCGCAGGGCGGCTGGGCCCGTGAGCCATGGCCGCTGGGCCTGCGCATCCGGAGCCTGTGCTCCGTAACGGGAGAGGCCACAACAGTGAGAGGCCCGCATACCACACACACACACAAAAAAAGTTAAAAACGTTCAAGGGCCCCCTAAAATTATTGTGGGCCTTCAACACTTCGCCACTAGAATCTCAGCCCTGTCTTTCCATCTGCATCTCCTCTGGTTAAAGAGGAGAGTGACATCCAGCAGTCATCAGCTGTGTTTTCCTACTGGATGGGATTTGTGGCTGCTTCTCTTGGCCTGCCTGCCCAGTAGAGGAGAGTTATTCTCTATCATCTGCCCCCATGTTTAAAAGGTCCAGGATGGGACTGCCTGTACAGGAAGCTTCTCCAATGTTTCTGATGGTACTAGGAGGGTAAGTTTAATTAGAGGTAAGAAGATGGGTAAGTTTAATTAGAGTTTGAGCTCCTTTTAACTCTAGGCCTAAGCTATTTTCTGATCCAACTGTACTTGTGGTGGAGCTTCACTGACATCTTGTGGCTATCCTCAACTGGTTAGAATCCAGAGGGTGAGTATTCACCACCACCCACCCCAACATTCTGCAGTGTGAGAAAGAGCTGATCATGCCCTGAGAAAGTATGATTTTATGGACTTTGAAAGGGACATTTCTCCAACCCACACAGATTAAGAATTACCTTAAATTGCTCATCTTATCATTGTTTAGAGGAAGGAGATACACTACAGTTAAGGTATTATGACTTAGAAATGAAAAACATTTCTTTATTGACTGGACATGCATTATACAGACAGAATGGCACATGAAAGTAAGAAGGTCAATGTACATACTTGGCTTTCTGCTAGAAGGTTCCCACTGGATTCCAAGGTTTTGAGCCAAACTCTGCGATAATACTTGTGCCACTGCCATTGGAAGACCATACTGTTTTTCAGAGTTGAAAGTGTGTGGGAAACATTTGAGAGAGGGCACAAAGCTAGTTATTATTTCTTAATCATGACCACATTTCATCTCAGTCCCCTAAGTAGAGCCTCACAGCATCAAAAGACGGCTTATGCTCCTTACCACTTCTTCCTTGCAACTGGGCCCAAGAAGCAGAAAGCCTCTCTTACTATGTGGCATCTCTCAAAACTTGATGTTCTCACATGGAAACATAAAATCATAAAAGGCTGTGCCCCGTTTCAATTCATACCAAACCAAGAATAAATTCAACTTACTACAAATCTGTCAAGAGAGGTCTCCACTGAATGCTGGCTACTGGGATAACCTGGTATAATAGATTCAGGTATTGACCAAGGTTTAGATTTGGTTGGTTCGACTTTTGGGATGTGTTAAACCTAACATAGCCAGAAGAGCAAATAACTTTTTTAAAAAGTCATAAAAGAAGGATAAACAAGCTTATAAAAACTTATCTATAGAGGCCAAGAAATTTCTGGGCCAATCTTTGGTTTGCATCTGCCTGATAAATATGAAAAACTATCATTATGATATGAAACAATACCTCTCTTCTAACATCAAAGACCACTTTGGGCTCTATTTACTAATACGAACCACTCATACTATAGTCTCAATGTCATTATCATTCTAAAACAGGCCTGAAAAGGGAAGTAAACTAGGCCATGGGGAAGAAAGAGACTAGATGCACAGATAAAGCTCCTACTTTAGGAAAACTGATAACATTTACCTCATTCACACCAACTCCCCTTGTGCGAGAACAGACACCTCCAAAGTAACTCAGGCTGCTTCTCTTATAGTGGAATGTCACACGCCTTAGGAAAAATAAGCGCTATTAGGAAACCAATGTAGTGACCATTATATTTCAACTCTCCGCAAACATGTCTATTGTCCTACATTGAATACCCCAAACCAACCCTCCTTTAGAAAACCAAAAACTGTATTTTAAATACCTTTAAATGTATGTTATCATAAATACCTTTAGATTAATGTTATGTTAAATAATCTCAGTTGAGCAAACATCAACTGAGCACCTAACTAAGCATCATGTACTGGCACAGGAACTGAGGGCACAAAGATAAACAGACCACAGCCCTTGACTCTTTTCTAGTAGAGACTATAGAGTAGTTATACAAAATATTGATGATTGTAAATTGGTGATGAAACACTGAGAGAAAAGCAAAGAGTAACAGGTGAGAAGAAAGGAAGGAGGACTTTGGTTGGTTTGATCCCAGGACAGAACCTTAGAGGACTGTCTGAAAACAGCTTAGCCACCAGGGGGGGAAGGGAGCAACTTATGATACCAAAAGTGAGCAAAGCACCCCTTTTCCTTAGAGATGAAATGTCAATTTTAGTCAATAGTTCATTTTCACTTTGCTGTACACCTGAAACTAACACAACATTGTAAACCAACTATACCCCAATAAAAATTAAAAAAAAAAAAGATCTAGCAAATGATTTGTTGGTGAAAGTGATGTGTGCAAGCCTTCAGGAAATCTGCTTTCAAGGAGCTAACTCAGCTGGAAGGAGGGCCCTTTCGCAATCCTCCCTCCCTGGCATTCCTGCTGCCTGTGATGACGGCTGGAGTGTCAGCAGCTGTCTTGAATCACGAGTTGACCCTGAGGATGGAAGGTCTGAAGGTACAGATGTGCTCTGAAAGTAAATCTCCTGACTGTGGAACCACCATTCCAGCACTGGGCAGCCTACTGCTGTGCTTCTTATGTAACAGAGGAATCAACCTCAAACTTGTTCAGGATTGATTCATTGATATATAACCTAACTGATACAATAAAGGGATAAAGATCAACGTCAAGCCAAGGGCTGGGGATACGTACGAGATGAGATGCACAGCATCAGCGTGCTGCCTGATACGCTGCCGGTATTTGGAGAATTCGTGGAGCATCTGCACAGGGTTGGTGGTGATGTCAATATGATCCTTCTCAGTCCAGGTCTCTACAGCCACCAGGACAACCCTGGTATTAAGCTGCTCCTTGTAAATCTGAGGGTATACAACAGGACAGGTGCAGGAGGAAAACACTGGGTCAAACATGCACAATCAGTGTTTCAGAGTCAGCGGAAGGACAGGAAGGGGAGGTGAGAGGAGAACACGACGTCAGAATTAGCTCATCAGAGAGAATCTTCTTTCCTTTCTCTTTTCCAAGAGCAAAAAGAAAGAACAATCATACAACTCAGCCTCTCCTACAAAGTTACTTCAATCCCAAATCAGCACCTTTAGCAGCCAGGCATCTCACTAGGGGATCTATACTAGGAGTATCACGATTCTAAAGTCTGGACATAAGTTCAAAACAGGGTTTAGTAAAATCACCTTTCCAAACCTCATAGGAGATAACAGGTTGGAGCCTGATATACTGGTTCTGAGTAAGTGTGATATGACCAGTTACTCCTGCAGGATTGGAACAGATCACTAAATCCTTGGACAAGCACTAACACCATGGCTGGAAAAGCAGACTTATATTACCTATGTCACCCTCACCACAGGGTGACATCACCCACAATATTTAAATTGTAATTTTCTGCTCTCTTTTTCTGCTTTTGGCCCAGTAGCTAAATAATTCACACAGGTAAGCAACTTTGATGACTGTTGTCATTTTGTCCTATTTTCAAGCTAATTAAGAAAATAATGGATGACCTTAGAACACACTGAGGAAAGGAAATATTATCATGCCTAAATCAACGTGAAGCTATAATGATTTTACAACAGGGGGTGAGTTAAGTGTAATGTCTTTTAAAAAAAATTAGTTGGTCAGCTTCAGAACCTTGTATGGTAAACCCAAATAAAAATGACACTTTGCAAGATGTGATTCTGTTCAATCATGGTGAAATGACAAACACAGCGATTCTACCAAGTAAACATCTGGGGCAGAGGGAAAGGTGTGTTTAATATTCTCTTTTTCATATCCACTTATAGTTTTCCTCTGAGAAGACTGACAAGGGCTGAAATTAAAGAAAATTAATAAAGCAGGTGATAACTGGCTTTCAGAATTTCAATCCTAACGCTACATGCTACTCTATTACCCCGCACCCATTTTATACGGCTCAGCTGTGCCTACCATGTATTATATGTTATGAGTGTTTACACGATTGGAGACTTTTGGACTGTTTAAAAGGCAAAAAAGAAGGCAGTTCTTTAAAGAATATAAGTATAATTTAGATATTAAGCAATTTATAAAGGTTTTTTTCCCAGTTAAGAGGGAACATACAATAAATATCAGATAAACATACATTTAGCTGAGCAAAACAACACTTTACATTAGAATACACAAAATACTATGCTATATTTATGACTAGTCAAATTGAATTATTTATTGGAACATAATGAATAATATTCACATTTACGGATTTCCTATCTAAAGGAAAAAGGAAGAAAATCTTAACCATTATCCTCTGTAACTGACAGAATGAGAGGAGGAGGAAAAAATCTCAATAAGAAAGATTTATAGAAGTCTTTTTAAGAAGATATACATTTTACTGTTTTAAATTAGCTTTATTTTGGGACTGCACTTAATTCTGTCATCTAAAAATAAAGTCTGAAGCATTCTTATGGGGACATGAAGAAAATAAATTTGGGTTCTTTTAAAAAAATTTTTTTTGTATTGCCTATATCCTCCAAACATAATCCACCTCAATCTATTAGTTCTTCTGCCTTATATTTAAGATGATAAGCTCAACTGATTATTATTAATGAAGTCTCATTTGCCAAGTTTAATTTACACTCTTTTCGGTAGCTAATTTTCTCCAGTATTTTTGTCCTAGCTAGACTCTTGTGACAATAATATCTAGACATCACTTAGAAGCAACATCAATGCATCTTTGGGATCCCAAGAATAACTCAGCAGTACCCTGAAACTCTAATAACACTGCCCTTTGTGAAGCAGACCACTATAATTTCTTATTAGCCAGATGAGATAAGGATAGCATTTTTACTTTTGTCTCAGAAAGAACTAAAGCAGCAAGTAAGCAAACAGAGATATAAACCATTCCACTTTGGAAAAAGAGGTTCAAGAAAACCAGGATACTTACAGAATCCACAAGGTTGACCACAGACTTTGCAAAGTTGTTTGTATGCGCATGAGAAGAGCGACACTTCTTATACTGGGAGGGGGAAAGATATATCAGTCACTGTCAAACCATAATTTAATGATAAATTTCAAAATTCTGTAAAAACAGAAATCTGACAGCAATAGTAGAAATAGGGATTAAAAATACAGAATTTAGTTTGTGCCGTGTTTGGATATAGTGGTGCTCTTATTTTACTTCTCTGTTAGGCAGGAAAACTATAACTGTCTAAAATACCCATGATGTTCCAGGTAATGGAGACAGCCTAGTGATTCTGAGTGAGAAACTTTACACTTGAGAAGTAAGCTGTTAATTCAGTCTCAATGTCTAACAAATGCAATCCTTTTTTTTTTAATTTATTTGTTTCAAGGAAATGAACTTTACCAGTTTATAAAGAGCTTGCATCAAGGAATTTAATCCCAACTGGACACCCTCCTCACTTGAATTCAAGTGCATACAAAGATCAAGAAAATTTCTTAGGCAACACTTCAGATTCAGTCCATGATATGGAACGTGTCTGTCGTACATTTTAGTATATTCTTTCAGAAGAATGCCTTCTCCAAATGAAGCCTTTTGCTTTTGATGGCTCAGAAGTCAAAACAAAGAAGAGACAAAAAGTAAAACTGAAGTGTGCCGATAGTGTATAGTTGCTTATGTTTATTTATGATCACTTAGGAAAATAAAGTAAAGTAATAGAATAATTACATAACATCTAAAGGGCTACAGTTTTAGCAAGGAGCACTGCAATTAATATGGCTTTGAGAGGACATTTAAAACCTAAGGTTTAGGGACTTCCCTGGTGGCACAGTGGTTAAGACTCTGCCCTCCCAATGCAGGGGGCCCGGGTTCGTTCCCCGGTCAGGGAACTAGATCCCGCATACATGCTGCAACTAAGAGTTCGCACACCACAGCTAAGGAGCCGGCAAGCCGCAACTAAGGAGCCCACCTGCTGCAACTAAGACCCAGCGCAACTAAATAAATAAATAAATAATATAATATATTTAAAAAAAATAAAAATAAAAAATAAAAACTAAGGTTTACCACGGGGGGATCATGCCCTCTGCTGAGGAAAAAGAAAAACATCCTCAAAACTACTGAATCAGGTTTGCACCATGTCTTTAAAATTTGACTTCATTTATAATTATAAAAATAATGCATCTTCATAAAGACTAAAAATACTTCCATGTTGGAATAGCATGATATTATTTTCTTCTCCTTTGCCCATTTTCACATTATAAATTTGTCAGACCCCCTTCATTTCATTCTCTCTTTAACCCTGTTACTATGTTTTTTAAATGAAGAATATGTCTTAATGCTTATAGATCTGATATATATATATTTAATAATACTGAGCATACTGACAACCTATGATAAATGTGCAATAACTTAGTATTGTGTTATTAGTAGCATTCATTAATTTATGACTATTTATAATATTTGCAATGGTGTGAATGTTTGTGTGCCCCCAAAATTCATGCTGAAATCCCCACCCTCAAAATGATGGTATTAGGACGTGGGACCTCTGAGCGGTACTTAGGTTATGAGGGTAGAGCCATCATGAATGGGATTAGTGCCTTATAAAAGAGGCTCCAGAGAGATCCCTAGTCCCTTCCACCATGTGAGGACACAGTGAGACATTTTAACAGTTTTTTTTTAACTTAGCATAAAGAAGTTGTTGTAAGAGCTCAGCATTTTAAGTTGCCTAGCAAATTCCACAAGCTGGAAAACTTCAAAGATATCCTTTAAAATATTGGGTTGGCCCAAAAGTTCGTTTGGGTCTTTCCGTAACATCTTACTTTTTGACCAACACAGTAAAAGCAAAAGTATCAACAATAAGTCTCTTTGGGGTGATGAAATGTTTTGAAACTAGACAGAGGTAATGATTGCACCACATAGTGAAGGTACTAAATGTCACTGAATTGTACACTTTAAAAAAAAAAAAAAAGTCCTGACATGAAGAAGCACTTATTCACAAAAAGAAAGGGAAAATATTAGCTAACACCTATTCTAATGCAGTGGTGTTACATATCTGTTCAAATGAATTTTATTTTGCTTCTGAACATTTATTTGTCCTTTTGGGATATGTCTTTTTGTAGTATAATGGTCATGGAAAACATGACATGTAAGTTAAAAACAATGAGGACTTTAAAAGTATTAAAATGTGAAGTTTTCCATTTATTTCATATTTATAACTTCCAATTCTCTGATTTTCTTTACTTTTGGCTTGCAGGATTTTTTAGTTCCCTGACCAGGGATCGAACCCGTGCCCACTGCAGTGGGAGCGCAGAGTCCTAACCACTGGACCGCCAGAGAATTCCCTCTGGTTTTCTTTTTAGAAAGATCACTCTGCCTGCTGTGAGGTGAGTGAATTAGAAAGGGTCAAGAATGCATGCAGAGAGACCTGTTGGGAAACTGCTGAAATAGTCCAGGTAAAAAAATAATGAAGGCTGGACGTCATTATAGGATGTTGGAAGGTAAGGAAAGAGAAGAAAAAAAAGATGACTCCTAGGTTTTGAACTTGAATAGCTGGGGGTGGGGGAGGTGCCATTTAAAATAATGAGAAAGACTGGGGGAGGGCAGTTTAGAACTAGGGAACCAAGAGTTCTGATTTAGAAATGTTAAATGTGGGATGCCTATTCAATACTGAAATAAAGATGTCAAGTAGGCAGTTGAATATAGAACTATGGAACACAGAAGGCTAGAGTATAAAGTTGAGAGTGATGAATTTAAGTCATGATATATTTTAAAGACTTAAGACTGGAAGTGATCACTTGAGGGAGAGTTATAGAAAGAAAAGAGAGCCCCAAATCAAGCTATGGGGCACTCCCATAACTCTAGAGGCCAGACATAAAAGACTAAGAAGAAATGGCCAGTGAGGTGAGAAAGCTATTGTGTCATAGAAGCTAAAAGATAAAGAAAATGTTTCAAACAGGAAAGAGTAATCAGCTGTGTCCCATGCTACTGAGAAGGCAAGTACAATAAGGACAAAGAATAACCACTAGATTTATTCACTTGAAATTCCATGCAATTGAGTACCTAGGATTTACTAGGGTCTATCATTAGTATTTCTCCTACAACAAATATTTGCTCCTCACAACTCAGTGAGGTAGGTTTTATTATCCCTATCTTTATAAATTTGGAAAGTGAGGCTCAGAGAGCACAAATAACTTATCCAAGATCACAAAGCTGCAATTCAATGCTTACCCTGGGTTGACATAGGAGATAAACTTGTTCAGTTAACAAGTCATATAAAATATTTATGTATGCTCCTAATAAATCATGATTATTGATGAGAAATCATAATATGTTGGGTTCCTATAAAATATAGTGGCTTTCAAAGAAGGAAACCAAATGAGGTTTAAATTAAAAAATACATGAGCTATCCTTTCATATTTGCACCTATGTACATAAGGATATAGCAACGATGTAAGAAAAACATTTGTTTTTCATGCACTTTAAAATATTTCAACTAATTTTCTAATAGAATAGGTTTTTAATATTTATATTGAGCCGAAGTGGCTCAAAGAAATGTTTGGGAGACCGCTATAAGGCTTTAATTGGCTCACAAATTGGACTCTGCCAGCCTGCTACTAAAATGCTTTATATAAAATTGAGGGATTTTTTCTTTTCTAATTGAAAGCTACTGATAATATATGATGCTTGTTCAAAATAAGATATCTGCATTTTTTCAGAAAGGTTACTCTGAATTAAAGAGGTAAGTGTGAATGTAAATGTAGGCAAAATGTTTCTACTTTCTTCATGAATGAGAATTAATTTTACAAAGAAAAACATGAAATCTCCATTTATGATAGAATTTATTTCCACATTTTCCGATCACTGAAAATAATTTAAAGTGCCAAATTTGCTTTTCCTGTCTGAATAAACACAATCCTTAAGGTATTTGCTTTTTGAAAAAAATTAAAATTAGAGCTTGACTTTCAACCTGAGGGTGATAGTTATCAAAATAAGTGTGCTGCCTCATCTAGCACAAAGATTATAAAATGAGTACTGTCAGTGGGATGACATTTTAAAATCCAATAGCAAATCTCCAGTTATTAAAGAATAGATGTCAATTATTCTAGTTTAGTTTTACTTTCAACATGTGAATTTAAGTACTCTGATCCATCCCTTCTTTGAAGCATTCAAATTCAAAAACAATCTTCATCTCATATAAAGCACACCTTTAAAAAAGAACTTTTCTCAACTCTCAAAAGAAAAAAAATTCTTATAAAATGACACACTTATTTGGGACTATTATGGACTAGAGTATAACTTGGTCTTAAAAGAAAAGGAATCTATTTAGTTCTATTGCATCGATGCAATATTTATTAAAACAGTAGAAATCTAACAAGGACTTACTGTATAGCACAGGGAACTATATTTAATACCTTGTAATAACCTATAATGGAAAAGAATCTGTGTAACTGTATCAATTTGCTGTACACCTGAAATACTGTAAATCAACTACACTTCAATTTAAAAAAAACCAATAGAAGTCTTCTTAGGTAATTTCCTTCTACTTTAGGCATTACTATCACTCAATAATAAAGGCTTTCATTTTTTTTTCACTTCCTAACATGTATTCCCTCCAAACTTATCAGTACAAATTACAGGGTTTTTTTCTGGTTCCAAAGATAAATGAATACATTCCTAGTTCTCACTCATTTTAATAATAATAATAAAACAAATTACCAAAATTTACCATTAAAAGATCTGGTAGCCTAAATAACGTAACTTTATTACAGACGATACGGTATAATATTAGAAATTTTCTATTTACAAAAACAATATTTTAAAGGAGGGCATTATTTTACTATTCATAAGATAAAGACAAGATTATTTAAATGCTTCCCATTTTAAAAGATTTACAAATAAATTCAATATATATACAATGTTTAAAAAATTATCATTTCCTATTTGTATAGTTACTGAAATCTGCTCTCTGATTAATGGCTTCATGTATTTTCCTAATAGAGATTTGGTAGAACAAGAGATTTGGAATTACAAGTCATGGGTTGGAGAATTCTTCTATCAATTACCAGCTGTATGTGAATGCACTTTGTGAATTTAAAGGCACTGTATATATCTTAATTATTTTCACTACTTTAAAAGTATATATTGGATGTTGGAAAAAGTTTAACCTTCTAAAGCCATAATTTCATAACATGCCACAATGTTAAGGATTGAGAAGTAGCTGGACAAAATCTCAATGTCCCAATCAACAAAAATAATTCAGATGAAAAAATTATCTTGGGGTTTCGAGGAAATTAATGTCCACCAGAAACTCATATTTTAGCCTTCATTATCTAAAACGGCTACCCACCCATTTGGTTTTCTTTCCTATCAGGGAAGATCTGTCCTAAATTGTATGTAATTCTTTTTTTTTAATTGTATGTAATTCCAATAATTCTGGTTCTTACTGACATATCTCAAGCAATGTACTTAAAAGCTACTGGTACAGAAAATAAATCTGCATACCATACTAAGAGGTATGCTATTGCATAACTTCATGTTCAGCATAATTGAGCCAGTGCTTGGTAATTAATAGAAAACACCTGTTAAAGTAGAGACAAAAGTTTAAATTTAAATCATCATTTTAAAAAATGTATGGTTTCAAGGTCTTTTCTACTGATTAGAATTTCACTTTTTCATTTTTGTATGAAACACAACCTTATTCTATAGTCTACTAATCTAATTTTGATTTCCTTAAAGAAAAACAAGGACTTCAAGATATTTGCAAAGCAATCAGAATTTTTGCTGCAATCTTTCACAAGTTTTTCACCTATACCTGACTCTTGGGTATGTCTTAAGAGTCTCACCTTTATAAAGTCTCTCCAGAAATGTAACTTAGTTTTCATAAAGCAAATTACTCTTTGTCTTAGTTTATACAATTTAAAAAATTAAATTATGTAATTACAACAAAAATTACAAGTGGCCTAAACAGTTTGGAAAGTGGCGCAGTGGGTTGCTGGAGCCAGCTCCCAACAGTTCAGGATTCAACTGGATGCATCTTTTCCCAGGTCCTCATTTAATGACCCCATTTTGGTAGCTTGAAATCAGCCAAGGTGGGAGTATTTACACCATGGATATAAACAAACATTATAAATCAAGGTTTTTTTTCAGAGAGCCAGGTATAAAACATTTACCAGCACAGCACAAGTACTAAGTATACAGCTGTCCCTCAGTATCCAAGGGGGATTGGTTTCAGGAGCCCCAAAGATGCCAAAATCCACTGACGCTCAAGAGCCTTATATAATCTGGTGCAGTACATTACAATGGATTCAGTCGGCCATCTGCCTCTGTGGATACAACTATACTAGCAAATAGCACACTGACTTCAGAATGCTCTAGGCTTCAACACTTCAGAATGTTCTAGGCTTCAACCAAGATTTTTTTTTAACTCTATTATTTTTTAATTAATTTTTATTGGAGTATGATTGCTTTAGAATGTTGTGTTAGCCTCCACTGTACAACAAAATGTATCAGCCATACACATACAGATATCCCCTCCCTTTTGGACTTCCCTCCAATTTAGGTTACCACAGTGCTCTAGGTGAGTTCCCTGTGCTATACAGCATGTTCCCATCAGCTGTCCATTTTATACATAGTATCAATAATGTATATGTGTCAGTCCCAGTCTCCCAATTCCTCCCACCCCACCCCTTTCCCCCTTGGTATCCATACATTTGTTCTCTAAGTCTGTGTCTCTATTTCTGCTTTGCAGCTAAGATCATCTATACCATTTTTCTAGATTCCACATATATGCGTTATTATATGATATTTGCTTTTCTCTTTCTGACTTACTTCACTCTTTATGACACTCTCTAGGTCCATCCACATCTCTACAAATGACCCAATTTCATTCCTTTTTATGGCTGAGTAATATTGCATTGTATATATGTACCACATCTTCTTTATCCATTCCTCTGCCAATGGACATTTAGGTTGCTTCCATGTCCTAGCTATTGTAAATAGTGCTGCTATGAACATTTGGGTTCATGTGTTTTTTTGAATTATGGTTTCTCTGGGTATATGCTCAATAGTGGGATTGCTGGGTCATATGGTATCAACCAAGATATTTTATAAGGGAAATGGTTAAGCAGAGTATGGTTAAGAAAGTTCCTACTTTATCTTCAAGAAGGGCCAATGGAGGACAATAATTGTTTTCATATGTCTTTTAAGCACTGAATCACATTTTATTTTGACCGAAGTTAACAACAGATTATTATTCTTTCTTAAGTAAGCTGTCGGATCTAAAATTCATTGATTCTATATTCTTACCGTTTTATGATCATTAACAATCATAAGTTCCAAATATTTCATTTCTTCAAACACACCACGAGATGGCTGTGGAAAATAAAAATACGTGGTCAGAATGGTTGTTGATAGAAAATATCTCTGATGCTGACTGTTAAGTGGTAGACTGACTTTGAATTTCAGAAGAACTCTTTGCTGTTCACTTTATGAACATCCTCAAAGAAACTTGGTCAGGGAAATGAAAAAAAAAGTGACTGTAAATTGTGGGTAAACATACAAGTATTCAGAAAAGAACTGTATTTAATTATCATTAAAGTATTCATCCAGATAGACAGCTCATGTTGTTTTTATTTGATTTTTATATGTAAAAATATTCTAGAGAAAAATGTTCAGTGTAATTCTGTTAAAATAAATAAAGCTCAATTTCTTTGGCATTAAGATACAATAAAAATATTCACATCTACTCAAAACTTCAAAGAAAAACTGCATAAAACTTTAATAAGAATAACACAGTACATCTGGAACAGGTACCAATGTAATTATATAGAAACCTTGATTCAGTGGAGTGAAATTCTCATAATAATGTACTAATTTTTAACCACACAACTTCTCAAAGGAACAAATGTTGACAGTTACAATATTCTGAATTCTTCTAAATTTTGATTACTACTAGATAATCCTTTAAGAGCAAGGGCTAAGGATTTTAGCTGTCGTTTGTACTTTTATTTCTTTTTCATAGTTGGAAGAGTACATGATCATTGATCAGTTGTATTTTATAGGGGTGGGCTGTAGTGAAACATCAATAGCCTATATAAAACTTATTACCAACTGCATCTTCAAGAGTAAGCAAAAAGAGATCTCTAAGTTAAAAAAAATTGTTTCCATAATCACCATAATACAAAGACAGGCTCATAAAAGAGGATGATTTGACCTACAACCAAGTTTTTGATGGCTGGTGGTCTAATTTTTTCACAAAAGTACATTCAGCAAAACATTATCTAAAGTGTGCAATTTTCAGTATAATTACTCATTAAGTTATCTAGCAAATTACCATGTAATCTATATGCCATGGAATTAATTTTCCATTACATAGCATTCACCATGTAATTACTAAATAGTCCCCATCATTACAGCTTTCTAATCTATTATGAAATAGACTAGGAAGATAATTTCAGTTACAAAGCCCCTATACATTTATCAATACATGGGAGCTCTATGACAGTTGTTGATTATATAATTACATGATTCTTATTTAGTAACTATCATGATACTAATGGTCAAAGAGATTTATTCTGTTCAGAAAAACACATCCAGCTTCAAAGTGTGGTATAACTGTTTTTAATTTGAAAAGAAATACAAATAAGCATGATTAGTCAATATTTCAAAACCTAACTCTTCCCCTACTTTTTTGTTAGTAGATTATTTTACATGATAAGTCATACCAGAAAAAAATAAACAAATAAAAAGCCTGCTCTACTTTCAATAGAAAAAAATGCACCGCAATTTTCATAAGAAAAATGCTTTGAAAACAGAGCTAAAACCATACATTCTTCAGATGCCTTCAGGGTTCACAGAACATCAAAATCAGTTTATATCACTTACAGGGAAAGCAGAATAAAAAGCACCATGCCCATAAGACTCAAATCATAGGGTATTTTGGTTTTGGGTTTTGTTTGTAAGAGGAAATTGCCCAAATCTAAACCGTTTTAGGTACACTTAGCCACAGTGTGATGACAGGCACACAATTTGAGTGAAAGAGCCCCGCCTACAACTCAACGCCACACTCACATTCACTGCTCTCTTCCTTCTCCTTTTCAACCACTGTAATTCAGATAGGAAGGGCCACTGGTCACTGCTTTCCATACCTGTGCAAAAGAAAAAGAATACCAAAATTTATGTTTGACTGCTTTCAATGGGAGAATGTTTTTTAAATATTGTATGAAGGAAAAGTGGCACCGATAGCATTTGTCGTCTCAAAATCAAAATAAACTAAGGCGAAAAAAGCACGCCAATCAATAAATATTTCACATTTTCATAGTCACAACTATTAATATAATTCAAAGGTATAATTTTCTTCCAAACCTCATGAAAAACTTTACGAGCTATTCAAGACTCCTTGGAATATGCGTATTTCATCTACAACCACCTGACCCTGGATATCTGAAAATTTAGAAGAATTCTACTATGCTTAATTCATTTTAGCATTAAAAATAATATCTGGTATAAGCTTTTGCACAAATTATTAAAGATTTTGGGTATTAATATACAGAAGTAACATCACATACTCCAATAATCCAAAAGAAGCTTTTGCCAAATCAGCATGCTTGAGATGCCACAGGACAAGAGCATAAGATACTACAAGTTGGTTAAAGAGCAGCAAACTTCCAGGAAAATCTAAGGATGAACCTCCCTGTAAATCACTCTGTTAAATCTGGCCACACTCTCCAGTTCCTAACACAGCTTTACTTCTGGGCTTCATATTTCAGTCTTTCCATTAGAAATGAGTCTCCATCCTTCATTCCATTAAAGCCACAGTTCACACCACTGCCCACCCACACTGCTCACTCCAGATCTCAAACCTACTCCATTTCCCAACAAGCCTGCATGTGCACTGAGCTCCAAGTCAAGGCTCCTAGTACATAAAATAGAGTGGCTTCTTTAATTAAAACTTACTGAGATTCTTCATTTGCTTAGAATATTGTCCTGCCAAGGTTTTCTCGATTATGTGTGGTCGACCTGTGCTTTTCTGAAACAAAAACAATTGTAGTCAATTAAAAAGCAAGATGTGATCACACCTCTACGGAACAGTGTTAGCATTTTCTCTAATATCTTTCCTAAAATGGAAACACTTATATGCTGATGTGTTAGTTATCAAAAATGAAAAGTAGTTGGTTTATTGAAACTTGAATTTTAAATAAAATAGAGCATCATCCAATTGCCCCAGTTTAGATAAAAGCATAGTTTCATTAGCTACTCTTAAACTTTGACTTTCTTCAAAGCCATGAATAGGAAATGCACAAGAAAAAAACACAAATGGGCAATGAATATATTTTTTAAAAGGTGAATACTACTTGAACACTCCTTCAACATGCAAATAAAAAGATATACCAATTACTGACATCAAGTTGGCAAAGGTTTAAAAATTATGATAACTCTAGTCAATTACAGTTGCAAGGCAAAACACTTTCACACTGCTGGTAGGAATAAATTGGTAGCATAGTTCAGAGAGAAATTTAGCAATTCTATCAACAATCTTGAAAAATTCATATCCTTTGCCCTAGATACTACACTTTTAGAAAAGTCTTATCTCCATCACTACTATTAGCTTCCATTACTGAGTGCATAGTATGGTCAGCCAATTTAATCCTCACAAGAACTCCATACAGTGCATATTTTATCTCCATTTTACAAATTAAAAGATTGAGGCTCAGGGAGATATATTGTTGAGTTAAAATTATATTACAAAATAATGATCTAATTTATTTTTGAAAATATGGGAACATAACATTGAAAAACTGGAAGAATGTACACTGAAAGGTGAGGAGAAGTTATCTCTGGGGGATGGGATGACGGATAATTACTATTTGGTTAAGTATTTGCTTAATTTGCTTTTCCAAATTCCGTACAGTGTTTTATAATCAGAAAAGTTATTTTAAAAAGTGTTCTTAATAGATTACATAAAAGACTTACAATAATGAAAAGTTTTGCTCTTTATTTATTACTTGAGAAATAACATGAATTCTTACTACAAATACTTGATCCATATTACTGGACTTATTATAAAGCATACTAAAATTAATAATAATAATGAACCAAACATCAAAAATCTAAATTAAAACTTCCCTGGTGACGCAGTGATTAAGAATCCACCTGCCAATGCAGGAGACACAGATTCGAGCCCTGGACCAGGAAGATTCCACATGCCGTAGAGCAACTAAGCCTGTGCGCCACAACTACTGAAGCCTGTGCACCTGGAGCCCGTGCTCCGCAACAAGAGAAGCCACCACAATGAGAAGCCCACGCACCAAAACGAAGAGTAGCCCCCGCTCGCTGCAACTAGAGAAAACCCGCGTGCAGCAACGAAGACCCAACGAAGACAGTCTAAATAAATAAATAAATAAATAAAATTTTTTTAATGGACTGTATTTTTTTTTTAAATCTAAATTCAAGTGGACTAAACTCTTAATTCTGGTATCAGGTGAAAAAGATACATAGAGTGATGAAACTCACAATTAGCAACATAATTTTAAAAACTGACTAATTTAAAGGTTCAAGCAGTGTTCCTTTCCCTCTACCCATGATGAAAATGAGGATAAATCATTACATGATTATGTAATCATTACATCATGAATGAAAGGCAGGCAGTAAAAAAGGAAGGCAAAAAAGAAAAGGTATGAAGTATATAACAATCAGCTCCTAAAGAATATGATTATGGGTTTAACAATGCAAAAGCAACGTTTTAAGCATTATGATAATAACAGTTTATAAATCTCTTCAAGAGTTTAATAGACATAGTCACATATATTTATTAATTCATCAAATGTGTAAAATTGCCCTACTAGGGATGTAATGAAAAATTATCTCATTTTACCTATTTAAAAACTCAAGGCTTAGGGAGTTGTTATCTTGGGTTTTTTTGTTTTGTTCTTTGTTTTTGTTTTTGTTTTTGTTTTGTTTTGCTTTAGAGTCACAGGGCCATTAATCAATGCCAGAAATCAAAGTCAATTTTTTTCTTGATGAGTCAAATAATTTTGCTGTGTACAGGTTATCTGCCTACAATTGGAGTAGGGGAAAAATATTTTACTTAATCAAAATGTCTTTATCTAGGTGGGATGGTCTTCATTATCTGGTAATTTTTATAATTACTAGTTGAAAAATAATACTGGTTTATTCAAACATAAAACATTTAAAACTTAATGACTTTTCTGCCTCAAATTTGAAATTACCCCATATTCATACATACACAGCAACATAAAGAAAATAAATGTTTGTCAACTGTTCTTGTCAATAGCCTGAATGACTATTTCCTGTCTCAAAATTACTTTGTCTACATTTGAAATCTCTAAAGATTAAAAAAAAAAAATTTGCTGCTCCCCATCAATGATTGCAATATCCTGACTCTATCACTTTCAAAATATTCTTTTCCCATTAGCAGCTCTTTTCACTGATATGACTCCCCTACTGTTAACTCTTAGTGCCTTCACCTCCTACCATTCTCCCCTGTCCGCTCCTCTCTAACCTAGTTGGGTTCCTCACAGTTCCTAGAACACACTGGGAATACTCCTGCCTCAGGGCCTTTGCATTTGCTCGTCTCCTGCAATGCTTTTCCAGCCCCCTAATTTCCTGAGGGTCTTCATTCAAAACTCACCACCTCACTGTGTGTTAAAATATAAATTTTAACTCTCCTCTCCACTTTCCTGGCTTCATTTTTTCTCCTTAGCATGCACTATCTAACATACCATATGCAATTACTTATTCACCTATTTATTCCCGCCTCTGCCCCTGTAGATAACAAGCCCTACTAGGCTCAGGCTCTGTGTCTATTTTGTTCACCACTGTATCCCCGGCGCCTAAAATACTACCCAGTATGTAGAAAGCCTTCATTACAATATTTTTTTAATATATATATATATATTAAATATTAATTTGGTTGCCTTCTATTAGTGAGCAACATGATTAGAGTATATGATTTACTTTTTTTCCAGTTTTATTGAGATCTTATTGAAATATAGCATTGGATAAGTTTAAAGTGTACAACATAATGATTTGATATATATGTATATATTACACAATAATCACCACAATAAGTTTAGCTAACGTCCATCACCTTACATAGTTACACATTTTTTTCTTGTGATGAGAACTTTTAAAATCTATTCTCTTAGCAGCTTTCAAATATACAATACTGTATTGTTAATGATAGTTACATGTTGTACATTACATCCCCAGAATTTATCTTATAACTGGAAGTTTGTACCTTTTGACCACCTTCACTCATTTCCCCCACTGGCCTCTGGTAACCACTAATCTATTCTCTGTTTACACAAGTTCAGTTTTTTTAGATTCCACATGTAAGTGAAATTATACAGTGTTTGTTTTTCCCTGGCTGATTTATTTCACTCAGCATAATGCCTTCTTGATTTCTTATCTAGGTTGCTGGCCTATACATGACTCCTAACATTATTTTCTCCCCTATCTCAAAAGAAAACTAAATATTGTATAACATAATCATAGTTCAACCCACAGATTTCCCCACTGAAGATTCTTAGACTCACAAAAGTTATGTACTTGCTTACAGTCATACAATTATCGAAAGACCGTGAGAATAAAAGCTAGCTTAAAGGAAAACAAGGTGGTCAGTACAAAATAAAGCATCCTCTCTGCTCTTTCAGTAGACTGGGAAGAACTGGTCTTAGCTTTAGAAAACCTAGGTTTGATGCCTCTTACCATGCCTTACTGGTATGTGACCTGGTATGTGTAACTTAAGCTTCAAAACTCATGGTATCAGTCCAAGTGTGAAATAAGGTGCTATAGATAAATGCACTGTGAAATCTACCAGATTGTCCTTTATTGCTCAAAAACAAAGATGCTGGAAAAGTAAGGAAAATGAAACCATAAGGAAACTGATGTCAGACTCACCTCATCATGAACCAGCTCCAGTGGTTCTATCATATACACAAAGGTATTATCTTCAAACATACCACTGTGAAAAGAAACCACAGGAGGAGACAGTTAACAAATATAGCAAACACAGTATGTCTTTAAAAATAGTGTATCTGAATAAATACCTTTCTACTGTCCCAAATCAAATTCACATACCTGCATGGAATCACACTGTGTTCCCACCACTGCACTAGACAGCGTATAGGCTACAGAGAGTATAAAAAGTGTACACCAAAAGCATACACATTATACCTGGCATAATTAGTTTTTGAAATTAAATGGACAGATAAGAAGATTACACTGGGATAGAATTATTCATGCTGTTCCAGTATCTCAAGTTATTATTACAGAACCATGTACAAATAGCACAAATTTGTTATGCAAATCCAATATCATCTGTGAGAAAGCAGACAGGTTCTTCATGTATAAGAAAAAGCTAAAACCATCTGATTCTGAAGAGGCAAACAGAAGTATCTTTATGCTTGCAAGTTGCGAATTTCCATTAAGACTCTGTGTTGAAAATTGCATTTAATTTTGAGAGACACAGGATTTTTTATAAAGTGTGGAGACAGGATTTTCAAGATCCCTTTCATCACATGGCCACAAAAGACCTTTACATGAGGTGTTACTGTGTTCAAGTCTAAAAGGCACCTACAGATGTTTTTTAAGAGCCTGCCTGAAGCCGAAGCATGGGCTCCTCTCTTTCGAACCCCACCCTTGCCTGGCCACCTCCTGCTTATCCTTAGGTTACGTTGAGTGATAGTTCCTCTGGGGGATACCTCTGGGAAACCTTTCTGGACTAGGGTCGGTCATCCCAAAAGTCCCTGTCCTTCCCCTTCACGGTACCCACCAAAATGGCAATTAAATAATAATCTGTATAATCATTTGTTTAATCTCTAAATCACCGGCAAACTCTATGTGTTAAGAGAGCAGGGACTTTGCCCTCCTTGTTCATGACTCCACATCCACTCTCTACCCCAGGACTGGTACAGAAGAGTCACTAAAATAACTATGAAAGACAAGATGGAAAGGGTGAATGGGTGAAACCAAGTTCATTCTCCCAATGACAGTCCCACATACTGAAGTCCATTGCAGGTCGACAGAGCCACCCTGGAGTCCTTGATACCTCTGATGTTTCCATGGTAATAACAGTGCTCTCCACCCTGCAATGCAGAAGAAGATTTCATTGACAAATTATGCTTTCTCCATCACGATTCACTCTTTGGGATGATTCTGTAAAGCAAAAAGAAAGGCAAGGATGATCCTAGAAACTCCTCCTGTTTGACAGGGAATCTCAAAGAGCACTAGGCAATTTTTCAACTTTTCTATAAGCAGCAGGTGTATATTCAGTGTAACGAAAGAGAAAAACCTTTAACAGAGGAATAAGACACCAATGCAACTGGAACAACTTATATACCTTTCCTAAGCATGTGAGGGAGTAGACACTTACCAGATATTGTTAGGGAATAAAGTCTTCTACATCACTGAGTAGAGGCCCCCAAGGGTGCTGTTTAGAATCATTTTTTATGGAAAACTACACAAAGCTTGGGGATTTGCTTTCTTACCTTTTAAAATCAGTTTTTTAATTTTTTTAGAAATAATATATGAACTTAGTTTTCAAAGGCAAATAGTAACTGCGAGGACTGTTTTAAAACTCACAGCAGTTTCCTGTCACTTTCTCACCACCAACACATTTTTAACACTTTTAGCTGTTTCTTCTGTTGTTTACCAATGTATTTCTTTTTCTTTTTTTTTTTTTCTTTTTTTTTTTGCTGTACGCGGGCCTCTCAATGCTGTGGCCTCTCACGTTACAGAGCACAGGCTCCCGACGCGCAGGCTCAGTGGCCATGGCCCACGGGCCCAGGCACTCCGCGGCATGTGAGATCCTCCCGGACCGGGGCACGAACCCGCGTCCCCTACATCGGCGGGCAGACGCTCAACCACTGCGCCACCAGGGAAGCCCACCAATGTATTTCTGAATGGAATATTTATACTGTTATGTCCTGATTTATTCCACTTTAGAAATTACCTTCCTAATATAGAATCCTGAAATCCCCTCTCGCCCCCCATACATTTCAACACACATCACAGGCTTTTGGTTAAATTGATATTTAGTGTTTGTATTATGACTATGCACGTATTGTTCATAGCTGTGCCACTCTGATTACATTGTCTTTTTTGCCCATTTAAAATTTTTTCGAGAACTTTTATTTTCTTCTTTGCTTTTCCATGTATTTAGCACGTACATAGACCCTATTATCTAAAACATTATCTACAAATCTTCTAGTATGGTCAAGCACATCAGGTAATTTATCACATCCATCTTGTTCTTGGAGACACCCCTCTTGCTTCACCCTCCTACTGGGCCTGATGCACAGCTGCTTTACAGGACTTGTCTGTAGCATCATCCTGGGAACTCCTTTGTCCCCTTTCTGTATTGAATCCTAGATCCCATGTCTTCTCCATTCATGGTCCCCTTTCCTGGAGGTATACATCCCCTGGTAATTTGTTGAAAAAGTGTTTGTAGAAGATAAATTTGATGAGAACTTGCATGTTTGAAAACCCCTTTTTCTATCTTCACACTAGATTGATCTTGTGGGTGGGTAGAGAATTCTAGACTGGAAATTATTTTCTCTCAGCATTTCAAAGGAATTGTGCACAGTCTTAAAGTTTCTAATGTTGCTGTTGAGAACTGGAGATTATTCTAATTGTTGACACTGTCTATACAATCTATTTTTCCCCTTTTAAGAAGACTGTAGGAAATTCTATTCACACCCATTTTCATGAAATCTCAGGATGTGCCTCAGTGGGGACTTTGCTTACTGATTGCACTGGGCACTCTGTGGCACCTTTGAATCAAGAAAATGCACTCTACCCAATATTCTGTAATAATCTATATGGGAAAAGAATCTGAAAAAGAATGGATATATGTATAATATATGTAACTGAATCACTTTGCTGTACACCGGAAAGTAACACAACATTGTAAATCAACTATAGTCCAATATAAAATAAAAATTAAAAAAAAAACAAACTCAGACTCCTCATGAAACATATTTGAGCCTGTGGCAGTGCAGGTAATAAATAATATATCCATTAAAATATTTAAAAAAAGAAAATGCATGCACTTCAGTTCTGGGAAACTTCTATTATTTCTCTGATAACCCCCCTCCTTTCCATTTTTCTCTACAAGCTGAGCTCTTCTACCAGAGTAGAGAAGGAATGGCTGCCTGTCTATCTGGTGTAGGGAGTAGATCAGGAATTTAGTACCTTCTCCATGGAGACTTTCAACCAATCTTTCTGTTTTCTGGCACCTTCAATTCCTGGGGCTTTCTGGGTGCAGGGACACAAGTTGGCTTTGCTCTGCTTGGTTTTGTTCCAGTGGAACTTAGCAAAGCAAGAAAAAACTCAGACCTAAGACAATTACTCCTCATCTGTCTGCTTTCTATCACCTAGAATTTTACGGACACCTCTGATCAGCTGTCTTCTCTTCTCTTGTCTTTATCCTTGTGAGTTTACATCCTTTTTAAAATTCCTTAACTGTTATTTGAGTGGCGTATTACCAGGAAATTGAGATAAATATAAGCACTGAATCCACATTGCCTAACCAGAGCTTCCTATTTGTTTTCTTTTATTTATTTATTTATTTTATATTGAAGTATAGTTGATTTACAATGTTGTGTTAGTTTCAGGTATATCGCAAAGGGATTCAGTTATACATACATATATATCTCATTTTTTTCAGATTCTTTTCCCATATAGGTAATTACAAAATATTGAATATAGTTCCCTGTGCTATACAGCAGGTCCTTGCTGGTTACCTATTTTATACACAGTAGTGTGTATATGTTAATCACAAATTCCTTAAAGAGAATACTGACTTTGACTTTTTATTAATGATTTACATTCATCTTGATCACTGCTTATTAAAGTGTATTACAATAGCCTCAGAGGCTACTTAAGTGCCTAAAGGGGTTCACCCACACATCAAATCACCACTCCCCAACCAACTCAGTTTGTTTCCTTTTAGTAACTAGAGTACACACTTTCAATGTTGGTTTCTAAAATTGGTATTCTAATGTTTTTACTATTTTGTAAAGGATTGCTTTTCCCTTCTCAAAGAGCAGCTCTGTATATAAATATTGACTTCTATATAATATGTCAAGTTCTATTTGCATTTTCAACTCTGGAACTTATAAGCACAAATGGTATCACACATTTCAGTGATTTGAGAATCCAGGTCGATACTCGGCAATTAAATTTCAGACTCTTCCCTTGATTCTAAAAACAACCATAGGTAACTGTAAATTCCATCAAACCAGTTATTTAACACTTTGTGTCACACCAAAAGGCTATCTTAAGTCAGGTGATTGTTAGAAGTACACAGCAAACACTGTCATATTTATTTGACCTTTCTAAGAAGAGCTCTGTTTTTTAGATTTTCCTACAAACAATCTTTTTCCCCCCAGAAAATATTTCCAAGTCCTTTCTTAGATTTCAGTTTCATTCACTTGCTGAAGGTTGATGCTCTCTCAGTATAAAGGTCATTGGTACCTGTTTTAATTAAGGCAGAATATTATCTGAAGGGAACTGTTTGATTCACTGTATATCTGGAGGTGGATCACCATATTTTCTCGACTTTAAATGATATTTGTGGTAACATCTGATCCCTGATGTTTATCATAAGAAAGCTTTAATATCTAAATTGTGGAATTATATTAGCACTATAAGCAATTTGGCAGGTTCTAATTTAGTGTTAGTATTAGTAGCATTAGAGGATGTTCTGAGTTTCTTATTGCTAAATTTATACCAACTTTTTGAGAAAGCATTACCAGAAAAATACTGTTTGGCAACTCTCCAGATTATGCAGCATTTTGTTAACACCACTACAAAGTAACATCTTCGGGTATTTCATATTAAATGAATCCCCGTTAAGAAGACGTATTCCCTCTTGGATATCAGGATGACAGGAGCGGGTCACTGCAGAGAGGCCCCTTGCAGAGGGCCTCATTAATGAAGACACTGAGTAGTCAGCTCTGGCGGTGCCTCCACCCAAGGAGCTAGCTATCTGGAACACTCACTGTCTCACTGTAACTGCTATCTCTATGCACAAATAGGAGGACACTCACAAAGTGCTAAAAGGCTCTGCCAAAGATAGCAAAATGCCAAACTAAATCCCACAACTTCAGGCTCCAGTGTTTCTTTCTCCAATCAGGAAGGCCTCAGACAGTACAAGAGTGCTGGCCAGACCCTTCGAGATCACCACTTATGAGTGGATCACAGATCTGTGACTAGGCAAACAGCAGGCAGGAGAACCAAAAAGGGCTCATTCAGCACATGACACAAGTCTATGTGTGCCTCCATGGGCATCAGCATTTTCAGATTAAAAGCTGTCAGTCAGGGCTTCCCTGGTGGCGCAGTGGTTGAGAGTACGCCTGCCGATGCAGGGGACACGGGTTCGTGCCCTGGTCCAGGAAGATCCCACATGCCGCGAAGTGGCTAGGCCCGTGAGCCATGGCCGCTGAGCCTACGCGTCCGGAGCCTGTGCTCCGCAACGGGAGAGGCCACAACAGTGAGAGGCCCGCATACCGCAAAAAAAACACAAAAAAAAACCTGTCAGTTACTTAATTCAACAGAAATGGAACATCTAATAAATGAAGATTACTGGGTAGTCAAAGGAACTTAAAAATCCTAGTAAGTGTGCTCCCCAACTTTCTCAGCCCACCACTTCCACATAAAATTCCACAAGCCAGATAATGCTCGAACAACCCCATTGGAAACCAGCAGGCAACTCCCGCAAATAATGAAACACCAAAGTCATGTGCATCCTTTAACACATTTCCTAATCAGATGTGTAACAGCTCTGTGAGTCTAGTGATAACTTGGCGAGGGAAAAAAAAGATTTGGCTCCCTGGTATTATTGACTGAATGACAGGAATGATTTGATTCTACTCACTTTATTTTTTTCAATTTTTTTTGTTCTTTTTTTAAAATTGGAATATAGTTGACTTACAATGTTGTGTTAGTTTCAGGTATACAGCAAAGTGATTCAGTTTATCTATCTATCTATCTATCTATATTCTTTTTTAGATTCTTTTACATTATAGGTTATTACAAGATATTGGGTATAGTTCCTTGTGCTACAATACAGTAGGTCCTTGTTGGTTATCTATTTTATATATAGTAGTGTGTACATTTTAACCCCACACTCCTAATTAATCCCTCCCCCACCTTCCCCTTTGATTTTACTCATTTTAAATAGAACCTATTGGAAACAGAATCTATCGTTTCAATATAATTTATTTTAAAATTGCCCCACTTTTGTGTCTGTTTAATTATCTCATCTGCTTCAGTAAAGTTCAATCAGCCAATTCTTATTATCTTCATTGCTTAAGAAACCCTCATAAACCTGGGCATTCATGGTGACCAGGCACTGATGTTTTCAATCAACTCCTGTACATCTGGATAAACATTTGAAAAGAAACTCCACAGACCACATCTCACAAATGTGTATATTATGATATTCCAGGTTCTGAATATGGTAATTAAAAACTCTGACACTATACTCAAGTGATTATTCTATATGCATATCTTTAAATACTTCAAACTTGTCAACCAGCATGATATATCAATCTCTTTAACAAATCACTGGGCTGGTTGCAAAAAAAGAAATAAGTTTAGAAAAATCTATGGGCTTCCTTGGTGGCACAGTGGTTAAGAATCCACCTGCCAATGCAGGGGACACGGGTTCGAGCCCTGGTCCAGGAACAGCCCACATGCCATGGAGCAACTAAGCCTGTGCACCACAACTACTGAGCCTGCGCTCTAGAGCCCGGGAGCCACAACTACTGAGCCCACGTGCCACAACTACTGAAGCCCACATGCCTAGAGGCTGCACTCCACAACAAGAGAAGCCACCATAATGAGAAGTCCGTGCACTGCAACGAAGAGTAGCCCCCGCTCACCACAACTAGAGAAAGCCCACGCGCACCAACAAAGACCCAGTGCAGCCAAAAATAAATAAATAAAAATTTTTAAAAATCTATAATGGGACACATGTACCTGAATTTGAATACTACAGAATAAGGATACAAAAAAACATTTCAGAGAATTGGACAACTTGAGAACTCAACACCAGTTTAACTATTTACCTTCATTAGACTCAAGGGGAAAAACATGTTCGGGTATTAGAACAGTTTGGCTGTACTATATATATTTTAATGCTATATACATTTTTAATAGTTCACACAAATCATACTATTCAAATTTAAAATAGCTTTGTGAGGAGCCAGTGTGGTCTGCTCTCTTGGTTTCCTAGGGAATTTTTTTAGCCTCCCTGTCAGGAGCCTTGCCCACAGAAGCCCATTCCCTCTGACAACAGTCCCTGCCAAGAAGCCTTCATGGACGAAGGGAGCTTGAGCTGAACCAGGGTAATGATTTGAAAAGGAAAGCATAAAAAACATTCTAGGAGGGCGACGTGATTAAAATGACAAAAGAACAAAGGCGAGAATAGAATATAGAACCCACAAGGACAGGGATTTTTATCTGCTTGGTTCACTAATGCACATCCAGCTCCTAGATCAGAGTGAGTGAAATCAATATCTGTTTAATAGATAAATAAGAATGGCTTCTTCATGAGCCTAAGTGACAAGACCAATCTGAAAGGACCAGAGGATTTATGTTTGTTGAGACAGTGGGTAAATAAACTCCCATTACCTACCTGAGAAGTTCTGTATTTTGAAAGCTCTTAGAGTATAATTCAGTGGTTTTTAGTATATTAAAACAGGGTTGTGTAACAATCACCACTTTCTAATTCCAGGATATTTTCATCACCTCAAAAGGAAATCCTTTGCCCATTAACAGTCATTCCCCATTCCTCCTTATACCTCCCTAACCTCCCCCAGCTCCTGGCAACCACTAATGTACTTTCAGTCTCTATGAATTTCCCTACTCTGGACATTTCAAATAAATGGGACCACATAATATGTGGTCCTTTGCAACTTATTTCTTTCATTTAGCGTAATATTTATAAGATTCATCCATGTTGCAGCATGTATCAATCAGTACTTCATTCCTTTTTATTGCTGAATAATATACCACGTTTTGTTTATTTATTCACCAACTGATGGACATTTGGTTTGTTTCCATTTTTTTGCTATTATGAATAACACTGCTGTAAACATACATATACAAATTTTTTCTTGAACATACATTTTCAATTCACTTGGATATATACCGAGATGTAGAACTGCTGCGTCACAAGATAATTCTACGCTTAATTTTTTGAGGAACTGCCAAACTATTTTCCAAAGCAGATCCACCACTTTCCATTCCCATCAACAGTATATGAGGGCTCCAGCTCTCCAGATCCTTGTCTGCACTTGCTATTGTCCATGTTTTTGGTTACAGCCATCCTAGAGGGTGTGAAGTGGTACCCATCCAAGTTTAAAATCAAATGAGAGAGTGACACAGGTGAAATAGGGATCAAAATATCACCTTCAATTTTAGTGTTGCTACATTGGAGGAGAGGATCAGCTGAGAATCCAGTGGACCTACTAATGCTGCCCCCTAAGTTAGCCAGACTTACCCACCAAGGCACAGACAACAGGGGATAACCAACACCCTCCCCCAACCCACCCACACCCACAAGGGCTGCCACTGCACACTGAGAACAAGTAGAGAAAATGTGCTCTTCCTGTAGGGAGGTGGATCTCACCCAAGAAAGGGAGGAAAGGACTATGTAGCCGTGCCCAGCTCCTTCCCACCAGTTAAGTCGCTCTTCTTTCCCTGGGCAAGAGGGAGCGAGGGGACAGGAAGAAGCCAGGAGGAGAAGATAGAGCCAGGAAAGGACGATTTCCCCACCCCCTAAGGATGAAGAGTAATAAAGGGGAGTAGGAACAGAAGTACTGTATCTATCTATGCAGTCTTACACCGTTGGCCAGGTGGCAGTTCTTTTCATAAGAAGAGAAATCAAAGTATTAGTAAGCATTTAAAGCTAATGGTTCACCTAAAAGGGATTTAATAGAAATATATTAAATTTGAAAATAACTATTATACCATCATACTGATGCCTAACTCCTTTAGAAGAACTGACACACTAAAAATTAACTTATTTTTAATAGGTTCATCAACAAAGTTGATCAACAAATCAACAAAGTTGTTTTGTCACATACTGTGTGCAAAGCACTGTGCTAGGAACTCTAACAAAAGCTATTGCTCGGGCTTCCCTGGTGGCGCAGTGGTTGGGAGTCCGCCTGCCGATGCGGGGGACGCGGGTTCGTGCCCCAGTCTGGGAGGATCCCACATGCCGCGGAGCGGCTGGGCCTGTGAGCCATGGCCGCTGGGCCTGCGCGTCCGGAGCCTGTGCTCCGTGGCGGGAGAGGCCACGGCAGTGGGGGACCCGCATACAGCAAAAAAAAAAAGCTATCGCTCTGTTGGTGCAGAAGGAAAGTTCTTCCACGTGCGTTTACTAATACCTGGCACCTATTCTATACTGCCTACTTAATCTGTTGATGTCTCCACTTCCTATATTTGCTTCACAAGGAAAGCCCATTTAGCCCACTTTCATCCAATAAAAGTAAAAGCCTAAGACTTTAGCCTCTTCTTAAGTAGAAGTGGGAACTAGGTAGGGGCTTCATAGCTGTGATATGGGAAGACCTAGACAGGTTCCTCCAAAGTGTGGTTCATCATTTTGTTCGACTCTAATTCCCAGAATATTTTATTTTTTATTTTTTATTTTTTGCGGTACGCGGGCCTCTCACTGTTGTGGCCTCTCCCGTTGCAGAGCACAGGCTCCGGACGCGCAGGCCCAGCTGCCACGGCTCACGACCCAGCCGCTCCGCGGCATGTGGGATCTTCCCGGACCAGGGCACGAACCCGTGTCCCCTATATCGGCAGGCGGACTCTCAACCACTGTGCCACCAGGGAAGCCCTCCCAGAATATTTTAAACGTCCACATTTAGATTTCACTTCAAAGCCAAGTAGCCTATTAGTGATTCTGTTCCTCCCTAGTCATGTGAATAATGGTGTGAGTGTGTGTGTGTGCACGTGCACACACATGTACTTTTGTCTAAATAGTTTGAGATCTTTGGAAGAAAGGTTGCACGGGTGTAAAAACAGGTTTATTTAATCTAGCCATTCTTACATATTGATTTTCTTTTCTGGTACTTGATACAAAGATTTTCTTAAACAACATGGAAGGCAATGTGAAGTTTAAAAACATGCTTTTAAAAATGTGTATGTAATGGCAGTAGGAGCATGAATTTATACAAACTTTCAGAAAAAAAAACTGTCAATATGTAACAAAAGCCTTAAAAATATACCAACTCTTTAACCCAGAAAATTCCATTCTCAAAATTAATCCTTAATCAATTATTAAAGAAGTGTTCAAAATGTATCTGGAAGGCCTTTCCTTAAAGTTATTTGTACAGTCAAAGAGTAGAAGCAATCTAAATGTCTATCACTATGGGATTAAACAAATTATAGCAAATGAATTGGAAACAATATGATACGTTTTTTAAAAATAAAAGTTTAGAAGAATTTTTAATGAATGCTAAAATGTTTATAATATTGTTAGGTTAAAAAATTCTCCCACAAGACAATGTGTACCATATCACCTCAGGTTTTGAGTGTTTGTATAGATACATACACATAAAAAACAGACTGTTACCATTCATTCATTACCTATAAAGCAAGTAAGTTTGGGTATATAAACTTGGAGAAAATGGGTCAAAAATAAGAAAAAAGCAATGAATACAAAAACAAACTGCAATGAACACTTCTTTTGTCAGAGTTAAAATACCCTTTGTTTTAAGTTTTAGTTACAACTGATGCAAGATTTGACGTGTCTTATTCATGATAAGGCCTCCATTTGGGACCTCAAATGACCTCTGAAGGCCAATTAGCTATTTCATTTCTTTAAAAAAAAAAAAAAAAAAAAAAAAAGACCTTCTTGTGAGAAGTTTGGATCAGGTTACCGCAGCCTGCAAAGGTGGTTCATTTGCTGAGTCTGTAAAGGTCTCATGCACTCTTCTCTTCTCCAGACTCATGATTCAGCATCTGCAGTGCTCACAGCACTGCACAGCTGACAGAAGCTTTGTTTCGTACAAATGCCAGGCAGCACTGTTCCTGTGCTTGATTTAGCATTTCTGTTCACTTTCCACAGCATTAACTTTTAGGGAGATTCAACAACCCCCCAGATGCAGCCTAAGGCGAGAACTGACAGACTAGTAAGAATAATATATGGAAGTTCTTAATCTAGGGCATAAAATTCAAAGGTTTGGAACGCACATCAAACTACAAACGTCCCAACTGTTAGTTGGACAGTTATAAATCCGGAGAAATTCCATGACCCTTCATGGCAGTAATCTCAGTTCATACCACCTATAAATACTTGTTAAGAGGTTATCAGACTGACAAGCCCAGGTTATCAGACTGTACAACCCAACAAACCCACACATGAAAGGTCCACTTTTGTGCCAGTGCTCATTAGCAATCAAGGAAAAAACCCAGTAATGCTTCCCCCCTTTTTTTGTTTCCCTGTTTGTGTCCCATTCCCGTGGCACCCATGGACACTGCTTAGGCTCAATGGCACTCTGTGGTCTTCTTACAAATCAGAGTCTCTGGATGCAGCCATTCCAGGGATTTTACCCTGACTGGTGCAGAGCAACTGTGTTCCTTACATACAAGTAATCTCTCTCTCTTGTTTTAATCTAAACCCACTTTTCCTTATTGATCTTCCAGGAAGAGAACAGTTAACCTCCAAATGAAGGAAATCAAGCACCCCACTGCATTTATATTACAATGCTTGGTGGCCTTGAGAAGGCTTATGTGTCCTCTTTCCAGTTCAATTTCTTCCTTTAAGCAACAGGAATGATAATACCCACCTCAGAGAATTGTTGTGAAGATTGAGAGGGAGAATGTTCCCGACATCTTCCTTTCCCCATCTGTCCTCTGTCCCTCTTGGGTACCAAGGTCCCTTGGACTAAACAGTCACTCTAACAGCCCACCCAGTCTGATCATTCAATTTCTCTGCCCATGAGCCTAGTGCTGCCATGGAACTGGAGAGCTCTTGATACCGTTCACTTACATAAGATACTGTATGTATAACCAAAACAATGATCATTTCTTTATTGGCTGGAGTCTCTAACGTTATCTCAAACATTTGTAAATTTTAATCAATTTCTCCTAAACTTATTTTAAATTTAAAAATAATAGCCTTGTGTAAGAGGCCAGAGGATTTTAGTGAGATAGACAACAAAACAATGAAGTGTGCAATGAACAGTTCAATGATTAAGTATATTTATACTACAGGATGTCCATGTGCTATTGACCATACCTTAGAGTACTGTGGTTTCCCATTTTCATAGTGGATCTCCACATAATCAGAAGACAGCAAACCACTACAAAGGAAAGAAAATAGAGTGATTTCCACATCTAAGACACTTGGAGGTTTAAAAATAGCCAGCTCAATAAATGGATGTGAGAGCCTTGTAAACCACAAAGAGCTCCAGTCCACAGTAAGGACGGAACAGGTTATCATCAAGAGTCTCAAATGTTATCCAGCAACAAATCATTCCTCCGTCTGCTAAAAAAGATAAAATACAAATAATTTAAAGATGAACTCCTTTTATGCACACATTCATCATTTGAGTGATATGTTAATATGGAACAAACAAAAAGGCAGGTAACGGGAGAAGACAGGCTCTATATAAATCACACAATTACACTCTAAACAATTGGAATCTCAAAACAATCGTTGAGGAAGAGTACAGAGAAAAGACTAGACAGAAAATATTTTAGGCTTTTCAAGCCACAGGGTCTCTATAACAACTACTCAACTCTGCTGTATTATCACATAAGTAGCCACAGGCAGTACCGTTGTGTTCCAACAACACCTCATTTAGGGACACTGAAATCTGAATTTCACATAATTTTCACCAGTCACGAAATTGTTCTTCTTTAATTTTTTTCAACCATTTGAAAGTGTAAAAAACATTCTCAGCTTGAGGTCTGTACAGAAACAGGAATGCTGCATTTGGCCCACGGGCCATAGTTTGCTAACTCCTGGAATAAAGACTAACAGTTAAGAATATAGACTGTGAAGTCGGAGTGGGGTTTAAAACCTAGCCCAGCTCCTTGACTGTGGGCAAGTTACCCAACTCAGCCTTTACATGAGTCACATGGAGACAACAAAGAGTGTGAATCTCATACACACCAAGAGGCTTAAATGAAAGCATCCACATGAGAACTCAGCGCTGAGTATGTGCCAAGCACTGAGGCTGTCACTATTTTTAACTCAGCTTCTTCCAACACATTTCCCCCTATACAATGTGGGAAATAAGAAATATGTGCCTCCGAGGGAGCTCTGGATTGTTAGGGCATCCGGGTTCCTGTTTGGGCTCTGCCACTAGAACTAATGATTATAAGAGATCACTCACGTTGACTGAACACTTACTACATCCCAGCCACTGTTCTAAGGACTATGAAGGTAGAACTCATTTAAACCTAATGGTAACTGAAGGACAACAGTAGGTTCTACAATGAGCTGGATGTGTGCCCTGCATTTAGGCTTCCATTTCCTCTTCTGCCAAAGTGTTGGAGCAGACGATGACTCAGGTCCCTCTTGCTCTAACATTCTATTTTCTATAATTCTGCCTAGTCGTAGGTTTTCTTATCAGGAAAACTTGACACTGCTTTTTTTTTTTTTTTTTTGCGGTACGCGGGCCTCTCACTGTTGTGCCCTCTCCCGTTGCGGAGCGCAGGCTCCGGACGTGCAGGCTCAGTGGCCATGGCTCACGGGCCCAGCCGCTCCGTGGCATGTGGGATCCTCCTGGACCAGGGCACGAACCCATGTCCCCTGCATCGGCAGGCAGACTCTCAACCACTGCGCCACCAGGGAAGCCCAACACTGCTTCTTTAACAGAAGGATGGGAGGACCCAATGATTTCACATCATTTTGAGAATTGCACCTGATGTGGTTCTAAAATGACCCAGTGCGGAGGGCTGGAGGAGGATTGGAGCCAGTCAACAGAATAACTGGGAGCCACGTGTGTGCCTGGTCCAGGCTGGTTTCCTGTGTGAGCAGAAGGACAACCTTTACAACATGGAAATAAAGCAGGTGCTTGTTCCTTGGACAGGTTTTCCTATTGAAATTACTAATCAAATGTGTGTCTACTGATGATTCTACATTTGAAACTAATTATGGTACGTCTACTCATTCCCTTTTCAAAATCTCAATAATAGTAAAAATAATGAGAGTTCTTAGCTCTCTATACTTGAGAATACCTGAGAAGATACAGAAACTTCTTTCAGTTCTAGTTAATGAAGTCAACACTGCGAATGTACATAAACAGGGTTGTTGTTGGCAACATTTCTCTGAGGAATCTTTCCGCAACACCAAGAGGCAGGGAGGTTGCACTAACTGCATTTTAATTACCTCCCTCTACAGGTAATTCATTATTTTCAAAATTCTCAACCACACCATCACTGGAGCATGTCTAACAGTTGAAAACAAGGTTATTTTAGACCCTTACTTTTGTTTGTAATTACAAAAGCAGATAAAAACATTCTAAGCAGGGCTTCCCTGGTGGGGCAGCGGTTGAGAATCTGCCTGCTAATGCAGGGGACACGGGTTCGAGCCCTGGTCTGGGAGGATCCCACATGCCGCGGAGCAGCTGGGCCCATGAGCCACAACTACTGAGCTTGCGCGTCTGGAGCCTGTGCTCCACAACAAGAGAGACCACAATATTGAGAGGCCCGCACACCGCGATGAAGAGTGGCCCCCACTTGCCACAACTAGAGAAAGCCCACGCACAGAAACGAAGATCCAACACAGCAAAAATAAAATAAATAAAAAGGCTGTGCTGAAAAAAAAAAACATTCTAAGCATTAACTACCGAACGGATAAAGGTCACTTTAATTATCGTATTTCTCTCTTTTCAAGGGCCTTTTCCCCACCACGGACACACCTATTTCTAATATCTCCTGCATTTGAGAAGCTTTTTTTTTTTTAACTTATTTATTTTATTTTATTTATTTTTGGCTGTGTCGGGTCTTCATTGCTGCACACGCGCTTTCTCTAGTTGCGGCGAGCGGGGGCTACTCTTCATTGCGGTGAGCAGGCTTCTCACTGCAGTGGCTTCTCTTGTTGCGGAGCATGGGCTCTAGGCACGTGGGCTTCAGTAGTTGTGGCTCACGGGCTCTAGAGTGCAGGCTCAGCAGTTGTGGCACACGGGCTTAGTTGCTCCGTGGCATGTGGGATCTTTCCGGACCAGGGCTCGAACCCATGTTCCCTGCATTGGCAGGTGGATTCTTAACCACTGTGCCACCAGGGAAGCCCTGAGAATCTTAAAGAAGAAAAATATCCACTTTTCTAGGACAGACAGAGATAGACATAAGACCATATCCTCCCTTTCACAGAGACACTCTACTCTCCCACCTCCTATAAATAGCACTGCCTCCCCATTTGCACCATCTTTCCCTCCTGTCTGACCATTCTTCCCTTAAAACTGTTTCTTTCACTTATCACAGTGTCCCCAGCACCTGGCATAATGCCTAGTGCATAGCAGATGCTTAATCAAGATTTGCTGAGTGAGCAAACATCTACCAACATCCACTATACGCCAGGCCCATACCATGTGCTGGGAAGTGGGGATGAAGAATGCAACTCTCTGAAACCAAAACTAAGCAAATCAGTACAAATGTATGAGATTCACCATCTCATCCTATAATATTATTTGTAATCTTCCTGAAAGTGAATTAATGTCAACTGAAATGTAATCTAATTACAAAAGTCTTAATGTAACTTTGAAATGAGACTTTTCAGTGAGGGGCAAGTAACACTGGAAAGGAAGAACTGAATAGCTAATTGTGTGGTGGTGTGTCTCCAGCTCCACCCTGCAGAAAAGGAACAGGTCATCTGTATCTCTGTAGGCCTGAAGGTGAGTTGTCTGGCAATCTCTGCCTGCAGATGTTCTCCAAGGCCCTTCCTCCACCTCTGCTCTCTGTAGTTTCCCTAGTAGAACTTCCTGTTGAAAATACAATGTTCTAACATGCCAATACTGATCTATTCAGCAATTATGGTCCCGAGTATAAATACTCATTGTACTTTCTTGATCAGCCAGTTGGGTGTTTGGTTCTGAGTTGTCTAATAACTTGGGGGGGCTGATGAAAAGGAATTTCTGAACATTCTAAGTTCTGAAATAAACATCCTTTTTCTAGTCATTTAAGTTACAGAAAAGCTATACATCCCAGCTACTACAGTCCTTCTCATGCAGGTTATCTGGTGAAAGAGAGGTGGCCTTGGGAAGTAAGGAGATAAATGTAGGATGGAAGTTCAAAGCAAGGTGAAAGAGAGTGGAAGAATTGGAATAAGAGAATTCTCTTTTGATTATTGTTATGGAACCCTCTTGCTCACCGCCTTCATGGTGAATCTGCATCACAAAGGTAGTGAAAAGAACTTGAACTAGACAATGTGATTTTACTCAGCATATGAAGAACAAGTATGAGCACCTTAATGATGCTGAACTCCAAGAGCAGGAGAATGGCAAGACTATTAAAACATGGCAAATGAGCCAAGAGTCAGATCAATGAAGGGGACTGTGGCGGAAATAATGCTGAGTATCCACCAAATCCCATTTCATCTTCACCTTCCTAGAACAGTAAGACTATATTTCACAGCTTTCAGAGCAGTTAGGTTGGGGTCAAGAGATTGAATTTTGGCTCATGAGATATGGGGGGAAGTAATGTCTATTCTTCCAGTTTGACCATTAAAACCCATGCTTCATTATCCAAGCTCTCTCTTCCCTGGAACCCTGGCAGTCACATGCCCTGGAAGCCACATGCCCTAGATGGCATAGCTACAAGGTGAATGCAGCCTAGGTTCCTACATCTTGACTGGAGAAGAGCTTCCTAGGAAAGCCACTCAAATTGCATTAGACCATAATGTGGGTAAGAGACAAAATATTACAGTGTTAATTCTCAGATTTCATCTTTACTATTGAAACATGGTCTAAATGTTTCTAATTCCAGCATCTATCACAAAAAAAGTTTTAGAAATTTATGTTCAAAGAATTTCAGAATCATCAGCAAATATACAAAGAGAACTTCTATAAGATCTAGGCATTAGAAAATCACACAAAGAGAGAAGTTTTGCCTATATAAATATTTGTTGGAGTCCTTGAGTTTGAGATTTATGTGTCTAATGAAAGAAGGTACATGAATAGCCAGGTGGTCAAAACTCCAAAGGTTTATATCTTACATTCCTCCAAGGAGGCTCATTATGGAAAAGCCAAGGATCTGAGTAATTGGAAAAGTAACTTACCAAGAATCCCTAGTGCCTGGAAAAGTCATTAACCAAGAAGAGTGAATGACTTCTAGTTTTTTGGAAGATAACTTGAATCCCTTACTTTAAAGAAAGAACTATATGCCTTCTTTTGGATAATCCCAGTCATGGCAGGTTGTGAGTGGGTTAATGAAGCAAATTAAATTGTTCAGAATGAGATGATATAGAGAAGAGGGCCTTGAGCTCTAAGGAAGACTACTAGGAACGGCAAACATTGGACCACAAGATGTGATCATCTGCCCTCTTACCAATTTCTGTTGATTAAAGAGTCCAGCGATCTGGCTTGGTAACACATTCATTCATTTAGTGACAAAAAATGTTGAGCACTATGGAGATTCTCAACTTCATGGGGCAGCAACGATGACAGTGTTGGACAACGAAGCACCACACCTGCCCCCTCTTCCCACTAGAAGCTTCACATTTATCCTTTTATACACATAACTATTTTAATTCATTAAATAATTACTCTAAGTTGTAATGAGGAGAGACACAGAATTTAAACCAGTACATTCATACAAGCAGAAGCTTGTAACTTTACTATTATCCTACTGTCCTTACACTGCTTTCCTTTTTGAACACAACAGACTTAAAAAGATGATTCTTCAACCACCACTTCTCTCAAGTCTTAAGAAAAAGTTAGACTCATCCCACCTAAAATAATTTGTATGCCAAAAGTTATTTCAGCTAGGAAATATACACTCCTTTGAGTGTAGACAATACAATAAGAGTTTTAAAGCTGTGTTCAAAGATTGTAGACATGGAGAGGTTGAGATTTAAGAGAGTAGAAATGGTACGTTAAGTGGGTGAAAGTAATTATAGGTTGAATTGAGGCTTAGTGTTAAGTCAAACAAAGGTGGCATGGTAGACAAGGGCTGGGGAATGTGGGCATATTTCATAGGAACAGAGCTGGAGGTGGAGACTACTCCTGGCACAGGCAGCCTGTAGAGATGTAAGCTTCTTTGAGGGTCACGACAGGAATTTAATGAGTTCCTAAACCACATAAGAGGTTGCAGTACTTTAATGTGTAGGCACTCATAAGTGATGGCCCATGCACCATTATACAGTGAAGAACACTCAAATATGTTAAGAATAGGAAACACAGGCAGGGCTGCAAGTTAATAGATAGGGAAGTAGAGAGAAGAGGAATTAGGGGAGAAATAAGGGATGGACTTGAGGTGATGTAAAAGCTGAGGACCCCCACGTGATCAGCCGATAAGAGGAGCCAATTATGAGTTCCCCTCTGAGGAAGTAGCATCAATAGAGACATTTTCAATTACACAAAAATAAAAGATGTCTAATTTCTCCTCCCCAGCTTTTAAGCCATACCACTTGAAGTGGCTTAACACATTCCTAGCATGGCTGCCAGCATCTTTATAAGTATACCAGTAATTTTGAGATTCCTCTATGATAGAATTGTAGTTACTTTCACACAAATGGGTAATTTTACCCCCATATGTCATGAAACAAAAACAATTTTAAACACAGGGAAAACTGAATCCAAATAAAGATAGCATACCTTTTGAACACAGTTATACATAACTGAAATGCTTTGGTGCACCATTTTCAAAGCTAATAATGAATATTATAGTTTGTTGAATATTGCTAATATAGGTTCTTTTCTGATCTGCCCAATATTTATTTATACTATTATCAAACCAGGCTTTACACGCAGTAAAATCATAGAGAAATAGATATGGATCTATTATCAGCCTTGCCTTCTGGTAACTTTGTCTCGAAGAAAAAAACTCTCCTCCAAGTCTAGTTTTTGCCATCTCCTAGGACAAGAGCCCCCTACTTCTTTCATTTTTCAGTCTATAGAGAAAAAGTGTACATTTGTTTATACAGTGTTCATCCTTCCCAGGTATACATGAAATAGTCAAAAGTGTAAAAAGGAAATGAATGGGAAAACTATCAGAAATAATAAGAATTAAGTAAGATAGCCAGTTATAAGATATATATGCAAAAGCAAAATACATTTCTATGTGCACAAGCAAAAATAACCTAGAAATAATCCAGGGGAAAATTTTCTACTAACAATGACAACAGTGGCAACAGATGTTATATACGTATGTATTATGCATGTGGATATTTACACATATATGTATAGATGTACATGTACTCTGTAACATTAATGTAATTCCAAACAAAATCTCAGAAAGTTTGCTTAACTTGACGAAATTATTCTAAAGTTCATCTTAAAGAATAAATGTTTATGACAACCCAAACATGTTTTTCAAAAGAGGAGTAACAATAGGACCTCATATTACTACTACAGTAAATGAAATACAGAGCACTGGCCTGATTAGATGGACAGCCCAAAGGACAGAACAGAAAGTCCAGAGATTCAAGGTCATAGGAAAAATGCAATATATGAAAATCATGACATTTTAAAGTGGTAAAGAAGAGAATAAATAGGTTTGGGACAAGTGACTAAACATTTTGGGAAAGTTAGATCCCTACATCAGGTCTTACACCAAATAATAATATATGCTTTAAAGGAATGTATGTTTTAAAATAAACTTACTATAAAAATATAGTTGAACGTTAGGGAGCAGAGACCATTTTATGCATGATCTTAAACCCAGAAATAATTTTTAATAACTGATAAGACTATATAATTTTTTTTAATTTCCATAAGTTAAATTTAAAACTACCATAAACAATTGCAAGGCAAACTGAGAAAAAACAAGTATATGAAAAACGAAGGGTTGCTATTTTTTGACATAAAGAGCAAAAAACCAATAAAAACCAACAACCCAACAGAACGTAGGCAAAGGACATGGACAGATGATTCACAAAATATTATGTACAAAATGCAATTCACAGAAAAAAGAAAACAGAAATACTAACGGTGATCAATCATATACAAATCTATAATTGTATTAGTAATAAAACACCTGTAAATTAAAATAGCCATATGAGACCATTTTCCCCCATCTGTTCAGAAAATAAAAAATGAGTAATAGTAGCTAGATCTGGCAAGAGTGTAGAAATATTGGCACTTCACACATTACTGTGGGGAAAATGAATTAATATGTCTTTCTATGGGACAATTTACCAATAGCCATCAAGCCCTGAAAGCATGTTCACCTTAAATCCATAAGTTTTTATAATCTTATAAGAGCTACTTATAAAGCTTTCCTGAGGAAATAGCTAGACAAGAGCAAATAAACACACACACACACACACACACAGCTATTCTCTGCAGGTGATGTAGATGCGAGTAGGTTTAAATGTGCTTTTACATTACAGATGCTTGGAAACATGGGAAAGATGTTCACGTCATTCACTGAAAAACGCTAATGAGAGAATGTTATGATGTTGTCTGGTAACTTTTTAAAAGTATGTTTATACGTGTATATTCACATATAGAAAAAAAATCTGCAAAGATATACACACAAATATAACAGTAGGCTATTGCTTCCTGTAGAACTTTCAAAGGTTTTTATTTTCTTTCGTTTACCCATAATTCCTAAAGTTTTTATAATGAACATACTTTTGCCTTTTAAAATGCGAAACCGCAATACAAGCTATATTTTTTTGAAGGAAGAGAAACATAGCTCTTTAGGAAGGGGATGAATTAATTAACTAATTAATTAATGACTAATTTCAGGCCCAGGAAAAGAAAAGAGTCACAGGCATTGACAACCACCACTAACCTTGCTGGGAGCAGTGGTCAGGCCCGGCTGCCTCCGTCCCCTCACATGGAGGTTGGGGTGAGGTCAGAAAAAGAAACAAAATGCAATCCCCACCCTCGAGGTGACTATAATCTCCCAGCTAAAATAAGACGGGACAGCATGTACTCTAATATCATATATAGTAAACCATCAAGCTGCCCCAAAGGGAAAATTAATTTCAACTAAGCTGATCAGGAAAGCAGGGCCAGGGCAGGGTCAGGACAGAGTATAGACAGGGAAATACGGGCAGGAAAGAGGTCACATAGACAGAAACCAGGGTGTGCAGTCAGGGAGGATATTCAGGGTACGGATAGAAGTCCAGTGGCCGGGGCATAAGTCACGGGTGGATGGTGTTTAAAAGGCAGGATTGGGACCAGGCAGTATACAGATTTAAGCAGAGGAGTTGGAAATTCTGAAGGAAAGGGCACTCTAGGACCAGGAACTCACACTTGGAAGAGCTGAGAGTAAGCACTGCATTTGTGTCTTCAGAAGCTGCAAAGTCTTTAGGGCCTGAGAAGGACTGACACAGATACTGCCTCTTTTACTGGGTCAATTAGAGCCATCTGCAAAGTAATTAATGTTAGCAGCAGGAGAGAACGGCATGAAACCAGCAAAGACACTAAGAAAAGGCCTTTCCACATGTGAAAACCTGTAGATTCAACTTTCCTTCACTCATTCAATTAATGGCTGAAGACTGGATGAGAAGCAAAAAAAAAAAAAAATAGATGAAGGTTAGATAAAGAAATGATTTTTAACAAAAAGTAAAGATTACTTCATTTTTATTTAAAATTTCCATTTCTTTTTTTATTTGTATTAATGCAGTTAGCTTTATTTTTAATTTTTAAATTTCTATACAATGTTTAAAGGTTACTTTCCACTTACAGTTGTTAAAAATATGGGCTATATTCCCCATGTTGTACAACACATCCTTGAGACTATCTTACACCCAATAATGTGTGCCTCCCACTCCCCCGCCCCTATGTTGACCCACCTTCCCACTGGTAACCACTAGTTTGTTCTCTGTATCTGTGAGCCTGCCTCTTTTGTGCTGTATTCACTAGTTTGTTGTATTTTTTAGCTTCCACATATAAGTGATACCATGCAGTATTTGTCTTTGTCTTACTTACTTCGTTAGCATAATGCCCTCCACGTCTGTCCATGTTGCTGCAAATGGCAAAATTTCTTTAAATGTTTTTACTGTGAATTATAGATATTTGTCCTAAAATTCAGTTATGCAAATACTAGCGTGAACAGCGATTTTATGCTGTTTTAGTAAAGAGTAAGATTTTTGTAGAACAATTACAGTTGTCTTTTGTGTGATCTCCTCCTCTCTTTTTACCCTACCAAGGAGGAGCCTAACCATTTCTTTCTCTTGTGTTGACACAGTCTGAGCATGTACGGTATCTGCTGGCTGACCTGAGACCCAAGGCCTCCACAGAACCTGAACGGCCCTATAAAGGAAAAGGCATTTGACGTTGTCATTTCTCGGTACTGATCAGAAAACAACATTCTGTGCAATCATGGGATCCTTCATACATAGAACACAGGGGCCTTTAGAGATGATAACTGTGGTCCTTCTAAATACTAGATATGTTTATGAAATTATCAGAATGTAGCAATTAGAAACACAGTTCTGCAGTAATATCAAACCAGTACAGCAGCTAAGACCACCACATAGCAAGAAGAAGACGAGGAAGGAAAAGGAGAACTTCTTTGCGGTTTCTTCAAGACACTACAAAATTACTCTTATACAAAGTGACACCTATTTTTTAAATTAGCACTTTAGAAAAATGATCTTCAAACTTCTGAGCACATTTCATGGCAACGAGAAATTATTCACTGGGCCTTTAATCATTTAAAAAAAAAAAAGTCACGATTTCCCTAATTTCTCTAACCAAAGAGATTTTTTCATTCTTCCAAATTATGTACCATTTCAAAATAATGACAACAGACCTCTGAAAATTATAGAATTTATTGGAAAAACTACCATTAATTTGTAGCTTCTTTGGAAAGGGGATTTCTTCCAACTAGCATGGACTTTCCAATTCAGTATAGCTCATTCGAGTGTTAACTAGGCCTTTTTCACTCTGCTCACTGTTATACCCTCAGTCAAGGAAGATGCCTGAACTAAACAGGCACCCAGGAGCCATTTGTTGGTTGAATTAATGAATGAATAATTAATGAATGAAAAGGTAACAGAAATCAGGAGATCCAACTCCTAACCTGACTTATTGTCTCTGAGTCCTTCGAGAAGTCCCTAACATTATGGAACAAGTTTTCTCCCTTACAAAAACCAAGATTGTTGGATTATAGGATCTCTAAGGAAACTTCCAGGTCTAAAATAGTGAATGCATGACTGCCATCATCTCCTACCCTAAAAGTATAGCTGTGCTAAGTTGGGATTTGGGATTGTTAACACACACATCTCATCTATAATATTTGGTACCTGCTTTATCAAATAATCAACTGTCTGTATATTGGGATGACTTCAGGCCAACTTTTCCAGAATGGTGATAAAAGATTGGTTGCATTCATGTTCCATATATACTGCAAAGAGCTGCTTTATAATTTTTTTTCTAATTCTACATATTTCTATGTACCTCAATCAAAAAAGAACACCCCAATTTCCAAGAAGGAAAGTGATAAACTCTTCCTACAGATTAGATTAATAAAGAACAAAAAACTTTTACATAGAAATTAAACTGAGCCATGATCAAGATCTGCTAAAGCTACATTGTATTAACACCAACCTATTTAAGGGGTGTGTTGAAAATCAGATAACACAATTAGAGTACTGTTACTTGATTGAAACTAAAAATAAGTCAAAAACTTAAAATCAACTATCATGCTTTATCATAAAGATATTGCAAACCAAAGAAAACAGGGAAAAATAAGAACTTATCCTGTGTAAGTTGCTTATGATAAGCAAATCTGATGACACCTGATGTCATTTTGAAAGACATGTATACAGCAGTGACTACAGCTGTGTAATTTAATCTATTCCAGTTTTATTATATCGTCTGGACATTTTGCATAATACTAAAACTGAATTTTTATCTTTCAAAAGTTACTCAGATCATTAGTTATTTGCACTTGATTCTCTCTTAAAATTCATTTTAAATAATATATAGACAGACACCTTCCTTCTATTTTAAGAAATATAATGTACCAGTAATAAAATCAAGTCAGTGGTGGTAGAAAAAAGCAGAACAACAAATCTATAAATCAGAGTTTTAAGACAATTTCTGTAAATGGGCCTTTCCTCCAGCCAGATAACTTTCATTAAATTGTCTTAAAATTTTAATTCCAAGTAGATAATCTTACGCACAGTCACCATTAAAGTGCCTCTCAATGTTTGGAGGAAAAGCAAAGCCTTTATAAGATTCTAGAAGCAGCCAAATCTCAGAGAGACTGACACAGAAAAAAGGAGAAACTACTCTATTTAGGTTCTTTCAGAGGAACTATTTTTAGTTTAATCCTAAAACCAGACATTTTTAGAACCCTGGTGGAAATTCTAACAATTAGCTATGTGATCCATAGTGGCAAATTCACTGAGTATCAATAGTATATTCAAGGATCATGAGTACTTAGGGTTGGGGATGATGATGGGGAAGAAGAAAGATCCTAAGTGAACTGATTCACATCCAAGAAAGCCATACCAAGGTTGGTAATTCATGACAGGGATAGAAAATGGAGTGGACTACCTTCAGAGAAAAATCCAGAAGCTAAAAGTCTGGTAGAGTTAAAACTCTGGGCCAAGAGCATATTCAGGAGTTGAAATGCATATAGAGTCTAGAGATCACACCAGCATGTAAACAACAGATAAGCAAATGAGATTCTCCAAACTACCATCCCACAGAAATGGCAGGTAACACGCTGTATCCATAGCTCTTGGTATTGCCACCTACACAGAGGAAGCATCTAATCAAGTTCTGTGGCTGATGAGTTCAGGAAGCTCAGAAGAAACAAAAGACAAGATGGCACGTCACACTTTAGTCAGAGGAATCCTCAGGAACTCGAGGGTCCTACAAGCAGAGCTCAGCCCCCCAGGTAGGCAAGGTGAGTCCAGAGACAGTCCGTGGCAGAAGCAACAAGAAAACTGAGACTCAGGCTACTTTCTGTCTCTCTCTCTCTTTTTTTAATTAATGTATTTATTTTTTATTTATTTATTTGGCTGCATTGGGTCTTTGCTGCTGTGCACCGCCTTTCTCTAGTCTCAGTGAGCAGGGGCTACTCTTCATTGCGGTGTGCGGGCTTATTGCAGGGGCTTCTCTTGTTGTGGAGTGCAGGCTACAGTAGTTGTGGCACACGGGCTCAGTAGTTGTGGCTCACGGGCTCTAGAGCGCGGACTCAGTAATTGTGGCACACGGGCTTAGTTGCTCCGCAGCATGTGGGATCTTCCCGGACCAGGGCTCAAACCTGCGCCACCTGCATTGGCAGGCAGATTCTTAACCACTGCGCCACCAGGGAAGTCCATGTCTCTATCTTTTATAGCTAAGTATTCATGAAGTCAAAAGCCAATCCCAGGTAGTCAGCCCATGAAGAGTGGAAATATATGGCTGAAAGAAGAATTAAGGATGAGAGCAGATGTGATAGTTAAGATTACGCTAAGAGCAGTGTGTTTTACTATTTCAACACCTATCTAGAGCTTTATGAAAGGGGTGTGTGTGTATGTGTGTAATTTCTTAATGGGCTATCCATAACAAACAATAAGACATGGAAATGCCACAAGTATATATATCCTCAAGGACCAAGAGTCAACAAGATAAGGAGAAGTTGTGTACTCTCAATATGATAGGCCAAGATAGGAAATTTCTAATTCTTCTTTATAACATCAGACAAGGGTATGTTGCATAACAGTCCACTGAATATTTTCATGACATATGTTTGAACCTTTCATGTTACTCTAATTCTAATTTCAATAAGACAGCATGAATAGCTGAACCCTTTCAAGAATGTTAATTCTCCTTATAATCTTTTTTTTTTTTTTTTATGTGGTACGCGGGCCTCTCACTGTTGTGGCCTCTCCCATTGCGGAGCACAGGCTCTGGATGCGCAGGCTCAGCAGCCATGGCTCACGGGCCCAGCCGCTCCGCGGCATGTGGGATCTTCCCGGACTGGGGCACGAACCTGTGTCCCCTGCATCGGCAGGCGGACTCTCAACCACTGCACCACCAGGGAAGCCCCCTCTCCTTATAATCTTAAACTAATTTTTCTTTTACAGAATGCAAGAAATAAACATGCATCCACATTTTCTTTATTTTCTTCTGAAAACTCTACTGTGATTATTCATTATTACTATTTTGCTTTTTGTGTGTGTAAAAAAAACCCCAAATCTCCTACACAGGCTTTAGGATGAGCAGTTTCCTGGGTGGGGGATGGGATGGAGGAAATGTTTTGGTGAAGGGACACACAGAAAGCTTCTAAGATACTAGCCATGTTCTATTTCAACCTGGATGGTGGGCATTATATGAATATCCATTTTATTATTCTTCTTTAAACTGTAAAAATATATTTCCACTCCTTTATGTGTACATTTTATAATTTTAGTAAAATAAAGAAAAAGGAATCCAAAGTATCTGTAAGTAATAAAAACAGAAGAGCCTAGTCCAATTCTGACATTGAAAAATTTGAGTACGAGACAACTTGAGGCAGAAATGGACCAAGGAAAAGGCACCTGGAATTAGAAAGTTATCACTACTAAGACCAGAGGGGAAAAAGACTTTAAAGAACAAGTGGGAGGTGAAAAGCACAGAGAGAACAAAAGGCAACTTTCTTCTTCTCTAAAAATAGCAGGCTTATTAGGCCACTTTTAGAGCCAGTGCTCATGTGGGAGTCCATTTCTATTAAAAGAATAAAACTTAGAAAGGGAAAAGAAGTTCCTGGAGGATACCAAAGTATGGAAAAGAAAAGTTCAGAAATGTAACAAAATGTAATAGACCAGACAGAATTTGAACTATATATGACTTAGTATCAAAATATTTAACTCTCAGACTAAAGAGCTAAAGGAACAGAAAATGAGAGGGTGAGGCAAAGAAAATCCTTCCACGCTCTCATTTTCTGCGGAACTACACTTAAAAAGTAAAGAGTGTGTGTGGTATAAGGTTAAGTAAACCTCACAGAGGGCACTGCCATGGCAAATGACTGCTTTCCAAATAAAGTGGCAAAAGATACCATCCTATACCCTTCACTGAAATACTCAAACTTAAATTTAACTTTAAAAAAATCCTCATTTTCAATCACCAAGACTAACATCGCTGGAAAACATCAATCTCAGTTGTTCTGATAATCATTTACAATCACATTTATGAATTCGTAATGCCAACAAGTATCTTCCCTTTCTCATTCTCCTATTGTTTAAAAGACTTATCTGTACACAGGAAGGTGGAATTTATGGATGACAACATCAACAGTGGGTCCGAGAACAAGCAAGACCTGTGTCACAGCTATACGAAGGCCTACTCACGTTACACAATACAAGCCACTTCTAGATGTTTTATGCTCAACAAGATAAAATCTTCTCCAGAGTTCCTATTTTTCATCAAAGACAATGTATTACAGTGTTAGACATTTAAAACATCGAATAATTCTAAAAAAGGTTATTCGAGGAGTGTTTTCACATGCATGCTCTGAGGGTCAAATCAGTATCTCTATTTTTATACACAATTTTTTAAATCTTAGGGCCATGTAATGTCACTTAACAGCCTTTTTGGATGACTAAGAATATCTAAAACCAGAGAACAGTTTTGAGATGACTAATAACTTAAATACCCACACTAAACTTCAACCCCAAATCAGAAAGGATGAGTGAAGTAATAACATAATGAGGCTTTCTCCCTTTTTTCCATGCCTCAGGCGCAATCATTCCTATAATTCTCAACTAGAAAAGAATTTTAGTTTGCTTATCCTTTAAGAGGATATTAAACAGCTTGTACAAAAAATCGAAAGATAATTCTCATTTTTTATCCCATAAGCTCAGATAACAAGCATGTGGATATCAGTTCTCTTTAGCTCTTTTATCTGGATTCTAGGCATTGCATCATTTTCTAAATTTGCCTAAATTCTACCACAGGTGTCACTGAAACAAACCCCAAACTCCAGTCATCTCCACCTAGTGTTGGATAACTCAGTGAAAGTTCCTAGTTAATAGACCCTCATTGTTACTAAGTCATCCATTCTGCAAATTCTACAAATTCACTATAAATCCATTCTACAAATTCACTATAAATACCTAAGAGAAATACATGATGGTCAAAATACTTCCAAAGACTGAAAATGTTCCCCTCCCTCCCACTTTCCATCTTAGACTATCATTGATTTTTTTTCCATGTTCATATTCCTTACAAGGATTACAAACTCCTCATAAATTACAACAGAAGAATAAAAATTAGAGGAACAAAAAACTACTGCATTTCCCTATAAAGAGAAATGGTGCTAATTTCAAGCTACTAAAAACTATGAAGCTAAATACTGGGAAATCTGAGCCAACATACCTCTTCCCAGAATTTGAATAGGTCAGAGCAAAAATTTCATATCCAGCCCAGTTATTCTTCAAGTATAAGATTAATAAATATTTTTAAGCATTCAAGAACTCATGAAATCTATCTTGCACTTATACTCTTTAGTTAATTCCAGTCAAGCAAAATACAAATAATCTAGGAAGAATGGAGAAACCATGGTAAAAGGACTCACAGTGGGTGCTGAACCCCTTAAGTAAAGAATGAATGCTTATTATGGAAATTGTGGTTACTGAGCAAAATGCAAATGTTATACACCTTGACGATATAAAAAGTATTATAACTAACAGGTGAGGAAGGTAAGTGGAAAAAGTATAAACGTGTTCATTTTATCTTCATTCAAATATACAATCTAGTTGAAATAAGTCTTTTCTTTTCTTTCTTTCTTTTTTTTGACGATTCCAAACAATGTTCTTCACAACTTTGGTAGGACATTTTTAGCAAGTAACATTTCTTGTTATGAAGAAATATTCATCTGACCTTCATACATCTCTTTAATTTCACTTGTTTTCTTTTCTTTTGTTAAATTTAGTATTCATTATATTTGCATTTTGTTAAGTGTAATCATTTATATTTAAAATATTATTATAATATAACCCCATTTTTGCAAACTATCACACCTTCTATCTGTATGCATAGAGAGTTCAGGAAATAGAGTGTACAAATAATAGTAATGGTTACTTCTGAATGGTAATTTTTAACTTTTCCTTTGCACTTATTTTGTACTGACTTTAAATTTTATAATGAGCAGTATCATTTGATGAAAACAACAAAATATTTTCATCAGAAAACTGCTTTTGATATAACAGCTACTCTTCTATTTCTCAGAAGTACAGAGATTTCTGACAGTGAAGTGGAAACTAACTGAAACATTCACCATTACCTGCTTCTCATACGGTAGTTGGGTAACAGCACACCTCTAGCTTCAGTGTGGAGGATTCAGAGGTAACAGGGGAGATCCATTACTTGGGATAGCCATTACTTCATCATGGCAAGCTGCCATTTTAATGAACTCCTGCTTCAGGATGGAAATCAATTCAGACAGCTTTGCCAGCAATCTCAGAGAGAAAAAGTCAGAAAATTATCTGCAGAACTACTAAGGTGTTGATTTTTGTTTTGTTTTGTTTTGTTTGTAGATAACCAATGCATGTTTATTGAAGCAAAGGAGGAAGTACAAGAGGCCCAGGCTAGGGCTTCCCTGGTGGTGCAGTGGTTGAGAGTCCGCCTGCCGATGCAGGGGACACGGGTTCGTGCCCCGGTCCGGGAAGATCCCACATGCTGCGGAACGGCTGGTCCCATGAGCCATGGCCGCTGAGCCTGTGCGTCCAGAGCCTGCGCTCCGCAACGGGAGAGGCCACAACAGTGAAAGGCCCGCGTACCGCAAAAAAAAAAAAAAAAAAAAGAGGCCCAGGCTATAGGGAACTTTGCTCCTTAGAGGGAGAGTTACACTTGTCTAGCTAATTTTCTTTTTTTAACATCTTTATTGGAGTATAATTGCTTTACAATGTTGTGTTAGGTTTTGCGGTATAACAAAGTGAATGAGCTATATGTATACATATATCCCCATATCCCCTCCCTCTTTCATCTCCCTCCTACCCTCCCTATCCCATCCCTCTAGGTGGTCACAAAGCACTGAGCTGATCTCCCTGTGCTATGCGGCTGCTTCCCACTAGCTATTTTACATTTGGTAGTATATATGTCCATGCCACTATCTCACTTTGTCCCAGCTTACCCTTCCCCCTCACCATGTCCTCAAGTCCATTCTCTACGTCTGTGTCTTTATTCCTGTCCTGCCCCTAGGTTCATTAGAACCCTTTCTTTTTCTTTTTTTAGATTCCATATATGTGTGTTAGCATATGGTATTTGTTTTTCTCTGGAACCTCCATACTTTTCTCCACAGTGGCTGTATCAGTTTACATTCCCACCAACAGTGCAAGAGCGTTCCCTTTTCTCCACACCCTCTCCAGCATTTATTGTTTGTAGATTTTTTGATGATGGCCATTCTGACCGGTGTGAGGTGATATACTCACAAAAGGTGCTTTTGTTACAAGTCTATGTTGTCACTGACTTCTCAGAAATAAGACACGATCTTTATTACCAAATACAAAATGCTTACGTCAGCACCTGGAACTTGCTAGTGCCTGCTAACATCTACCTTAATTAAGTGACATCTAAAAAGCAGAAGGCTTTACTGAGCCCTTTTCTAAGTACTGTTGGGGAAGTAATTTAAAAATGAACTAGGCAATTAAAAAAAAAGAAAAAAGTTATCCTTTTATCTCTTCTTCCCCGTTCCCTCCCTACCTTTACCTCCACTGGAAAACAGACCTAGTAATGAAGGAAACCCAAGCAGGCTGCACAGTGATCACTGCCCTGCAGATCTGTGCTCTATAATCACTGTCTGTTCCCAGCTTATAAAAATAAAGGCTGGAATAAAGTCTACCTGGAAAAAAGGGCACTCCTGAAAAGTTTAAAGACACCCACAAATGTAAAAGCATGTTTGCGTTTTTTATATCAGCGAGACCAAACACAAGCATGAGACTATGACTTTAAAATACACAGCACTGGACATTCAGACAAAATATCATTAAGTGCATTTTCGAATGAAGCCCTTGGGAAAACTTCATACAGTAAATCCTATCAGGCAAGGATCTGACTGCAACTTGTCATCCAGAACGCCATGACTCTGTCAACTGTCAAAACTTTAAATACACTTTCTTCTTGTTAAAAACAAAAATAGCCCTGCCTTTATTTCTAACTATGGCAATGCTGAAAAGCAAGAGTCCTTAAATAGATGTGAATTTCCTTTTATTGCAAGGTAATGTATAATCCCACAATATTTTTCAGATCCCCTGAACACCTTTTTACTTTTTTTAAAATGATTTTCAGCCATCCTATCCTCTTTCACTTATACTTCTAGGTTTAGACAATCATTAATTTTGACAAATGTCTATCTTTCTGTGTCAAAATACAAGTATGGTTGACTGGAAAACGAAATTTTTCTCATTCCACTTAGACAAAACTAAGGAACATAACGACACATCTGTTAAAGACAAAAAAGTTGTTTTGTCAGTAACAGAGAAGTTAAAATTTTTTTCCAGTTGATAATAAAACAGGAGGCTTTATCCTGCCAACAGCAAACATCTGTAAAAATAAAAAGTGGATCTCAACACTAAGATAAAATTCAAATGCAGGTAGCCTGTTTACTTGGAAATGCAAATATAGATTCAAGCTGTAACTGAGGAAAAGTTAGAAAGAGCAAAGGCTGGAAAGTGGAAACATAGGAATATTAAGCTGTATGATAGCTTGTGTTGTGAGTAGGTGAGGTAGCCCTGGAGAAAGAGTCCTAACTGAGGTTCTCCTCTACCTAGCAAGAACACCAACCACTCGGTGAACCTCAGGAACAGAGGCTTCATTTAAGACCATCACATTTCACTTTTCAGCTGACATTACTACTGTTTGTATCCTCCCTCTCCCTCTCCCTCTTTATCCCCCCACCATCCTGCCTTCTCTGGGCTCAGCATGTGGTAACAAATCTATTCCTATAAGCTCTTTCCTCTGAAAAACTTGCTCAAATATAACAAAGAATCACCATGTAGCTAAAGACCACTGTCTGTAGAGACTGTAGTGGTGAAAAAGAATGCATGGTTTGTCTAGAGTCTTAGTAAGAAATTCAAAAAAACCTGGTGACCCCCCTGAGAGTCAGATGTTAATTCAGGGGGAAGAAAAGATGCTGTCTTGTAAGAGAACTCTAAACGTTAAATCTAACCCTTCTTAATGTAATGATCCATTTTATAAAGTGTCAACACACAAGTAAATTGAAGCCAGACGTTCCCAGGAGTCAGTGTAAATCTGAGTTGCCCCACAAGATACCCAAACTCTCTCTCTCAAGGAAAGTAAAAAGCTGGGTGAAAATCTAGATTTCCTTACAGCTAAATGGAGTTACCTCTCTAGAGAGAAAATGGAGCTCTAGAGCTTAAAATGGGGATTAAATCCCAGGGTTACCACTAACTAACTAGATGTGTGATTTTAACATGCAACACCTGTCTAAAATATGATACAAACAAAGTTATCTGCAAAACAGAAATAAACTCACAGATATAGAGAACAGACTTGTGGTTGCCAAGGGGGAAGGGGATGGGGGAGGGAAGGATTGGGAGTTTGGGATTAGCAGAAGCAAACTATTATATATATAGGATGGATTAACAACAAGGTCCTACTGTAGAGCACAAGAAACTATATTCAATATCTTGTGATAAATCATAATGGAAAAGAATATGAAAAAGAATATACATATATGTATAAATGAGTCATAAAAGAAATTAACACAACATTGTACATCAACTATAGTAAATTTTTTTTAAATGTGCAACACCTAACTTCTCTATGCCTCAGTCTCACCATCTATAGAGGGTGGGTAATAATGTACCCATCACTTGGGTTATCGTGAAGATTAAATGAGTCAGTTCACATATGACACTCTGAACTGCAGCACACCCTGGAAGTGATCAATAAGTCATTTATTATTGTCATTTTTGCCTGAATTCCAAGTCCTGCTAACTTAGTCTGTCTGGTTTAAAATTTTTATCCCTTTGCTGATAATTCTGGAGGTGAAAACCAGATCTAAACCATTGTTGTTAGAAGCCTGAGTTTGCAAATATATACCCACGTGCAAATTCAGTCACTGGGAGGCTTGGCAGTCCCTTCTTTGTCCTGCAAGCCAGCTGGCTCTACCAAGGTCAGGAGAGGAAACTTTATGGGAATCAAGTCTGGTATTTAATATCTCAAAACCTACCTTCTCAGTCCCAGAATCCTCATCAAATTTCTGATATACTCATTCTTTCTTCTACTTTACCTGTGCTATTTAAATAATTTGAAATATTTAGGTACAGAGTGTATGGTTCAATAATATCATGTATATAATCCATAGTCATATACATAAGAGCTCTACAGGCAATGCCCTCCATATTGGGAAAGGAGAATGACAAGAGCCAGAAGTTATGGGTCCTGGGACTCAATGTATACCAGGGTCACCTTGGGCAAAACAGCCTATTTTTGAACTTCAGGGTCTTCATCTGTAAACGGTGAAATTTGGTGCAAACTCTGTGACTCTACAAAGTATGTATCAAATTGATACATACGTTTCTACAGTTATTCTGTTATAATAAAATAATACCCCTTATTTTCCTCAGATTCATGATACTCTTAACCACCTGGAATGTGGCCAGCATGCAGGACACAAAGCAAAAAGGCTTACTGAGTCTTTGAAATCACTATTTTAAAGGCAGGGTATCTCTTACACATGGCTAAAGGAGACCTCAAGTATTTATTCAAGGTTACTAACTCTTACATAAAATGCTAATAATTTTGGTTATTTCTTATTCTGGCTGTAACATATGAAAAACAATAAATTAGTAAGACCTGGGATAAAATGACAGGTTCACTGAGAGAAAAAGCTACAGCCTACAGCAGGAAACCAGACAGAATACCTATTATATTGCTGGTCAGGCAAGCAAAACAATAATCTTGCATATTGTTCTAAAGTTAAATTACATCTAAAATATATTCTATCAAAGAAACAGGAAGATATGTTACCCACTTTAGAAGAATTCTTTCAAAAATAACTCTTTTTAAAAAAAAAAAAAAAAAAAAAAAAAAAAAAAAACTCTTTTTTTAAAGTTTAGCATGCCAAGGAACAAACTTTAGTTATCTGAAAAACCCACTTTGTGCGGAACAATCCATTCCCTAGCAACCTTGTGTAAATGAAGTTTCACAATCTAAGACCTTTAAAAATAGTCTTTTATAGGTTTTAGATGATGGGGAAAAAATAGGTTAAAATTTACATAGTTTCAGTATACACAATTGTGTAAGTGAAGTGGTCATCATTTTGAATGGTTTTTAAATAGACCCTTACTATAGTTTTCAGTCAAGTACTTCCATGAATAGCAAAATAGAAAATAAGGGACTGTTTAGAAACCCTTACACCAGCCATCAAAAAGGCCAAGACTAAAGTCAACTTATGACAGAATATTTGCAAAAGATTCTTAATGGTCAGGAAATAGAAGTATGTACTTTACGGAAGGAACTGAACACCTGTTAAGTGTCTATTATATACACTGGTCTCTTTCACAGAGGGCAACTTGGTTAGTCCTCCCATCAATTTCAGTTCAGTTTAATAAACTGAGGCTCAGAATACTTCTGGGATTTCCCCAAGTTGCAGAATCAGAATGCAAATCAAAACATTTAGCTATAAATCTAAAGCACACTTTCCACCATACCACACTGCTAATTCACTCATCACACAAACATTGACTGCATCTCTACTGCATGCCAGGCAAGGTTCTAGGTGTTAATGGACCATGTATTCCTTCGTCCCTCTTCCTTTTCTCACCTCTTATCTCCTCTTGTTCAACTTTCAGACAGGTGCCTTTTTATCTCATCTACTGTAAGAAGTCATATATATAAACTTTTCTTCTTATGCCACAGGTACAGGCACTCTCTTAGCATATGGTATGACACTTGACTTTAAGTAAATATGAATCCAATTCTACAAAGTGAATATGCTTCTCCTTTTTAATTATGCTAGTTTTTCAAATTAACACCATGACAACATCAGACAACACTGTGCACTGGAAGAGTAAAAGTCCGTTTCCCGAAGGATCACAGTGGCCTGACCAAATTCATGAATCCCAAGGGAACTAATTTATACAGGAGATACTGCTTCACCTCATAAGATTTAATCTTATACTTCTGAAATCATTAACCAATAAAAACAAGCAATCAGTTTCCCAACATACAGAAAATAACTATGCCTGGAGGCAAAAAAATCACTTGATCCATCCCACAAATGAATGGGATGCTCTACTGAGCATCGTGCCTTGCTTAAGAGTAGACTAGTGCAGCCTTTCTTCAGCGTAACTCTGCAGTACTTCATCAAATTATGTATAAACCTGTCTACAATGTATGATCCAGCATCCTCCTCCTGGGTACATGCACCAGAGAAATTCTTACACAGTTCCATGGGCAGTGGGTCCACAGGTCCATTACAACCTGGCTTGTGGTTGTAGAGAGCCGAAGGGAATCTAGACTTCTCCTTTGGGAGAATGGAAGAGTGTTGGACATACTCCATAGGGTACTCTCCAACAGTTAGGTATAATGGACTAGATATACACAGTCACAGGCATAAATCTTTAAACATTGTGTTGAGTAGCATAACACCATTTATATAAAATAAAATTACATGCCCACAAAACTGAAATATATATATATATATTTATAAGAACACATACAGATAAAAGATCATGTAAGATATCTTAAAATGGTTGCCTCATTTGGATAGGGGTGGGGAGAGTAAGAAGGGGACTGGAGATAGACCAAAATGAAAACAGCAAACAATACTGGGGCTTTGCCCAGATCAATGATACAGTATATTATGTCACTGTCATATGTATTTCCAATACATGAATGAGAAAGACGATTAATGGTCTGGTGTTTGTGTCACACTAACCCTCTGCACCTGAGGTTCATGTGGAAATTAGCAAGATATCAGTCATAATCACCAAAACATGCTGTTTATAGGTACTTGACTTCTTTTCTACTGTTCTTCAAAGTCAATGGAAAATACTGATTTTTACCATTAATATTTGTTTTACATGGTAAAGATTCAATTAACAGCATGCTATTGAAAAAGAACATGCTTTAAAAAAACAAACTTTATATCCCTTAACCCAGAGGAAACATTTTTGCTGGTTCACAGATAACACAGGAGGAAATTACTACAGTTATTTATGAAATCTTTTAACATAAACTCATCAGAAGGTGATCTGTTTTGAATAAAGAGGATGGTCAAACACTTAGACAATTTAAAAAGCACACCCTTACATACAGGTGCCTACTATGTGTATATAAAAAGAGAATTTTCAATCAGATTTGAATGGTAGATATATTAAGAATAATAAACATAATAAATAATAAATTTAAAAGTATGGTATTTCACACTGACAGTTTTTAGATTATTTTTCTATGCACCACCCTCACTCTCCAAACTAGGGCAAAGGAAGTTAGTGTGTTTTTTATATTATCCTTCCCAGTACAATCAGATCAGATACAGATTAATTTTGGACATCAAATTTGATTTCTGAAATAGCCTAATATTTTCTCCAAAGAAGACACTAAAAACATATTTAGGTTACTGCATTTCGATTCTAACCAGAATGCTAAAACGTTTTATCGTATTTCAATGCAATTTTAGAAACAAAACTAAATTATATTTAATACATTGGGTTGTATATCGATTAATGGGTAGTTAGTTATGAACTGCTCTCTTAACAGACCTTATTAAGTTCAGCTCATCTGTAAAACATGTTGAGATAGCAAAAATCTGGCAGAATTCAACCTGAATTGCTTTCACCTTGCAGAAAGTTCTTACAGACTTCAAAATATCATTTTTTAGACTGCAAAAAGTTCCTGCTGTTTAATAATACTGAACACTGCCAGGGGGAAACCATAAATGACTTCTTACATGCTTAAAAAATAGTATTTTTCAAGTATGTGAAAAATGGTCTGCATTCTTACTTTGTATTCTAGGTGAGCACCTTATGAACAGAGTCTTGGCTATTTGGGGGGGACAATGGGAACCAATTTCTAGAAAGTGCTGATAATTGAATGAAGTAGACTAATATCTAGTCTCCATGAATGAGTGGATTTTAAATACAAAATCTGAGACCCGGAGGTAAAAAGTTTCAGACAGATATTTTTAAAAGAACTTGATAAATCAACACAGTCTAAGAATCAGCTACCTGAGGCCTGAAGATGTTCTGGAATACACTAGAAGACTACTCAGTGGGGATAAGAAAGGATTTGAGACTCAGCTAGGGAGCTGGACTGCTTGACTTTTAAGAATTTATCTAACCTCAATTTCTCATGATTCAAAGGAAGCTCATAAAAGAAGCTGTAACTTGTTCTTGGAAACAGGAACCAAATACACAAATATACCTGTAATAGTTTTCATTCAGGGATCACAAATAAAGGTGAAAAAAATTTCACCTTCATTGAGGTATAACTGACAAAAGTGTAAGATATTTCAAGTATACAATGTGATGATTTGATATACATGTACATCGTGAAAACCCTTTTAATCAATTCAGCAGCCTTTGTAAATCCCTGCAACTTCAACGTGGAGATTCAAAAATCATACACTTTAGCCAAATCAAAAGAGGAAGCAAGGTCACCTAGCTCTTAGCCTTTTCTAATACAAGAAACAAGACCTTTAAAAAGGACATTTATATGTTGACTTTTAACTCTCAAAAACACCAGAGTAGGAAATAATGCAATTAAGTCCAACCCTCAAAAGATAATTTGGGTCATGCTTTCTTTAAGTAGTAAGAAAACATTTTCTATTTTTAAAAAATAATAAAATAAATATGGGATTGCTACATTCAAAGCCCTAAATCAGAAGTGGAAGATGGCAGAGGGATTACTGGCGGTAGGAAAGCATTCCCCAGCTAACCATGGACTCCTCTCACGGGTGAAGGCAGATCAGAGTAGACCTAAGCACATCTAGCTCAAAGACGCACACTCTCACGTTCTTGGACTTACCCTGATGCCAAGAGCAAAGCACGGATAGGACTGACCCTCTGGATTTTGCACAAAGGAGAGGAGAGAGGCACCTAAGCTGCTCTACAAAAAGCATTGCTACAGAGCTGTTAGGGAAATTCTACTAAGAAAAACATTTGGATTCCAGAGTCCTGTATCATCCTCTGCTGTGACAGAGATAAGTCTTAGCAGCATAAAAGGTTTTGTGTCCTTCCTAAAGGCCAATTTTCATGAATGTAGTAGTATCATCCATTATCATGGCTACCCACCCACACACCTGTGCTACACACATGCTGAGTAGCACCTAAGGATTTGTGAGGCTTGTACTTTGGGGGCCATGTAATTTAATTATTACTTACCGGGAAGTGGCCTTCAAAGAAAGAGCCAAAAATATTGGTTTTCTGCTGGCTTTTTACATAGCTTTACTATAGGACAATGGGGACGATGCTATAAGATACTCTACATCGACATCAGTATCTGATCAACACCACCAGATATTAAGCAAGCCTTATCTACTGAGCCTTGCAGGAAGCAAGAAAAACATCCTGCATATAAAACAGAAAAAAATTATTTTCAAATAAGTTATGCAATATTTGAATTATAAAAAGTACTTCCAAACAGCATATCTTGAGGAGAACTATACAGTCAAAACAAAGAACACGCAATATGGGCATCTTGCTGATGGTGTCGGGTGTAGAAACAGTTTGACTCCTTTAATCCTCAGACCTGAAAAACTCGCCTCAAACTGCTTTTATGAAAAAAGAATAATTAATAGTGTCTTGCAGTTTGCTCATTTTCTATAGATCACCAAATCAAAAGCACACAAACGACCCAGGTATTCAAAGCTGGATGGAAAAAGGTAGATGTATTATTTACTTCTGAAAGCACTGCTGTCACTAAATGTTTGCATTCCATCATGAGTACATTAATGATTTCATGGGAACAAAGTTAACTAAACCTCCCCCAAAGAAAAGGGCACAGATGAATTTTTAACCTCAGTAAAATAACAATACTTCATTTTCACAGCCCATAAAACTGCTTCTGACTATTAAATCTGTATCAGGTAGAGATACTGGTGGGGGGGAAATGCAAAATAACTACCCTGTATCAACAGCCCATCACTTGTACACATCCAGTGAGCATTCCATATCAAACACCGACTCGCCAGCAAAAATAAATGGGGGCCCTAAAGAGTTACTGCCCCCCCACCCATTCAAAAATATTAAATCACTCATCTTTGAATTACTCATCCTTCAAAATTCCGCTCAACCATCTCCTCCTCTGTGTAGCTTTCCCTGATTCCACCCTAGTTTGTGGGATCCATAAGGAGACTGCATCTTATTCTTCTTTATTTTCCCTTAACCTAGGACAGTGTAGAGGGATGGAGGTGGGGAGGACGGTCAAGTGCCAGTAGTCACATAAAGAAACCCTTTACCATTGTCTGAATAGCTTTAAAGAGCAAAGCATCTCCTTAGGGTCAAGTACCAGGTCCGTCAGCATTCAATGAATAAATACTAACGGCAATGAGGAAGAGCCTCAGATGCAATTAAGTCTCTAAGAAATTCTACCGATTTATAAGAGACATAGTCTTGTCCTTATGCTGTGAGATTCTTCTTGTCACATAGTTTAGTCTGATTTATTACACATATGAAGTGTTGGGCAAAAAAATAAAGGAAGAAGAAATGAAATGTGCATTCTACAATGTATTAGAGATTTTCAGCCTCTTGTTTGAAAAATATTCCTGTAAGAAAGATAGATAATTCTTTTTTAATTTTAAAATTATTTTTATTGAATTAAAGACTTGAAACTTTTTGCAGAAATGGTCACATGAAAAAGCCTATATAGATTTTGTCTTTAAACACAATCAAAATACTAAAGCACATGGTTATCATCATAGAAGACGAGTTAGAACTGAACACTTAGAACACTTTTATAAAAAAATCATAATAAACCATAGTTTGGGTTCTAATATTGGAGATTCTACTCTTACAATAATTTTAAAAGATTAGGGGAAATGATCCTACATGATGATTCTAGTCTATGAATCACCAAAAAATTGGTTCTAGAAAACAACATAATTCTTATTGGCAGCAGATGATGACCAAGAATCTTAATGAGCTCTTTTATCTGATGTCAAACCCTTACTTCATATAGATTTTACAGTACTTAAAGGAAATTTAATAAATTCCTCTTTGGGACTAATTTATGCAAAATATAGTAGTGAAAGCGAAGCAAGATGAAAAAGTCAAGTGATATAAAATTTATGTCTCTATTTATTTATAGCTAAGTTTCATCTTTGTAGAGCTTTTGAAACATAACTTCAATGGGATTACTTTATTACTGAAAAACATCTCAACTCTCAAAGGCTTTGACAGTGGGTGACCGTGAATTCTGATGCCAGTTCTGTCACTTACTGTGTGATTCTTTTTTTTTTTGAGAGTAGGAAAAAAGGCTATTTAATGAATTAAAAGTCAGAACATGGCATAAAATAAACTGCCAGGACAGAGTACATGAAATAATATTCCATTAACTATGAAAACTATACAGAGAATAGCCATTATATCAGAAGCAGGTTGTAAGAAATCTAACCTGTCGGCAGGTCAGCCATGCTTCCCTTGTCTATCATTTCCTCTGTGGAGGTTACATGGGGAGGAACATGGACCATCTTTGTTGAGACAAAATTCTGCTGGATGTACTAAAACGGCAATTACTGTCTATTCAGAGCAAAAAACAATTTAAGCAGGTGACTAGAGGAATGTAGAATTCATTAACCTTCCTGCCCACAGCTCCTATAGGAGAAAAAAATCCTATTGCTTAAAAGATACAATTTAAAAAATAGCAAGTGGTGGTACTTTCAGGTGTGTATTTACAAAGCTGCCTCAGACATACCATTTTGCCATGACAAAGTTTCTAATTTTTCTCCAACTTGCTGTGTGATTTTATCAATTTCTCCAAGCCTGCAGAGTCAATGTTTGATATGGAATGCTCACGGGCTGTATACAAGTGATGGGCTGTTGATACAGGGTAGTTATTGCCTCATCTCTCTGGCCTACCTTTCAGGCCCTCACACTCTCTGACCCTCAAACCTTTGGCCAAATCTTACACTTTATGTCTGGGCTTAGACATTTAGTTCCATAAACTTTAGCTTCCTATTCAATCCCACTCCTCCTAAGGAGATAAAAGCATCCTCAATTTTCCCCACCACGGCACTTCTCAGACTGTCTGTAATTGAGATGCCTGTAGGATTGTCTTTCTCCTCCATTGTTCTGTAAGCTTCATGAGGGAAGAGTTTCTCTCTGGCAGCTTCAACATTGTCTGGGACTTAGCAGGTACTCAGTAAACATTTCTGGAAAAAAGTGTTTGAAATGGTTCATAAAAGGCTTCAATCAATAGAAATCTATCCATCAATCCACTGAGGTTAGAAAGTAGTGGGGGCTTCCCTGGTGGCGCAGTGGTTGAGAATCTGCCTGCTAATGCAGGGGACACGGATTCGAGCCCTGGTCTGGGAAGATCCCACATGTCGCGGAGCAACTAGGTCCGTGAGCCACAACTACTGAGGCTGCACGTCTGGAGCCTGTGCTCCGCAACAAGAGAGGCCGCGATAGTGAGAGGCCCATGCACAGCGATGAAGAGTGGTCCCCGCTTGCCACAACTAGAGAAAGCCCTCGCACAGAAACGAAGACCCAACACAGCAAAAAATAATTAATTAATTAATAAACTCCTACCCCCAACATCTTCTTTAAAAAAAAAAGAAAGAAAGAAAGAAAGTATGTTATGCTTGGCTACTACATGAGAAGTCCATTTATGTAACTTTTCTGGTCATTCACAAAATCATGCTTGCAGACATTAACCATTATGCTACCAAATGTTCTCCTACATCAGCACCAAAAGGATAAATTTCTCCCTGATAGGAAAACATTTATATCTCTAGACAGACAGATAAAGTTCATTTATCAGATAATGGAAATTATACACCCCAGCACCTGGACTTTCCCACTTAACTGTCAGAAAAGTAAGATCTAAAATCAGTAGCTTATGCAATTAACTCATCTCAGGTGCCTTATAACAGCTAATCCTCTGTGCTTTTCAATTTTTTTGTCAAAATTAACTTCTGCTGTAATTCTTCATGAACATTAAACTGTCTTGAATTGTTTTCCCATTTAGGTTATTACAGAATATTGAGCAGAGTTCTCTGTGCTATACAGTAGATGCTTGTTGGTTATCTGTTTTAAATATAGCAGTGTGTACACGTCAACCTCAAACTCCCAGTCTATCCTTCCCCTGCTGGTAACCATAAAGACCAAGAAGTAGTCTGAAGAATGAACTAAGTTCTAGTTTAATTTGGCCACATTCTGCACGGGGGTGGACACCTGCAAAGGGTTTCCTTTAATCCATCAGTCAAGAAATAGTCTCTTGGGCTTCCTTGGTGGTGCAGTGGTTAAGAATCCACTGGCCAATGCAGGGGACACGGGTTCGAGCCCTGGTCCGGGAAGATCTCACATGCTGCGGAGCAACTAATCCTGTGAGCCACAACTGCTGAGCGCTCGTGCCTAGAGCCCGTTCTCCACAAGAGAAGCCACCGCAATGAGAAGCCCGTGCACCGCAATGAAGAGTAGCCTCTGCTCGCCGCAACTAGAGAAAGCAAGCACGCAGCAACGAAGACCCAACGCAACCAAAAATAAATAAATAAATAAATTTCTTTTTTAAAGTAATAGTCTCTTAATTCAATACATCCCAGATTAAAAAAACAATGCCATGTGATCCCACTGACAATTAGATCCCTTTGATTCTGCTGGAAATTCTTAGATGCCTATTTTTTTTTTCTTTTCTGTGTGAGAGGCTATCACCACAGCTCCTCATTTCTGGGCAATCACAGTCTTCTCATTTCTTAGAACTTAAGAGAATTTAAATCTAGCTCCTATAGCTCTCATGATTTCCTCAGCCTGGTGTTTAATTTCCCTGGATCCCATTCACCCATAATAATTATTGTCAACAGGCAAGAAGGGGAGAGGGTAATGAAGTCTCTTACTGCAGGTAGAGGGCAAACATCCACAGTCCTTCACCACTTACACTAGATCTCATCCACCTACGGAAATCAAAAATCAGTGCAATATACCAATGGTTTAATTGTGATTTTGCTTTTAATGCTTCTGCTATTATGTTTAATTGTGGAAGTCATTCTCAACCCATTTTGAAAGTAGGTCAGATACACATCCTAAAAAATAGAACTAGAACCTACTAACATTTAGGCAATACTTATTTTAAATCTTTTCAAGAGTTTCAGGACCTGATCTAGCAGCTTAAAGATGGGTCATCAAAAGCAAATGATAATGATATTATCCAAAGCATTCAATATAGGTTTAACTCTTCAAACAGAAATGCCCAAGGGAGACCTGATAGGTACTCACCTGATTAGAGAAAGTAAGGCAAAAAGAACTACCCTGTACTGTGGAATCAAAAGGCTTAAAAATATACAGGAAAGGGGCTTCCCGGGTGGCACAGTGGTTGAGAGTCCACCTGCCGATGCAGGGGACATGGGTTCGTGCCCCGGTCCGGGAAGATCCCACATGCCGTGGAGCGGCTGGGCCCATGCGCCATGGCCGCTGAGCCTGCGCGTCTGGAGCCTGTGCTCCGCAATGGGAGAGGCCACAACAGTGAGAGGCCCGCGTACCGCAAAAAAAAAAAAAAAAAAAAAAAAAAAAAAAATATATATATATATATATATATATATATATATATATATATACAGGAAAGGATGACTTAAGGAGAGAAACCCCACAGCAACTCATTCCTGCCAGCACTGGAAATCTTAGAACACTACTGGGCCTCTAGGACATAGGAAAAGCAATATTTATCTTCATCGTATTGCACATGGCACAGTGGCAATCAATACTCACAGCAACTTTGGGGATCTGTGCCTCTTAAGGTTCCTTATTATCACAGAAACTTTTTCAAAAATGCATAAATAGTTCTACTCTCCCTGAAGTACATAAATGCAAAAGAGACCATAATCTCTCAGAACAACACTTTGAAATTATAGCAGCAAAATTGGCTACCAGAAACAAACAGACTTACCCATTAACAAGCAGCAGCTTAATGCTGACTGTCCCACTGCAATAAGCAATAAATGGATGAGGCTGGTGTATTTGTTTGCTAGGGCTGCCATAACAAAGAACAACAGAAATTTATTTCCTCATAGTTCTGCAGGCTAGAAGTCTAAGAGCAAGGTCTGAGCAGCACTGGTTTCATTTTGAGGCCTCTCTCCTTGACTTGCAGATGGCTTCCTTCTCATTATGTCCTCACATGGTCTTTCCTCTGTGCACACACAAGTCTGTATCCAAATTTCCTTGTCTTAAAGGATACCAGTCATATGGGATTAGGGTCCACCATAAAGATTTCATTGTAACTTAATTACCTCTTTAAAGGCCTTATCTCCAAATACAGTTACATTCTGAGTTACTAGGAAGTTAAGTCTTCAACATATAAGTTTGGTGGGGGGACAAAATTCGGCCCATAACAGATGGTCTGGTCTGCTCAACAAACAGGATTATTTTTACTAAGAGGGAAGTTTATAGCAATATACGCCTTTTTCCAGAAACAAGAAAAATATAAAATAATCTAACCTTACACCTAAAGGAACTAGACAAAGAAGGGCAAATGAAGTCTGAAGTCAACAGAAGGAAGGAAATAATAAAGATCAAAGTGGATTAAATAAAATAAGAGACTAAAAAGAGAACAGAAAATATCATTGAAACTAAGAGCTGGATCTTTGAAAAGGTAGACAAAATAGACAAACCTTTAACTAGACTCACTAAGAAAAAAAGAGAGAAGGCTCTGATAAATAAAATCAGAAAGGAGAAAGGAGAAATAACAATGGATGCCAGAGAAATACAAAGGATTATAAGAGAATATTACAAACACATTGGACATCCTGGCAGAAATGGACAAATTCTTAAAATCATATAAACTTCCAAGACTGAATCATGAAGAAATAGAAAATCTGAATAGACCAATCACTAGTAAAGAGATTAAGAGAGTAAACAAAAAACGAAAGTTCAGGACCAGGTGGCTTCACAGGTAAATTCTCCCAAATATTTGACGAAGATTTAATACCTAGCCTTCCCAAACTCTTCTCAAAAATTGAAGAGGAAACAATGTTTACTAACTCATTTTATGAGGTCAACATTACCGTAATAACAAAACCAGACAAGAACAACACACAAAAAATTTACAGGCCAATAAGTATATGACAAGATTCAACACCAAAAACTCTCATTAAAGTGGGCATAGAGGGAGTGTACCTCAGCATAATAAAGCCCATATGACAAACCCACAGCTAACATCATACTCAATGATGATGAGTAGCTAAATAGACATTTTTCCAAAGAAGACATACAGATGGCCAACAAGCACATGAAAAGATGTTCAATGTCACTAGTTAACACAAATAAAAACCACAAAGAAATATCACTTCATGCCTGTTAGAATGGCTATTATCAAAAAAGCAAGAAATAACAAGTGTTGGTAAGGATGTGGAGAAAAGGGAACCCTCATATACTGTTGGTGGGAGTGTAAATTGGTGCAAACACTGTGGAAAACAGTATGGATAGCCCTAAAAAAATTAAGAATAGAGCTACCATATGATCCAGCTGTTCTACTTCTGGGTATTTATCCAAAGAATAAGAAAACACTAATTTGAAAAGATATATGCACCCCTATGTTCACTACAGCATTATTTACAGTAACCAAGATATTGGAACAACCTAAGTGCTCATCAACAGATGAATGGATAAAGAACATATGGTATATATACATACAAAGAAATACTATTTAGTCATAAAAAAAGATGAAATCTTGGGACTTCCCTGGTGGTCCAGTGGTTAAGAATCCTCCTTCCAAAGCAGGGGACGTGGGTTCGATCCCTGGTCGGGAAACTAAGATCCCACATGCTGCAGGGCAACTAAACCCACGTGCTCTGGAGCCCACGCACCACAACTAGAGAGCTCGCATGCCACAACTAGAGAGAAGCCTGAGCGCCACAACGAAGATCCCACGCACCACAACAAAGATCCCGCATGCCGCAACTAAGACACGGCGCAGCAAAATAAATAAATAAATAAATAAATATTTTTTAAAGAAAGATGAAGTCTTGCCGTTTGTGACAACATGGATGGACCTTGAGGGTATTATGCTAAGTGAAATAAGTCAGATGGAAAAAGACAAATACCATATGATTTCATTCATATGTAGAATATTGAAAAGAAACTTAACTACATAAATAAACCAAAACAAACAAAAACAAACACATAGATACAGAGAACAGAGTAGGGGTTACCAGAGAGGAAGGAGCAGGAATGAGGGGGGAAGGCATGAAACAGGTAAGGGGGCTCAATTGTACTGATGAATGATAACTAAATTTTGGGTGGTAAGCATGCTGTAGTGTATACATGAGTAGAAATATAATGTACACATGTAACTTACATAATGCTATAAACCAATGTTACCTAATAAATTTTTTTTAAAAAAACAGGACTATTTTAAATCCTATCTGGACCTTCTGTATTTTCTTTATACTGTTAAAAATTGACTGAAATAGTTACATTCTTTTTTCTCACCTAATGTGAACGGAGGAGCAATCATTAGACTTATGCCCAGCTCCCTTGTAAATTTATAGTCCAGGGCTGCGATCAAAGCAGCCACAGAAGAAGACTCCAGACAGACTGCCCAGGCTGCACATCAACATGTGACTGAATGTCACCAGGTCTCAGGTTGCTGGAAATTATCACATCTTCCTTGCAGGGTTGGTGACAGGATTTAAATTGGAGCATATAAGTAAAGGGCTTAGCACGGATCTATTACCATCATGACTATTGCAGTAGATAGCCTTCCTTCTACAGACCCCTGAAATTAGGAAATAAAGCATTTAGCCTATGAGTTAGCAGCATCTTAAAGTCATAGAGTTCTGAAATGGAAAGCAAGGTTACTCGTCATTTCTAACTCCTCTGGACTCAAACCCAGAAAACATGCCTCAGCTGGCAGCCTCAGCAGCAAGTGTGAGACCAAAAGCCTGAATTCCGAAAAGCCAGTGCCTTCCCTCGCCCAGATGTGTGAGAGGAGTTCCAGCAGTGAGACTGATAGGCAGATAACAGGAGAGAAGCAGGGGGTCAGCACTGACACGTATGGCCAGCCAACCTCAGGTCAGGAGTCAAGCCAACTCACAAGTCCGCCCCGGACTGCACTGCAGATGGGCCTGCCTCACTCTTCTCCAGCCACAGCTTCTGCTCCTATTCATTCACAAAAGGAAAATGGGGCAGGAGGCCTGTCTCTCCTCCACATGCTTCTCCTTATAAACCAAATTTTAAGTTCAAATCTCCCAATTTGCAGAGCTGGAAAAACAGTCAACAGAACAAGACTGAAATTCCCCCTCTGAATCCAGTGACTCCAAGCAGGCAGCTTGCCTTCCATTTGCTGGTCGGTGGTTCAGGCTTCTTTGAGAGAAGGGGTTCACTAGTCTTCACTCATACCAGGGGTTCGATGCTTTCCTGCTCTCCAACCTTGGCACTGCCACTTCCCCATGTAAAATGCACCTTTCTCCCTACCACATCTTTCCAAATCGAAGCATCTGTAGCAGACTCCAACATGCCCTGCCCACATGCCCTCAGCATAACACGCTGAAGGCAGGTGACTGGAAATACCTAAGATTTCTGGCTTTTTTCTACCTGAGAGGAGGCACGAGGGACATACTGAAAAGTTATTGCCCCCAGAAACAGCTCTCAATCAACAACAGACTGGCACTTGGTGAACAAAACTCCAGCTTCCTCACCCCTCAGTTCAATAATATTCTGGCATGTTCTAGAGGATGAATCCATGGACTCCCAGGGTTTCCTCAGTGGGAATGAGCCCCAGTTGGGCACGTGGGAAATCACCCTTTTTAAGCTCCGTTCCCTTCCACTTGTCACTCCTCAGCTCCCTAAATGTATTTCCTTGCTTCAAGATCTGCTACCAGGGGAACCAAAACCAAGACAGCATCCTTTAAGAAAAACATTAAATCTCATCTTCCCCATAAAACCTTCCAACACCAAGGCTTCCCAAGTCACTTCCTATCATGTTTACTATAATTTGTATATATTTTAATCTCTTTTCTCTGCTATGGGCTCTTGGAGAGGAGGGATTCTTTTACATAGCTCTGAATTCCCTGGGTTGCTCAGCACAGTACCTTACACAAACTAGATGCTCAATAAATGTTTGTTGGCTGAATAAAGAATGAATTACCCATGTTAATCAGCACGAAAGCCAGGGTCTTTATTTAATCTAGCTGAAACTATGTCAATGTGGCTGTTTTCTTCTTTCAAAAGCATTGCATGAACTACATTTCATGAGCAAACTACTGTGGCCATATATTTCTTTAAATCAGCATTTTCTAGATATTCATCTTAAATCAAATACCCCCCAAAATCAGAACAAAGATACCATAAACTGGGTGGTTAAACAACAGAAATCTATTTCTCATACTTCTGGAGACTAGAAGTCCAAGAACAAGATGCTGGCTGATTCAGTTCCTGGTGAGGACTCTCTTCCTGGCTTGCAGATGGCTGCCTTCTTGCTGTGTCCTCGCATGGCAGAGAGAGAGGGAGCAAACTCTCTGGCGTCTATCTTATAATAACACTAATCCTATCAGATCAAGGCTCCACCATATGACCTCATTTAACCTTAATTACCTTCTTGGAGGCTCTATCTCCAAATACAGTCACATTGCAGGTTAAGGCTTAAACAGGAATTTTAGGGGGAATTCAGTCCACAGCATGGAGCATGCCTTTCCAATTAGCAGACATGTATAAGTACCACACATTACCTTAGTTAGTCCTTACAACAACTTATAGCTTAAGAAGGAAACTAAAGCTTAAGAAGCTAAGAATATATCCATACAATGGCATATTATTCAGCTACAACATAAATGAACCTTGAAAATATTACACTATGTAAAGAAGCCAATCACAAAAGGTCACAAGTTGTATAAATCCATTTATATAAAATGTCCAGAATAAGAAAATTCATAGCGACAGAAAGTAGATGAGTGGTTACCAGAACCTTGGGGGGAGGGGGTGTGACCGCTACAGATACCGGGTTTCTCTCTGGGGCAAAAAAAAAATGCTCTGGAATTAGATGGTGGTAATAACTGCACAACTCTGTGAATATAATAAAAACCATTGAACGGAACACTTTAAAGGAGTGAATTTCATGGTGTGTGAATTGTATCTCAAACTATTACTAAAAAAGAAGTTAAGAAATTTGCCCAAGGTCACACAGCTAGCAAATGACAGCCTCCAGATTCAAACCCAGGTCTGTTTGACTCCAGAACCTATGCTCTCAACCATTATGTAACTCTGATCACAATTATTCCCAATTAACATTTGCTGAAGACACCAGCAAATTTAACTATAGGTAATATGGCATAATTCCAATCACACATATCAGAGAGACAATCTTCAGACTCCCTGAGGACTTCCAAGGATCAACTATACACATTAAGAATTGCTGGGGATGGGCTTCCCTGGTGGTGCAGTGGTTGAGAGTCCACCTGCCGATGCAGGGGACACGGGTTCGTGCCCCGGTCCGGGAAGATCCCACATGCCGCGGAGCGGCTGGGCCCGTGAGCCATGGCCGCTGAGCCTGCGTGTCCGGAGCCTGTGCTCCGCAACGGGAGAGGCCACAACAGTGAGAGGCCCGTGTACTGAAGAAAAAAAAAAAAAAGAATTGCTGGGGACTTCCCTGGCGGTCCAGTGTTTAAGGATCTGTGCTTCCACTGCAGAGGGCATGGGTTCGATCCCTGGAGATCCCACATGCCACGGGGTACAGCCAAAAAAGAAACAGAATTGTTAATCTAGTAATCCTTTTTAAACCTTACGTAACTTGGAACAATGGTCATTCTAGAGAAAAAACAAAACAAAATTGAAAAGGGGAGTATCCTGAAAGGAGTATGACAAAAGATCCTTTGAAGCCACAACTAGGACTTTTGGGGCTAAAAAAATGTAAACCGAATGGTGTGATGCCCATGCTTCCTGCCCTCCAGTGGCATCCTACCCAAATGCCTCCCCGTGGACAACGGCCCTTCACGGTCTGGCTACGTGGCTTCCCCTCTGACCTCATCTCCTCAGTCTCCCACCACCCCCTGCCCCCAGCTGCACTCCAGTCACACCAGCCTCGGTCCTTCTTGAACTTTCCACATTCTCCTCAGCACTTGCTGTCTCACAGTCCCAGCTGAGTGGAACCTTCTCACCTTCCAGCCTCATGTGGTGTCTCATCTTGGATGATCAGGTCTCAGCTCAGTGGCCCTCCTCAGACAGACCTTCTGGCTTCTGTGACATCTAAACCACACTGGCCACTCCCAGCTGAAGTCTCTTTCCCTCACGTAGCCCAGCTATATGTTTTTCAATGTACTCATCTTTATTTAGTGGTTCACTGTCTGTCTTCCCCTGGAACAAAGCTCCATGAGGGGAGACAGCGACCTTGTCTATTTCACTCTCAGCAGCATCAGCACCTACAGCAATTGCAGGCATAGAGCAGATGCTCACTCAATATTTGTCAGCTAAATTAAAACACGCACATCTGCCATGAGATGCCTCAGCAAGCCAAGGCCTCACTTGTTCAATCCATGAAAGCACAGACTTAGAAAGCTCTCCTCCCGGGAACTCACATCAGGGTAGTCTTCACAAGCTGGCAGTCCAGCCCTGGTGAGGTCATTAACCATTTAGGTTCTGCGGATACCACTTGGATTAGCTTATGTTAACACCTTAATGCTTTCTCTCCTTCACTGAGCTCCTATACCTATCATACACCTTTTGCCCTTCCTCACCTTAACAATTTAAAATTGTTGTAAATAGTGTGGCAACGACCACCCTTTGGTGGAAATGAGATTCCTCTTTGCTCAGAAGCTCTTTCTCCATGACTGATTTTAAAAATTCTCTTGACTCTTTACGTTCATTCTAATGGAGCACCATTAAAAGTCAGTGAATCACAGCCAGCGAAAGTTATTTAAAGTAGAGACCCACCCTGGCCAACACTTGGCACACTCTTACTCAATTCCTTTGTCTCTGGAGGTCACGTGAGCATTGCACACACACGCTGCGCTCAGAAGGCTCGGGACTCTGAACAGGGGAGATACCATGTGATTATAGGCCTCATGGTCTCCCTCTCACTGCATTTACTTGTCCCTACAGAGACCTCCATTTTTTCCTGGTCCTCTTGACCTCATCTCCATTCTTACCCAAACTGGATCCTGATAGCAAACTACCCTAGTTATTCACCAGTATTCAAAGAGCTCTGTCTCCACTGCTCTTCCTCTGCGTCACCACCAGAAAACATGAACCACAAAACATCCACACTACAATCTACCTTCCTCCCCCACACAGTGCAGTGAAGGAGTTACTGAGCACTCCAGGTTAGAAAAATAAAATAAAACACCATCAGGTACAATGACACAAAGACCAACACATAACATATGACTTCTAATGAAGATTGCTCATAAATTCTTTAAAATGACCTTGGTGAGCTTCCTCACCCATTTCTCTCCGTGTTAGCCTAAACTTTCATCATTTTCCTCAAGCCCAACCCACCCTCCTTCTCCATCCCAATGGTAGATGATGCTGTCTCCAAGAAGAAAGAAATCTTCAGAGATGCACTGAACTCCATCCCTTCTCCTGCAAGCTTATCTCTACCTGCATATGCCCTAATACCTTTATACAAGTTAGGAATGAACTGTCTCTCTTGGTTCAAAACTAAGTTGCCCTTGTGTTCTTGCTCTCACTCCCTTCTATCTTCACTCAGATCTTGCTCCATAAATTATCTCCTCTCTTCTGTATCTTCATCTCTCACTCTTAACATCTCCATTTGTCAGCCTAACACTTGCTCTGTTATCCCTAAAAACCCCTTCCTAGACCCCAATGTCTTCTTCTGGCTACTACTCTAGCTCTCTTTCCTTCTCACCCAAACTTACCCAATGAGCAATGCTGTCTCCAAACCATCTCCTCTCAATCACTCCCAGCCCACTGTAACCTGGTTTCTGCCCCAAACTTTATGGAAACTGCTGCCTTCAGACCATCAGTGATTACTTAATAGGTAAATACAAAGGCAATCTTTGCCCATTATCTCACTAGATCATTCTACTGCATGTGAGGTTACATATCACAACTTTCTGTTTTGAAACTCTCTATTCAATCATGCTCTTGATTCTCCTCCCACTACTCTGATCACTCATTCTCTGTCCCTTCATTGGCTCCTCTTTCTCTCCTCAACCTTTAACAATCTTCCCAGCTTATGCTCTCCTTATTTTACCCACCCTTCCTGAATGAACATGGTCTCATTCACAACCACGTTTGTCATTAACATTCATATGGAAACTACTTTCAACTCTACTATCTCTAACCCCCACCTCTTCCCTGAGCTTTAGACGGTTATATCCACTTACTGCCTAGACATGGCTTCATGTATGTCCCAAAGCCCCTCAAATCAATTATGTCTACTCTGATTTCACATTCTTTTCTCTTCACCATTTAACCTGTTTTTTCCCTGTGCTGCCCATTTCACCTGGATACCACCTTCCACCCAGCTATGCAATCAAGGTACCTGTTAACTTTAACTCTTCTTTCTGTCTTGTCACCCACATCAAAGCAATCCTAATGATTTTTGTCAATCAAAGACTTCTTAAAAGCATTCCCTCTCCATGCCTTTTAGCACTTCCTGAGAACAGAACTTCTGTTTATCTGCTTACTTCATTTTTCACAGTCTAGCGGGTAATAGCCCAGCACTGAGCATGACATACAATATCTTGCATGAGTTGAGCTGTCCCTGGGCCTACCTCTTCTGACTCACCTCCCTCAACCTTGTAATTTACCAAGAAATTCAACAAAAGACTCATGCTCCCTTTAACATGTCACACTGCTACATGGCCCGCCTCCTTAGCACGCACTCTCTCCTCTGCCTAGAACACAATTCTCCATTCTCTCTCTCTCTCTCTCTCTCTCTCTCCCTCTCTCGCCCATCCATCCCCAACACTTCCCTTCCTCACTAGCACTTGCCCTCCAAGATTTAGCTCAAGCATCACCTTTCCTAAGATGCCTTTTCACACTCCTCCAGCCTGGAGAGCTTCCTCTCTCTAGTGCTACCATAGCATTCCATGTTTATCTCCAGCACAACCAATTTCACACTGCTCTAAAATTATATGTTTATCTATTAACCTCTCCCAAGTAGACTATAAGCTCCTTAAGGCAGGGACTGTTCATAGTAGGTGCTCAATTTGATTCCTCTGTATGTTAAATATTAGTGGTAAATAATTTTCTGATGTGTCTCCAGACCTCTAAGTACCCTGGATGTCCCCATATGACCCTTTCGCAGGCACAGTGCTGACCCAGCATGGTGAAAAGGAACTCAACCAATGCTCAGCAGACTCAAAGAGGAAAACCTGCACTATCTTCAACACAGGAAATTCTGAGTTCTGCTGATTCATTCTGACTTAAAGCTGCAATTACACTTGAGCAAGGAGCACCCAAGCTGACCCTGCATCTTTTTTTCTGCAGAGCTCACAGAATTTGGCACACAAGAAATTTAATAGTTGTTCTTTATAGTCTTCTGCAATTTCTCAGATATTGACTGTGGTCACCCACATTATAGTGTCTGATAGCATTACGTGGTATTTTTCTGGCAAAAATGCAGTCTTGGTCAAAATACTGATGAGAGTTTAAAATATTGACTGGAGCTTCTTAAACTAAAGAAAACCATGCAGGAAAGCTCTTTCACCAAAGAAAGGCTCACTGCTGGCTCAATTCGAGGCTGAAGAACCCTGCTTAAGGCAACAGCTCTTGTTCGTGCTTTGTACAAAGACATCTGTGCAATTGGTTCCAACTTGGGAAATAGCATTTAAATATCAACATAAACACATGCTCAGAGAAAAATCGGGTAAATCTTCATCAGGACCAAAATTTCTAAGAAACTGTATTAGAGCAAATTACGAAGCAAAGAACCTTCTCAAAATAGGTATTTGCAAGTCATCATTTTCTTCTGTCCTTCTGTTCTTCATACAGAAGTCATGTGAATTGCATACTGAAAGGTAAAGTGGAATTTCTAGACTGAAGTCTAACTATACTTGAGTCAGTAATTTATCATACTTGCTATATATTGTAAAGATTATAGTTAGCACTTAATTAACTAGCATTACTTTAAATATTTGTTCCATTTAAAATCACAATATCTAAGTACGGTATTTGAGATTTTTAACAAATTAAATGCTAAATGCCTCTTTTTTCAGAAATAAAAAGACATTATTATTATTAAAAGAATTAACTTCAGAATTTTATATTTTTCTTTAAGTGCTATATGACATATAATCAGCTAGAAAATATCAGTTGCTTCAACAACAGACATTATTTTGACTAAAATATTACCATGAAGTAGAGTTTTACTGCACTTACTTCTTAACAGGATCATAACTAAATACTTACTTGTTCAGTGTGAGGTCAAGAATGAATTTGGAGCCGAAGGCTTCAATCTGGAAGCTTGCCTGGGCCAGATGGACAGCCTATGGATTCAAAAAGACAGAAAGAACCTTAGCTTACTTTCCTATCTTTAAAGCTGATTATATTGATATCAAGAATGATATTTAATAAGAAGAAAATTTCATGGACTGATTCATTTCTTTATGGATCCTTATGTAACAATTCATTTCTTTAAGAAGAGATTAGGTGCATTGTCATGGCCTTACTTAGAAGATCTAAATATCTGTGCAGCAAGGAACTAATAAAAGTCCTTTAAAAGGGACCCATCGTGACAAAGATTAAGAGCAGATTCAACTGGACTTTCAAAGGGACCGTGATGAATTATGCAGAAGTCTGACTAATTAAAGCTTGATTTCAGCCTATTCTGTGCACAAAGCTAACCGATTCTTTCTGCACACCTAAGTGAAAACTCATGTCAGCGCTCTGCTCTTCATCAGGTATTGGAACTTTCTCTAAATGATGTATCAGCAGAATGTGCCGGTAAAATGGGATAGCACAACCTATTAACTTCAGAAAGCACTTCAAACCAGGCCCTTCGTGGATAACAAGAGTTTATATCCCCCTTTGAAAGTCACACATTTACAAATACTGTCCTCGTTGTGATTTAATCCAAATACAAAGATAATCTCATCTAAACATGAATCACGTGTTCTAGGTATTAAAGAGTGGTATAGCTCACAGAAGCGTCTTGCATAACGTAAATTAACAAATCAATGAAGTTGTGTTAAAGTATTATCCAAGATAAAACTCTCTTTTGTCACCCAATCAGGAAAGAAAAAAGAAAAGGACAAGGATACATGCAACACCTACCCCTACACACACACAAACCGCCTTCCTCCAGACCTCATTCCTAAGGTACAGGGGGTGTCGTGTGTGAAGTGCTACATGCATGGCAACCAAACACCTTCCACTCCCCCTTCCCTCAATGCCACCCCGTGCTCCTCTTTGCCTTTCTCCTCCACTTCGCATTATCCACATCCTACTCCTCCTTCAAGGGCAGCCCAACGCCATTACTTTCCAGGAAGCTTCCTTCACACGCCTGCTGGGAACGATCTCAGGACTTCAGGAGCACTGCATTTGTCCCTCCCTCCACAATGATGTATGATCGCTTCCCACCCTGGACAGTTTGCTCCACAACTCATACCACAAGGGTCTTGTGAACAGTTGTACATTAACAACCCTTCCCCCAAATACATGAACTTTCAATTAATTAACCAAGTATTTATTGTCAAGACTCTTTTACCATGCCAAACCTATAAAATACTATAAATAAACCATGATTTCTACTTCTTGTCAAGCATAACTGCTGATCAGATAGTCACTCTGTAATAAATAAATAAAATTAAAAGGAAATTAACATATTAAATTTTAAATACAGAGCAATGAGAGAGAAGGCACCTCAATCCCTAACACCACGGGACGCCATGTCTGCCCCAAACAACCATGTATTAGTAGAACAGGGTCATTATCCTTGATCTGAGCTTCCTATATTCAGACAACTCCTTGAGAGAGAAAGAAATTTCTGTCTTGTCAGGTATGGTCTCTGTCATCTGTAGCAGAACCTCTATTTATCTACTATAAATATCACAGTCTTTAATCTAAATTCATTCTGTGTCTTAAAGCATTAATTTTTGCATGAAAATTTTTATTTGATGAATAATTTGTACAAGGGGAAATTTTTCATCTCTGGGTCCCAAAAGTTTAAAAAAAAAAAAAACCTTACTTCCTGAGAATAAGATAGATCCTTAGGCATATTTCTCTTAAGAATATTAAATAGTAGAGAAGAGTTCATTAATGGCACCCTGACCTAAAAGAGGTGATAAATGTACTTCTTTGAGCATCTTTATAAACAAGAATATATTGTGGTAAAAAGAGTAACTACACATAAAACAAAAAACTACACATAAATTATGACTTAGCAAAACAAATGAAGCAAAACTTCCAAATGAATATTCCAAAGAAAAGTGTTTTGAATTCAAATTTAGGCAAATCTCTGTATGTCTGTCATTGATGTAAAGAACCTCCCAGCAAAAGGCTCATTTTACAGCAAATAAGCAGTGAGACAAGTACAAACCCCAAGAAAACCCTGTTGCAAAATAACGTAGCTCAGTAGTAATTGCCTACTCCATTTTAAAGAAATTGCTCAGACAATTTGATCGTTGTTAAATAAGTTTATACCGAGTCAATGTGACAAGCTTCAGTTTAACAGAATTCAATGAAAGGACTGGCAAATAATATTAATACTGGGATTTTCCTTTGCTTATTTTATTTACTCCTTCCACACACACGTGTTGAGTCCCACCCTGTGTAGAAAGATGACTGGGACACAGCCCCATGCTCAAGGAAGCGGCAGTCTCCAGAGAAGCAGGCAGGGCTGCCATCCTCCGTGTGCCTAAGGGGCCACAGGGACAAAGGCTTCAGTGACAAGGTGCAGTTTGAACAAAATTTTTTTAAATGAGTAAGAATCTTCCTGCCAAGAGAAGAAAAGACATTCAGGCCCTGGGAGGAAACATCTGTAAAAAACAGAGTAAAAAATGAATATGGAAAACAAACATAAAAAATTTTTTTAATGAATATGGCCTGTAGAAAAATGGCTTTTGGAGGAAATGTCAAACAATGAATCTGAAAATGTGGGCAGGAGACTGTGGGGCTTTGTGTGATGTGATCAATGACGTGTCTGCTCACATATACACACATGTGGCCAAGACACAGAGCTTTCCTTTAAATGTCCCCCACTTACTCAGCACAGTGTCTGACATATGTCGTCGTCATCATCATCATCAATACCAACACTATGATTCAAACATATTGACAGATTACTTTCCACAACAGCTGAAACAATTAGTGCAATGTCATCAACAGCATTCTTGTTTCTCCACAGGAAAAAAAAAATCTGATTCTGTTACCTTTATCGGGAAGACTGTTTTAACATTTGAATTCACTTTAATGCTGAGAGGCAGCATATTTTCCTATAAAATGATTTAAGATTTCCTTAAACATTCATCTTCCTTGCATAGTTAGCAAATGGAATTAGTATATTCATCTAAAATATCTGTATCCATTTTAAGTAATTTCAATCCAGTGATGTATGTTATTTTTCTTACATTCTGTTTCTCTTTCCTTTGCTATATATTCTGCATTTGTACACAGAGTACAGATTCTTCTCTAGACCAAAATAAATACCTGACAAATGCTACTTTTCCCTATCATTCTGTTATTTCCATTCTGTCCTAGAAATGATTAAAGTAAGTTTTAACTTCTGGTATCTCTATGTTATTCCATATCAACTGATCCGTTTTTCTTTAACAAAATACCACGCATATAGCTTTGATAATTGTCAATTTTAAATATGTTTTCAAATCAGGTAAAATGAGTCCTTATCATTATTGTTTTACAAATTACATTTTTTGATATTATTTGTTTTTATTTCATATTAACCCACTTCTTCCAAATGGTAGAAAAATTAGAAGAATGGCTGGGATGGGTAGAAAGTTTTTATAATATACAGCCATCTCACTTATGGTTTATTAAATATTTTAGAGTTGACTAACTGACCAGCACCACTGAAACCCACTGAAAACACAAAGACTACCTCAAAGAGTATTGCTCTTCTTTTACAAAGAAGGACCTGCACAGCAAGATTTAGGAATGTGTTCAATGATACAAAATCACAGGCATACTTCAGAGAAGAGTTCATGAACCACATGCAAGGTCATAATGGGCTATTTTCTCCATTGGGATATCTGCTAAACAGACTTAAAGATTAACACATGTTTTTACAAGACCTGTCACTGTAATAGCACTGTGGAAGAATGCAGGGTTTTAAAGCCAAAGAGCGTCATTTCACGACAAGAATAAGCACCACCCTGGGCTCAGAATTACCACCCTGAAAGACTGAGAACAGCTGTTGCCTAAGCACTTTGAGATTTTTCTTTTGACTCAGGATCTGGCACAGGGAAATTACAGGAGCTCTATAAACAGAAACAACTAAACTCAATTACATACACAAACCTCCTTCACTGAAGAACAATTTATACATCCTAACAGTGTGCTTCTGTTTTTCTGGTTTTTTACCTCATGGTATCATATTAAATAACTTTAGAAGACTTTTAGGTTCTTCACCTAAGTTTGGCCTTGCATCTTATCCAGCAATGTTATGCTACTAAGCAATCATAAATGCTCGGCTTTGGGTAAGGTACATTATATAAGCTGAAAGACACAGTTATGTTTTCTTGGGACTTATAGTCTAGAATAGTTAACATTAATATGGACATGAAAACAAGAGGAAAAGATGACTATTTACTTATGGAAATAAAAAGCAGGTATTTTCAGGATATATGTTTTCATGCAAAAATGAATACATAAGAAGTATTCAATTAGTATTCTTTACTACTTGTAAGGAGTTGTAAATTCTACAGAGTGTGTGCATAACTGAATATGGGAAATGAACAGTTTACACTTTCTCAGAATTCAGAAAATATTACAAGACTGAATTTCATATTTCAGTAGAAAATGAGCAACTTGAATTGAGATGTCTACTATCAATCACAACATCCACTGAGCATGTATTTTACTTTACTATGCTCTATAAGGTACATAGTTCGGGTAACAGAGGAAAATTTAGAAGAAGTTTCCCTGCTCTTAAGATATATTCAGTTTATTTAGGGAGACACTCATTTACGTAACAAAGGAAACATATCCAGAGTGGCATAGCAATAAGACAAGAAAATGCTTTACAGAGAGCAGAAGACCTGGAAGGTATCAAGCAAGCCTGAGCAGACACCAGGAGGATGATATAAGCTCTGCTTCCTAAAGAGGAGAGCTACGGGCTTCTAGGAAAGAAGGTGCTTGAGAGAGAAAAATGCTATAATTAGAGTTAGAAGCCAGATTAATAAAACTGTCTTCTCTGCCAGAAGGGATCATGGAAAACGTAAAACAGGTAAAGAGTTGATTAATAATGAGATTGTAGGTAAATTTTTTCTTGTTTTTTTGGCTGCATTGGGTCTTTGTTGCTGTGTGCAGGCTTTCTCTAGTTGCAGCTAGCGGGGGTTACTCTTTGTTGCAGTGCGCAGGCTTCTCATTGCGGGGGCTACTCTTCATTGAGGAGCATGGGCTGTAGGTGAATGGGCTTCAGTAGTTGTGGCATGCGGGCTAAGTAGTTGTGGCTCGCAGGCTCTAGAGTGTAGGCTCAGCAGTTGTGGCGCACTGGCTTAGTTGCTCCGTGGCATGTGGGATCTTCCTGGACCAGGGATCTAACCCTTGTCCCCCGCACTGGCAGGTGGATTCTTAACCACTGCGCCACCAGGGAAGTCCCTTTTTTTTTTTTTTTTTTGGCAATCACTTTGGGAAATAAGGTTCCCTAATATATATATCACAGAAAGATATGCAAAATATTAATATGTCCATCAAGTAATTATTATATTCATCACATTATAAAGTACATCTTAATGCAGAAAAAATTTTCTTTCTTCTTATTTTTGTCAGAAAAATCAGATAATTTTCCCCACTTAACCAAATTTGGCCCACATAATTAGAAGGAAATCACAGAACTATGGAGTCACAGATGTTAAAATTTCAAGGTGCCATTCTGCCATGGGGGATGCATTTTAATCTTTTTACATCATCAGAGTTAATTGGAGGAAATGCAGAACAATATTGGCTCACAGACAGGGAGCTGGAAGTGGGTTGCACCTCGGCAGAATATATTTCTAAATCTTGTCTGAATTTTGCACATGAAGAAGCTGAGACCAAAGAGGGAAAATGAGGAAAATGATCAGGACAGTCTCATGGCTGGTGAGTAGAAGAATGAGCTGGAACCCAGGGCAAGGACTCCTGGTTTAGTATTCTTTCCAGCATTGCCTCCTTAGAAAGTGCACAATGACAGTGAGGGTCCTCTATATAAGAAGTCAGGAGGGTGTATTGTACACTTTAAAAGATTCTCAATAAAATGATGAAATACACAATGTTTTTACTTAAAGACAGAAAAATATGTCCATATATATGGAAAGTCCCTTTTCTTGTTTTTATTTCCCTTATTGCTATGATAATATTGTTTATTCTATGTTCATTAAAATATCAAACATATATGGTGTGTGTGTGTGCGCACACGTGAATAAACTATAACATTTTCAGGAAAATTTTTTCCCTCCCTTTATCTTTTTGCTCATGATTTTTTCCCCTACTCTCAATGATTTTTCAATAGATCTAGATCCTTCAAGAGTTTCCACACTTCTTTCTTCAAATACAGTGGAAAAGTTCATAGAATTTCAAAGACTTTCTTCTTTTGAGTTCCAGGACATTTTATGGTATTTCAGAGAAGACAGCTTTGGAAATTCCCCAACTAAGAAGGAAGGAAGAGAACCAGCTAATCAGATACTAGAAGCATGCTTTGTTGTAACAGGTTGAGTTGCTGAAGAAAGAACGGGTTGAGTTCCTTCAGCAGGGAGTCTTGCATCAATCTTGGTTGCATATTATGTTTTTCTCTTCATAGAAAAACAGGAGACACAGAATCCTGCCAAGTTTAAAATGAAATCAGTTTGAGGAAAATACATCACTTTCTTAAGAATAGATATATGTATATGCATAACTGAATCACTTTGTTGTACACCTGAAGCTAACACAACATTGTAAATCAACTATATGCCAATATTTTTTAAAAAAAGAAGAAGAAGTGAGAAAGGAGCAAAATGTAAAAGAAAATGTCAAGCACTCTCACTATCAACAGATTTTCTCATAAGTCTTATAAAATCACAACTTGAGAACTGAACTGATCTAATATTCTATTGAATAAAGCCATGTAACTGAGATTTATAAGCAAAAATAAATAAATAAATAAATGAGAAAATATGTTACTTTCTTTGCTCATACAGGCTTTTCTGTACATGACCAGTCTGGGTCTATCCCACAGCTAGAGAAACATAAAAGTCCAGCTTGTGGATCTTTTTTCTGTGTAATGCAAAAACTCAAATATGGGAATATGTTTTAGGAGTCTTAAAGAGCAAAAGAAAATATCAATAGGACATTTAAAATTATAATCTAGTTCTAATCCCTTATTCTAAGTTTGCATATTGGTGATCACCAATGTGATCAAGACTCATATATAATAAAAATAATAATGCCCTATATTTCTTGTGTTTTATCCCAATTATCTAGAATAACATAAAGCTAGTAGGGCAGACTTTTTTATTATCCTCTTATAGAAGAAAAACATTTTTAAAAGGCACAGAGAGGTTAAATGATATTTTTATACAAGGTCACACATCAAAGAAAGAAAGATGAGGCTCAGTGAGAAAAAGTGCCATGTTCATGCCAGAAGTCCTTAAACCTCCAAACCTCAATGTTTCCTGGTCATTAAAATATAAATAATAATAGCTTACCAACAGGATGTATGTGATGATTAAATTATATAACAATGTAACAAAAAGTTCCTAGAAAAGGTTGGCCACATAGAAAGAGCTCAGTAATTTAGAAAGGAGCAGGTAAAGTAAAAGGAGGAAGAGAAAAACAGAAGAAGAAAAACTATATTAATGTTTTGGAAAGGTTATCAGTCAAGCTCTACCTTAAAAACTCCCTCCCAATATAGCGGGGCACCTCCTAGAAAATCCAATGTGCATTTAGACTGCAAAATTTGCAAATTTTATATTTGCATTGCTAAATACCATTAGGATTATGCTTTGACCTTGTTCAAGTTGTCGTGTCTTTAAAACAATATGAATCATTTTCCTGAGAAGTGGAACAGCTGCAAATGTTACATGAAGGCAATTTTGCAAAGTAATTTGTTCAATGTTCTTCCCAAGATACATTTAAATAGGTAGCTCGTGGGAGAGAATATCATCATGTTTACCTCTAGCATGTTCCATTTCACAGGATTAACAAACTTGCATTGGTTTGGTTAACCCATTAACAAACTTGCATTGAATCCCTACCTTGGGTGAGATACTGTGGCAGGTATACAGATATAGAAGAATTAGTATTTAGATCAAAAAGTTTATAATCTGGTTAGGGAAATGAAATGAGAAACCAAAGAGAAATACAATACTTCAATTAAATGATAATAGTAAATATTATTTGTAAAGATGTCACATATTATTTAACCATGATTGACTACTCAATTTAATATGAACGAGTGTACAGTATGGGTAGCAAGTATATTTAAATATGAGGAATGAGAATGCTGAGGGCTAGAGAGAGCTAAGAAAAGCTTGCTGGAGAGGTCTTTCTCAGCATTTAAAGATAGAATTCAGATAGCTCTAGGACTGAATTAATAGGATGAAATTTCAAAGTGTTTCCAAGTGTTTGCTAACAAATAGAGACTTAAGAAACATGCCTTTAAAGTAAAAGACAGGAAGTCTTCCACTCTGGAGAGTTAAACTATAGTTTGGATTGTAGGATTTAATTGTGAGAATTAACACATGGTAATTTATTACAAAATAAGCATTGCACAAGGTCAGTAAGTCATGTGAACACATACAAGTCCAACAAATACTAAGGTATTTTGTTAATTAATCTATCTTTTAACCTGAAAGTAGGAAGCTGAAGTCCTAGCCTAGATGGATATTACAGAAAAAAACACCAAAACATCAGCAAAGCAGAGTCTTCTCACAGGTCACAGCAGATCAGCATCACCCAGTGAAGGAAGCAGGTCACTGTATGACCTTGTTCTCTGTGCCGGCCTAGCCAAGAAAGATAGAACGTCTGCTCTGAAAGAAATCAAGCCAACATTCAATTATCCAATCTGATAATACAGAAAAAAGGATAGCAGGTTGAATTCCAATTTCTGACCAAATCTTTTACGAGAGCTCTTTTCTAAATAAACCAGTTATAAAGAGAATCCAATTTCATCTTCCTCCCTTTTCTTACCTACCCCTCAGTTTGAAGTGCTCTCCAAGTCTGATACAGACAAAAGATAGACACTGAAGAGAAAGAGAGAAGATAGGCACTGATAATCCAAACAGATAGTCCAGTGAATAAATCATGAGTTCTCTCTACTGAAAATGTATTTGTAAAATTCCTCATGACCAGCCAAAGAAGAGAAGCTACATCTAATATTATTGAGGGTGGGGGAGGGAGTCACACTAAGATCTTCCTTAGTGATCATTCGGCAACCCAGGAGAACTTTGTAACAATACACTTTCACTGATAAACCATCTTTGGACATTTATATGAACTGTCTTCTATACATTCACCCTCAGTGATTAACGTTGGCTGGATATTAAACTGACAATGCCATCTCAAGAGAGAGATGAAATCAAGCCTTCAGAGCTCTTGCTATTTGAAAATGAGTAAATCATTACAAGTATCACTAGAGCTGTATTATTTGGCTTTCATATATTTTCTGAAAGATGAGTAAAAATACAATTCTGACAACAGTTACCATGGAAGCGGTTTTTTCTGCTGTCTTTCCTGAATAGTAACATTTAATTTGATGCACTAATCTAGTAGCTGAGGTGTGATTCACCTTGTTCTTTTTCCTCATCAGTTTCTACATCACCAAACTGTGCATCTCCAAGGAGTACATCTCTCACTGCAGACACTTTCATCATAAGCAAGAACAAATTCTCTCTTTCTAGCCAGAATTATTGAACACCCACTAAATAATTTAAATAAAAGAACAGAAGTAGGGTATAAGATTTGGAAAACAAAAAACATCAAGCTCCATGCTTAATGGCTTTGACTCATTACCCGACAGGTTTTTTTAATTTGCTTATCTAACCTTAATACTTTCCTGAAAGGAAAAAGCCTTTGAGAGGCAGCTCTCCATGATGAGCCCTACTTTCTTGGCCTGCCCACTCTGGTCCTTGGAATGCTACGTACAACAGCCCAGTGGACTCAAGTCAACTCAAATATCTATCTAGAGCAAAAGAAGGTTCTTTCACTTGGATCTTTATGATGACCACATACAGATTAGTTAAGAACGAATGAGTCTGAAATACAAAATGAGAACTATGATACAGTAATTACACAGTTCACTTAAGCATTGCTACATACAGCAAACCATAAATGACATAGAGTAAATTCAAATATTAATTTCCGGATCTCCCTCATTACAAAACAACTGGAAATGTATAACCAAGGGAGGTTAAGCAGACCTGTCCAGGCCAGATCTCTCTTCTCTTGAGTTACCTTGATTCTATTGATCTGCACTGGTGGATCTAACACTGTTCTTGCCCAGAACTGATTTGTATTGGGATCTCTAGACCAGCTCTGTTATTTCTATTTGAAGAAATGTTTCAGGCTCTGCTTATGAAATCATGGTAAATACATAGCCGTTTGACAACAGTATTCCTAAGAGGTCTCTGCTTCCCTTAACTACCCTCTGCAAGGTGTGGGTCACAAGTTCTGTGTCACTGGAGTGGAAACTCCTTTTGTCCACAGGAACCCAGCTCTGTCTACATCTATGGATTAGAAAGAGTTCTGTGTTTTCCGGTTCTCAGCTGTGTCTGGCTCTGTCCTTTGCTCTGATCTTAGTTATGACCATGGATCGGTTGCATTCTGCCCTTTTGGATGCAAAGAGTAACTTTCAAACTGGGGGCCATGCCAAAAAATGGATTTTCCCATTTTACAAAATTTTACAAAATTTTCCCATTTTACAAAATGCAGGTGCCGTTAGGCTTCCTAAGTCACACCATTAAAGTGTGTTCCCGGATATAGAGGCTCACAACTGTCATGTAACATAATTTTACTCAAAACAAATATCATGTGCACTACACATACCTTACTCAAAGTTAGATGTGGAAAACCTAATATTGATGTGATCTCATTTTTTCTAACATGTTAGAAAAATTCTTCCATAGAATTCTTCAAAATGCCAACTGCACAGCCTGTATTCACACAATTTTTAAAACTAGTATTTAGAATACTGACTGCTATGCAGAATATCCTGACTATTTTAGTAAGCAAACGATAGATCTCACTACGTCTACAGAATGTTTTAGGTTCATTAAATCTCATTTTTATTTCCAAATGAGAACCTATAATAAGATGGAACCTTGAAGACATACAAAAATAAAAATAGTACTTTGAAATACATCTACTTCCTCAGATTATATGCGACCTCATTGGCTTCTACAACACATATGAAATCATTTACTCATTCAACAAATAATTATTGTGTCTACCATGTTTCAAGCTGAAGCTTTGGTTTTCTGGAGTTTGCATTTTAGTATGTATTGAGGGGCAGTGGGGAGAAATAGAATCAACAAATAAATTTAAAGCAAGTTGGATGGTGATAAATGCTATAGGTAAAAGGAATAAAGTAAGTAAGAGGCAAAGGGAGTGTATAGTCTAAAGAGGTGATAATATTAAATAGAGTGGACAGAGAAGAACTCTTTGAAAAGGTGACATTTGAGCAAAGATTGGGAGGTAAAGGAACAAGCCACATGGATATCTGGGGAAAGAGAATTCCTGGCAGAGGGAACAGTGGTTGCAAAAGTTGTGAGGCAGGAGCATACGTGGTATGCTAAAGAATTGAAAGAAGGCCAGTTTGGGTCAAGTGGAGTTAGTCAAGGGGAGTGTCGTAGGCACTGAAGTTAGGGAAGCAACAGGGGGTCAAATATATAGGACCTTGTAGGCCACTGTAAGAACTCTACCTTTTACTCTTCATGAAATAGGAAGTCACTGAGGTTTTTGAGCTGAAGAGTGACATATCTGCCTTCCATTTTTCAAAGTTCACTCAGGCTGTTGCATTGACAATAGACTAAAGATGAGGGACCAAGGGAGAAAGCAGAAAGTCCAGTTAAGAGACTGTTGCAATAATCCAGGCAGGAGTTGATGGTGGGTTGGACTTTGGTAGTAACAGTGGAATTGATGAGAAGTGGTCAGATTCTGGGTAGACAGTGAAAGCAGAGTCAACAGAATTGCTTACAGATCAGATATTGGTTATGAATGAAATAAGGGGACCAAGGAAATCGCCAGAATTTTTAGCCTAAATAACCAGAAGGAGTGAGCAATGTATTGAGATGGGGAACACTGCAGGAGGAAAAAGTGGCAGTGGGAAACCAGAACTTCTGTTTTAAACCTATTAAGTTTGATATGCACATTATATATCCAAGTAGATATGTGGATTTTGCAGTTAGATATAAGCATATAGATATATCTTTTCATTAGCATTTACTGAGTGACGATTAAATAAATGATTGAGCATATGAATGAATGAATAAATGAATAAATGCTGGGGATACAAAAAAATTCCAGTAAAAAAACTAACGAGGAAAGTATCATTCAGCAGATAACTTACTGTCTGAAATAACTTGGGCTTAAATGAGAAAGCTAAGATAACTGGGGAGAAAGGGGGCGGGAGAGAAGGGGACTATAGACGTCAGTACAAAGCAACCCACTCACTGGGTTTTACAATAACATTTTCTACTAAAACAATATCACTTTGCAACCCAAGAGGTATAATATACACTACAAATTTCTCCAAAAGAATTCAAGTCTGGGGGGCGCCTTCAAGATGACGGAAGAGTAAAACGGGGAGATCACCTTCCTCCCCACAAATACATCAGAAATCCATCTACATGTGGAACAACCACTACAGAACACCTATTGAACGCTGGCAGAAGACCTCAGACCTCCCAAAGGCAAGAAACTCCCCACGTACCTGGGTAGGGCAAAAGAAAAAAGGAAAAACAGAAATAAAAGAATAGGGATGGGACCTGCGCCTCTGCGAGGGAGCTGTGAAGGAGGAAAAGTTTCTACACACTAGGAAGGCCCTTCGTGGGTGGAGACTGTGGGTGGCGCAGGGGGGAAGCTTCGGAGCCAAGGAGGAGAGCGCAGCAACAGGGATGAGGAGGGCAAAGCGGAGAGATTCCCGCACAGAGGATCGGTGCCGACCAGCACTCACCAACCCGAGAGGCTTGTCTGCTCACCCACCGGGGCAGGCGGGGGCTGGGAGCTGAGGCTCCGGCTTCAGTAGGATCCCAGGGAGAGGACTGGGGTTGGCTGTGTGAAAACAGCCTGAAGGTGCTAGTGCATGACAGCTAGCCGGGAAGGAGTCCAGGAAAAAGTATGGAACTGCCTAAGAGTCAAGAGACCATTTTTTCGGGGTGCACGAGGAGAGGGGATTCAGAGCACCATCTAAATGGGCTCCAGAGACAGGCATGAGCCGCGGCTATCAGCGTGGACCCCAGAGACAGGCATGAGACACTAAGGCTGCTGCTGCAGCCATCAAGAAGCCTGTGTGCAAGCACAGGTCACTATCCACACCTCCCCTCCCGGGAGGCTGTGCAACCCACACTGCCAGGGTGCTGTGATCCAGGGACAATTTCCCCGGGAGAACCCACGGCGCACCTCAGGCTGTTGAAACATCATATCAGTCTCTGTCACCGCAGGCTCGCCCTGCATTCAGTACCCCTCCCTCCCCACCGGCCTGAGTGAGCCAGAGCCCCCTAATCAGCTTCTCCTTTAACCCCGTCCTGTCTGGGCAGGGAACAGACACCCTCAGGTGACCTACACGCAGAAGCGGGGCCAAATCCAAAGCTGAACCCCAGGAGCTGTGCAAACAAAGAGAAAGGGAAATATCTCCCAGCAGCATCAGGAGCAGTGGATTAAATCTCCACAATCAACTTGATGTACCTGCATCTGTGGAATAAATGAATAGACAAAGAAACATCCCAAAACTGAGGCGGTGGACTTTGGGATCAACTGTAGACTTGGGGTTTGCTTTCTGCATCTAATTTGTTTCTGGTTTTATGTTTATCTTAGTTTAGTATTTAGAGCTTATTATCATTGGTAGATTTGTTTATTGATTTGGTTGCTCTCCTCCTTTTTAAATTTGTTATATACATATTTTTTTTCTTTTTTTCCTTTTGCTCTTTTTGTGAGTGTGTATCTGTATCCTTCTTTGTATGATTTTGTCTGTATAGCTTTGCTTTTGCCATTTGTCCTAGGTTTCTGACTGTCTGTTTTTGGTTTCTGTTTTTTGGTTTTTGTGTTTTTTAAGTATAGTTTTTAGCACTTGTTATCATTGGAGGATTTATTTCTTGGTTTGGTTGCTCTCGTTTCCTTCTCTTTTTTTATTACTCTTTTTATTTTTTATTTTTAATAATTTTTTTCTACTTTAATAACTTCATTTTATATTCTTTCTTTCCTTCTTTTTTTTCTCACTTTTCTTCTGAGCCATGTGGCTGACAGGGTCTTGGTGCTCTGGCCAGTGTCAGGCCTGAGTCTCTGAGGTGGGACAGCCAAGTTCAGGACATTGGTCCACCAGAGACCTCCCAGCCCCAGGTAACATCAAATGGTGAAAGCTGTCCCAGAGATGTCCATCTCCACACTAAGATCCAGCTCCACTCAATGACCAGCAAGCTACAGTGCTGGACACCCTGTGGCAAACAACTAGCAAGACAGGAACACAAACCCACCCATTAGCAGAGAGGCTGCCTAAAATCATAAGTTCACAGACACCCAAAAACACACCACTGGTCATGGTCCTGCCCACCAGAAAGACAAGAGCCAGACTCATCCACCAGAACACAGGCACCAGTCCCCTCCATCAGGAAGCCTACACAACCCACTGAACCAACCTTACCCACTGGCAGCAGACACCAAAAACACCGGGAACTATGAACTTGCAGCTTGCGAAATGGAGACCCCAAAACACAGTAAGTTAGGCAAAATGAGAAGACAGAAATACACAGAAGATGAAGGAGCGAGGCAAAAACCCACCAGACCAAACAAATGAAGAGGAAATAGTCAGTCAACCTGAAAAACAATTCAGAGTAATGATAGTAAAGATGATCCAAAATCTTGGATATAGAATGCAGAAAATACAAGAAACGTTTAACAAGGACCTAGAAGTACTAAAGAGCAAACAAACAATGATGAACAACACAGTAAATGAAATTAAAAATTCTCTAGAAGGAATCAATAGCAGAATAACTGAGGCAGAAGAATGGATAAGTGACCTGGAAGATAAAATAGTGGAAATAACTACTGCAGAGCACAATAAAGGAAAAAGAATAAAAAGAATTGAGGACAATCTCAGAGACCTCTGGGACAATACTGAACGCACCAACATTTGAATTATAGGGGTCCCAGGAGAAGAAGAGAAAAAAAGGGACTGAGAAAATGTTTGAAGAGATTATAGTGGAAAACTTCCCTAATATGGGTAAGGAAATAGTCAATCAAGTCCAGGAAGCGCAGAGAGTCCCATACAGGATAAGTCCAAGGAGAAACATGCCAAGACACGTATTAATCAAACTATCAAAAATTAAATACAAAGAAAAAAATTTTAAAGCAGCAAGGGAAAAGCAACAATTAACATACAAGGGAATCCCTATAAGGTTAACAGCTGATTTTTCAGCAGAAACTCTGCAAGCCAGAAGGGAGTGGCAGGACATATTTAAAGTGATGACAGGGAAAAACCTACAATCAAGATTACTCTAGCCAGCAAGGATCTCATTCATATTTGATGGAGAAATTAAAACATTTACAGATAAGCAAAAGCTAAGAGAATTCAGCACGACCAAACAAGCTCCACAACAAATGCTAAAAGAACTTCTCTAGGCAGGAAACACAAGAGAAGGAAAAAGACTTACAATAACAAACTCAAAACAATTAAGAAAATGGTAATAGGAACATACATATCAATAACTACCTTAAATGAAAATGGATTAAATGCTCCCACCAAAAGACACAGACTGGCTGAATGGATACAAAAACAAGATCTGGACATATGCAGTCTATAAGAGACCCACTTCAGACCTAGGGACACATACAGACTGAAGTGAGGGGATGGGGAATATCACTGAAAGTGATATTCCATGCAAATGGAAATCAAAAGAAAGCTGGAGTAGCAATTATCATATCAGAGAAAATAGAGTTTAAAATAAAGACTATTACAAGAGACAAAGAAGGACACTATATAATGATGAAGGGATCAATCCAAGAAGAAGAGATAACAATTGTAAATATTTATGCACCCAACATAGGAGCACCTCAATACATAAAGCAAATGCTAACAGTCATAAAAAGGAAAATCGACAGTAATAAAATCATAGTAGGGGACTTTAACACCACTTTCACCAATGGACAGATCATCCAAAATGAAAATAAATAAGGAAACACAAGCTTTAAATGATACATTAAACAAGATGGACTTAAGTGATATTTATAGGACATTCCATCTGAAAACAGCAGATTACACTTTCTTCTCAAGTGTTCATGGAACATTCTCCAGGATAGATCATATCTTGGGGTCACAAAGCAAGCCTTGGTAAATTTAAGAAAATTGAAATCATATCAAGTATCTTTTCCGACCACAATGCTTTAAGACTAGACATCAATTACAGGAAAAAAATCTGTAAAAAATACAAACACATGGAGGCTAAACAATACACTACTAAATAACCAAGAGATCACTGAAGAAACCAAAGAGGAAATAAAAAAATACCTAGAAAAAAATGACAATGAAAACACGATGGCCCAAAACCTATGGAATGCAGCAAAAACAGTTCTAAGAGGGAAGTTTATAGCAACACAGTCCTGCCTCAGGAAACAAGAAACATCTCAAATAAACAACCTAACCTTACACTTAAAGCAATTAGAGAAAGAAGAACAAAAAACCCCCAAAGTTAGCAGAAGGAAAGAAATCATAAATATCAGATAAGAAATAAATGAAAAAGAAATGAAGGAAACAATAGCAAAGATCAATAAAACTAAAAGCTCATTCTTTGAGAAGATAAACAAAATTGACAAACCATTAGCCAGACTCATCAAGAAAATAAGGGAGAAGATTCACGTCAATAGAATTAGAAATGAAAAAGGAGAATTAACAGCTTACACTGCAGAAATACAAAGGATCATGAGAGATTACTACAAGCAACTGTATACCAATAAAATGGACAACCTGGAAGAAATGGACAAATTCTTAGAAAAGCACAACCTTCCAGGACTGAACCAGGAAGACTTAGAAAATATAAACAGACCAATTACAAGAACTGAAATTGAGACTGTGATTTAAAATCTTCCAACAAACAAAAGCCCAGGACCAGATGGCTTCACAGGAGAATTCTATCAAACATTTAGAGAAGAGTTAACACCTATCCTTCTCAAACTCTTCCAAAATATAGCAGAGGGAGGAACACTCCCAAACGCATTCTATGAGGCCACCATCACCCTGATATCAAAACCAGACAAAGGTGTCACAAAGAAAGAAAACTACAGGCCAATATCACTGATGAATATAGATGCAAAAATCCTCAACAAAATACTAGCCAACAGAATCCAACAGCATATTAAAAGGATCATACACAATGATCAAGTGGGGTTTATCCCAGGAATGCAAGGATTCTTCAATATATGCAAATCAATCAATGTGATACACCATATTAACAAATTGAAGGAGATAAACTATATGATCATCTCAATAGATGCAGAAAAAGCTTTCAACAAAATTCAACACCCATTTATGATAAAGACCCTCCAGAAAATAGGCATAGAGGGAACTTACCTCAACATAATAAAGGCTATATATGACAAACCCAGAGCCAACATCATTCTCAATGGTGAAAAACTGAAAGCATTTCCACTAAGATCAGGAACAAGACAAGGCTGTCCACTATTCAACCTAGTTTTGGAAGTTTTAGCCACAGCCATCAGAGAAGAAAAAGAAATAAAAGGAATCCAAATTGGAAAAGAAGAAGTAAAACTGTCACTGTTTGCAGATGACATGATACTATACATAGAGAATCCTAAAGATGCTACCAGAAAACTATTAGAGCTAATCAATGAATTTGGTAAAGTAGCAGGATACAAAATTAATGCACAGAAATCTCTTCCATTCCTATACACTAGTGATGAAAAATCTGAAAGAGAAATTAAGGAAACACTCCCATTTACCATTGCAACAAAAAGAATAAAATACCTGGGAATAAACCTACCTAAGGGGACAAAAGACCTGTATGCAGAAAACTATAATACATTGATGAAAGAAATTAAAGATGATACAAACAGATGGAGAGCTATACCATGTTCTTGGATTGGAAGAGTCAACATTGTGAAAATGACTACACTACCCAAAGCAATCTACACATTCAATGCAATCCCTATCATACTACCAATGGCGTTTTTCACAGAACTAGAACAAAAAAATTTCACAATTTGTGTGGAAATACAAAAGACCCCAAATAGCCAAAGCAATCTTGAGAAAGAAAAACAGAACTGGAGGAATCAGGCTCCCTGACTTCGGACTGTACTACAAAGCTACAGTAATCAAGACAATATGGCACAAAAACAGAAATATAGATCAGTGGAACAGGATAGAAAGCCCAGAGATAAAACCACACACATATGGTCACCTTTTCTTTGATAAAAGAGGTTAGAATATACAATGGAGAAAAGACAGCCTCTTCAATAAGTGGTTCTGGGAAAACTGGACAGCTACATGTAAAAGAATGAAATTAGAACACTCCCTAACACCATTCACAAAAATAAACTCAAAATGGATTAAAGACCTAAATGTAAGGCCAGACACTATAATACTCTTAGAGGAAAACACAGGCAGAATGCTCTATGACATAAATCACAGCAAGATCCTTTTGGACCCACCTCCTAGGGAAATGGAAATAAAAACAAAAATAAACAAATGGGACCTAATGAAACTTAAATGCTTTTGCACAGCAAAGGAAACCATAAACAAGACGAAAAGACAACCCTCAGAATGGGAGAAAATATTTGCAAATGAAGCAACTGACAAAGGATTAATCTCCAAAGTATACAAGCAGCTTATGCAGCTCAATATCAAAAAAACAACCAACCAAATCCAAAAATGGGCCGAAGACCTAAATAGACATTTCTCCAAAGAAGATATAGAGGTTGCCAACAAACACATGAAAGGATGCTCAACATCACTAATCATTAGAGAAACGCAAATCAAAACCATAATGAGGTATCACCTCACACCGGTCAGAATGGCTACCATCAAAAAAATCTACAAACAATAAATGCTGGAGAGGGTGTGGAAAAAACGGAACCCTCTTGCACTGTTGGTGGGAATGTAAACTGATACAGCCACTATGGAGAACAGTATGGAGGTTCCTCAAAAAACTAAAAATAGGGGGCTTCCCTGGTGGCACAGTGGTTGAGACTCCGCCTGCCAATGCAGGGGACCCGGGTTCGTGTCCTGGTCCGGGAAGATCCCACATGCCTTGGAGCGGCTAGGCCCGTGAGCCATGACCGCTGAGGCTGCACATCCGGAGCCTGTGCTCCGCAGCGGGAGAGGCCACAACAGTGAGATGCCTGCATACTGCAAAAAAAACACTAAAAATAGAACTACCATATGACCCAGCAATTCCACTACTGGGCATATACCCTGAGAAAACCATAATTCAAAAAGAGTCATGTACAACAATGTTCATTGTAGCTCTATTTACAATAGTCAGGACATGAAAGCAACCTAAGTGTCCACTGACAGATGAATAGATAAAGAAGATGTGGCACATATATACAATGGAATATTACTCAGCCATAAAAAGAAACAAAATTGAGTTATTTGTAGTGAGGTGGATGGACCTAGAGTCAGTCATACAGAGTGAAGCAAGTCAGAAAGAGAAAAATAAATACCATATGCTAACACATATATATGGAATCTAAAAATAATAATAATAAAAATGGTTCTGAAGAACCTAGGGGCAGGACAGGAATAAAAATGCAGACATAGAGAATGGACTTGAGGACACGGGGAGGGGGAAGGGCAAGCTGGTACGAAGTGAGAGCATGGCATGGACATATATACACTACCAAATGTAAAATAGATAGCTAGTGGAAGCAGCCGCATAGCACAGGGAGATCAGCTCAGTGCTTTGTGTCCACCTAGAGGGGTGGGATAGGGAGGGTGGGAGGGAGACACAAGAGAGAGGGTATATGGGGATGTATGTATATGTATAGCTGATTCACTTTGTTTTACAGCAGAAACTAACACACCATTGTAAAGCAATAATACTTCAATAAAGATGTTAAAAAAAAGAATTAAAGTCCAAGAACATCATTTTCATATGTCTTGTATATGTGTGTTAAAATTACAAAAGAATGATTAGCAAATGAGGATGTTAGTTCGTTAACAAACCACACGGGTTAAAAGCATTAATGTGTCTATATTAAGTATTCCTAAGAAACAATACAATGCTTACCGTTGATTTCCCAAAAGTCATCTTCATATTCTGAAAGTCGTGCTATCTTAACTACTTTTAATATTTCAAACTGGTCACTGCTTTTAGGTATACATTGTCATATACCTCATTTTAGGAATTTTTAAAAGTATACACCTCGTGATTTTAATTTTCTAACTGTATCTACCATCTTAGGGGCCTAATCTTTTTTTTTACTAGATTCTTCTTCTCTTTATTAACAAGAAACATTTAGCCCATTTTCTCAATTTCTTAATTCCCCTGGAGAACTAAAACATACAACTTCTAAATATTTCTCTTTTTTATTTTTAACCATTTTTTAAATCGAAGTATAGCTAATTTACGAAGTTGTGTTAGCTTCAGCTGTACAGCAAAGTGATTCAGTTATTTATATGTATCATATATATGTGTGTGTGTATTTATATATTCTTTTTCAGATTCTTTTCTCTTATAGGTTATTATAAGACATTGAATATAGTTCCTTGTGTTATACAATAGGTCCTTGTTGTTTATCTATTTTATACATAGTAGTGTGTATATGTTAACCCCATACTCATACTTTATGTCCCCCTCACCAACCCCCACTATCCCCTCTGGTAACCATAAGTTTGTTTTCTATGTCTGTGAGTCTATTTCTGTTTTGTAAATAAGTTCATTTATATCATTTTTTTAGATTTCACATATAAGTGATATTATATGATATTTGTCTTTCTCTGTCTGACTTACTTCACTTAATATAATAATCTCTAGGTCCATCCATGTTGCTGCAAATGGCATTTATTTCATTCTTTACTGTGGCTAATATTCCATTGTATATATGTACCACACCTTCTTTATCCATTCATCTATCAATGGACACTTAGGTTGTTTCCATGCTATGAACATTGAGGTGCATGTATCTTTGCGAATTACAGTTTTCTTTGGATACGTATCCAGGAGTGGGATTGCAGGATCATATGGTAACTATTTTTAGTTTTTAAAGGAACCTCCATACTGTTCCATAGTGGCTGCACCAATTTACACTTAGGGGTTTAATCTTAAATTGCAGAAATTAAGGTATATCCCCCATCCTACTAAATAATGTAGGTTTCTCAAAGTCTCTAACCAATTTAGTAATTAAAGTTCACATTGCAAAATCTAGGAATGAAAAGACTCAAGATCATTGTACAAATCTCTTCATTCCTACATCTTTTCCTTGGGCTGCTACTTAAGTTAGTAAATGACAGGAAGTAGACTTTTCCTCAACATACTTTTTTTAAATCACAACGCTTCTATTTCAACAGTGCCAAACAATAAGAAGCAAAGCAATTTTTACAATTTTATTTTATTTCAATTATAGTTATATCAAGTGACTTTTTTTTTTTACCTGAAATAAGCAAATAACTACACCAGGGCAGTATTTAATTAGTCATGACTAGCAAGGGCACAATGTTAGTACTACTTGATAAGTAGTCCAAAATAAAAACTGCTTACAGAATGAAATTTTTTCCTAAAATATGACTATAATAAATTTAACACTTTCATTTTAGCCCCCCAAAAAGCCATTTAAATTGACTTCAAATCCTTCTTTGTGTCTTCCATTCCAGTTAACACTAAATTAGCCAGTTTCTCACAAAATAAAAATTATAGAATATGCAAGAATGTTGTAGTACTTACATCAGGGCAGCAAAACGAAGTCTGCCAGCTCAGTGTGCAACCAGATTTATGTAGGAAGAGCATATATGTTAGGGACAGAAAGATAATAGTTCCCATTTTCCTAACCTGTAGGTTTACAAGTTCTATTACAGGGTCTGCCAACCTCTGCACTACTGACACTTTAGGCTGAGTACATCTTTGATGTGGGTCGGGGTTGGGGGCTGTCCTGTACACTGTGGTATGTTTTTCAGCATCCCTGGTCTCTACCCACGAGATGCCAGTAGCATCCCGTCCCCATCTCGACATCCAAAAATATCTCCCGACATTGTTAAATGTCCCCTGGGGAATGTAAAACTGTCCATGGTTGAGAACCCTTGATCTATATGTTCAGGAGATATATGAATATATATAGATTCCTCTAGATGTGTTGCCTTTACACAAAATTTAACCTTAATTTCAAAGCTCACTGTCAATTGTCACCAAAGCCCTTGAAACAAAACAACAGGAAGCAACCAGTACCATCAGAAAAGGGGAGTATGGTTCTCCCAAAAGATAAAGGTTATCCACCTGATAAGAAGCAAATTCTTAAAAATTTATACCCATAAAAATCCCCCCAAAATTAAACTATAGGCTTAAATCTGTTAAATGAGCTCATATGTATTCTTCAAAAAAAAAATGAAGAAAGAAATACTGCAACTATCTGCACACTCCAGAAATTTGATCTTTTAAAAGGTTGCTTAATGTTGGGTTTTTTTTTTTCCTTCCAAAGTGGCAGCTTCTTATTATCTTTCGAAATGTCATTTGGTGACTCAAAAGAAAACAACTGTAATATAAACAGCAAGAAATGAGGGGGAATAAGTCTGTATGTGGCCTCTGTTTGGAAGTTACTAAGCTGTCTTTCCATGATTTTTACGTAATATGCTTTCTCCAGGGGTGTAAACCCCAGGTCTCTAAATACCATTTATATGTTGGTGGCTCCCACATTTCCATCGTATCCTGACCTGCCCCTGAGGCCAGGACCAACTCGCCCATCAACTTATCTGTATGATGACCATCTGTCCACTTGAAGGGGACAGGTTCAGTTTTCTCTTAGCCTTCTTTCCTCCCCAGCCTTTCCCATATTGGGAAATAGTTGCACTATTCCCCAGGAAAAAGCCTTATTGTCATTCTTGACTCCTATATTAATTTCCTATTACTGCTGTAACAAATTTCTATGATTTTGTGACTTAAGACAACACAAATAATTTTCTTACACTTCTGGAGGTTGAAAGTCCAAAATCAAAGTCTAGAGCCTAAACTGAAGGTGTCAGCAGGGTAGTTTCTCTGGGGGGTCCTCTAGGAGAAAATCTGTTTCCTTACCTTTTCCAGCTTCTAGAGGCTGCCTGTATTCCGTGGCTTGTGGATTGTACACAAATATTGAAGAAGTCTATTCTACCAGACCCAACCTGACTGAAAATCCAGATATAGAAATGTTTACAGATGGGAGAAGCTTCATAGACCAGGGACTCTGAAAGGCTGAGTATGCAGTAGTAACTCATCAGGAAGCCTTAGAAGTGGAAGCCCTCCTTCCGGGTACATCTGTCCAAGAGGCAAGCTCATAGCCCTCAAGAGGGCCCTGTGCCTTGGGGCTAAATAAAAGGTCACCATTTATACTGATTCTAAGTATGCCTTCTCTGTCGTGCATGCACGTGGGGCCCTATGAGAAGAGAGGGGTCTAACTAACATCAGGAAGAAAAGAAGTTAAACACGTGGAGGAGATACTGGCCTGATTAGACTCTGTTATAATGATGGAAGAAGTAGCCATAGTACGTTGCCTGGGCCCCCAAAAGACTGATAGTTATATAGCTAAAGGAAATCATTTGGCTGATCAGGGCACAAAACAGGCAGCCAGAACCAAAAATCCCCATCCTAAGGCCCTAGCACTCATTCTGAGTGTGGACCTATCCCTGTTTAAACCTCAGTATTGGGAAATGGATCTAGAGAAAGCAGATGAAGGGGGATTTCATGCTGACTTGAGACTTAGACAATCAGTACCAAACAACCAAAGAAGGCTGGATTTATAATGAACAGGGACTAGTGCTTATACCCGAGCATTTAATAGAAAGAGTTATTACCCATCTATATCGAGGAAACCATTAGGGGCGTGACCTAACCAATCACTGGCTACAGAAGTTTATTTTTGGTCCACAAATGCAAAGGACCAATGAAAGGGTAATACAAAATTGCCTGATCTGGCCAGAAACAATCCAAAAAGCAGGCCGCCCCCAATAATAAAAGGGGTGCAAAACCGAGGGGCAGAACCAGGGGATGGTTGGCAAGTAGACTTGACTGTTACGCCCAAAGGCATGAGAAATTACACATATTTGCTGGTATTTGTAGACACCTTCAGAGGACTCAGTAAATTTTGTATTTGTTCTCTGTCTCATATATTTAAAAGGCCTCCCCACACGCATGATGATTGCCTAAGACTTAAGAGTTCAAGGTGGGACTTGTGAATATTTACAATTAAGTGCAAAACAATTTCATTCCTCTTATAAAAATCCATGCTCCTAATCAGCAGGAAGCACCTAGAGTGATATCACCCAATTTCCTTCAAGATTGAGGAATGTGTAAAGAAACAGGGGGAAATGGAAACAGCACATAAAACACTGACCAGCTTAAACTGGCTTTGCTTCCTTAAAACAGGTTGCTGATTGTTTAAACCTGCAGTTATTTTACAGAGACAGCACTGCGCATGTGCAAGATGGGAGTCCACAGCTCCAGGATGACCCCGGAATGAAGAATCTTGAGTTTGCAAAACTCAAACAAGAGAAATGTTGCCACTGGAGCCCTTTACAAAGTGAGAAGTCCTTCCATAAGGAAAATCGGCTTCCGGATGGACTGATTTGAGACTAGCCAGTCAGCTTTTGCCAAGTTCGCCCTTAAATTTTGCCCTGAACCCTGGATGAAAGAGACAGATTTGAGTCCTGCTTTCTGTCCCCTTGCTGGTCAACCTCGCAATAAAGCTCTTTCTTTCCTCCAAGAAAGTGGCTTCTGTACACATCGGGCAGCCGGCTTGGTAACAATCCTTCCTCGCATCTCTCCAACCTCTGTTTCCATCACGACATCTCCTTCTCCGACTCTGACTGCTGTAAGGACCCTGTGATGACACTGCCCACTCAAATATTCCAGGATAAACTCCCCATCTCAAGATCCTTACCTTAATCCCATCTACAAAGTCTGTTCTGCCATGTGAAATATTGTGATTTATAAGAAATATGTATATTTGGTCAGATGACCAAAATATTTTTTCATATGTATTTGATCTTCATCCACAGCTCCCGGCTCACAGCACCCTGGGAATTTCCTGGGCAACAACAGCAATAGGAGCATCTTTTCTCATAATATTTGGTCTCTGTCCTTAGTTTCTGAAAGCACTTCAGAGCCATAGAGGTGTCCTGTTACTCATAACAAGCCCTTTTTCACCACAACTAAGTTTTTGTTAATGAGATGACTTTTGGAAAGCACCTAGGGATGGGGGCTGGCTGCTGGGGAACCAATCTTGAAAGGAGAGTTGGAACTTTCAGTTCCACCCTTTGACCTCTGGGGAAGGGAGAGAGGCTGGAGGTTCAATGGCCAATGATTTCATCAACAAGTCCTATGCAATGAAGCCTCCATGAAAACAACAAGAAAAGGAGGTTCAGAGAGCTTCTGGGTTGGTGAACGCACGGAGATTCGGGGAGAGCGGTGTGCTCGGAGAGGGCATAAAGGCTCCACAGCCTTTCCCCATACCTTGCCCCATATCTCTTCTGTCTAGCTGTTCCTGAGTTGTATATTTTTATAATAAACCGGTGATCTAGTAAGCAAAATGTCTCTCTGAGTTCTGTGAGTTGCTCTAAGCAAATTAATCGAACCCAAGGAGGAGGTCATGGGAACCACTTTTTTTTTTTTTTTTTTTTTTTTGCTGTACGTGGGCCTCTCACTGTTGTGGCCTCTCCCGTTGTGGAGCACAGGCTCCGGACGCGCAGGCTCAGCGGTCATGGCTCACGGGCCCAGTCGCTCCACGGCACGTGGGATCTTCCCGGACCGGAGCACGAACCCGCGTCCCCTGCATCGGCAGGCGGACTCTCAACCACTGCGCCACCAGGGAAGCCCTGGGAACCTCTTATTTATAGCCAGTCGGTCAGAAGCACAGGTGATAACCTGGGTATGCAACTGGCATCTGAAGTGGCGGGGAGAGGGGCAGTCCTTTAGGACTGAGCCCTTAGCTTGTGGGATCTGACACTAACTCCAGGTAAATAATGTCAGAACTGAGTTGCAGTCTCAGATACCCTGCTGGTGTCCTGAGAACTGCTTGTTGCTTTGGGAAACCTCCTCCACACATTAGAATCTGGTGATCAGAACCACCTTTTACCACCACGTAAGGTAACATATTCACAGTTTCTGGGATTAGGATGTGGACATCTTTGGGAGGCCATCATTCTGTCTGCCATGATTCCTCTCCTCTTCTAGCTCACCCATCCCACCACATCATCAACAATCTGGAGGCTCCACCCCTAAAATATACCCCAAATGAACTACTTCCCTGTAATTCCTCTGCTACCATCTTAGTGCAGGGCCACACAGACTCTGCCCTGGACAACTGTAAGCATCTCTTAACTGGTCCCCTTGCTGCCACTCTTGCCCCTCTGCAGTCCATCTATAAAGCTGCCAGAATGATCTTCTTAAAATATAAATCATATAATGTTATTGTCTTGTTTAAAACTCATCAGTGGTTTCCCACTGTAACCAGAACAAAATTCTAATAGATACTTCATCCTCTGGTCCCTTCTCACATTTAAAAAATAATAGAGAAGAAATAATGCAATTTTTTTCCTTCACAAAATTTCTCTCCATCCCTCACTTCCACGGCCTTGTATGTTGACAGCAGCTCTTAGCAGCTCATCAAAGGGAGGTACGTGTGTTTGAGCTGTCCTTCCGGGTCTCCCCAGACATAGAAGACAGCAAATTACCACATAATTCTAAACCTATGCCCTCCCTCTCCAAGTCTGTTTTAACTGTACATTCCTGCTAAAACTACCAGAAATTTAAAAATATATAAGAAATGAAAATCAAGAGATAAAGGGAAGAAAGGAAGGAGCACAACATAGTATAATATATTCTTCACATTTCGTAACAGGCAGACAAAAGATAATGTCTTAGATTGATGGATCTAAAAATAGTGCAGATAAATTATTTAACGTTAAGAGAACTAAAAATAAAAGTTTTTTTATTCCTTTGGGGAATGATGGGAGAGAGACTTTACACTTTTCATTTTATTTTTTATGAACTCTGAATTCTTCGACCATGTAAATAAATATAGTAAAGCAGCTACTAATTTTGCACAAATATTTACACTACTTTTACCCATGAGGGTGTGCATGTTTATATATGCACATTGGTCATCAGTTTTTCACCCATTGTAACATTTCTTCTCTCTGATTCCCAACACTGTTCTTTGGAATTCCCCCACCAGAAACTGTCCCACCAAGGACTTCTTGCTAATAAATCAAAGGGCACTATGACCCCACTAGCAACCTCTCTGTGGAAAATTGTTCCCTAGGCCCTCTTCTGCCTCTATTTCCCAAAAGCTCTTTTCTCCCTGAATCACCTCACACCAACTACTTCTGGAGCCAGCTATTCTTCTCACACTTTCAAATAATGAGTCTACACTTTATAATTCCTAGTCTTTTTCCAACACGTCAGAATCTCAGGAAGCAGCTACTCCAAAAATGCAGGCATTGCTTGGAATAATAAACAATCCCTAATTCAACCACCAGTATATGTATTTCATTGCCTCTTATGAACGCCCAGTCACCTCTCATTGGAGGATATTTCACAGAATTTTAGGATCAATAAAGGGTTGGAGAGAAAAAACTCACCCCCACCAAAATAGCCTGAGATATAAAAATGCAAACCACTGGACCCCATACAGACCTACTAACTCAAAATGTTTTCAACAACCTCCCCAGGTAGTTCCCATGCACACAAAAGTTTGAGATTCCCCAAATCAACCCAATCTAATTATTTCTGAAATGAAGAAAGTCCAAAATTGCCCACTTAATATGCAACCAATTCATTATTCTAGTCATACATATTCTGGTACCCTTTTAAAGGAACCTGTGAGATAAAACATGCACTAGAAAGAAACTACCTCAACATAATAAAAGCCATATAAGAAAAACCCACAGCTAACATCATACTCAATTAAGAAAAACTGAAAGCTTTTCCTCTAAGATCAGGAACAAGACAAACATGCCCACTTTTGCCACTTCTACTCAACATAGTACTGGAAGTCCTAGCCAGAACAATTAGGCAAGAAAAAGAAATAAAAGGCATGAAAACTGGGGTGGGGGGGGGAGAGACATAAAATTATCACGGTTTATAGATGACAGGATCTTATATAAAGAAACCCTAAAGATTCCACTAAAAAAAATCCTATTAGAACTAATAAATGAATTCAGCAAAGTTGAAGGATACAAAAACCAACACAGAAAACTTAGTTTCATTTTTATGCAAAATCATAAAAGGAAATAAAGACAGCAATTCTATTTATACTAGCATCAAAAAGAAAAAGTACTTAGGAATAAACTTAACCAAGCAGGTGAAAGACTTGAACTCTGAAACTCTAAAACATTGATAACAGAAATTAAATAAAACACAAATAAATGGAAAGACACCCCATATTCATGGACTGGAAGATGTCAGTACTACCCAAAGTAGTATTGTTAAGATGTCAATACTACCCAAAGCAATCTACAGATTCAGTGCAATCCCTGAACTAAAATCCCAATGATATTTTTTGCATGAATTGAAAAATCCATCCTAAAATTCATATGGAATCTCAAGGGACCCTGAATAGTCAAAACAGTCTTGGAAAAGAACAAAGGTAGAGGTCTCACACTTCCTGATTTCAAATTTTACTACCAAGCTACAGTAATCAAAACAGTATGATACTGATATAAAGATAGACATAAAGACCAATGGACTAAAGAGCCCAGAAATAAACCCTCGCATATATGGTCAAATGATTTTCAATGAGGGTGCCAAGACCATTCAACAGGAAAAGGACAGTCTTTTCAACAAATGGTGATGGAAGAAAAACTGGATATCCACATGAAAAAAAATGAAGCTGGACCCTTACGCCATATACAAAAATTAATTAAAAGTGAATCAAGCGCTTAAACATAAGCCTTAAAACTATAGAACTCTTAGAAGAAAATATAGGGGAAAAGCTTAATGACACTGGATTTTGCAATGATTTCTTGGCTATGACACCAAAAGCACAGGCAACAGAAGAAAAAAATAGATAAGTTGAACTTCATCAAAATTAAGAACTAAATTTTAAGAGTAAAATATCAACTCACAGAATGAGAGAAAAACATATCTGATAGGGACTGATATTTAGAATATATAAAGAACTCCTAAAACTCAACTAGAAAATGAACAACCTGATTTTAAAATGGGGAAAGAATTGAATGGACATGTCTCCAAGAAAGATATACGAATGGCCAAAAAGCAAATGAAAAGGTGTTCAATGTCACTAACCATCAGAAAAATGCAAATCAAAACCATAATAAGATCTATTTCACATCCACTAGAATGGCTGTTATTAAAAAAAACAAAGTGTTGATATGAATGTGGAGAAATTGGAACTCTTGTGCATTGCTGGTGGGAATGTAAAATAATGCAGCTACTATGGAAAATGTTATGGTCATTCCTCAAAATATTAAGAATAGAATTACCATATAATCCAGCAATTCCACTTCTGGGTATATACCCAAAAGAACTGAATGCAGAGACTCAAACACATTTTATATATCCATGTTCATAGCAGCATTATTCATAATAGCCAAAGGTGGAACAGCCCAAGTATCCGTCAACAAATGAATGGGTAAACAAAATGTGGCATATACATAAAATGGAATATTATTCAGCCTTAAAAAGGAAAGAAATCTTGACACATGCTACAACATGGATGAATCCTGAAGCCGTTATGCTAAGTGAAATAAGCCAGTCAAGAAAAGACAAATACTTTATGATTCTAGTTATATTAGGTATCTAAGATAGTCAAATTCACAGAGACAACAAATAAAATGTTGGTTGCCAGAAGCCAGGGAGAGGGAGGAATGGGGAATAAATATTTAATAGGTACCGTTTCAGTTGGAGAAGATGAAAAGCATTCAGGAAATGGACGGTGGTGATAGCTGCACAATAATGTGAATATACTTAATACCCAGAAATGTACACTTAAATGGTTAAAATGGTAAATTTTATGTTATATCTATTTTACCACAATAAAAAGAATTAACATGCAAAAACTCAACTTTCCTTCTCTTAAACATTTAAAACAAATAAGATTTGTTTTATTCATCTAACAAATAGCAAATCTCAGCTTCCAGCAAAACATCTCCAAATGCTCCTTTTGAGCAATTTTCTTCTCAGAGCTTCAGCTTATACCCACCTTCCTGTGATCATCCACTCCCCGTGAAATCCAATGGTTACAGTACAATGTTTCCTTTAGTTCTGATATTAAGAGTTCCCTCCGAAAATTCTGTGAAGACTCCTGTCCCCACTATGAAGCTTGTCTTCTTTGGCCTCAAGCAATTTCCCCAGCTAGCAAAGAAAGCACTGCTCTTCATGGAAGTAAAAACTGTGGCACTGCTACAACAGCAATAACCCTTCTCTTATTCAGCCCACTGTCTGCTGACCTCAGAAGCATCATCTATCTTTTCTCAAATAAATAATAAAGTATAATCTTTTGACAAGCCATTGACACATCAAAAGCATTTTTGCACAGTACAGGGTAATCTTGAACTTGTCACAAGGCCAACAGATATGTTTGGGTGTTATGCTCGTTTTGTGTTTTATTGTTACAATAAAAAAAAATACTCCATTTTAATTGTATGGTCTATGGTTTGAAAATAGGAAAAATCAAAAATTTTTAATTAAAATGTGAATAGAAACAATAAATGCTGGAGAGGGTGTGGAGAAAAAGGAACACTCTTGCACTGCTGGTGGGAATGTAAATTGGTACAGCCACTATGGAGAACAGTATGGAGGTTCCTTAAAAAACTACAAATAGAACTACCATATGACCCAGCAATCCCACTACTAGGCATATACGCTGAGAAAACCATAATTCAAAAAGAGACATGTACCAAAATGTTCATTGCAGCTCTATTCACAATAGCCCGGAGATGGAAACAACCTAAGTGTCCATCATCGGATGAATGGATAAAGAAGATGTGGCACATATATACAATGGAGTATTATTCAGCCATAAAAAGAAATGAAATTGAGCTATTTGTAATGAGGTGGATAGACCTAGAGTCTGTCATACAGAGTGAAGTAAGTCAGAAAGAGAAAGACAAATACCATATGCTAACACATATATATGGAATTTAAGAAAAAAAATGTCATGAAGAACCTAGGGGTAAAACAGGAATAAAGACACAGACCTACTTGAGAATGGACTTGAGGATATGGGGAGGGGGAAGGGTAAGCTGTGACAAAGCGAGAGAGAGGCATGGACATATATACACTACCAAACAGCTAGTGGGAAGCAGCCGCATAGCACAGGGAGATCAGCTCAGTGCTTTGTGACTGCCTGGAGGGGTGGGATAGGGAGGGTGGGAGGGAGGGAGACGCCAGAGGGAAGGGATATGGGAACAGATGTATATGTATAACTGATTCACTTTGTTATAAAGCAGAAACTAATTAAAAAAAAAAAACCAAAACAAAAAGGCAGCCTACTGAATGGGAGAAGATATTTGCAAAAAAAAAAAAAAAAATGTGAATGGGACAAAGGAGGTAAACCTATTTTTTATAATATTTTTAAGCCATGAGTGAACATGATGTTTAAATCTTATTAGTTTTCCTGAGTTGTGTGTTTAAACACACAAACATAAAGAGCACTTCCTGCTATCAAGTTAACAACTAGCAGTAGTTTAGTTTTCGTCAGCAACTACGTTATGATTAGGAGAGAAAAAAAGTCGCTCTGAGTGAGGTGGGAAGGAAGCTCTTGCAGGTTATTCAGCTGAAGAGTGGCATGAACCCAGTTAGTATTTAAAAGAATCCCTTTGCCTGAAGTGTGTAAAACAGACTAGAGCCAGACTGACAGGAATAGGACAAAAGCAGGGACAAGAGGTAGGAAGATATTTTAATAATACAAGCGAGAGGTAATGATAGATTAGACCAGGTTGGCAGCAATGGAGACAGTGAGAAATGGTCAGATTCTGAACAGCTCTGAAGGGAGAACCAACAAGATTTCATGGCTTGGGGTAATGCTTAAAAGAAATAGAAGGGTTAAGTCTCTTGAGCTTAGCTGGAAGAAGGATGTTCTATTTACTCAAATGGGAAGAACGTGGAAGGAGCAGGTTGGGGTAGGAGATATTAGAATCAAAAGTTCTGTTTTGGATGTATTAAGTGTGAGTTGCCTATTAGATATCCAGGTGGAGATACAAGATAAATAGCTGGATATGTAGTCTGGGTATCAAGGGAGAGATTATGCTCTCTGTGAAAGAACCAAGATTTTTAAATGTTACACAACATAGAAGTGTTTCACACAAATTCATCAGATAAGTTCCCAAACTTTTAACACATTAGGGTGTTAAAAACATGTCAGGGGAAAGCCAGAAATTCTAGAAAACTAAAATGGAAAAACAATTTAAGATCTGATAAACAGACAGGATAGTTTATAAATATACTACTCAGGTAATAATCCTAAAGTACATCAGCAGATCTTAAAAGGATTAATGTCCCAAATAAAAGAATTTTAAAAATACAGGTATATTTCTTTAGAAAGGGAAACAAAAATAGTTAACTATTTCCAAAAAATGTTTTATGCACTGTTGCAAAGCCAAAAACAACAAGACAGCATCATCCCAATGTCCCACTGGTTCTGAAGGCAACAAGTGATTGCTTTTATGCTGCCCAGGAGTGATAAATGCCTCTAACTATGGTCTGAACATTCTACAGAGATGAAAGTCCACTACATTGTACAAGGCAGACCATGGTAATTAACAAGAGTTCACTAACTATTTTTAGCCATGATTTATAAGAGAAGGGGAGTCAGTGTATGAACTCCTCTTGGTTAAGGCAGTTAAGAGGCAAAGCCCAAATTTTCACTTAAATGGTTAAAATGGTAAATTTTATGTTATATCTATTTTACCACAATAAAAAGAATTTTTAAAACTTGTTTTATTGCTGTGAGGATCATGTGAGATTATAGATATGAAAATGCCTCAACAAAACTGTTTAGGTTCACTGCAAAGTGAATACTGTATTTGTTACTACCAGTGTATTGTTGAGTGAGTACAGGTTGGTTTAACGCATTCTATCTTCTTAGCTGGAAAAGCAAAGGGCAAGGAGGCACATGCAGGATGGAAGACTCCTCTAAGTGTTGATTGATTTATATTATTAGTGGAGGCCATCTGCAACACAACTATTAACTATTATGGTATATGGTATTCACAAGCCTGTTTGCAATTAAAAGACAGCACAAAGCACCCAATTAAGTGATCCAGACTACAACTTGATATAGCAAATTTTTGAACATCCACAATAAGGGAAAGGAAGCACTGGAACAGATATTAGAACTCAGTAGATACTCAAAAATGAATGGCTCTGAAATGTTCTGTATGATATGCCTCTAGGTGTGCTTAGATTTGACTTCTAAAATTAATCTTTAGCCCCACTGAGGGCAGAGGAGGTGGTCCAAGGACATGTGATTATCTTGTTCCCCCTCCCACCTAGGATTTAAAATGTGCCAGAATGACTGCCTCATGTGGACACTGCCATGCAAATAAGAAAGAGATGAATGTCCCCAACTATATAATAATAGATCAAAGCTAAAGGGCAATATAGTCACTGGCTATAGGCTCCTATTTACACTTCTCTGTTCATTGGTTTGTTTGAACTTAACTCTCTGTAATTAGTGTCTATCAGTAGAGGAGACTTATTTGAATTTCTATCCATTCCATGTCTAAATAGAAAGCTTTGAGAACATTTAGCATTAAGGTAGTTCTTGTTGACAAATAAACAGCTTTTACAACAGACTTGAACATAGATTTCGAATTCACTAATTTGTAATGTTCCAGATGAGGAAAGTAGCCTCTGTCTACTCTTTAACCAGAGAAGACAACAATATAACAAAACCTTATTTGGAGCATGGAGCTAATTCACAGATCTGGCTCTGTCCAGACTGGGTACCCATTGATGGAGGATGCACCACTCACATACTCTGTGAAATGCAAAAACTGTATCTTGATTTGCTGTGAATGAACATAATTGTTTTTAACTTCTCATTATTCTAACTAAAATAACTGGATCTACCGTTTTATAATAGAATTCCTAGCATTGGATTTGATTAAAATTGTACTGAATTTATATAAATTCTAAACACAAAAACTCCTTTGTAAAATTGCAAAATTCAGATGCTAGGTGGATTATGAATGAATGAATTATGTGAATGAATCTTTCATAAGACCATGGATACCCACATCATTTGTGAATTGAATACTTCGTGTGAATAAAGCTTTATGATTATGTACATATTTGAGAGGAATAAAATATTTTCATTCAGAAAACTTATTCTCTAGGAGCAATTAATTACTCAGATCCTAAAGATGGAGAGGAAGGACCTTCTGAAGCAGGAATTTAACCGTATTTGAACCTAAAACAAAAGCCTGAGAACACACTCTGACAGTTTGGGTTACTGCTACTGATCACAAGGGTTTTCCATAACTAGCCCCAGAATTTGGACAGATATCAATGGAACGGTCCAGATAAAATTACCTCCTGCCATGCACTGACCTGGGTAAACAGGCCTGGAAAAAATGCTGAAAGGAGAATGGACCAGCAAATGTGTAGTATTTAGAAGGGGGACAGGGGCAACAGCTCTCCTCCAGAGCATTTCACTTTCTCTCCGTCACTCCACAAGGAAAATTCATCTGCTGAAATCATGCTTGTTGCATGTGGATAAAAGGAGTCACGTGATGCACTAAGTGTTCCAAGAAGATTAATGTGTCAGCAGTGGGACTGATGGATTGACAGAGAAAGAGAGAGAGAGACAAGAGGCGATGACAAGAACACAATACAGAGGAGGAGGGAAGGACGGATTTGGGAGAAACATCAGGACTTAATATGTGACTATTTATAGACAGAAGATGAAGGAGAGAAAAGAGTCAACGATGACTCCCAAGGTTCACTCTTAGGTGGCTGGGAAAATAGCACTACCACTGAGAAAAGTGAGCAAGGCAGCCAGGACAGCTCTCTTCCTGCCTGTCTTTATCCTCAGCCTGCATGATGCCACCAACCCTAGCCAAAGCCACTGAGCAAATAATGCACTTGTTATTTTTGGACTGGCTATAGAGAGAAGGATAGTGGCTCAATCTGTTAACAAAACCTGAGAATAAGTGAAGACAGAATGACACAAGTAGTTATATAGTTAGCAGGCAGGAGCCAACCCAGGAGCAGAAAGAGCAGAAAATGTTATGTAGGGACACATGCATGCTAAAGCAAGACCTTGGACAGCACGACGTACTGCTGGAAAGCATGGCGGCCATCAGATCAATCCAGCTGGGTGAAACGATCAAAAATAGTCCAGACTTTGTGGGAGAGAAGAATCAAAGACTAGGGTCCGGGGCTTCCCTGGTGGCGCAGTGGTTGAGAGTCCGCCTGCCGATGCAGGGGACGCAGGTTCATGCCTCGGTCCGGGAAGATCCCACGTGCCACGGAGCAGCTAGGCCCGTGAGCCATGGCCACTGAGCCTGCGTGTCCAGAGCCTGTGCTCCGCGAGACTAGGGTCCAAACTGAAATGCCTACAGGAGCTGGGCGAGTAACAGAAATGAGGACAGGTGGCATTTGGCAACAAGGAGCGCAGGTGGGGGCCACTGAAACAGCAGGCGCCCACCCCATCTAAAGAGGAACCACAGTAGGTAGGTTACTCTCACCCAAGGCCGTACACCCAATCTTCCAATTCTTCAAGAGCAACCCTCCCACCCTCCATTCTCCACCACGTACGCTACTTTATCTTCTTCAAGCACTCGTCAACACCTGAAATCTTTGTGCTGCTGTTGCTGTTGTGTTTATGGCCTGTCTCCTCCCACTAAAAGGTAAGCTCCCTAAGGAGTCACAGAATTGGCACTCAATCAATGCTCAGTCATGTGCTCACCTCCGGATGCATCAGGAGGTGAGACATTTGATACAAAATAAATCCAAACCCTTGATCTCTTCACAGTCTTCACAGCCTTTCCCCTTCACCACCCGCCGTACCCAACACACCCTAGTCTCTCTCCAGCCTGGACTTTTGCAAAGGATAAGACCTGGGTTCGAATCCTGACCCTGTCTGCCACTTACTAGCTGTTTGTCCTTTGTGAAGACACTAATTATAACTCTCAACTGCTACATCTGACAAACACATATTGGATTTCTAGAGGAATCAAGTGAACTTCTAAAAAATTGACCATGCATGTAACAATGATGTCCAATTCTTTTACATTTCCCACACTTGGGTTTCCGCTTCTCACACTCACCACACTGTCTCCAGCAGGGCAGAGCCTTTGCCTGCTGACTGTGGGCCCCTCTCTACCTCCTCCACCCTCCACCCTCTTTCCACCTCCCGAAAACTTGTCCCCTAATTGCTCTTTAGGGCCAGCTCCATTGTTTCTTCCTCTCTGAGGTTCTCTTTGACTTTCCTGAGTCCCCACAGCCCTTTGTTCCTACAATTAGCAACGCACTGACAGAAGCCACACACACACCGCCAGCTGCCTTGTTTCTGATGCCCAGCAAGTCACGAGCAAAGGTTGGGACTGAGTGTTACTCTTCCTTGCTCTTCCCAGGGTCTAGCACGGTGCCTGATTCAAAACAGGTATTTGCCAAACAGAACTGAACGCCTCACAGATGTAAATCTGATTGACTGGAAACTACAGGAGTGGACACCTTGGGCTCCACCATTGAGAATTAGCCAGTAGCAATGACAAAATCTCCCACATGGTCAGCTTGTGATTACCCATGTTAATGGTAGGTGACACTGATGGGGTAATCTAAGAATTGTTAATACAGGTATTCTCATGATTTTAGGTAGCGTAAGTGTGATTTCTGCAGTGCTAATAACTTGAGACCAAAATTCTCTCTCCTGCTGCTCTGTCACAGTGCCAAAAATGCTTAACAGCAACTTAAGGCGCTTTTGAATGTCAATTTGATTGCAACATGAAATTTCACAGAAAGCACTGCACTCTTTCTAACATAGGAGTGTTCAACCATCGATCCATTCAACAGATATTTACTGACATCCTACAATATGCCAGGCATTACAAGGAAAACCATTACAAGCCTGAATTCTACGTACTACAATTCTGTAATGACTGCTTAGGGAGACCTAGAAAACTTGGGAAGGCCGCTGAGGCCAATACCAAAGTTTGTATTACCAAATAAACTAATAGTTGTCACACGCCCAGTTCTAAGGACCCAGTATTTCTTTCTGCTGATCCACACTGAGAGCAGTGGAGCAGCTGGCTTCTGGATGGTCAAGAAACGGGGAACCAGCTTTGTCCTGAAGCAGAGTAGGAAGTGATGATAATCATCGTGATCTAAATTTACTTAAACTTCTCTCTTCTCTCTCTTCAGCCTGGGTTGGTGGGAATAGGTGTGATGAAGAAAACAACTTTTGTTTTTCTGAGTTGCTGCCGAGACATTTTACAGACTGGAAACCCTGCTCACACCTAGAGTCTGGACATTTAGATAAGGACTGCACTTTGGGATTCCTACCACAAGTCCCTCTTTGCTTTCCCCAGATGCCTTTTAAAATAATCACTTAGAGTTAAGCCTGTGAAAAGTTAGTGACCTCTGACCCAGCCACCTTATAAGTGATAGATGCTTGCTACCCTCTCTATCTTCTGCTTATTGGTGACCTGGGACAAAGGAATGTCCTTCCCACCCCTCTCCTCAAACTTTTCTGGGATCTGTGAATAATAAATCTTGTGACCCTTCTTCTTTTGTGTGGGTGTATTGAAACTGTGTCTTCAGTCAAAACGACCCAGCAGTTTGCAATTCCCCAAAGTGGAAGCTTGGATGCTGAGGGAGCTACTTGCCGACCCGTGTGGGTGGTTTGTGCCCCCTCATTCAGCAGGTCATAATCTGTATGTTCTTAATTCAATACACCAGGTCCGACTCCCCAGCACAGTAGGGAAGGTAACAAAAGACTGAGCCATATCTCAAGTCCAAGGAGATGACTTTCATCTTTCCCCAAACCCTGTGCTGTATATAATGTACCTCTTCCATCCCTTCCCAACTGCAAGAGAAGAGAATCTAAATAAGTAGGATTCAAGGCAAGTAGTTTTTGACTAAAGGCAAGTAATTTTTGACTAAAGGTAAGTTTCAGGAAAAGGTTTGAAGGGGAGAAGAGTATACTATCCCAAAATATGCCTCTTTGGCATAAACATTATTTTTAAGAAACAGTGGACACAGGAGCAGCTCTGTAAACCAAGCAGAAGTCACTCTTCTGTAAGAGACATTTATATTTATAAGAAATCTCCATTTGTAAGGGTGTTTCCCTTTCTGTACCAGAAAGAGGAGGATACTCGAAATCTCCAGAAACACATAATCAGCGTAAAAGGCAACGATTTAAACCTGTGTAACAAGCTTACCCTCGTTTACTGTGCTTTTCCTGATAGCCTCCCATCACTGGCTCCCCACCATCTTGTCTTTAGCTGGACAGTTATTTAAGCTGATGGCTGGGCCATCTCAAAGTTACTCAGCTTTCCTGAGTCTCTCCCATGTACACAGGAGGCATACATGTCGTTAAACTTCTAATTTCCTCCTGTTAACCTGTCTTTTATTACAGGGTGTGTCTCAGCCAAGAAACTGGAAGGGTAGAAGAAAAATTATTTTTCTTCCCCCACAGGTTCATTAACATTCTCAGGAATAGATCTCATAGGATTATCTATGAATGAATTAATTAATTAATTAATCTAAATTGTTTCTGCCTCTTTTTAAATGTATATTTTATCAAAATATTGAATTAATTAGGTTGATAAAATGCTTATGTTTAGTAATCATAAAATTCCATTTATGCTTGTAAAAGTTCTACAGGTGAAGAAGATAAGTCTTGATAAGAAAGCAAAACAAAATGTTCCCATTTCAGACCCTATTACTTCTACAAGGTGGTAAATTAACCTCCTAGTTAGTAAGAAAAAAATTACAATAGGGCTTCCCTGGTGGCACAGTGGTTGAGAGTCCGCCTGCCAATGCAGGGGACGCGGGTTTGTGCCCTGGTCCGGGAGGACCCCACATGCCGTGGAGCGGCTGGGCCCGTGAGCCATGGCCGCTGGGCCTGCACGTCCGGAGCCTGTGCTCCACAACGGGAGAGGCCACAACAGTGAGAGGCCCGCGTACCGCAAAAAAAAAAGAAAAATTACAATAAATTATCAGAAAATAAAGCTGTCTATAAAGAAACCTGAATTGGGTTAAGTGCCAAAAATCAAGGAACATAACTGTTTAGATCTGAGATGACCATGTTCCCAGTCTGCTCTGGACCATCTAGGTTTATGCCAATTATCCTGGCATAGTTATTAAGCGTACCTACTTTCACTCTCAAAAAATGTCACAGTTTGGACAACAAGTTATATATAACCCTATCTGGAGATAAAAAGATTCCTTAACAATCTTTGACAAAGAAAACTTTAAGATTTTCAGAAACACTAGTATTACAGCCTGCTTTGCACAGTCTGCTTTTAAACTTACCAATTTTGAAAGAGTTAACAAGCATCTTAACTCTCACAACTGTAAAGTAGTAAGGCCTGCTCAACTTTAAATACTTATGAAATAAATATGGAGGTCTGCCCTATAACCTATATCTGGGAATTTCCCTCTCCACCTCTACCCTCCCAATCTAGGATTCCAGGAGAATGGCACAGTGATTCAGCATTTCTAAGGCATTCATTAAAATGTGCTTGGGTTGGGCTTCCCTGGTGGTGCAGTGATTAAGAGTCCGCCTGCCGATGCAGGGGACACGGGTTCGTGCCCCGGTCCAGGAAGATCCCACGTGCCGCGGAGCAGCTGGGCCCGTGAGCCATGGCCGCTGAGCCTGCGCGTCCGGAGCCTGTGCTCCGCAACGGGAGAGGCCACAACAGTGAGAGGCCCGCGTATCGCAAAAAAAAAAAAAAAAAAAAAAAAAAAATGTGCTTGGGCGCAATGAAATCAGGGGAGAAAGAAAGGTACATAATACACAGATATTAAAATCAAAACTTCTTTTATAAAAGCACAAATAATGAAATTCCATACTTTTTCTCTTACTGAAACATTTGGAAAGCAGCTGAATTGACAAGTATCTCCCATCACTATGATTAGGCAAGTCATCCAAAGATACAGCAGAAAGCATATGCAACACTTTTTGTCAACTAGTTCAAGAGATGCTTCAAGGGCTTCCCTGGTGGCGCAGTGGTTGGGAGTCCGCCTGCCGATGCAGGGGACACGGGTTCGTGCCCTGGTCCGGGAAGATCCCACGTGCCGCGGAGAGGCTGGGCCCGTGAGCCATGGCCGCTGAGCCTGCGCGTCCGGAGCCTGTGCTCCGCAACGGGAGAGGCCACAACAGTGAGAGGCCCGCGTACCGCAAAAAAAAAAAAAAAAAAAGAGATGCTTCAAAACAGAAGTGCAAGGGAAATCATAGAACACAGAGGGAAATTTCAGGGAACCCATACAGAAAGAACACTGTTTATCCCTGTATGAGAGCACTTTTTAGAATCTTGCTTATCTCATTTTTGTGTCTCCTGGAGGACAGACCTTGTCTTGTCCATCCTTGTACCCCTTAACTCTTATCTCTGAATCTTCACCACACTACTTTGCACATGAGAAGTGTGCAACAAATACTTGTTGAATCAAACTAATAAGAAAAGAAGAAAAATGCTTTCAAATATAATTTCTACATAAACATTTTTTTTGAAGATAAAAGAAACCTAACCACTATGGGGGGTGGAAGTGGAGAGGTAAAATCATTCCAGCAAGTATGTGCACCCTACTAAGAAATCTATTCCTCTACATGAGTGGTGGGTAAAGTTTTAACAACCTTACTATCATAAAAATTCAGATATATTGTAGTCAAACCAAGTCCCACCAAAAAAAGCAACCCAGTAAGGTTAGACTAGAACACAGGAGTTAGCCATAGCCACCGACAGCTCAGTTATTAGAGAAGTTTCACTAAAGTTCCCTTCAAGTCCAAACTCGAGAGGGCTTGAGCATTCTTTAAAATAGGCTTTCAGGCCATTTTTTTCTTCCTCCAGCACCTTATGCAAAGGCACTGGAATTTGAGAACTTGTCACTTAACCATAGAGGATCTTATTAATTAGTAGAAAAACCATAAAATGGGCCTCAATGCCTTTATCAAGAGGACCTTGGATTCTTCTTCCTTAAAGACACCACCCACTCCTCCTATCAACAAGACAAACGGGTAGACAGGATCCAGGAGTCAAGCCGTCCAGTTACATATGAGCAGATCAGAAAAGGGCCATGAGCAAAGAGATCCCTTCATCTCAGCCAAGGCGGGTAGCAGCCACTTCACAGCACCGTGAAGCAAAGTTAAATTTTCCAATAACATCCGATATGAAGGAAGCATTTTCTCAGAAGCCTGACTTGTAAATATTAAATATTCAGGCCTCTTGAAATTTACATCAGCTGTTTTACAATCCTGGGAAAGTCACCTGAAGGCCTTAAATTTCTAACTCCCCATTTGTAAAATAGGAATAAATACTGTTACCACTTACCCATATTTTAGAAAACTAATAAAAACAATGACGCAAACCATAGATACTTTCCTTAAATTCTAGATGTTTAGACAATGACTGTTCTTCTCAACTGAACAGGTATAATCTGTAAGGGCTCAGAACGAGCCTCCCCCAAAATGTGTCACTTTTGCATGAGGATTATTTTGAACTAAAGGCACAATCAAGACCCTGCAGGTTCAAGAGAAACTACTGCCCCTCCCTTAACTACCCAGCAGAACTTAAATTGAGGATTTTTCCCAGAAAAGAGTTATTACGAGAGATAAATTTTATCTAAGTGGCCCCATCTATATGGCAGGGCAAACATCTAATCACCAAACATCTGCTCTTTTTATTGTCCTATGAATGACCCTCCTGTCCTTGGAAGCCCGAGGCCCCTATGCCATTCCTTAGCTCAGGATGGCATATACATCTCATTTTACCTTTCTCTCTCTGAACCTCTCAGGTGTGTTGGGCCTCTGACCCTCACATGTATACATACGAGATTAAATTTGATTTTCTCCTGTTAACCTGTCTCATGTCAATTTAATTCTTGGACCAGCCAGAAGAACCTAGAAGGGTAGAGGAAAGTTTTCTTCCTATCCTACAAGTCCAAAGTAAAATATTTAACATACGGACTCTATTTTCTGCTCCTAATAAAGAAAAGAGGCACTGATAACCCATTGTGGACATCTGCTTGGGGTCCAAAATTTTATTAACTCAAATAATGACTAGTAAGCAGGAAAAAAAAAGATCCCTTGAACTCTTTGGATATTAAGCACCTTCATCTTCCACTGAATGCCTTTTTGAAAATCAGTGACACTTTCTGAACCAATCTGCAAGTAAAGCTACTGTTCACAATGAATGCAGATAAAGTCTTGAAGGATTATGCTGACCAAAACTGGTCTCTATATTATATAAATTGTTTGTTTATATTCACCATAATCTTTTAAAATGTCATATTGTTTACCTACTGAAAATATAACCCCCCCAAAAGTATTTTTTTCCTACTAACCAACTAAAGAAAGAAAGAGGCTGTTTAAACTTAACCACTCAATTTCTAAGTGAAAGACTGATAGGGAATCTGCAGCCCAACAGCTTTTTATAGCAATTTTCTGGGTGCAGATTGAAAGCAGTTTTCTTCATGGGAGGTAGAATACTGCACCCTTACATAAAGCCTCACAAATAAAAGTCAGGACCAACAACATATTCGCTTAACTACTGTTCAGTGTTCAATGCACCTACAAGAAAAATGGACCACATTTCAGCTGTTAAACTTATAAGGCGATAAGAAAATTCCAATTCCAGTTTAGTGTCAGAGAGGAAAGACAAACAGCAACCCTATCCCAGTAGATCCCAGGTTAATTCCCTCCAGTTTCTCCCCTATCATAATATTAATTGGTTTCCTAATAAAATGCTGCAGTAACATTTGTGAAATCAGATTCTGGCAGAAAATCAAATCAAAGGACAACTAACTCTTCATGGCAGCCACTTTTGCATACCCAGACCCTGCCTACCTTGTTATGTTTTTGCTGGTGTCTTGCCTTCGTGTCAAGAACATGGTAAGGGCTTTCCGAGTCTTGGTTGATGTAATATATGAGTCTTGAAGGCAGTGTGATTTCCTTCTGCATTGCATTGCTGTAACTGCTATTACTGCTGCTATTCTGTTGTAATATGTTGTCTTCATCTGCCAGGACTCCCAAATTGTTTTCTGCAGTTTCATTCCAATGCGGAGCTGGGGGGGAGGCGGGGACACAAACATACACAAACACACACATACCCTATAAATACATAAGTACTAAAATGCATTTTTCCATTAATTGCAAAAACAAAGTTTTCTACTTTTAAGCAGGTAAGGTGTAGAGACACAGGAAAGCAAGTTATTGCAACAATGAAATGGCCTGGAGAGGTTATCAGCCAATAAGGCTTATACAACAATGTACTGTTTATAGTCTTAAATCTATACTTCTAAGTCTGGTGGTGGGGCTGAGGGGGAATGGACTTGAAGGAAGGGTCATTAAACGAACAAGCTCAGGGATTCTGCCCCTCACCTCCCCACCTTGGGAGTCTACAGAAGCTCAGTGGGACCAGGACTAAGAGTATCCCACCTGGGAGCTAAGAACGCTCCACAGATAACTTGAGTGCTGAACTCATGAACACGGGATGTTAACCGATTCATTTAACAAAATGGACAATTCCCTTTTCTTTTAACTTTGAGATGAGCAAAAATCTTTTGCCACAGAGGGATGCAGATGCTGGCAGCTTTCCAATTTCTTTTTATTTTCCTGCCTATGGCCAGCTATCTGCTGTCACTGATGTCCAATCATCAATGTATGGAACATCATTTTATCTTCGTTGTTCATTACAATGACAAGCATTTTGAGAAATTACAAGCCAAAGGTTTATATCCCTGAAGTTTCCCTCCCCCACCTTAATTCCAACAGCAGTGAAAAACCCACTAGGCAATTTGAGGAAACACATTACCACTATTCTCATCACATCCTCCCGCACTCACGTTCAGGCTCCACCACCCAAGAAAAAACTTGCTCCCTCGCTGCATTCCCCATCCACCGGTTTCCCCAAGTTGCACAGAGATCAGTTAGGGACCCCGCATCCACTGAATACCTTCCAGTGGAACCGGCAGTAATTTAGTGAATGCAACAGAAAAATGGACTTCAAAAAGTGAACTGGAATGAACGCCGGTTTGGGAATGAGAGAGGTGGACAGGCAGAGAGAGGCTCGCAAAGGCCGAGCCCTGGACGTGTCCGGAGCGCACGGACCCGCGTGCCTTTCGCTCTCCTCTGCAGGGCCCCGTGGACAAGGCAATGCAAAGGGCACCTGGGCCATACCCACCGCTGGGTGCAGCAGCCCGCCAGGCGCGGGGCCGGGATGAGGCGGCGAGTGGAGGCAGCAGGAGAAGTGCGAGGAGCAGGCGGCAGGGCGGCGCGCGGGCCGGGGCGCGGATGGGCGCCGGGCCGGCGGGGCCGCCGCGGGAGCAGCTGGAGGCTCTGGGGAGGCTGCAGCCCTCCACGGGCGGCCGCCCGGAGCTGTTGCCGGGTGGCTTCATGGCTCATAGCTCCCGGGCGCCGCTCGGTGTGGCCAGCGAGAGCGCCGGGCTAGGCTGCGGGCAAGGTTGCGGGCGGAGCCGGTCACGCCGGCTCGGCGCGCATGGTGCGGCCGCGGACAAGGGGGTCGGAGCTCGGGGCTAGGGGCTGGGCGGCGCCCCCCTGCCCTGCTCGCCTCTCAGCCCCTCCCGGGGTGGCTGCTGAAGAGTCCGGGGGTCCCAGTCGCTCCGCCAACTTGGAGACTCCCCAGATGCTCCTCCCTCCCTGCGGCGGGCGCGGCAGCTCCAGTGACTGCGGGGGCTGCCGCTGGGGCTGAGGATGCTGAGGCGGCGAGCGGGAGCGAGCGGCGCGGGCGTGCGCCCCGCCCTCGAGAGCGCGCCCGAGCGCGGCTTCGCGTCCTGATGCTGATGCTGTTGCCTGGCACGGGACGCACTGCGCATGCTTTATTGTGGAAGAGAAAGGAGAGAGGGAAAAAAAGGGAGCAGAGTGATGCAGCATCAGAGGTGACGGTGGCACCTCCAGAGTTGGGGGCGGGGGAGAGAGGAAGCTGGCAGTCAGGGATTAGCCAGAGGGGAAGAAAGAAGAGTGTGGGGATTTCCAGGACAGAATGATCTGGAGGAAACAGCCAGCCAGAGAAATCGGCCTGCCTTTTCCACCACCCCAGACCTTATATATCCCCTCCTGTTCCAACCGCCACCTTCTCCGGTAAAACTTAGGCCAAGCATTTCCCTCTTCGTCCTTTATTTATTTCCTTCCTGCAAATATATTGATATATAAAGGATTGCAGCCGGGGAGGTAAAAATAGCACTGATCCTCATTCAGTTCGCGGGCAGCGCGGGGAACGAGGGCTGGGAAGCACTTTGGCGCGTGGCGGGCTCGCTAGCCAGATGACGCCCTGCGGCCTTGCAGAGCTCAGGCGCAGGGATCCCCCGAGCTGGGCCCTCCGCCCTGGACTCTGTCGCCCGGGCCTCTGTCGCCCGGGCCTCTGTCGCCCGGGCTTGTGCCCAGGGCCTTTGCGGAAAGCAGATGGAGCTCAAAAGTTCAGAAAGGATGACTGGACGTGTTCCAGAAGGATTTAGAAATTCTGGCGGGGAAGAAACAGGGAGATGAGAAACCGAGTGTGTGGCAGCTATCATGGGAAATCCAGCATTTGTCAAGCCGGTGGGCGGGCGTGCATCGGAGAGGGCACATTGCAGATTTTGAGATCTGGTCCTGACTTGTGCAGAGAAAGAAAGATTTTTCTCTCACTGCTGTAAAAAATGAAGAAAAAAAAATCCCTGAATTGGGTGGATCAGCGGCAACTAAATACGATGGTTTCACATTAGGGCCTGTGGCATATTTCTGCCCCCAAACTCCCATAATGCAAGCATTCATTTGTTCGCCCTCCCAATGACAGTCTGAGTAATAACAATGTTGTCTTTCTCCGTTATGTGGATTTAAAATGGAGACAATACTGTCTACTTTGGGGGATCAAGAATCTCACAATAAAGAGAAAGGATGTGGGTATAATGCACCACAGCAATGACAGGACTCGGTGTTGTTAGCTGTCTTCTCCACCCCCAGTTAACAGAGGAAAGGGGAAGAGAGAAAGACGAGACAGACACACACATACAGAGACCAGAGATCTCAGAATTGTTAGAGAATTAAACACTAATATTAGCTCTTCCTCTTTGTATCAGAGCTAGGATATCAATTTGTTATCACACATTTATTAATGTGAACTTGTCATTGATGCTAGCTCCCCCAAATGTGGGCAGCAACAGTTTTCCTTTTGGCTCAGTTTGTGTCCCTAGAAGCTAGCGTGGTGTTTGTGGCACAGAGAAGTCTCTCAAAATATGTCATGAATGAATAGACCAGCGGTGGTACCAGTAGCAGGAGGCACGTGGGGCAAACGTGAACATGCCCACCTCCCCATCATTCCTACTTGCAGCTCAGTGCTCTTGGGGGCGTCTCCCTCAAGACAAGCATGTCCTGGCTAGGTTTTCCCAATTTATGTTTGATATAATGATATAATCCTGGAAAAGGGCTTGGGGGGAAAAGGAGGTGGACAAGGAATGAGAAGGGGAAAGGAAATGAAAGGCAAAAGATGCCCATATGCAAAGTTCTTTAAAAGGCATCTCTTGCAACTGAGTAACAACCTCTCAAAGCTTCTTCCAATAAATAAAGCCATGAGTTACCCAGACCACCTGCATACCAACCAGTCAGCAGCCACCATCCCATGCACTTGGGAAACAGAATAAGGACTGAATTCCATTTCTAGTAAGGAGCAGAAGTATTTGCAAAAAAAAACAACAAAAATAAGATGTTGTCTTTTACACTGTAATCCAAAAACTGCATTTATTTACAGAACTTTAATGTTTACAGACTCGACCGGAGCCTAGATAATGTATTAGTAAATGAGATAGTGAGTCAGAGAATGAGTAAATCACTCAGAAAAGAATGTACAAGAAGTTTGGCCCTTAAACCATATATTTAAGGGGAGGTTAAGAACAGAATCAAATATTCTTTGAGCAGTTAATTTGTTCGATTTAGTAATAGTCTCATTAGGTAGCTTGGAATGTTTATTGTTAGAGAGTCTGGTTCTAAATAGTCTCCTCTGTGCTTATAATATTTAGAAATTTTGTCCATCATCATCTACTGCTTTGCTCTATATTCATGTCTGTGCATATCATCTCTCCCCTGTCAAAAAACACTGAGTCTTAAGCTGAGTCTCATTCATCCCTGATCTGTAGAGCCTAGCATTGTACCCAGAATGGAGTCAGCATTTGATAAATGTGTATTGGGTAGAGGGGCACTCACAGGTAGGAGGGAGGGATTCAGCAAGCTGGAGTGGAATGAAGGAAGGAATGTACCAGAAGTTTGGGTGCTGTAATAGCTCTGGTTAGACATGTGTGCTGGATCCCAAGAGCATCAGGGACCATTGGAGTGGCCTGGTGAACTTAGTAGATGCGAAAAACTGCTGTAGTCGTAGGTGAAAGGAAGTGGTCAGAAGGTCCATGGGAAGAAAATTACAGCAAGCAATGTGGATACTAACTGAACACAAGGAAGGGTGTGTGCAAGCAGCGTCCACAAAGGGTAGCTGTGCTGCTCCCAAGAGTGGTTCAGCTGGGCCAGTGAGGGAAGACACCAGAAGTCCTCTCTTTGCTTTCGTTTGTTGCAGGGGGCAGACCGGACCTGCCTTGAAACCAGTGAGGAAACTGGGCCTGCACAAGAGCAAGTAAAAGGGTAGAAATATTAGATTTGGAAGGCATCTGCCTCAACAGGGCTGAAATTCTGGGAGAGAAGGTAGAACAAAGGATCACAGAAGAGGGGCCTTGGAAGATGAAAGCAGGTGAAAAAGTAGGGCAATGTAGCAAAGCAGCTTCACAACAGCAATTAGAATGGAAAAATCATTTGACCAAAAAGCCAAGGTCAAAGAAGGGGTGCAGCAAATTGGTGGATGGCGATGATGCTGAGGAGTGGTCTGGGGGAGTGAGAGCAACTGCACCAACAAGGGTCAAAGGGCGGCAGCTCTGACTCCAGGGCGGCTCCATCCAGAGAGCTGGCTGGGAGCAGAGAATTCCGTTACAGACTCTGCTAGAGGAGGTTCTTCATTCTCTTTTTAGACTGGCTGTGAAGACTGATTTTACAAGTGAAAATTAATGCCTCCAAGGGAAAAAGTGGGATGAGAAAAACAACTTTTGTTTCTCTGACTTGCTGCGTAGGCATTTTACAGTATGATTACCCTGCTCACACTCAAGGGTCTGAACAATTTGGATAAGGACGTGACTTTAGGATTCCTGCCTCAAGTGCGCATTGTGCTTTTCCTGGGCACCTCTTCACATAGCTACTTAGAGTTAAGCCCGTGAAAAGTCAGTGACCTCCGCCCCAACCTTCTTATAAGTGATAGTTGCTTGCTGCCCTCTTTATCCCCTGCTCACTGGTGACCTGGGACAGAGGATTGCCCTTCCCCCAGCTCATGACTTCCCACCCCCAGCTTCTGGGATCTGTAAGTAATAAATCTTGTGACTCTGCTTCCTTTGTGTGGGTGTATTGAAACTGTGCCTTCAATCCAAATGACCCTATGGATTACACTTCACCAAAGTGGGATCTCAGATGCTGAGAGGGCTACCTGCCTGCCCATGTGGGTGACTTGTGCGCCCCCCCCCAACCTTTCAGCGGGTCATAATCTGCATGTTCTTCGTTCAGTCCCCCAGCTCCGGCTTCTCAACACAAGACAGCGTACTTTTTGGTAAGAGCCAAAAATAAGTGAGCTCTATTATTTGTACTTTCCACATTGTTCTGGGGTCAGCAAACATTTTCTCTAAAGAGTCATATAGTAAATATTTTAGACCTTGTGTGCCATATGGTTTCTGACGCATATTCTTGGTAATTTTTTTACACTTTAAAAAATGTAAAAATCATGCAGCCTGCAGGCCCTAGTTTGTCAATCTACCATTTTTAACTATATATATATATTTATATTGACTTAAGGTTAAACTTTTTTATCAACTGCATTAATATGCTTGTGAGCAGAAAAGCATGTGCAACAGTATACATAGCTCTAACTCCAAAAGAGCTAGCTCTTCACTGAACTTTACTATTTGTTTAATCAGTAATTGTTTATTCCTTAATAACATTCAGCACTTGAAGGGATTCCTAAAGAAAGAAGCATTCCTCCATTTCGAGCTCATTTCCAGACTTAGACAACAGAGGGAAATGTCAGAAATCATTTGCCAAAAAAATACAGATACAGAAAAGATTCCAGACTTTTTTTTTTTTTTTTTTTTTTTGCCAAGATGTATTTTCTGGTGAGCAGAGAGATGCCGAATGAAGGCTACAGTCATGACAGGTCAGAGGATGGAGTAACACACCCAGTGACAGCCCTTCCTGGAGCCCATCACTATAAGTGCCCTGCGTTTGTGTTCCTCAAACTCAATCCTGAAGAGTGGCTGCAAGGCAGCCAGTATCAGAGCTGAACAGGCAGCCTTGAAGTTCTTGAAAAATAAGTCTGCAAGTCTATGTTAAATACACCTGCTCATTCTGAGGGACAGACAGCAGTGGGCCAATTTCAGAAGTCAAGGTGTGAATTTACTCAACACTACTGAGCAAAGCAAAAGTATTTATTACCAAAACTGCAATGATCACAGACATATTTCTTTTTTTTTTTTTTTTTGGCCACATTGAGTCTTCGTTGCTGCACGCGGGCTTTCTCTAGTTGCGGTGAGCGGCGGCTACTCTTCACTGCAGTGCGCGGGCTTCTCATTGCGGTGGCTTCTCTTGTTGCGGAGCACAGGCTCTAGGTGCACAGGCTTCAGTAGTTGTGGCTCACGGGCTCAGTAGTTGTGGCTCGCGGGCTCTAGAGCGCAGGCTCGTAGTTGTGGCACACGGGCTTAGTTGCTCCATGGAATGTGGGATCTTCCCAGACCAGGGCTCGAACCCATGTCCCCTGCATTGGCAGGAGGATTCTTAACCACTGCACCACCAGGGAAGTCTGACATATTTCTAAAAGAATAGTTGAACAGACAAAAATGTGTCATAGTGTCAAAGCGTGAAAATATCTGAAGAAAGATAACCACTGGAGACACGTAAAATTTAGTTCTTGAGGGATATTATGTTAAACGAAGGTTAAGTAGGAACAGGATACATTTTTAAAACAGCTGATTTTTCTCCCCACTATGCAAACATTTGGCTAGTTTATCCCAGTTTGGTGCACTTACAAGCTGTAGTACAAAGGGATAAACAAGCATGTCGTGATGACTTGTGGTGATGATCTATGCTATGCAAAACTTGGAAGAATTGTGTTTATTGAGAATAATCACTGAGGCAACACATCATTATTAACCCTCTCAGGGTCACAGAGCAGCACTTGGAGTTTCTGCAGAAGTAAATTGCCATGTACTAATTGGGGAAGGAAGTCCTCAACTACTTTTAGAGACTGCAAGTAAATTTTATATAAAAGGTTAGAATCCCATCAGCAGAATTAATATAAGTGCTAATCCCTAGCATTTGCATAACAATAGTTAAACCCTTTAATAAAGCCTGCTTTAATCATTACTATGCGTTTACACATCACAAAGTGCTTTTTATCTGTTTTATTTTATTAGATCTTCAATTCTGTCACACAGGGAAGACAGTTATTGCTATTCTTTTTAGGAGCTCCCTCTTGGATGCAAGGACACTAAGGCCCCCTGGTTTCTGCAGTGATCCTCAATCCTGGCTGCACATTCTAATCACCTGGAAAGCTTTAACAATCTATTGAAGGCTGAGTATTTAGAATCTTCAAGACTGGAATCCAACATCAGTGTTTTACAATTCCTCCCAGTCTAACTGAATGTGAAGCAGACTTAAGATACACTAGGTAGAGGGATTTCCCAAGATCACACACCAGAGCAAGACATCAAGAACTCGAATTGGAACCCTGAATTCAAGTCCTGCACTGTTCCCAAGGTCTTCTTCCCTATTTCTGCTTTTATAACATGTTAACCCTGAACGAGGAAAGCTTAAAAAATTAGCTTAGTACAGTTGCTGCCAAATCTAAGAAAATACAGAATTAGAAAACATTTGAGACAGAAGTTACCTTTGAAGTCATCTAGGAGTTCAAACCCATTGTTGTAGAAACAAAGTTGCAGACCTTATTGCCCAAGGTCACACCAATCTGTGGTGACTTGGGACCGGATTCAGAGTCCCCTCTTCCAGGCTTTCCAGTACTTTCCATTGTACTTTGTAAATAGTTTGTTTTTTAAAAATTGACTTGCAAAAATCCTGGTCAGTCTGCAATGTAATTCATTTCCAGTCTTCCACTTGACAGTGCTATGTAAAGATAAAGAAGGACATAGCTACGAGGTCTAGGTCCCAACATCATCAGTTCCTCTAAGCCCAGTTCCATAGCTTGGCAGCATAACTATGGAGAGAAGTGCCACACATCTTTGGAGGTAATTCATTCAAATAAAATACCTATTGTTCTCCTACTTCTCTTGTCTTTTGTGTCTCAAATATTTCCAAGGGTCAATTTTCTCATCCAATGAGTTTCTTGTAATACCCTCAGTATATCCTAAGAATTCAACAACTGCAGCATCTTAAATCATGTTTTAGGAAGTGCCAAACTTGGTGAGAAACAAAAAAGAATACAGGAAATAATAACAAACAAAATAATAACAATTATAACAAAGAGAAGGGGGAGGAAGAAAAGATTATTTATGCAGCACCTGCAAGATGTGCTAGATACCATGTTAAGCACTTTACCTGAATGATCTCATTTAATCCTCATGCAGTTCTATGAAGGAGCCACTATCCCATTTTGACTGATGAGGGAACTGAGGCTTGTAGAAGTCAAATAATTTATCCAGGTTCGTATGAAGCAGGACTGGGTCAGGAAGCATGTTTGCCTAACTCCAAAGAATAAACTCCCAACCACCACATAATGACTCACAAACCCTATCAATTTATCAAGTGTAGTAATCAAATTCACCAAAAAATTACTAAAATTCTATCCTCTACCCATTCCACACTTAATTAGAAATTTATTTTGTTTGAAACTGGAGCTGAAAAACACTGATGCTGTATAATTTATTTGGCCACAGCCCCAAAACAAAACACTTAAAACGATCTGAAATTTTCTTCAAAAGCATTTTGAAATCATGGCACTTGGCTATAAATAGAATTTTAAATTTTATTTTTGTCTGTTTAAAACCACAGACACATTGACTCATGCACAAAATGTTCTGAATTATGTTCCTTACTTCACATTAGAGACTTTTGAATACAGCCATTCTATACAATTATTTGTATAACTCTAAAACAAAACCCAATTATGGTCCAGATATTTGTTTCTTACATTGAAATAGCATTCCACAAGAGAGGGCCAAGATCCTCCCTTACCAGAGAATTTAGTTTTTTCTAAATTTTAAATTAACCAAAATAGCCACCTATTCACTTTAGTTTAATTATAATTATAACTAGCAACATTTATTAATCTACCTCTATCAATTAATATTAGCTTTTGCCAGCATATTAGCATGTTCAGATTTCTAATGACATAACAAAGAAAGCTTAAACCCTGATCAGCATTCATTAAATATTTTTATCCTTTCGTTGTTCTGAGGCAAAAAGAATGGCTAACACATAGCTCCTTAGATCATATAATTTGCTTTTGCACAATTCTGTCATTTACTATATTGCAGCACATACATTAAAACTGAACTAGCTATATTATTCCTGTTAGATTGTCATGGTATTAGACTATTCATGTCATGGATATAGACGTGACTTGGAGATAGAAAACAAATGATAGAGACAGACAATCACTTCTCTAGAAGAAAAAGATAAACTCTAGCCTTCTCCAGAATCCAATTCTAAGACTTTGTGTTTGTTATTTTGATAAATTATCTGAGAGATAGATTGCATGCTGAAAATGCCATTGCAGAAAACATGAAGTTTTTCCATGTAATAAATTGTTTGGATGAACTGAGATAAACTGTAAACAAAATGTTTTGAAGCTGTGTGACCTGGCCAAAAAAAACTAAGGAAGGAATTTCAATGTCAACAAGTAAGTTTTGGAAAAACTAATCTAAACTATTTGTATATCTAAATAGCTATACATCCCACTTTCAAATATCATGGCACACATAGCTTATTATCCATATCACAGCTGGCAATAACACACACACACACACACACACACACACTCCTTCACACCAACATGGGAAACAGACTGTGGAGTTCACTGTCCTTGAACAAAACAACTTTATTTTAAAATGCCAACAAAACAATATTGATAACCAAATAGAAAATATGATCAAAATTACACCAAACTGTGATGCACAAACCCTATAAATAAATTGGACATGATCCAGGAGTATTTCTGTTTGCTATGGCAAAATGTTAAAAACAACAACACTAGCAACAAGATACAAGCATACCTCATTTTACTGCACTTTGCTTTATTGTGCTTCACAGATGTGGCATTTTTTTACAGATCGAAAATTTGTGGCAACTCTGCATCAAGCAAGTTATCAGTGCCATTTTTAAGTAAGAGAGGCTCTTACTCTCTTTAATTCTGCGAAAGCTGAGAGATGTAAGGAAACTGCAGAAGAAGAGTTTGAAGCAAGCAGAGGTTGGTTCATAAGATTTAAGGGAAGAAGACATCTCCATAACATAAAAGTGCAAGGGCAAGCAGCAAGTGCTGATATAGGGACTTCCCGGGTGGCGCAGTGGTTAAGAAGCCCCCTGCCAATGCAAGGGACACGGGTTCAAGTCCTGGTCTAGGAAGATCCCGCATGCCTCGGAGCAACTCAGCCCATGTGCCACAACTACCGAGCCTGTGCTCTAGAGCCCGTGAGCCACAACTACTGAGCCCACGTGCCACAACTACTGAAGCCCACACACCTAGACCCTGTGCTCCACAACAAGAGAAGTCACCACAACGAGAAGCCCACGCACCACAACAAAGAGTAGCCCCCACTAGCCACAACTAGAGGAAGCCCACGTGCAGCAACAAAGACCCAACACAGCCCAAAAAATAAATAATTTTTTTAAAAAGTGCTGATGTAGAAGCTGCAGCAAGTTATCCAGAAGATCTAACTAAGATAATTAATGAAGGTGGCTACACTAAACAACAGATTTTCAATGTAGATGAAACAGCTTTATACTGGAAGAATATGCCACCTAGGACTTTCATAGCTAGAGAGAAGTCAATGCTTGGCTTCAAAAGACAGGCTGTCTCTCTTGTTAGAGGTTAATGCAGCTGGTGACTTTAACTGAAGCCAATGCCCATTTACCATTCTAAAGATCCTAAGTCCCTTAAGAATTATCCTAAATCTACTCTGCTTGTGCTCTCCAAATGGGAGAACAAAGGATGGCAGCACATCTGTTTACAACACAGTTTACTGAATATTTTAGGCCCACCATTGAGACCTGCTGCTCAGAAAAAAAAGATTCCTTACAGTTCATTGGCAATGAACCTAGTCACCAAGAGCTCTTATGGGGATGTACAAGGTTACAGATTAATGTTGTTTTCATACCTGCTAACACAACATCCATTCTGCAACCCATGGATCAGGGAGTAATTTAGACTTTCAAGTCTTATTATTTGAGAAATACAAGGCCATAGCTGCTAGAGACAATGATTCCTCTGATGGATCTAGGCAAAGTCAGTTGAAATCCTTCTAGAAGAGATTCACCATTCTAGTTATTAAGAATATTGATGATTCCTGGGAAGAGGTCAACATATTAACATTAACAGGGGTTTGGAAGAAGTTGATTATAACCTGTAAGGATGACTTTGAGGGGTTCAAGACTTCATTGGAGGAAGTAATTGCAGATGTGGTGGAAATAGCAAGAGAACTAGAATTAGAAGTGGAGTCTAAAGATGTGACTGCATTGCTGCAATCTCATGATAAAACTTTAACGGATGAAAAGTTGTTTCTTATGGATGAGCAAAGAAAGTGGTTTCTTGAGATGGAAGCTACTCCTGGTGAAGGTGCTGTGAAGATTGTTGAAATGACAACAAAGGATTTAGAATATTACATAAACTTAGTTGATAAAGCAGTAGCAGGATTTGAGAGGATTGACTCCAATTTTGAAAGAATTTCCACTGTGGGTAAAATACCATCAAACAGCACTGCACGCTACAGAGAAATTTTTCGTGAAAAGAAGAGATCATCGATGTGGCACACTTCATTATTGCCTTACTTTAAGAAACTGCCACAGCCAGCCCAGCCTTCAGCATCCACCATCCTGATTATTCAGCAGCCATCAACATCGAGGCAAAAGTCTCCACCAGCAAAAAGATTTCCACTCGCTGAAGGTTGATATGATGGTTAACATTTTTTTAGCAATAAAATATTTTTTAATTAAGTTGTGTATGTTGTTTGGTGGGGTTTTTTTTGACATAGTGCTTTTGTACACTTAAGAGACTGAAGTGTAGTGTAAACATAGCTTTTATATGCACCGGGAAGCCAAAAATTTCATGTGACTTGCTTTACTGCAATACGCGCTTTGTTGTGGTGGTCTGGAACTGAACCCACAATATCTCCGAGGTATGCCTGTATTTTTACAACATTTTATTTTGAAAGGTACGCAGTAATATCTGTTAAAATTAAATGTTCTGGGAGGGTTTTAGTGCTTTTTAACATTTTGTAATTTTGTTTAACATTTTGTAATTTAAATAGATGTAGCGTGCACTCGAAACAAAAAACTTCGTGTGACTCGCTTTACTGTAACATTCGCTTTATTGCGGTGATCTAAAACCTAACCGCAATATCTCGGAGCTCTGCCTGTAGTGCAACTGACATGGAGCTGGGCTGCCCAGACGCCACTTAAGAAAGGACTTGTTGCCCCAGCTGCTGGGAGTGGTGTCAGCAGACAGCCCTTAGATGTCAGCCCTTTTAGGGATTGCTTCAGTAGCAGAGAGTAATGCCATTCCCAGGGGTGCTCAGGGTCACACCATCCCCTGAGTGATCCACATGCAATAACAGGCAGGGATATAAAAGCCTGCCCATTTTGGCTCGCACTGCCAGCTGCAGCAGATGAAAATACAATACAGCCAGCTAAATTTGAATTTCAGATAGACAATGAATAATCTTTTAGTAGAAGTATGTCCCATTCGAATTTGAATCTGAAATTCAAATCTAACTGTGTGTCCTGTATTTTATCTGGCAGCCATAATTTACCCTAACGCAGTAAAACTCTGATGAGCCATTTTCACTCCACAGCCCCCTGTGGGGTGTGCCAACGCAGCTCTTAGGTCAGCTCTCCTCCCTTTGCCTCCCTCCCCCACCCTTCGACAGGGCATTGATCCCAATGCCTTTCCATAAAAAACATCCTGTATGCCAAACTCCATCTTCGAGTCTGCTTCCCAGAGACCCCAACCTGCAACAGAATGCAACAACTATCTGTTCTGCCCAACTTTTGAAAGATGCAGATCATAAAAATAATACCACAAAAGTTCTCCTAAGTCTAAAATGACAAGAAAATAATTACTAAGTAAATGTTTAACTGATGGTTACATTTTTTAAGTTTTAAAAAATATTTATTTACTCTTTTAGAATCATATTAATAATCCATTACATGTCAAAAGAAATAGTATATTTTTATAAAAATAGCTATTTCCAAAATAAAATAGTGTAGTGAGAAGAGTGGATCTCTTTTCATTTTACATTTTTGCAACTTGCATTCTTGTTGGTCTTTTGAGAAGATTGTTGGATTTTCATGTCTGTTTCTGCATTTAATTTATTATGGTTAAAGGATATGAAAAAATTCAGCCTCACACAAACATATATGAGTATTTTTAATAATCCTTTCAGATAATTATGGATTTTCGTCTTTGATGCTAAACTAAAACTACAAGAGTGTTGGTTTCTGAAAGTTTAGTTGCAATGTAGGACCTAAAACCCTGTCATTGAATATTTTTGTACTCTGTTTCATTAAAATACATAGGTCTGTCTTGCACACTTAATTGATGGTTATTTTAACCAGCATATTCACTTTAGGTGGGTTGTATCTATGATAAAGGAGAGCTAGAATTTTTCCAAACTTTATATAAACTATGCTATATTTGAGCCCTTGTGTAATCAACACATATAAACGTTCCTTTCCATTTTATAGGACTTAATTTTATTACCTTTTAAAGAGGAAATACTGTAGTTAATCTTTGATTTGTTTAATATGGTATTTCATGTTTTAGGTGAAGAAGGCAACCCTCAATTATAACATTATTCTTTGGGGAGTACACAATCCATTTTGTGGTGATTTGCTATATTGAAGGGCTTACAGAAAATGCATTTTAGCAAAAACCAGGAACTGCTAAGAGCAGCAGAAAGGCAGTACAGTACAGTGGCAGGAGCATGCAATTTATGATTGGAAGTCATGTCTCATCACAGTGTTATGAGGAATTTTAAAAGGTGTATACATGCAATCACTAGATAAACTCTAACATACTGCAAACTTGTCAATTATCATATTTTGGAATTTACACTTAGTTAAATGTTTGTGGTTGATATAAATTATTAAAGCAAGGGGACTTCCCTGGTGGTCCAGTAGTTAAGATTCCATACTTCCAGTGCAGGGGGCACGGGTTTGATCCCTGGTCAGGGAATTAATATCGCACATGCCGCGTGGTGTGGCCAAAAAATAAACAAATAAATAAATAAAGATGCAGGTTTGACAATCCAGTTCTTCTCTAACATCAACATAATGTTTATTAAAAAAAATTATTAAAGGGAAGTAACAGGTTGACATATGGCTCTGATATTTGATATTTATGTCATGGAAGAAAAAGAGGCTTTATTGTAGCATGAGTCTTGGGACAGACCATGGGCTTTAGTTTGGTGATACCCAAGAATATATATGTTCTATTTCATTTTCTGGGACATATCCCAGAGATGGGGCAACATTTGTGAGTTAAAAGCCACCCTATGAGGTAAAGTGCTGCATATATATGTTGTATCGTAGTGGTTTTATCATTATTAATATACATTTTCCTTAGTATCTAGGGTTTCTTTTCCTTTTGTCATAATATCAAGTGTTCATCAATTTATCAGCTCTCTGTCAATAATTATAAAGAAATGAGGGGCTTCCCTGGTGGCGCAGTGGTTGAGAGTCCGCCTGCTGATGCAGGGGACACGGGTTCGTGCCCCGGTCTGGGAGGATCCCACATGCCGCGGAGCGGCTGGGCCCGTGAGCCATGGCCGCTGGGCCTGCGCGTCCAGAGACTGTGCTCCGCAAGGGGAGAGGCCACAGCGGTGAGAGGCCCGCGTACCGCAAAAAAAAAAAAAGAAATGAGATACAAGCCATGGTCAGTCAACAAGATGAGGCAAACACAAAATTAACCCACCTCCAGGCCAGAACCAAATTATCCGTAAAGGTGACAACAGTAACCAGAATCCCTACCTGACAAAGTTTCTCCTGCACCCACTCTGTAATGCACCCACACTTTGCTCTGTCCCTCTCCTGCCAGTCCCTCCTCTGCCCCTGATGCCCCCTTGACCATCTGGCCTCCCCTTGTTTCTATCCCCTGACATCCTTTGCATCTCTTCCTAGCTTCTCTAGAATCATTCCCTGCCTTATCTACTTCCTCGTGGATCAGGTTTCTTTGTGCTGACTATGGACTATATAACCACTGTGTCATGGCTTTGGAATCACTTCTCAAAAATTAAGCCATGCTGGGCTTCCCTGGTGGCACAGTGGTTGAGAGTCCACCTGCCGATGCAGGGGACACGGGTTCGTGCCCCAGTCCAGGAAGATCCCACATGCCGTGGAATGCCTGGGCCCGTGAGCCATGGTCGCTGAGCGTGCACGTCCGGAGCCTGCGCTCCACAATGGGAGAGGCCACAATAGTGAGAGACCCGCGTACTGAAAAAAAAAAAAAAAATTAAGCCATGCTTAGCAGTCCAACAGGCCAACCAGGAACCACATAGGGTGCTGTGAGGCCTTGTTAAATAGTGACTTGGGAGGGCAAGCTGGGACAATGCACCTACAGCAAGTATTCAGGGGAGCCCCCATTCTCAGTGATGGAGCACTGCGAGGGAGAAGTAGTGCCTCTAGCAAATTCGGCCACGTCCCTACTTGCGTGGACTCAGACCTTTCTACAGATCCTGGTCACCATTTTTATGCTTAATGCCAGTTGAAAACCTCACATAGTTGCTCTAAAGCAAAAAAAAAAATATTACCAGACAATGAAAATGAAATAATGAGATGAAAAAATGATAACGAAATAGCATATCACAGGAGGAAACTGGTCTTATTTAAAATGAGATTAAGTTATACATAACTGGCCAAAGAACTTGGAATCAGAGAAGCTGTGAGTCAAGAGCTATTGAATTCATTTTCCCTCTCAGTGTAGAAATTCCCAATACAACAACTGTTGAAAAGTCAAATGCCTACATAGGGACCAGGCAGGTAATGAGAAAAGTAGATGCCATACAATAAGGCATGGTGAGGACTGTGGCAAACAGTAAAGCACACGCCTTGTCTACATGGGGAAGACCTTACAGAGCTCTGTCCAACTGTTGTCTTCAGGTAGGTCCAGTAGTGCTAGTTCAAGAAGAACTTGAAATCCAGAATTTTGGTGACTTTTTTAAATTATTAAATATTAACTGCTTATTCAAATGTTTTAAAACACCACCTGAAGTCAAAGAAAACATGAAAGTAGACCAGACGTGACTCACAGTGGTGACTTTTTCCCTATGAAAAACCTGACTGAGAGCCTAATACACATTTCAACACCTCTAATCCTGACCTCTTCCTTATACTGAACCAAAGTTTTCAATATTAGCATAACTTCCACTCTAGATTATATAACTGTATCCTCTGGATCAACACAGGATAACCTTGTTCCTGTATTTCCTTTTCATTCTTGAAGTATGTCTTCCAAAAACAAAATGCCTAAGCCTTAATTACTTCTTTCATTTTCTAACATCCAGTCCCTCTTTGCTCTCCAAACTTTTTTATTTATTTATTACTGAGTTGTGCTCTTCTTTAAATTGTTTTCATCTTGCTCCTTCTCAAGTACCTACAGTGACTCCCTATTGCCCTTTATTTCAAGAGCCTCCATGACCTGACTCACAGTTACCGATATATATCTCCCAGTTTCTATCTTCTGCTCTAACATAGCATTAGCAGAAAATGATTCTTCCATTCCTGATGTTGCTTTCCAAGGGAGTGGAAGTCCACTGCATTCTGCTCCTGGCTTCTCTCTGTCCCTTCCTGTCTCCACCTCTGGGATACAGAAGTGATTTGTCTGCTGAGTAAATTTGAGGTGAATAAACTGGGCATGTGCAGATCAGCTTTCCTTTTTCCTACTGGGACTGAGCTACCTACAGAGGACAGAAGTCCTCCATCAGAATAGAGTGATGTTTTGGCCTCCAGCCTTCTTTCGATTTGTACAGAATCTGGTTAGAGAACTGGGGAACTATTAATTGGGCCCTCTAAAAAATATAAGCCACCATATTCCTTCTCACCTCAGAAGATTCGGAAATGCCACAGATCATTACAACTGAAAGGAACCTCGGAGAATATTTAGTTCAGAATCATCATGTATCAGAGGTAGAAAAAGTAAGTCCCGGAGAGTTTCAGTAACTTGCCCCCAAACTAGCTAGTTAGTAGTAGGCATTAGTTTTACGTTGATAACAGCAATAAAGTTCCTTATTTTTTCATTCTAAATGCAACCATTAGGCGATACTTGATAAGAGTTTTCAAAGTAGAAGATTAAATAAGGCTAAGTCAGAGAAGGATCTAATTAGCATGCAAGGAAAAAAATCTTTGGCAAAAATATCAGTGAGACTAAAACAGACTCATTGTAAGCTTGAAAAAGACCCCATTCAACTCTGTTTTCATAATCTAGTCTGCAGTCACTGGTAGACTTGAGGATGGCAGTTAAATTTTGACATTTTCTGTACCCTGTCCATCCCAAACAACTCCAGCTAAGTCCGTTTTCAAATTTAAAGCATTTCTAGAAACAAGACACTGTTTAACATAAAGACAATAAAAAATATGATGTCTCCTTTTTGTCTTTTTCATCTTCAACATGTTCTACTAAGATTCGTTTGTATTAGTGACAGATAGCAAAAAAAGGACACAGTCTTCTGCACATGGTCAGGGAGACTATCCTTCTACTGATCTATGTTGACATGAACTAGCAATATGGCTGACATTTCCCCTCCTTGGAAGTGAATTTTGCCCCGTTACTGAAATACCTTCCTTGCGCTTCACAAATCTGACACTGTGAGCCTCAGGAAGCCAAATCATCAAAGTACTGGCTGGCACTATCTCTAGTGGGCTAGAAAATGAGCAGTTCTGTGTTTCTAAGGACTCTGGCTATTTAGGGTGAAAACAGAAAGGACCCAAGGGAGCTATCAAGATGCAAAATCATTCAAACAGTGAAATTTATTTTTTTTTCTGTTCTTCAGACTACAATCTGCCAATCACTTTGGATTTTAATGTGCTGGGAATTAAAAAATTACTATAAAGCAGTGTTTTAGCTGGTAATGAATTATCAGTTTTAAACTAAGACTTTTTTTTCTAATGGAGCATTTAGTGAATCAGAGAAACTATTCGCCAAGAAGCCTCCTTCTCCTCATCCCACCCTGAGGCCATAACCCCAGTCACTCACTCTACCATAAACACAAAGGTCCATTGATACAGTAGAAGATCCTTTGAAACCCATCCAAACACTTCTCTCTATTCCCTCTACTCACACATCTCTAATATTAAGGTAAAAAATAGAAAGCACATACAGATAAATAAATGTCAGAGGCCAATGGAGTAAAATATAATGAAAGATGGACACTGGCACAGAGGGTGCTAGCTGCTCACCAACTAACACATAGCAATCTAATCTTTCTCTTTGCTGGGCACATAGCAAAACTACATTTCCCAGCCTCCCCTGCAGTTATGAGGAGCTATGTGATTGAGTTCTGGCCAACGGAATGTAGGCAGAAAAATAGAACATCACTTTCAGACACGGACCATAAAGATCTCTCCTGCGCAATCCTCTCTCTCTCTCACCTCACCCGCCAATAGAATGAAGAAGCCCCCAAGAACATAAGGACTGAAAGAGGAGAGCTGCCTAGGAACTATTTGTCCAGGAACACCTATGTTGAATTATTGCATGAGCAAAAACCAAACTTTTATTATGTTAAGCCACTGAAATGTTGGGATTGTTTGTTTTAGCAGTTAGTCTACCCTGACTAAAAAAGATATGATTATATGAATTTAAGCAACTATAAAAAGAGGCATCTACATAGAGAAATTCACCTATTTTTCATATTCATGATGAAAAACAGAAACTAAAAATGACAAAGTTGATGTTTTCAGCCCATTGCTAAATACTTTGAATTGCTGTTTGATTTAACAAATCACTTGTTCTATGAATACAACATCTGAAACTTTTTTGCATAACTTGGCTGCTATAAACCTGAGAACTTCACATCACTCTACAAAGGTTGTGATTTAATTTGGGTGAAGGCATCCCAGAGGATGTAATACTTCAGCTCAATCTTGAGAGATGTAAGAGTACAACAGATGATTAGTCCTAAAATAGTCCTAAAACATTAGTCTAATGTCAATATAGATCAGTGAAAAGTCCCTTTCCAACATGAAAGGGTTCTTGCAGATGAGACTAAGATCCAGAAAAGTTTGAGCTTGTCCAAGGTCACACTACTGTACTGTCGTAATTCTTAGTTTAGATAAGGAATTCCTTGGCTTCCAGTCAAGTGTTTATTATGTCACATTTTCCCCCATATCATTTCACCTAACAAAATGTTAATGTTCTCTAAATTATCTGTCATAAAGCAGTGACTGCATGCATTTTCAAATTTTCAAATATCTATCTACACACACACACACACACACACACACACACACTTAAATATAAGTAGGAAGGTTCCTAGCTGAACTAGAGCAAAACATAATACAATCATGTCTTTCATTAAGGAATAGTACCCCATTCTTGCTGTTTTCAAATAGTAAATATCTCACCACAACACTATGTGGTAGCTAGTGTTCAAAGACACCAGCCAAAGTGCATGCCTATGGTATCCATGCCTTCTTTTTTTTTTTCTTTTTTTTGCGGTGTGTGGGTCTCTCACTGTTGTGGCCTCTCCCATTGCAGAGCACAGGCTCCGGACACGCAGGCTCAGCGGCCATGGCTCACGGGCCTAGCCGCTCCGCAGCATGTGGGATCTTCCTGGACTGGGGCACGAACCCGTGTCCCCTGCATCGGCAGGTGGACTCTCAACCACTGTGCCACCAAGGAAGCCCCATACCTTCTTTATAGTCCCCTCCTACACTACCTCCAGATTTCCAGTAAAATGTGCCAGAAGTGACACAATACCAATTCTAGCCTTTAGGGGGATTGACTGCTTCTCTTTTCTCTCTCTTGGAACATTCAGTTTGGGAAGTCAAGAAACCCAATATAAGAAGTTCAGGGACTTCCCTGGCAGTCCAGTGGTTAAGACTCCATGCTCCCAATGCGGGGTCCCAGGTTCGATCCCCGGTTGGGGAACTAAGATCCCACATACCGCAACTAAGCCCACACACCACAACAAAGACCCAGAGCAACAGAAGGAAAGAAAGAAAGAAAGAAAGAAAGATCCAGCTACCCTACTAGAAAGATGATATAGAGAGGTCACACAAAGAAAAGAGTCTGAGACTACACAGAGAGGGAGCCCCAGCTGTCCAAGGATTCCAGTTACCATCTGACTGCAACCATGAGAAAGACCACAAAAAATGCCAGTAGAAGAACTGCCCAGGTGTTCCCAATCAACACACAGAGCAATGAGAGATAATAAAATAGTTGTCATTTTAAGCCACTAAGTTTTGAGGTAGTTTGTTACATATCAATAGGTGACCAAACCAGAATTTGGTACATAGAAGTAGGATGTTGCCCTAATAAAAACCTAAAATATATGGCATTGGCTTTGGGATTCAGTGGCAAGCAAAATATGGAAGGATTTCAAGGGGATAATTAGTGAAGGCTTGAAGAACACTGAAGAACTTGCTATTGGAAGCTGAGAAAATGTGGCCTGAATTATGTGCAGACCAATTAGCAAACCTGTCACCTGTAACTTGGAATGTAGAAGAGGTATCTTTGCTTTGTGGCCCAACATATGATCGGTCCTGGAGAATGTTCTGTGTGTGCTTGAGAAGAAGGTATATCCTGTGGCTGTTGGGTTAAATTTCTATATATGTCTGTTAGGGCCATTTGGTCTAAAGTATAGTCCAAGTCCAGTGTTTCCTTATTGGTTTTTGTCTGTATGTTCTATCTATTACTGAAAGTGTTGTATTAAAATCTCTTACTGTTATTGTATTGCTGTCTATTTCTCCCTTCAGTTCTGTCAATGTTTGCTTTATATATTTAGGTGCTATAATGTTGGATATATACATATTTATATTGTTGCATCTTCTTCATGAATTGACCCTTGCATAATGTAATGTCCTTCTTAGTCTCTTGTGACAGTTTTGACAAAGTATATTTTTTCTGATGTAAGTCTGACCACTCCTGCTCTCTTTTGGTTACCATTTGCATGGAATATCTTTGTCTACTCTTCACTTTCAGTCCATGTGTATCTTTAAATCTAAAGTGTGTCTCTTGTACACAACATATAGTTAGATCTTGTCTTTTTACCTATTCAGCCACTCTCTGTCTTTTGATTGGAGAATTTAATCCATTTACATTTAAAGTAACTATCAATAGATTAGGACTTGATATTGCCATTTTGTTAATCCTTTCCCTGCCCAGGGAGAAGCTGGTATTTGGGACTTTTCTTCTGCTCACTCTGCTTTGAGGAGCTCTGGTGAGTGACTGTGTACTAATCCAAGCCTTTGCCTTTGTTCTCAATGACCTTAGGAGTCTAGATTATGCCAGTCCCACCAGTGCTCTGAGGTGGGTGAGACAGATATCAGTCTCTCAGACAGCACTACAAAAAAGTTGGAATCTTGGATGTATGGCCCACCACTTTCCCACCCCAGGGAGAAGCTGAGATGTCAGATTTTTTTCATCCTCTAACTCAGTACTGAGCCAGGAGGAAGGGCTATGGTGAGTGCTTGCATGTTAATCCAAAGAGCTGCCTTTGCTTTTAATAGCCCCAACATAGGGTCTTTCCATACCAGCACTCAGATTCAGGCAAGGAAGAAACCAGTACATGGTCAGAATGTTGGACGTTCAGTCTAATCCTTTCTTTCCTTCTCCAGGGAGAAGCTGGGAGCTGGGGGTTTACTCCCAGTCATGTAGCATTGTACCAAAGGGAGAGATTATGGCAAAATGGAGCCTCAAATTCTCCTACCAGCTTCAGTACGGCTGGTTTTGCTCTTGCCTTGGTAGTAGAATCCTCTGAATTGATTTCTGGATCTCTCACAAACGCAATTGGTCCAGGAAGTGTTGTTGAATTGGTGTGTCCATGAGGGAGAGAATGATAGAAGTCTTCCTATCCCCCTTCTTGCTCTATCTTAAACATTTTTAAGTGTACACTTCAGTGGAATTAAAAACATTCACATTGTTGGGGAATAGTCTGGCAGTCCAGTGGTTAGGGCTCCGTGCTTCTACTGCAGGGGGCACAGGTTCGATCCCACATAGTCAGGGAACTAAGATCCTGCATGACAGCATGACCAAAAAAATTTTTTTTCAAATTCATGTTGTTATGCTAACTTCACTGCCATCAATCCACAGAAATCTTTTCTTCTTGTGAAACTGAAACTCTATATCTATTAAATAATAATTTACCATTCTTCCCTCTCCCCAGCTCATGGCAACCACCATTTTACTTTCCATAAAGTATCAATTAATTTGACTACTCTAGGTATTTTATATAAGTGGAATCACAGGATATTTGTTCTTTTGTGACTGGCTTATTTCATTAGAATAATGTCCTCAAGGTTCATCCATGTTGTAGCATGTGTTGTATCTCGAGTCTTTGAAAATTACAAGGAAAGCTGAATCTAAAGTCAGCAGTGGAGATGACAAACATGATTCAATTTACACATTAAAACTGTCAAAAATCTCAAAAACTGACAGTGCCAGAAAACAGAGAGAAAAAAAAAAAGAGAAAGACATGGAATAGAGGAAATGGGGATGCAACAAAGGAGAAAGGGTATGAGAATCCTCAGAATGACAATAAAGAGAGATGCCTGATGACAATGGTCCCCAGATAGAGAGGGGCACCTGGTTCACATTGAAGAAGGTCAGAGGGCTCTTGGAGAGGTTTTGTCAAGAAGAAAAATTGTTAAAAGACATAATACAGCTGAATATAATAAAAAGAGATTTAGACAGCTAGAGGAATTTGGCCTTGAATTAGTGATAGAATTAGCTGTCACATCTCCATCCATCCCCACCAACATAATGAGCTTGACTGAGAGTGGGTATGACTCAGTATGGCATTTCTTATTTTATGATTGCTATATACAATCATCTAAGAAAATAGACACATGCATGTTTTTAATTATAAAATTAGCAGGTTCATGAGAACTAAAAACAATATGCAATCCTGAATTGATCCTGGACCAAAAGACAGATCTATCTATCTATCTATCTATCTATCTATCTCATTTGGAATAATTGCCAAAATTAGAATAAGGTCCATATTATTATTAGATAATAATATTCTATCAGTGTTATTTCCTGATTTTGATAATTGTACTATGGTTATGTAAAAGAATTTCCATCTATTTTAGAAATATACACTGAACAATTTAGGGGTAAAGGAACATCTGGTCTACAGTTTATTCTCAAATAGCTCAGGAAAAAATATTTACATCTATATCTACCTTTCTAAACAGAGAGGATGCTCACAGACTTAGAGAATGAATTTATGGTTACCAGTGGGGAAGGGTGGAGGGGAGGGATAGACTTGGAATTTGGGATTGACATGTACACACTGCTATATTTAAAATAAAATGCCTTTCCATTAAAAAAAATAAAATAAAATAATTTTGCATCCAAAAACTAAATAAATAAAAAATAAACAGAGAGAATGATAAAGCAAATGTGGGAAAATGTTAACAATTAGTGAAACTGAGTAAAGGGTATATGGAAGTTCCTTGTACTAATCTTGCAACACTTCTGTAAACTTGAAATTATTTCAAAATACAAATAATAAGCAAGGCAATAGATGACAGTAATAAGTGGCTAGAAAGATGGCCAACACATTCCCCCTCAGTTCACATTCGATTCTCTAGTCCTTATATATGCTACTCCCATTTCTGTAAAATACAGTGGTCTGAACAGCTAAGAAACTCACTTAACTCAATCTAGATATCATAGGGGTTCAAATATTTAAATTGATTGGCATATTCATTGAAAAATTCTTCTAACAAGAGTTGTGAAGGAAATATTTCCTATTCTCTTTTCTTTAAGCCTATGTTCTTATCTAGTGCAGGTCAGTTAACATGTATTTCTTTTACTTTAGCCTAGAATTGACCTAGTCACTTTAGTCTTTCAAAATATAGATTAAAGGAGCCAACTATTTTATTTCCACACTGTATCAATTAGAAATGTATATGGCTTAAAGTACGTTGATAAAAGCTAATTTTCCTTATATGACAAAATGTCCAATGGTAGGTACTGCTGGCACTCGCCCAACTCAGTGTGACTGGGCTGGTATTTCTATGATTCTCTTGGGCTGGCCCTCATTCTCAAGATAGCTGTCACATTTTTCAAACATTAATTTCAAGGCAGGAGGAAAGAGGTAGGAGCAGCACTAACCACATGGCTCCTCTTCTTAGTAGACTTCCTTTTACATCTTATTTATTAGAATTGGGTCATATGGTCATCCCCAAGGAAGGGTGAGGGAGGCTGGCAAAGCAGAGAACAGAATTGTCAAAACTGGCTTCTTGGACTGTGGGCTCTACTTGGGAATTCTTCTTGCTTAAGACTGAGCACATTGCCACCCTGAATAAAATTAGGGCTCTGTTAGCAAAGAAGGAGGGAGTAGGAAGATTAGGAAGGAAACCAGAAGCATCTCCCACACCTTCCTCATGCTAGTCATCAGACTATTGGTTATAGCCTAGAAGTCCCCAAAACTGCAATTCATTCAAGTAGATGCATATTAAGACCTTCGTGTCAGTTAAGAATAGAGTCTTACAGGCAATTTTTAAAATTCAAAATCAATTTTATGAAGGGAACACACTGGTAAAGAGAAGGTAAGCTGTCAGAATAATTCTATAACTTATATGTCATCTGAATACTTGGAGCCTCTGCAGCTTATTCATCATAGTGCCTGTGTCAGAGAAGTTAGGAGAAACTTTGGAAGCCAATCTGTGGAAAGTGAGATATTTTATATTGGCTGAAAAATAGCTTTATTATTCTAGCAAACTATCCAATAATAAAGGCTACAGTGATCCAAGTACCATCGGCCACGCTTGCAGTTATACATAATTGCACAATTATTCTTGCGACTAACCATTTTCATGCCTTTAGGCTATAGGAGGAAATTGAAGCCATAGGAGAAAACAGGTTGTGTAGGAAGAACACATAGGGTGAGAAAGGAGAAAAGTGAGAATCAAAGATTGCTCTAAAGAGCACCTTCGGACTTTCCTGGTGGTACAGTGGTTAAGAATCCGCCTGCCAATGCAGGGCACACAGGTTCGAGCCCTGGTCCAGGAAGGTACTACATGCTGCAGAGCAACTAAGCCTGTGTGCCACAACTACTGAGCCTGTGCTCTAGAGCCCGAGAGCTACAACTACTGAGCCTGTGTGCCACAACTACTGAAGCCCATGCGCCTAGAGCCAGTACTCTGCAACAAGAGAAGCCACCGCAATGAGAAGCCCGCGCACTGCAACAAAGAGTAGCCACCTATCGCTGCAACTAGAGAAAGCCCACGTGCAGCAACGAAGACACAACGCAGCCAAAAATAAATAAATAAATTTATTTAAAAAATTTTTTTAATTAAAAAAAAATAAAGAGCACCTTCATGTACAAGACTGTCAGAGGAAGAGGGGAAATGTAATATTTATACTATTATTTAATTCCAGTTCACTAGAATGTTCGTTTACTGTGTCTAGTATAGTGTTTGCCCTATTAAACTTTTTATTTCATTAAATTTATTTTCATTCTCACAATTTCTAATTGTTTTTTATTTGTACTCTATCAGTTCTTTACTCAGATCTGCCTATTCCTGTTTTGTCATTTCTTGTTCTTTATCTCTTTGAAGATCTGGAACCTAATATTTTTAAATCATTCAATATGTTTGCATTTCACTAGGAGTCAATCCATCTGATTATTCTGCTGACTCACTTTTTTAGTGGTAGTTTTCATAATGGTGAATTTATATTTAGGTTGGTAGGCTAATCCTAGGTGGAACTGGGTTTGTTGTTGTTTTGTCTTATGTTCTCTCTGTGACCACGCCTCTCTATGTATAAATTATGTGGTTGCCTCCACTCAGCCCGCAGGGAGACCCACCACCCAAGTCCAGAGCCAGGTCTTACACTGGAGGGACAGCTCCAAGTGCAGAATGATGGGGCTATTTTAGATCTAGTTACTGAGCTAAACAAGTCCTGCTGCTGGGCTTGCTCTACTTCCTCCTGCCCCCCGCAGGAACTCAGCTTTAGAAAGCCACAGCTTCAATCAGTGATCAGAGCTGTTTCCACATCCTTTCATGGTCATGGTAGGCCTACCTAGCCTTGGCTTTTACACGGTGATGCTGGCCCTGGTGCCCTACCACATGTGGACCACTTTGGTTTTCATTCCACTGCAGGAGTCACCCTCCTAACTCTGTCTATTTCTGGAACTATAGCCCAGCAGGCCTATGCTGCAGTCCTGGCTTACCGCCGAGTGTTTCCATTTCTGGCCCATGGAAACGTTTAGTTATTGTTTGGATTTTTTTCCCCATTGCTGTGTCTTTTAGGTTTGGAGCAGAGGGGAAACTTTTAAGGAAACACTCACAGTACCACTTGATGGGGAAATCTGGAAAGAAAAAGTAGGGTGTGGCTATAGATAAATCTGTAGGTCAGGAGTCAGACGTTGAAGAATATCACAGTTTCCTTAAGGAAGGCCCTGCTTCCAAAGGCATGGAAATAATCTAATCAAAGGCAGCAGGCATGTCAGCTGAGAAATGAATAATGCTCAAATGCATATTTACTGTAAGACTAACACAGATACATTCTAAAGAGGAAAAGGGAAAAGAGAAAAAGGCATTGACAGGATAATCCATGCAATTTTTCAGAGTCCATTCCATCACCCCCCCATGACCTTAAATCCAGAAGAAATGCAATCAAGATTAATTGTGATACTAAATTCCAAATTTTATTGAAAAATCCATCACTCCTGTAAACTGTCCTTTTTATTGCATGACTCAGAAATTTGCACTGAGGGTCCCACCAATCCCCAGTGCTTTCTAGGATTCTCTTCTTACTGGTGTTCCTTCTGCATATTGAAAATTCCTTAAGTTGCTTTCATATTTATTCCCTTATTCCTGGTGCCCAAATGCTGGAATGAGTTTGAACCTCATTTAAGAGTACAGGTTCTTCTCTCTTATAACAGTTCTTGCCCATTTACAAGAGACATCTCCAAGCACCCAGTGTATTTTTCCCATAGTGCCAATTTCCTGCTCATGTCTGTTTCTCTGTCTCCCACCAGATACCATATGTTTGTTTGTTTCAGGTCCTATGATGTCATCTATGACGAAGATGTTGCTGTTTTAGACTCTGGAGTCTAAAGCTTTTTAGTCCTAACAATCCTACTTCCTAGGTTAATGTTTCCTTCTGCTACCACATTTGTACCAGCTGGAGAATCCTTCCATCAATGCATTTCTGAGCTGGAGTTACCACTGGTAACATTTCTCAAGGCTTTAGTGGTGTAGGAAAAAGCAATATGTCTTGTCCCATGGGTTTTCTAGCTTTCTTTCAGGCCAACAAAAATACTGCTTTCTCTACCTCTTTTTCTGCAGCAGCACAACCTAATTCCTTACTCCTGTGCTCCATTTCCATTTCCTCCTAAGGAATCCCTATTTCTTTCAGTTAGAGTCAGATTTTTGGGAGGTTTTTTCCCCCAAACTTCTACCTGTGCCAAAGTTAGTCTCATTCCTCATCTACAACATGTAGGATTACACTGTTTGTCTGAAGACATCATTTCCATTATGTTCTCTTTCCATTGGACTGCAAGACAAAATTTTTTTTGTTGTTTTTTTGGCAGCATTGGGTCTTTGATGCTGCGCATGGGCTTTCTCTAGTTGTGGTGAGCGGGGGATACTCTTCGTTGAGGTGTGCAGGCTTCTCATTGCAGTGGCTTCTCTTGTGGCGGAGCACAGGCTCTAGGTGCACAGCCTTCAGTAGTTGTGGTATGAGGGCTCAGTAGTTATGGCTCACAGGCTCTAGAGTGCAGGCTCAGTAGTTGTGGCACACAGGCTTAGTTGCTCCATGGCATGTGGGATCTTCCCAGACCAGAGCTCGAACCCGTGTCCCCTGCATTGGCAGGCGGATTCTCAACCACTGCGCCACCAGGGAAGTCCCCAAAATGTATTTTTAAAGCTAGTCCTGTTCCATTCCATGCTCCAGACTTACCACTTGTACATGAAGGTGCTCTTTAGAGCAATCCTTGATTCTCACCTTTCACCCTTTCTCACTCTATGTGTTCTTCCTACACAATTTGTTTTCTCTTATGGAGCTTCAATTTCCTCCTATAGCCTAAATGCATGAAAATGGCAATCGCAAGAATAATTGTGCAATTACATATTACTGCAAACAAATTTAGGCCCATATGATCAAAGACTCCATGAACAAAGCTAAAAGATAAGGAAACCTAATTAGGAGAAAGTATTTGCCACATACTTAAAAGATTATCTTACAGATTAATAAGAAAAAGACTAAAGATATAATAGAAATGCAAACAGAGGTTATGAACAGACGATTCACAGAAGAGAGAATACAAATGGCCAATAAACATATGAAAAGATGCTCAATCTCACTAATAACCATGGAAATACAAATTAAAACAATAATGACAATATTTCTCTCCATTAGATTGCCAAAAATGGTTGATTTTCTTATTGAGCTTTTGCAAGGTTTTGAGGAATTGAGTACTTTCAGATATTACTAGTGGAAATATAAATTGGTTCAACCAGTTTGTACATTCCCTACAACTCATAAGTTCCACACATAGATTTCTATCACAATATGGCACAGACATTTATATGAAGGTGCAGTGCAGCACTGTCTATAATAGATAAAAATTAGTAACATTTTAACTGTCCATCAAACAGGAAATAGCTAAATAAATTAGATTCACAATAGTATATTATATAGCAGTTAAAAGGAGTATACTAGATCTATTTGAATCAACATGGATAAATCACAAAATATAATTGCTAATTTAAAAAGGCAAACTACCAAATAATATGTATAATATGACACCATTTGTTAAACACACACACACATGATACTAAAACAATATTCTGAAAACTCATAATAGTGGTTACCTCCAGGAATTGGGGAAAAGTACACATTGCAAGTGGAAAGCAGGGTAATAATAACAAACATTTTTAAGAGCTTATTAAATATGATATGGTGTTTAAGTGTTTTACATAAATTATTACATTTTATCCTTAAAACCATCCTGTGAGGTAGGTTATCTGGAGAATGGAAATTAATAACATTTCCATTCTCCAGGTAAGGAAACTTAGGCACAGACAGGTTGAGCAACTTGCCTAAAGTTGCACAGCCAGTTAACTGATAGAGTTAAACTTAAGCCAAGGCAATCTGGCTATAGGCCTCCTTTAATAACAATGCTTGGGATATGGCATTGGAGTAGTGGGGTAGTGCTCCAAGAGGCCTTCATAGCAGCTTTAGCTTTCTAGGTTTTTGAAAGGAGAATGTATTCAGGAACCACTTATATAGCTAAAAATCAATTTTAAAGAGGAAAAGCAATTATTGATACATCTTAGATGGAACCACATCAAAAAGGAAAAGAAGAATGAATGAACAAAGGGAAGGGAGAAAGGAAAGAAGGAAGGGAGGGAGGGAGGGAGGGAGGGAGGGAGGGAGGAAGTCTTCTCCCACGTACTTTCTAGCTTGAAGGAATGAATGAAGGGAGGGAGAGAGGTAACAAGAAGGAGAGAGGACTTTCACCCCTCTTTATCTGTTTAGTGATGAATTTCATAGCTCTGGTTTATCAGACACGTCTAGTGATCCAAAATCCATGCCATTATTAGGATTTATCTCCGTCCAGATTGAGAAAAAGGAGATAAAAAGGAAAACAAAACCCTTGGATTGTGAACACAGTCTCCTGTCCACAAATGCTGGCACTACCAGCCCAAAATTCTCTAGAGAGAAGCTCTTTCTTTTCTGAGATGAGCCCTCCTTTGCCCTTGAAACGAATTCCCAACACAGGACAATCAGTTCTGTCTCATTGCCCAGAGATGTTACCTGGCCTGCAGTTATCCCCATTGTTTGGCTCTGATGGAGAGAAAAGACAATTCCAGTCAAATTGCAATTAAAGAAAGGAAAGAAAGAAAAGTTTTTCTTAGTTCTTAGAAATCATCCATTGTTCCCCAAGACCTTCCAGGGGGCAACAGAACACATCTGTCTCTGATTAAAGAGGAAGAGCCCTCTTTAATCACCCCAGCTGTATGGGGAAACCAGTTTTCCTAAAAAGCCAACCAAAGAAAACCCTAGAGTATGAGAACCCAAAAAGAAATTTACCACCAGGAACCACATTTACCCTCTCCTTCACTATAGAGAAAGTTCCAGGCCCTAGCACGGTGCCCTAAACTGTGTACTTGGACTTGACCAATCCAATGTCCGCTATCAACCTCTTTGCGGGTGGAGTAATAACTGAGGGAAGTGAGATCTGAGCTCCCCCAAGTGGCTGAAGCCTTCTGCTAACCTGGACGGGCGGAATAGGCTTTTGCGGTATCATGGATTTCTCGGCTCTGTGTGCAATCCACTTATCTTCATTTGATGTGTTTTTTATAGCGTTTTCTGAAATAACATCATCTTGTGACGAGTTCTTATCCTGAAACATTGAATACTGCAGTGTTTATGACTAGGGTTAGCCAGAATTTTTCTCAATAATAGATAGTACAATCTGCTATTCCTTCCTTTCTCTTTTTGCCAACCCACACGGCACTACTTATGTGAACTCATTTTTTTGAGCAAGTTTTTGTTTTTAGGGCTGCATTACAATAAACTTAGTATCAGATTTTCCAAATATTCTATGACCAAGGACAGAAATAATGCCTGTGTGATTTACACTAATGCAGTCCTCAAAACAAGGCATTTATTTCTATGATTAAGAAAAAAATAAAACATGTTAAGTTTGATACACATTCCTCACGCCCAAATACCTCAAGAACACAAAACGCAGAGCCCCTTAGCCAAAGCTTGCAGTACTTCCTGTCTGCTCTGTCTTACGAACTCCTTCCACATATAGAACAAGTCTTGAATTTGGCAATTCTTCTTGCTGCAGCAGCATATTTTCTCATTTAAAAAAAAAAAACTTCTTTCTCCTAAAGAGTAAGATAACCAAAATTAAAAGGTAAACCACAAACGGGGCAACTACTATGATAAAGCACTTATATGAGACTCTCAGAGAAAGACTATTACCTCAATCAATAAAAAGATATAAATATTCTTTCCAAAAGAGGAAACACTAATGAGCAACAAAATTTGCAAATACTTCACCCTCTAAAGAGATCAAAGAAATAAAAATTAAACAAGGTAACATTTTTGTCTATCATATTAACAAAGATGTTTAAAATGCTAAAATGATACATTTACATACAGTAAAATAGACATTGGACAACTTATTTTTGAAAGCAAGCTGATAACCCCTCCTACACTGTTGGTGGGAAAGTAAATTGGTAGAGCCACTATGGAGAACAGTATAGAGGCTCCTTAAAAAACTAAAAATAGAGTTGCCATATGATCCAGCAATCCCACTCCTGGGCATATATTTGGAGAAAACCATATTTCCAAGAGATACATGCACCCCAATGTTCATTGCAGCATTATTTACAACAGCCAGGACATGGAAGCAAACTAAATGTCCATCGATGGATGAATGGATAAAGAAGATGTGGTACATATATACAATGGAATATTAGTCATAAAAAAGAATGAAATAATGCCATTTGCAGCGACATGGAGGGACCTAGAGATTGTCATACTGAGTGAGGTAAGTCAGATAGAGAAAAATAAATATCATATAATATCACTTATATATGGAATCTAAAAAATGGTACAGACGAAATTATTTACAAAACAGAAATAGAATCACAAATGTAGAAAACAAACTTATGGTTACCAAGGGGGAGGGGACAAATTGGGAGATTGGGATTGACATATACACACTACTATATATAAAATAGATAACGAATAAGGACCTAATGTATAGCACAGGGAGCTCCCCTCAAGTGGCTGAAGAGAGCCTACGTGGGGAAAGAATCTAAAAAAAGAGTGGAGGGACTTCCCTGGCAGTCTAGTGGTTAGGACTCTGCACTTCTACTGCAAGGGGTAGAGGTTCAATCCCTGGCCGGGGAACTAAAATCCTGCAAGCCACGTGGCATGGCCAAAAATATATAAATAAATAAATATTAAAAAGGGTGGATATATTAAAATGTATAACTGATTCACTTTGCGATGCAGCAGAAACTAACACAACATTGTAAATCAACTATACTCCAATAAAAATTAATTAAAAAGAAAAAAGAAAAGCTGATAGCTTTTAAGTCTTATTCCTCTCCCTTCTGCTGCCCCACCTGGGCAAGCTGGCAAGAAAGCGCAGATGCTCCCTCCTTTGATTCAGATAAGAAGTTCCAACTATACAAGCCCTTGCCTGTGCCTGGGAACCCTCACTGGTAGCCCCACCCCTTAACCCAATAAAAGCCAAAGCCAGTCACCCTTCTTGCTCTCGCAAGCCATTTTCAGACATGCTTGGGAGCCTACTCTACTCCTTTCAAAAAGCCTCAAAATGTGAGTAATAAACCTCTTTCTATCCTCTTGAGGTATGTGTGTGTGTGTGTGTGTGTGTGTGTGTGTGTGTGTGTGTGTGAGATCACCAGTCTCGACATCTGAACTAACTTTGGGTAAGTGGTCCACCTCACCTCTACAAAAGCCCTGCTAACAGTTGAGGTGTTAATGTCACACGATTAAGACAGTATTTGCCAGATCCTGAAGAGTGTAAAGCTGTGTTTTCCCCCTTTTGCAATAGATAAATATTTTGTGGAGAGATAACTATGTAAAATCTGATTCTTTATCTCACTTTCCCATACTAGTTTTGACACCCATTAATGTTAATTATTACTCTAATTTTTCAAATGGAGATTTTCCAATATCGTCAATTCTTCTACATTTAGTAATTGGCTTTCTACTCAAAGGAAGACTTCTCTAGCCTTCCTATTTATTTATTTATCCAACTTTACTGAGATATAATTGATGTATCTCATATAATTGACACATAACATTGTAAAAGCTTGAGGTGTACAAAGTGATGATTTGATGCGTGTACGTATTGTGAAGTGATTACTACAGTAAGGTTAGTTAACACCTCCAACACCTCCCATAATTACAGTTACGTGTGTGTGTGTGTGTGTATGCGTGTGTGTTGAGAACATTTAAGATCTACTTAGCAACTTTCAAGTATATAACACAGTATTGTTAAATATAGCTACCATGCTGTACATTAGATTCCCACTTATTTATCTTATAACTGGAAGTTTTTACCCTTTGACCAATATCTCCATTTCCTCCACCCCCTGCCCCCAAGCAACCACCACATTACTCTCTGTTTCTATGAGTTTGCCTTTTTTAGATTCCACATATAGGTGAGATCATACAGTATTTGTCTTTCTCTGACTTACTTCACTTAGGATAATGTCCCCAAGTTCCATCCATATTGTTGTGAATGGCAGGATTTCCTTTTTTATGGCTGAATAATATTCCATTATGTGTATATATTCCACATTTTCTTTATCCATTCACATGTAGATGAATACTTAATGTTGTTTCTACGTCTTGGCTATTGTGAATAATTCTGCAATGAACATGGGGGTGCAGATATCTCTTCAAGATACTGATTTCATTTCCTTCGTATCTATACCCAGAAGGAAGACTGCTGGATCATATAGTAATTCTAATTTTAATTTTTTTAGGAAACTCCATACTGTATTAATTTGTGTTCTCACCAGCAATGTACAAGAGTTCTAATTTCTCCACAACCTCATCAATACTTACTTGTTATCTTTTATTTTTTGGATAATAGCTATCCTAACAGGTATGAGGTGATATCTGATTATGTTATTAATTTATATTTCCCTGGAAGTTAGTGATGTCAAGCAACTTTTCATGTACCTGTTGGCCTTTTGTATACCTTCTTTAGGAAAATGTCTACCCATTTTTAAATCAGATTATTTGTTGTTTTCCTATTGAGTTGTTTGAGCTGCTTATATATTTTGGATATGAACATCTTATCAGATAATGGTTTGCAAATACTTTCTCCTGTTTTGTAAGTAATAATTTCATTTTGTTGACACTTCTGCTGTGCAGAAGTTTTTTAGTTTGATGTAGACCTACTTGTTTATTTTTGCTTTTGTTGCTTGTGTTTTTGGTGTCATATCCAAAAAGTTGTTACCAAGACCGATATGAAGGAGTTTTCCCCTATATTTTCTTCCAGGAGTTTTACAGTTTCAGGTCTTACACTTAAGTCTTTAACCAATTTCAAGTTAAGTTTTGTGAGTGGTGTAAGACAGGAATCAAATTTCATTCTTCTGCATATGAATATCTAGTTTTCCCAGCATTGTTTATTGAAGAGCTTATCCTTTCCCCATTGAGTATTCTTGGCTCCCTTGTCAAATATTAGTTGACCGTAAATGTTTGGGTTTATTTCTGGGCTCTCTATTCTATTCTATTGTTATACATGTCTATTTTCATGTCAGTATCATACTGTTTTAATTACTATTGCTTTCTGTTTCTGTACATGGGACCACAGCAAGTCAGCCACGTGGTTGTGAGCTTGTCTTGCCAAAACAGTTCTCCTTGGTCTTGACCTGAACCAGGGTTTCACAGTCTCCTACCTGGTACCCAAAACTCCCATGGAGGCACTTTTCTTTGTAGATTTTTACGATTTTTCCAATGCTATGCCGATACCGCTGATACCACACTGCCTTGACTATAGTACCTTTATAATAAGTTTTGAAATGAAGCATTATAAGCTCCCAAACTTTCTTTTTTCTTTTTCAAAGTTGTTTGGTTATTCCAGGCCCTTTGTATTTCCATATAAATTGGAAAATGAGATTGTCAATTGCAACCAAAAAAAAAACAAAACAAAACTTTTGGGACTCATACTAGACTGTAATTTAGGGAGAATTGGCATCTTAATAATATCTAGTATTTTAATTCATGAACATAGTATCTCTTTATTTAGTTAAGTCTGTTTTAATTGCATTGTTTCCATCGAGAAGTCTGTGGTTATTCTTATCTTTCTTCTTTCCATGTGTCTTTTTTCTCTGCTTGCTTTTATGATTTTTCTCTTTATCACTGATATCAAGCAATTTGATTATGATGTGACTTAGTATAGTTTTCTTCATGTATCTTATTCTTGGAGTGCTTCTCATATCTGTGGATTTAGAGTTTTCATCAAATTTGGAAACCTTTTAGCCATTATTTGAATTTGAATTTTTTTTCTGTTCTCACTTACCTCCTTTAGGATCTCCCATTATATGTGTAGTAGGCTGTTTGAACTTGTCCCACGTTCACTGAAGCTGGGTTCACTTTCTTCAGTCTTTTTTCTTTCTGCATTTCATTTTATATAGTTTTTATTGTTATGTTTTTGAAATCACTAATCTTTCCTTCTGCAGTAACTAATTTATTAATTCCATCCAATATATTTTTTTATTTCAGACATATTTTTAATCTTTGGAAGTTTGCTTTGAGTTTTTAAAAATATTTCATAACTCTACTTAATGTATTTAATTTTAATCTACTTTCTTGAATATATGAAATACAATTACAATATCCATTTTTATGTCCTTGTCTACTAATTCTATAACCTATGCTGTTTCTGAGTCTATTTTTGTTGATTGATTTTTTCCATGTGGTCCACGTTTTCCTACTTCTTTGTATATCTGGTAATTTTTTTATTGGATCACAAACACTGTTAATTTTACCCTGTTGGGTGCTGGATGCTTTTTTCCATATTTCTACAAATATTCTTGGGCTTTGTTCTTGGAGTAAAGATATTTAGAAACAGTTTTACTTTTTTAAGTTTTGCCTTTATACTTCTTTATGTGAGACCAGAACAGCTTTTAATCTAGGGCTAATTTTGTCCCACTGCTGCACAGCATTATCCTTCTGAGTACACTCTCTGACTTCCATAACATACAAGGTCTATCCATCCTGGCTAGTGGGAATACAAACCCTTCTAAGCCCTATGTGAATCCCAGTGATTTTTCCTTCTAGTCCTTTTAGGCAGTTCTTTCCCCAAACTTGAGTAGCTTCCTCACACAAATATGTTTCTCAGTACTCAGGTGAAAATTCAAGGGGGCGGGGGGTGGGGGGGCTTCCCTGGTGGCGCAGTGGTTAGGAATCTGCCTTCCAATGCAGGGGACAAGCGTTCAAGCCCTGGTCCGGGAAGATCCCACATGCCGCGGAGCAATTAAGCCTGTGCACTGCAACTACTGAGCCTGCACTCTAGAGCCCGTGAGCCACAACTACTGAGCCTGAGTGCCACAACTACTGAAGCCCACACGCCTAGAGCCCGTGCTCCACAACAAGAGAAGCCACCGCAATGAAAAGCCCACACACTGCAACTAGAGAAAGCCCGCATGCAGCAATGAAGACCCAACGCAGCCAAAAATTAATTAATTAATTAATTAATTTAAAAAAATTTTTTAAAAGAACTCAAAAGGGATATGCTCTTCAGATCTTTAGAGCGTTATTGCTCTAAAGAGTCATCTCTTTGATACTTTGCCCCATGAATTCCAACTGTTGTGGCCTCCCTGGACTCACACTGCCAACACCTCATAGGCTCCAAAGAGAATCCAATCCTTAGTCTATCTTGTCCAAAAGCAAACATTTCCTTAATGGCATTTTGATGAAGAAAGAAGGGAGAAAGAAAAAATAGTAAGAAAACAAGTACTTTTTAAGAAAGAGAGTGGAAGAGTAGGGAAGGAGAAACAAAAGAGGAGGTGGTAAAATTGCTTATAAAATTTTTAATAATACTGGAGAAAGCTTATGACACAATATTTTAAAGAATACAAAAGTGTACATACACAATATGGTCTCAGTTATGAAAACACACACACACACACACACACACACAAAAAAAAAAAAAATTGGGCCAGGTCTAAGAAAGGTGCTTAAAACACTTGCCCTGTGGAATAAAATTTTTCTTATTTTTAGTTTTTCTGTATTTTCTATCATTTTAGCAACAATAAGTAGAATTTTCATAATAAAGAAGAAAAAACTATAACTGAGATGAACTGGATTCACCTTAAAATAAGAAGGAAAATAAGGAGAAAAAGATCAAAATGTCTCAAATTTTGTAACAATAATTTTAGGTAAAAGGCTTCTATGAGTTTTCATATCAAGATAAGAAAGTCCACTTATTTATTTATTTTTTATTTATTTATTTATTTTTGGCTGCATAGGGTCTTCGTTGCTGCATGCGGGCTTCCTCTAGTTGCGACGAGCAGGGTCTACTCTTCGTTGCAGTGCCCGGGCTTCTCCTTGTGGTGGCTTCTCTTGTTGCCAAGCACGGGCTCTAGGCGCATGGGCTTCAGTAGTTGTGCAACGTGGGCTCAGTTGCTCTGCGGCATGTGGGATCTTCCCGGACCAGGGCTTGAACCTGTGTCCCCTGCATTGGCAGGCAGATTCTTAACCTCTGCACCATGAGGGAAGTCCCCAGAAAGTCCACTTATTTAACTTCCCAGAACACCACCACTCACACCATCACCACTGCTAAAAATGTAGCCACCAAAGATCCAAGAGACTTGTAATTCCAAATAAGATGCTACACAATATTAGGTAAAACTGCCTTCTCCCTTACACTAACCTGAAGACTCTCCAATGATAGCCAGTGGCCAAAAGCCTGCTGGCATTTGAAATGAATGCCAGAAATCAGGCTCCAGCTCTCCAAATTCTTGACTTACTGTGATGATGTTACAAATAGGTTTTCAGATGGGATATTGAACTTTGCAGTAACATTTAAACTCCATAAAATTCAAAGAAAAAGGGAATGTTATTTTAAACAGTCCCAAGAAGAAACATATCTGTAGGGGTTACTGCATATGAAAACCTAATTCTCTTTGCTAGACTTATGTGCAGCATGTCCTCAACCATACTTCCTCTGCCATCTTGTATTGATAAATTCAGTGTTTGTAGGATTTAAAGAGATTTTGTGTAAAGATAGTTTATCTAAATGAACATAAACAAAGTAAAAATAGTCTTTCCCCAAAAAAGCAAACATTTTGCCTCTTTGTTCACTGATTTCCCAGTAAAATTCAGTGTTTCTTCTTCTATGTAAACCTTGTATTTGCCATGGCTAACTCAGTTTTCTGCTATTCTGTTCATACATATTAAAGGACTCAATGACATAATTGGCTTTGCTTTTCACTCAGTTGCTTAGGGCTTATAAAAATAAAACGCAAATACCCACAGCTGTTCAAGGCAATCACTCAGCTCTTTGAGAAAAAAATACAGACATAGGGACAGGTGGCCTCAGTCTCAGCACAACATTCAGAATCAAGGGTGCAGCAACTGCAGCTGTGTTTCCAGGAGAAAACAGCAAAGTCCCTGGCTTTCTAGGCTAATTATAGCTATAATATGGACAGGCGAGATCAAGAGAGTGATGTGTCTTGAATCTTGCTTCTCCTGGAAGTTGACGAACGGATATCCAAAGTCTTCCTCTATGGGAATACCTCAGGATTTCTGATTACCCAGGGGAGGTAGTTCAACAATCCAGAAAATGAGGAGTTAGCAGCAAACTGATTTCTGGTGGTGAAGTCGGTGAAGAATGTACCAGGAGGTCTACCCGCCCTTTCTGCAGATAGCCTGATTGCAATAACTTGACTTTCTAAGTACAATTGAGCAAAGGCACGAAGATGGAGCAAGGGAAGGTGATAGCTGAGATGGATTTGAAGGAGAATAACTAAGTGGGTAATACTGTCTGGTTCTACCCTTAATATACTTATAGCACTCTGTCTAATCAAACCTTCCAACTGATACCCAGGGGGTGTGAGATCACAGAAGTCATGACTCTTGTTTCAAACATGGCTGTCCTAGCTGCTTCTAGTTCCCTTCAGCCATGGCTACCCCCAGAGCTTGCCTTATGACCCCTTGAATCTCAGAATTCCTGCACAACAGTTTTCAGCTTTATTTACATTCCTAACTTCAGATTCATCACAGAATTGGGTTGGGAGTCCCTACTCCATGTCTCAGTCCTACTGGCCACAGCCCTGACCAGGTCATCCCTCTCCGAAGTGGCAAGTGAATCAGATAGCAGCTTAAATCTTGATACTATCTTTCTATGCTAAATTACCATAAAGCCTTTCCAAAACAATTCAGCCATTGATTTATGGGCTATACTGGCACTTCTCAAACATTTTTTATGGCAGCTCTTTTACCTTATTCATTCTTAATTTCCAGTGGAAAAAGAACTTGAGAAGAATAATCAAGATGATGATACAAGAAAAAAATCTAACAAAGGGAAAACCTAGCGGTAATTTTTCATATATGTTAATAAATATTTATTAAGTTAATGAATATGTGTATAACAATGGAACACCATTAACCAACTCAAGTCAAAACTGATGACGCACTCATAAAGATCAGTCCTTCCAAACTTTATGGACATTCCAATCATCTCCTTTTATGAATTCTAAATTTTAAGAGGTTAGAGGTTACCTACTTTCACTGCTTCTATTCAGCATAGTACTGGAAGTTCTAGCCAGAACAATTAGGCATGAAAAATAAATAAAAGGCATCCAAACTGGAAAGGAAAAAGTAAAATGATCTCTGTTGGGAGATGACAGTAATACCAGAGCTGTGCTAAGCCATATTGGAGCCTATAACAAAAGGAAAATTCAGTAATACTGATTCTGTATTTAATTTAAAATTTGATATTTTGTTCATCATTGACTTTTTACATTAATATTGATGTTTTAAAATATGCTTACCTTGACCATTTAGTTTTTTGGTGCTTCCTTAAATTTTGTACCTGAGGTGAGTGCCTCACTTGCTTACCTTAGTCTGAGCCTTGTTTAAAACTCAGCAAGTTTCTAGTTTGTAGTCTTAATCATACCCCGAAAATTATGTCACTTTTCTGTAAGAATGGAAGGAAAATCTTATATCTGTGGATTATTTCCCAACCCATCTGGAGGCTCTTTACCATCTAGGGCTTTTGCATTTGCTGTGCCTTGCCCTGCATTCTCTTCCCGTCTTCACATGGTTGGCTGTCTCTCATCCTTAACAGATTAAGTGTCTTATCAGAGAAATCTTCACCAAACTCCTTCTAAAATGGGTTTTTTAGTGTCTCCCTTATTATTTGGAACACAGAATCCTATTTGTTTCTTTCATAGCGCTTAAAATATTGCATTTATGTACATGTTTGCTGAGTTCTTTATCATGTGCACTACCCCCCTGCCATTACTCTAGAAGCACCAAGAGGACAGGGATCGTATCTTGTTCACCATGATATCACCATTACCTAACAGAGGGCCTAACATACAGTAGGTTCTTAATATGTATTGATTGAATGGGTGAAGAAGCTAAGGGGGATTTAGAAACACCCAGGTGAGCTGGGGACCTTCCCAGACAGAAGGTTTTTGCTCTGCTTCCTGCTGAACATCTGGAATGCAATCACCTTATCAGTTCCCCCTACCACCCACCAGAGACCCAAACTCCTGAAAGTAAATCAGGTAGTGAGCATGGTTTGGGAGGCGTGATCTAGATGGGGTTCAGTTATCGCTAAAAGCTGGTAAGGGGGTTTGGAAGAAAAAGTACTAGTCAGGGTAGAAGTGGAATGTATAGTGGAAGGGAAGAGTGTTGTTGCACCAGGGCCAAATGGGAGTTATAACCAGACTTCAAGGGATTTCCCTAGTACTAGTCAGGACTGGGGTGAACCCGGTCAGCCAGGGAAACCATTGGCCCTGATCAAACCAGAGAGGCCAGAACACAAATTACACTAAGCAACGGCTTCGCCCTGTAATGCATTCAGATCTGGCACCAACCAGGTGGACGACCGATATTACTAAGGAGCCAGAAGACACAGGTTTATGAACACAAGGACACCCTCCACTCAATACAATAAGGTTATATAAGCAAATACACCAAGACACCATCTTGGAGTGAAGCAAGGGGGAAAAATAGGGGTAAAAACTAAAAGACCAAAGACCAAAAAGACTAGTTAAAATTGTTTTTTTTTAAATATTCATTAGTTCTTTTCTTTTTCTTTTCAGTAATACTTTTTTTTTGGCCTTGTTAGAGAATTGTATAATAAGCAACTGATTTGCTGTTAATCTATTAAAAATAGAGAAAGATAATTGAAAAATATGCTGAACATCAAAGCTGATCTGGTGCTCAATGGAAAAAACGGAGAACGGACGCTATCATTTTGTCTCAGTCTGCTTAACTTTAGGTTTAAATCATTGAATTGGGCTAAGTTTGTTTTTCCTCTTTCTCCTGTCTTATAAAGAAGACCACTTCAGTTTTAGAGAACTAAGAATCTACATTTTCTTAACACATTCAAGAGACAGTGTAAGAAAATTAAAAGATTTCACAGCAAATGAACAAAAGAACTCTGATGGGCTGTGATTTGGAAACATGGGTCTATATGGCTGATTTGAATACTACCTATTGTTGCTTTTTGTTTGGTCCTAGAATGATTGACTTATAGACTACTAGAGCTGGGCAATTCCTTAGTACTCATGTGTTTCAATCTTCCTTATTTGACAAATGAGGAAAGATATCATTTGTTCATCCCAGTTTTGTTCCTTTAAGATGCCATCCTCACCTCACAAGTCATGCCAGAACTCATATGGAAGATGTCCCCACTAAGTTACACGGATCCTCCACCTTCACTTGCCCTGCACTCCCGTCCTGTTCCAGGCTCTCACTCTCTGTTAATGCTTCATCCAGACTCTCCCTCCAGTGCATAACTCAATGCCATATCTCCCCCTTTAGTGGTCTGACTTCAGAGTAGCTTCCATTTCTAAGCAGTTACTCTTGCTATGGCTCTGCAGTAAAACGATCTTATGAGTAGCTCCTATCTAGATAAGCTTCCTCCTGGTTTGACCTGGCCCTCAAGACTTCACACCAGTATATTGGTCAGTAGGCAACATTCTCAGGTCTCTTCTGACCTTGGCAATGAGAATAAGTATCTTTTTTATTTTTCTACATCTTGATGTCTTCAATTAGATTATAAATTCCTTGAAACAAGGATTATTCATCTTTATATTCTTCCCCACATTACCTAAGACAGTTGTTGGCATATAACTAGTGACAAAAGTATTGGTTAATTGATTTAAATCACTCCCTGATCACCAATACAACCCCACTCCATATTCTGAGTGAGCAGGGTAGGCAGCTGCTGCCTTGATATAAATTTAGAATTTAGGAAAGCTCTCCCAGACCAAGGACTGTTTCTCTCTGCCAGGATCCCTAAAATAACCACATTACTCACCACTTTGAGTCAAGGCCTTGAAAATTCTTGTTAAAATGCAAATGTCATTTGAGAGAGATAACATGAAGTTATCAATACCTATTAATAACATAGAATATTATTAGTTTAGCAGAGAATATGAAAGATCCAGAGGATGGAAGGGCAGACTTAAGTCAACCCCATAATTTAGTACCTAGTAATATCAGGAACAGTATCTTGGCAATAGGTGGATGTGTATTGAAAGGAACAATTATCTCAGAAAACTCAAATGAGGTGATAGTAAAAATGCACCTGATGGGCTTCCCTGGTGTCCGCCTGCTGATGCAGGGGACACGGGTTCGTGCCCCGGTCCGGGAAGATCCCACATGCTGTGGAGCGGCTGGGCCCATGAGCCATGGCCGCTGAGCCTGCGCGTCCGGAGCCTGTGCTCTGCAACGGGAGAGGCCACAACAGTGAGAGGCCCGCGTACCGCAAAAAAAAAAAAAAATGCACCTGATACAGGGAAAAAATGATTAATACTAATATAATAACTATTTTTTAGGTACATATGCTGTGTCAGATAGTTTTCTAGGTGCTTTACATATTTTAGCTCACTTTTCATATCTTCATCTCTAAGACAGGTATAATTATTATTCCACACTTTTAGTTGAAGAAACCAAGGCAGAGAGACATTATGTGATTTGCCCAATGTCACAAAGCCAGTACGGGGTAGGGCTGGAATTGGAACAAGCTCTCTGGTTCTAGAGTATCTAGGTTGAACCTCCAAGCCACAGCCTTCGATTGTTGTTTTCGTAATATGGTCATGATTTTAACCACAGAAAGAGGATCGATAATTCATTCCTCTCAAACTCACTCACCTACAATCTACGAGTTTCTCCATATGTCTATTCATTTCCATTCCTCCTACAAGCTAACCCAAGTTCTCTATTTCTTTTCTAGGAAGCACTCACTGTCTGCCAAGCACTGTGCCAGGCCTTATCTCATTTAAGCCTCAGATAAAATATTAATAGTTTCTACATGAAGAAACTAAGGCACAGGAGGCTCATCACCTGCCCCCAGCCAAAGTCATTCTGTAATACTAGTCCTGGGATTTGAACCCACAAAGGCTGATTCCAGAGCCCTTAGTCATATTTCCCATGTGACCCAGCCACGTGGTTATCCTACAAGTTTCCTAACTCACCTCCCTTTGGCTGGTCTTTCCCCCAACCCAGCTCCCACATCTCAAACCCTAAGGTCCCTCTCCTGGCTCCTAATCTGTTATTCAAGGAAATAGAGGCTGAGGCTCCCACCTTCTTCTTGCTTCTCCAGTATAATTACCTACTGAATAGCTATAACACATTTGACTACATTTTAAAAAAGAAGAAGAAATTAAACATTTCTCCAAGGCCACAAACAATTCAACAAACAAAGGGCAACTCAGTGGGGAGTGGGAAGGGGGGAGGGGCAAGAAAGAGGTAGGGGATTAAGAGGTACAACTACTATGTATAAAACAAATGAGCTACAAGGAGCTCTTTCCCATCTCGCAAGATGGCGGGCGAAAAAGCTGAGAAGCCAGATACTAAGGAGAAAAAACCTGAAGCCAAGAAGGCTGATGCTGGTGGCAAGGTTAAAAAGGTGAAGAAGGTTAAGAAGGGGAAGCCCCGCTGAAGCCGAAACCCTGTCCTGGTCAGAGGAATTGGCAGACATTCCCGATCGGCTATGTATTCCAGAAAGGCCTTGTACAAGAGGAAGTATTCAGGAGATAAAGCCAAGGTTGAAAAGAAAAAGAAAAAGAAGGTGGAGGTTCTTGCTACTGTCACAAAACCAGTTGGTGGTGTCAAGAATGGTGGTACCCGAGTGGTTAAATTTTGCAAAATGCCTAGGTGTTATCCTACTGAAGATGTGCCCTCGAAAACTGTTGAGTCGGCAAAAAACCCTTCAGTAAGCATGTGAGAAAACTGTGGGCTAGCATCACTCCTGGGACCATTCTGATCATCCTCCCTGGGCACCACAGAGGCAAGAGGGTCATTTTTCTGAAGCAGCTGAGCAGTGGCTTGCTACTTGTGACTGGGTCTCTGTCCCTTAATTGAGTTCCTTGGCGTAGAACACACCAGAAGTTTGTCATTGCCACCTCCACCAAAATTGATATCAGTGGTGTGAAAATCCCAGAACATCTCACTGATGCTTACTTCAAAAAGAAGCTGCGTAGCTCTATTTACAATAGCCAGGACATGGAAGTAACCTAAGTGTCCATCGACAGATGAATGGATAAAGAAGATGGGGCACATATATACAATGGAATATTACTCAGCCATAAAAAGAAACGAAACTGAGTAATTTGTAGTGAGGTGGATGGACTGAGAGTCTGTCATACAGAGTGAAGTAAGTCAGAAAGAGAAAAACAAATACCGTATGCTAACACATACATATGGAGCCTAAAAAAAAAAAAAAAAAGGTTCTGAAGAAACTAGAGACAGGACAGGAATAAAGATGCAGACATAGAGAATGGACTTGAGGACACAGGAAGGGGGAAGGGTAAGCTGGGACGAAGTGAGAGAGTGGCATGGACTTATATACACTACCAAAGGTAAAATAGGTAGCTAATGGGAAGCAGCAACATAGCACAGGGAGATCAGCTCGGTGCTTTGTGACCACCTAGACGGGTGGGATAGGGAGGGTGGGAGGGAGACACAAGAGGGAGGGGATATGGTGATATATGTATACACATAGCTGATTCACTTTTTGATACAGCAGAAACTAACACACCATTGTAAAACAATTATACTCCAATAAAAATGTTTTTAAAATTTCTTGTTTTTAAAAAGAAGCTGCGTAAGCTCAGGCACCAGGAAGGTGAGATCTTCAACACAGAGAGAGAGAACTACGAGATTACAGAGCAGAGCAAGGTAGATCAGAAAGCTGCGGACTCACAAATTCTGCTAAGAATCAAAGCTGTTCCTCAGCTCCAGGGCTACCTTCGCTCTGTATTTGCTCTCACAAATGGAATTTATCCTCACAAAGTAGTGTTCTAAACTTCTTACAAAGAACTGAATTAACTAACTGACCCGTTTGAAAAGAAAAAAAAAAAGCTGCAAGGATATATACAACACAGGGAATAGTACAACACAGGGAATATAGCCAATATTTTGTAACTATAAATGAAATATAACTTTTAAAAATTGTGAAACACTATGTTGTACACCTGATACTTATATAGTATTGTACCCTGATTAAACTATACCTCAATTAAAGGGGGAGGGCAATTCAGGAAAATACATATAGCATATGTAGCAAAGGGCTAATTTTCTTCATTTACAAAGAGCTCTTAGAGATATGTCTCCCCAAAAGGAAAAATTGACATGGGATATAAACAGGTTTAGTCCAATTTAAAAGATTTGCACTTAAGAGATGGGCCAAGGTAGTGGACTAGAAAGACCCTGAGCTCAACTCCTTTCATGGGCACACCAAAATTACGACTATTTACAGAACAACCATCAATGAAAAAGGCCAGAACCTACCAGAAAATATCTTCTACAACTAAAGATATAAAGAAGAAACCACAACCAGACACAAGAAAAACTTTCTGGCCTCCTCCTCTGTACCAGGAAGGGCAGATCGATTCTCAATCATCGGAGAGAGCGCTAGACTCTTATCAGCCGGGAGATGGCGCCAGAGAAACCTACAGAACAAACCTTGCTAAAAACAACCCTTATTTTCCATCAGTTCCCTTTATATATTTACCTTTCCACAATTTGCCATCTCCTAGAAGCCCAACGTGCTTTTCCTTTGTTTTGTCACTACTCTAAAAGTTTATTGTTCTTTATTAAGATGCTATAAAAACCCAGCTGACACCTTGATCTTGGACTTTCCAGCTTCCAGGACTGTGAGAGATAAATGTTTGTTACTTCAGTCACCCAGTCTATGGTTTTTATTATAGCAGCCCAAACGGCCATAAAAGGCCCTCAGCTCTAGGGGTTTTGTTTTGTTTTGTTTTTTTGAGGTACGCGGGCCTCTCACTGTTGTGGCCTCTCCCATTGCGGAGCACAGGCTCCGGACACGCAGGCTCAGCGGCCATGGCTCATGGGCCCAGCAGCTCCGCGGCATGAGGGATCTTCCCGGACCGGGGCATGAACCCATGTCCCCTGCATCGGCAGGCAGACTCTCAACCACTGTGCCACCAGGGAAGCCCCAGCTCTGGGGTTTTAAATTACTTCTCCCTACTCCTTTTCCACTCCTCTTCCTCCTTCCCAGTCCAATGCACCATATGACCCAGCAAAACAATTTACTCACAGATTCTCACTTCTGTATGCTGGGAGATACTCCTCCATGGGTCTCTCGTGTTCCTACATGTCTTACTGAGTGTGCCAAGAATGCAAAGCCCTGACTGATCTTTACCAGGATCATTTCTCAGGATTATACATAACCTTTGTAGATGAGGCAATGTCTTCCTCTGGGACAAAGAGCAGACTTGCTTACTGCTTGCTATAAAACAACAGGTTCCCAAGCTCAGTGTTTCTCTCTTGTACTACAACCCACTACATGTGCAAATATCCACCTGGACACTCTGTGTCACTGTTGTGGGGCTTAGGAAATAAGGAAACTGACACAAATATTCTGATTGATTCTTATGCTACTAGCCAGGCTGTGAGTAATATTGTCCTTTGTATCTTACCCAGGAATCTTGTGTCTTCTGCCAACACCCATGAAGCCATAATAGGACTTCTCTGGTGGCACAGTAGTTAAGAATCCGCCTGCCAATGCAGGGGCCATGTGTTCCAGCCCTGGTCCGGGAAGATCCCACATGCTGCAGAGCAACTAAGCCCGCGTGCCACAACTACTGAGCCTGCGCTCTAGAGCCCTCAAGCCACAACTACTGAGCCCGCGTGCCATAACTACTGAAGCCCACGCTCCTAGAGCCCATGCTCCGCAACAATAGAAGCCACGACAATGAGAAGCCTGCACACCACAACAAAAGAGTAGCCCCAGCTCGCCACAACTAGAGAAAGCCTGTGCACAGCAACAAAGACCCAACACAGCCAAAAATTAATTAATTAATTAATTAATTTTTAAAAAAACAAACTAGGCGAAGTTATTAGCATGTAAGTAGAGTAAAATCAAATTTACCTGACGTGGAGCCTCTTCTCCACTCCTATGCCATTGCTCACACATTCTCTTGAAACATTCATTCCTCCTGCCTTTGCTTCTTTTCTTCTTCTTTTTTTCTTTTTTTTTTTTTTTTTGGTTATTACAGTTTTTAAATTCCTTTTTTCCTACTAATTTCAAAATTATACTTTGTATTTTTATTCTTTTATTATCCTTAGGTCACGCTCCTGTACCTCCAAAAAATGTTTAATCAGTATCTCCTTTCCTCTTCCAAACTCTACGAAGTATCGGCATGCTTTAACACCAATTACACAACCTCTTTTTCTATGTTACAGTTGTCTTTTAACTTAATTTCACCTCATTTTAATTTTCCTCCCCTTTCGTTAGTTTTATTTTGTCTGCTGTAGGCGATTATTCAGGTTTACCACATGCTTATCAATCGTCTTGCTCACCATTGCCTCTTGCATCCCAATCCTTCCTTCTAGGTGTCAATCTTTTCTTAGAGTGAAGTATATCTTTCACTAGTTCTTTCAGCAATGGTTTGTGAGAAGTAAATTCTTTCAGCCTCTTTATCTGAAATACCCTTATTTTATCCTCACTCTTTAGAGGTTGCAATAGCAAATGTTTTTCACATTAGTGTACATAAGAGTGATCTGGGGGAATTTGTCAAACGCAGATTCTTGGGTTCCTTAGAGATTCTAGTTTAGTAGTTTGGGAAGGGATGGGATAGGATTAAATGTTTTCGATTACCACTCAAAGTGATTCTGATGTAAATAGGTCAAGGCCACACTTTGGGAAGAAATAGGTCTATAGACAGAGGGATGCCATGGAAAAGATTTTTAGTTTGTTTTTTTACATTTTTTCCTTATAAAATTTATACATACACATTACAGGGATTTTAGAAAAATGAGAAAGAAAAAGTCATTTAATTATATCCAAATATAATTGCTGGTAATATTATTTACAGCTGATGTTCATTATTAGCGGATTCCAAATTTGCAAATGCACCTACTCCCTAAAATTTATTTGGAACTCCAAAATCAGTACTTGTGGACATGCACACAGCGCTGAAAATTTTGAGTGGCCTATTGGACCTGCATTGGTTTCCAGATGAGGAAAGGCACACGCTGCCTTCTGGTTCAGCTCTCGTGCAGAAGTAGCCAGAAGATGGAGCCGGTAGGGGGCAGTGTGGTGTAGCGAAAGAAGCTCCGGCTCGGGGATCACCTGGACAGGACTTGGATCTCAACTCTGGTTCCTGTGACTGATGAGATGGTCTCAGGCAAGTCACTTAACACGCCTGAACCTCATGGTTTTCTACCATGATGACTTGTTTTTAGTATTTAAGATTATAATCTATGTGACCGACATATATACATGAATATATTTCCCCTAGGAGCAATGATTCAGTATTTGCTAATTCAGTGTTTCCAGACTTTATGGAATATAACTACCGTTTTGAAAATTGACTGTATTTTCTCCCAGACTTTTTAATATGCTTCAGGTTTTTGCAATATTGCTGTCGAGCTTTCTATATTTCTTACCCAGGCGAGCCTCTCCCTTTCCTGATCACCATCTCCAAGGCAGTGGTTTCAACCTGGCTGCACATCAGAATCACCTGGGGAGCTCTTAAATACTGATGCCCAGACCCCATCTCCAGAGATTCAGATTCAATTATTATGAGGTGAGGCCCAGGGATCAGTAGACTTTGAGTGCTCCCAGGTGATTCCAGAGCAACCTGGAGCAGAACCTCTGTTTAGTTTCTTTGGCAAAGAAGCTAATGGTCTCAGTACACTTTGGAGGCACCCCTTTGGCAGCCCCCTATCCCTAAGGAATAGTACTACCCCACCCCCAGCCCTGCTCTGGCCGTGGCCCATTCCTCTACCCGCCAGTGCCTAGAACTCACATCTAGTGTCCTTCCCAGGACAATGCTACTATTTGTGCCACTGAGTTCGCTGGAGGGGTGAGGTGGGAAGGGATCCATGGCGCTTTTACTGACCTGCTCCTTAATCGCCCTTCAACAGTACCACACAAGGCTGAAAGAGTAACAGGCTTTCTGGAAGACTGGAGGTAAGGAAAGGTACTGCAGAGCAAAGCAAAATGCAAACCAGGCACCAGAGGTGACTGTTCTAATAGTCCAGGGTAGAAGAGCCGTCACCACCAAACCTGTCTGCGTGCAGACCCAGATCCCTGCCGTTGCCTTCTTCCTCTTAGGCAGTCCACGCAACACACCCTCAGTGGAGCATCTCCCAAGGTTCTGAGTTTCTCAGACTAGAATGATATTCCAGGAAAGGTGGAAAGGGGTCTCTACCATTATAAGCTAAAGATATGCATCTGCCTTCCCGACAGATTCAGCAGATAATCACTGAATCAAATGCACACACACACACACACAGAGACAAAGAAAATTCTCAGAGCTCAGTCTCAGTTCAGACCAAGGGTTTAGAGAAACAGTTTCCTAAACGTGAGTTAACAAGGCCTCCACATACATCAATGATAATGTTTGGTTTGACCTTATTATACGCAACAATGTCAATCTCACCGCCCCATGACTGTCTGTTAGTCTCCCGCCCATAAACCCTTCCCAGGTCTGTAATTTCTGCATCTTTTTTAAGCATCAGAGCCACCTATCTCTGATGGCCACATCTGGCTCCACAAAGAGATAGGAATGTATTGAAAACCCTTCTTGCTTTTCTATTCTATCAAATCATTTTCTTAGGCGGGGCATTTCCAAGCTAGCTTTTGTCAGTAGTAGAATGCAATAAAAGGTTTATTAGCCTTCCCTACCCCCCCGCCCCGGGGCAGGGGTTGGGGTGGAGATGGGAGGAAGAAAGGGAAGGTTTCAACTCTTTTTCTGTATTTTATGTTTGTAGATTTTGATACAGTTTTGTATTTTAACATGTTTACTAAACTTTGTTGCGTAGGCACTTTCTTATGCTATAAAATAGTGTAATTAGGTATTTTTAGTTGCTGAAAAATATTTCATTGACTGGGTGTACCATGGGCTACTTAACTATGTATATGTACCTTGTTTGTTTCCAATTTTTATTATCTTAAATAATGCTGCATTAAACATCTCTAATTCAAAGCACCTTGCTTAGAACTACCTGCTGAGGATGGATGCTGCAAAATAGAACTGCCGAGTCACAAGACAGATATATTTGTTAAATTCTTGAGAAATATTGGCAACACTTTTCCAAAAGACATGCACAAACTTGCATCTTCCCCAGGAGACTGGATGGGAATGGTTTTTAAAAGAGAAATGACATGATCAGATCTGCATTTTAGAAATGTGTCTGGCTTCATGTCTAGGCCTGGTTAGGTGAGGTTTTGGTAGTCCAGGTGTAGATGGTAGGGACCTGGTAAAAACTAGAGGGAAGGTTTTACTAAGTAGACTTAGTCACCAGTCAATCAGGATAGAAGCAAGGTCCATATTGGCCTTAAAATCACCATGAATATATCACGAAGTTGAAGGGAGCCTAGAGCAGTATTCCCCTCTCTACCACAATCACATAGTGTCTGCTAGATTTGGTTGGAAATTACTGCAGCATCTGAGGACCCTTGAGGATGTTTTCTATCCACATAAAATTACATTGTGCAGAAATGCCATCTACGTGGATATCAGAGTATCAAGAAGCACACAAATAATGAGATATTTTTCATAATCAAGCTTTTGTTTTTTAAAAACAATTAAAACACTTTCCTTTCTTTATTTCTAATTGCAAAAATAAGCCATGCTCACTCTCCTACTTTTAATTTTCATGCTGATTCTCCAATGTTCTAGAGAGCTTTAATGTCTTCAGAATAAATTTCCCTCAAGATTACTTTAGAACCCAAAAATAGTCACTATAACACTAGAGTTCCCTTTTACTTCACTAAGAAAGATAATTTCTATAAATCATTTTAAATTGTCCATTTACAAATAACTAGAACTTAAATTTCTATTTTAAAGACAGTAAAACTTGCATTTTAAATTCCAGTACACAAAGTATATTGATTTAAACCTCAAGTGTCAGATATATTAACTCTAACCACGACAGCAACAATTTTAACCAAAAAAGATCATCATCATCAAAAAATCATCAAAATGATAATAATCATCAAAAAAGGTGAAGAATATTTATTTCAAGTAGTTTTACCTAATTTTGTTTACTTTATGTCTATGGAAATTTTTCTAGAGATTAAAAAAAATCAAAGCTTTTCATGGGGACAACATGAAAAAACATTTTTTTAGGATAAATCTTAGTGGTTACTCTATCCATCTCTTACGTATCTGTCTCAGTTGGTTCTTGCATATGTGATGCTTTTCATTAAAATCGGAAATGGGGCTTCCCTGGTGGCACAGTGGTTGAGAGTCCGCCTGCCGATGCAGGGGACACGGGTTCGTGCCCCGGTCCGGGAAGATCCCACATGCCGCGGAGCAGCTAGGCCCGCTGAGCCTGTGCGTCCGGAGCCTGTGCTCCGCAATGGGAGAGGCCACAGCGGTGAGAGGCCTGCATATGGCAAAAAAAAAAAAAAAAAAAAATCGGAAATGGTTATTTTTACAACAGAATCTGCTCCACACACTTAGAATTTTCAGTCTCATTTAAGGATACACCAAAAGCCATGGAGTGTTGGGCACCTTCAAGAATATAATCAATTTCTTCAGATAATTTTCTGCAGACTGTTAATTGGATTTCCTCTAATACCAACTCTGGTTTTAATTACATTGAAGAATAAGGTTTTTGACTATTCTTTTGACTGTCAAATACCAGGGAGATAATGCTCTATATTGTGCCAAAATAGAAATACAAAAATTGCTTTGCTTGCCAAAGTATACTAAGGGTCACACTTTACCAGAGAGCAGTGGATAATTGCCCAGTAGCCTGTGGGGAAACCTTCACTTAAAAAAAGCTTTTTTCTAAGACAGGAAAAGAAGCAGAAATGGTCAGCTACTATTGAAAACTCTGCATATAGTCCTAGAAGCATAATTTGTCGCTGCCTTTTATGGTCCTTGCCTAAGCCTGTCACTCTTCTGGAAGCCGCTGATGCATAAAACATGTGTCGTGTAAGCCGTGACTGCCCAGCACTACTCTGTTATACTACCTGCTCTCCACTGGGACCCAGAAATGCATTTCCAAATGAAAATTACTGCATAATTTAGAATAAAGAGAGAAGAACTGAACAAAAATTAGTTTTCTTAGCAATTTTCAAAATGTAGCAGAAAGAGTGGGTTCAGAGGAAGAAAGACCTAATCTACATGCTTGTTCTCCAAGACAGGTCTCTGCTCCCCACACAGTCCTCAGCCCCTCCCAGTCTCGAGAGACTGGCAGTGGCCCATAGGTGCCTTTGGGGGTTAATGGGGAGGCGGTGGCAATAGGGATGAGTTAATATATATGTGAAGCCCTTAGAACAGCTCCTGGCACACTGTAAGCACTCCAATCACCAGGATTATTATCACTGACATTAGCAAATGGTGAATCCGTCTTATTCCTTCTCAATACTCTGGAACATTTTGGAAATTCTGAGCCAGTGAAGAAGATCCCAGAGTGTCTCATGACAAATAAATGTACAGGGTCCTTAAGTGCATCTGATCTTCTCCATTGGTCAGGCAGAGTCTCTGGTGGCTTGTGTTTTCTCACGAGAGGCCATGACAGCTTCTTGCTGCTTCTGTAGCACCAGCACCGTGGCCTCCCCACTCTACCACAGTGTAGTGATGAATAGCAGGTGCAGTTTCCACAACAGCTGCCACCTTCATCCACTGCTGCCGATACTGCCTTTGCTGTGTCTATCACGACGGCTAAAGGTGATCTCATCACCAGGATTATGGTCCTTCTAGATGGACCACTTCTATATGGCTCATTGAAGTGTAATCTGACTCTTCCAGGTTATTTTCTCAAGCAAATAGAGGCACGTGTCCTTAAGGTTGGATCAGAAGACTTTATATGACATCATGCGGTGCCTCCCTCATCACAAACCCCAAATCTTAACAATTAATCCCCAAACCTTTAATGAGTCTTCTTGAGAACAGAAGTGCTGGTGGCTTTTTACAGACAATGACATTTCTTCTACCGTTATGCAGATTAGATTTCCCCCCTTTACCCTCAGGAATATCTTCATGAGCTCTCACATCCCGTTCAAAGTCAAAGGCCAAAGATGACTGAGACGAACACTCAAGGGTTATCTTAAAGTATGAACAAGAACAAAGTCATATTGTGTGACAAATGAAAGAATACGTTTGAGATATGCAGCTGAGGTCCATGTTGGCATTTTTAAGAAGAACAGGTTTGTGGAGACAAATGTAAAAGAAATGTAAAACCAAGAGAAGTGACACATAATTCTTAATAATCCAGGAACATCCTGAGAAGTCAACAGTAGATAAAAATCTTTAGGATAGAGCTATACTCAAAATCTTGTGATTGTAATCAAACTTCTTTGTCACTCTTACTAGGCAATTCCTCATTCTTGCACTCCTACTGAAACATTTTGAACTCTCTACAAGCATTCTGTTATGGGAAAGTGAGACTGATTTTTTTTTCAAATAATGGGACTTCAGGAGCATTCAGAAACATGATAGAGGCAACCTTGAGGTGGATGTGGGGAGGGGATAGAATAATACTTTCATTTAAATGTAGAATATTTCATAGTTCTACATCTTAGAGCCCATTTAAATTATCTCATGAAAATCATAGTCTCACAATATTGGATGTTTTATGAGAAAGCATGCCTCACAATTTTTACCTCTCTGACCAGACATTAAAAGCCAATGGGAGTCTTCTTCTCAAAGCCTGTGAGTCTGTCTTTGAATTCTCAAGGATACATTTGATTCCAAAAAACACAGGTAAAAATTAGTCTGGCTGTTGAATAGAAAACACTATTTTAAATATAGTTACATTTTCCTCTTCCTAGAATCGTGAGGAAAGTTCACTTAGGTCTCGAAATTTCTGCTGATGACAAGCAAGATTCCATGTGAACTTTTTCCATCTATTTGGGAATGTCAGCAGGCCCATCATGGACTGCAGCAAAAGTGTTTCCCTAAAAAAAAAAAAATGTTTCCCTGCTCCCTGCTTTGCATTCACAAATCAGTCATATGCACTCTGTTCTTTTGTCAAGGTGACCAATATTTATATAATGTCAACTATCTTTCCAGTACTACCTTAGATATTGAGCAGAATTCAGACAGATAGATGGATAGAAGATAGATAAAAGATAGGTAGGTAGGTAGGTAGGTAGATTTTTTTAAATCACATAGTCCCTACTCTCTAAAATCTTACAATGCAATTGGGGAGCTAGTTATGCTCATGAAATAACTAGAAAAAATGATACAAGATGGTATGGAGTCAAGTGTTTGAGTGTGTGAAACAAACTGCCAACGTTAAAAGTATTCTCATATGAAAGAGATCAAAGTGGGCAGATAGGGAACAGCATGGAGTGTTCAGTTGTTACTGAGCTATAATTCATGAATCAAGTAAGAATTTGATTGAAAGAATGGACACAGATTGGTGGGAAAGTAGGAAGAGAAAAGATGACAAAAGTAGGAAAGATTCCATAAGCTAGTGGGATTGCTCATGGAGAATGAAAGGGAAGGGAAAGTCAAAAACACCAACTAGTCTGAAATAATTTATGCTAGAAAGTAAAAGGGGGGACGTCCCTGGTGGCGCAGTGGTTTAGAATCCGCCTGCCAATGCAGGGAACACGGGTTTGATCCCTGCTCCAGGAAGATCCCACATGCGGAGGAGCAACTAAGCCCCTGCGCCACAACAACTGAGCCTGTGAGCCACAGTTACTGAGCCCGAGTGCCACAACTCCTGAAGCTCGTGCACCTAGAGCCCGTGCTCTGCAACAAGAGAAGCCACCGCGATGAGAAGCCCGCACAGCGCAACGAAGAGTAGCCCCCGCTCGCCACAACTAGAGAAAGCCCACGCGCAGCAATGAAGACCCAACGCAGCCAAAAATTAATTAATTAATTTTTAAAAAGAAAGAAAGTAAAAGGGGGTTCATTCATTCATTGAACTGTAACTAATGATAATTATGGGTAATGCCTGGCTCTGCTGTTAGGCAGAGTTCAAGTCAAGTTCCGTGACTTGATTCTTACAGAGATTCTTACAGAAAAACAAAAACAACAACAAGAAAAACAACAGATATGGTGGAGGAGGTAACACTGGGAGAAGACCTAAAAGTATCCCCACATACATCCCTGCTTACTGTCTCCTATCCTCACCCCACATCACCAAGACTAAAATTATTTCAGAGGTGCTAACTTCAAAGTAACTGTGGGGAATATAAGACAGAGAGAGCTGAGGACAAGCCAATGGTGGGAAAACAAAGCATGTCTTTGAAGAGCAAGAAGCAGAGTATAAGGCAGGGAAACAGAAAGAAATCAAGCGTCACAGGCATATGAGGTGATGGCAGGGGCCTCAACATGGCAAGCAGGAGAGAGCGGGACAGGAAAATTCCCCATGGAGGCAGAGCATATTGAAAGACTGGGACTCCAGCTGGTTTTTTGTTTCCATGTGGCATCTGAAGATTTACGTTATATGGTTTTCTGCTCAGCAAGCCATTCCAAGCAGTAAATTTCCCAGGCAGACCACGTGAGAGTGAATACCCAAAAGATGGTACAGAGGCACAGGTCAGAGACAGCTCGTTGCATTCAAATAGCTATTCCCACTCTTTTCTTTGGCAGAGACTCCAACATTTACTCAAGCACATTGCTGCCTGAAATAAAGACCACATTTCCGAGCCTTCCTTGCAGATAGGTATGGCCTGTAACTAAGTTCTAATCAATGAGGTACAAGCAGAAGTAGCAAGTGGATCTATTAGAAAAGCACCTCAAAAAAACTGAATCTTGGAAGACTCCTTAAAATAAGCCACTGATTTTCTTTTTCTTTGGGGAAATGTGAAAAATAACTAAATCCTACTTCAAGGTTGATGGGGAATCATACCAGACATAGAGACAACCACCATCTGGTTAAATAGACAATATGCTATAGAAGTTCTTTGGAAGGAGATGTGAAAGGTTTGAATGGGTAAAGTGAGAGCAGCAAGAATAGTGGTCAGGGACTTCCCTGGTGGTCCAGCAGTTAACTCTCCATGCTCCCAATGCAGGGGGCCCGGGTTCCATCCCTGGTCAGGGAACTAGATCCCACATGCTGCAATGAAGAGCCTGCATGGCACAACTAAAGATCCCGCACGTGGCAATGAAGATCCCATGTGCCTCAACTAAGACCCACCTCAGCAAAAGGAAGGAAGGAAGGAAGGAATGTGAGCAATTTTACTAGGGTGATAAATGTCAGAAAGTATCAAGAGAAAATACTAATATTTGCATATTCTCATAAACCTTCCAGAGAACTACGATTTAATGGGATGGTTATCACTATGAGGACTTTCAGGACCATGTCAAACTGGCATGGCAAAAATTGGGGATCCTGAGAACACGATGCTCAGTGAGAAAAGCCAGACACAGAGGGACACACAGGGTGAGATTCCATTGATGGGAATCATCCAGAACAGGCTGATCCACAGACACAGAGAGTGGGTTCCTGGTTGTCAGGGACTGGGGGAGGGGATGGGGGTGATGCTAATGAGGTAGGGGTTTTCTACTGGGGTGCTGTGATATTGAAATTAATAATAATAAATATGTATTTGGTCTTTGAAAAAAAAAAAAAAAAAAAAAAAAATTGGGGATCAAATGGACCTTTCAGTAACTCTTAAATCACACCTTATATGTAGGTGACTGATAAATGAAGGGAGATAAAGAAGGGAAGCACCTTTAAATCAGCTATATATTTAGCGAATACTTACCTACTAAGCATTCAAAGATGAATAAACATAAGTCCCACTTATATATCCATCTTATATATCTCATTTTATATATCCATCAGTTTTTTTAAAAATAAATTTATTTATTTATTTATTTTTGGCTGTGTTGGGTCTTCGTTGCTGCGTGCGGGCTTTCTCTAGTTGCAGTGAGCGGGGGCTACTCTTTGTTGCGGTGCTCAGGCTTCTCATTGTCGTGGCTTCTCTTGTTGCAGAGCACGGGCTGTAGGCGCGCAGGCTTCAGTAGTTGTGGCACGTGGGCTCAGTAGTTGTGGCTCACGGGCTCTAGAGCGCAGGCTCAGTAGTTGTGGCGCAGGGGCTTAGTTGCTCCGCAGCATGTGGGATCTTCCCGGGCCAGGGCTCGAACCCATGTCCCTTGCATTGGCAGGCGGATTCTTAACCACTGCGCCACCAGGGAAGCCCCTATCCATCAGATTTTCAGTTTATTTTATTTCCATAGAAGGGGATAGCTACCAAATAACTACTAAAAAGCTCTTCAATGTGACCAAATTACTGTGTTCTAAAATAGTTTGGTCTCAACTAAATCAAAACCGATCTCCTTTGAGCTCTGAAGACCTGTGATGCAACCAGGATCAGAACAGTTTATATGCCCAAAAGATTTTTATGATAATTGTGTTTACTGTAAAATAGGTACACCCTGCAGAAACTATCTTATTCAATTCTGAATCATAGTCTAGCCACTTTCTATCTCTTCTAAAATGGAGGAAATAATATTCCAACTCCAAATAGCTCAGCAATGAAGATAGTGAATTAAAACAGAATAGTGAGCAAGACAGAAAAGACAGTTTCAGGGCCCTCTCATTTAAACTGAAAATGAGATGTTAAGCTGAGGACAGGGGAGGAAAATTAGTGCAAAAGACAACATTGGAGTTATGATAGCTCTAATGCGGTACCATAATTACAGGCTTTTAACCCATGATTAATTTAACTATTCACATGAGTCAACCTGCCAGTTATGTCAAAACAAGTTGGCCTGAACAATGACTTCTGGAAATAGCTCCAGCAGACCTGAGAGCAAGGGGGAAAGGGGGTGGAGAGAAAGGGGAGGGTGGGGAGGAGATTAGTCAGAGAGAATGGGTCTTGGATGTGAAGCAGAATTCTATTCACCTGCCAGTTCACTGGCTTTACTTCAGCACAATGAACTCTTCAACACAGACTCCATTCAAAGTACCTCATAAAGGAAGAAGTAGTCTAACTCCCAGTAAGACACTGCACGTTCAGATTTGGAACCAATTGTTCATAAAGTCAAAACTAGCAGTCACCTACCTATACGGTGTGATTTGAGAGACACTAAAAGGTCCATTTGCCCCTAAATTTTTGCACTTCCAGCTTGACATAGGACCTGAAATCCTCACTATTATAACCCTTCCATTAATTTACATCATTCTCTGGAAGGTCTCTGGGAAAATGCAAATATCTGTACTTATGCCTAGTCCTGACTGCCAGACCATCTTGTTACACTCCTGCTTAGATATCCTTTTTTTTTTTATCGTGACTGGGGTTTTCCAAAATTGCCTGGGCTAATTCGGTGACTAGGCCTGTGGATTCTGACAAGTGACTAACCCAAGAGAGTATGCACATTGCTAAATATGTGGCTCTTTAGGAGATACTGACATATGCTATATATACTGCATATACTGACATTCAACTTACAATCCAGACTTAACCCCATTGTAAGTCGAGGAAGATCTGTACTTGAAATCAGTACTTGAGTTTACACGAGAGTAAAACTCAAGTGTTCTCACCACACACCCACACAAAAATGAGAACTATGTGAAGTGACGGATATGTTAATTAGCTTGATTGTGGTAATCATTTCACAATGTATACGTGTTTCAAAATATCGTGTTGTGTATACATTTTTAATATGTCAGTCATACTTCAATAAAGTTAGGGGAAAACATGCGCAATGGACTTGAATAGATATTTGTCCAAGAAAAATATACAAATGACCAATAAGCCCTTGAAAAGATGCTCTACATCACAATTCATATAGAAATCATGTAGGGAAATGTAAATCAAAACCACGATGAAGTAGTTTGCTGGCGGTCCAGTGGTTGCAGTGGTTAGGACTCGGCACTTTCACTGCCATGGCCTGGGTTCAATCCCTGGTCAAGGAAGTACGATCCCACAAGCCACATGGTGTGGCCAAAGACAAAACAAAAATCACAATGAGATACGACTTTATACCCATTAGGATGGCTATCATCAAAAAATCAGAAAATAACAAGTGAGAATGTGGAAAAATTCACTCATTGCTGGGTAAAATGATGCAACTGCTGAGGAAAATGTTATGGAGATCCCTCAAAAAATTAAAAATAGAATTAGCATATGATCCAGCAATTCCACTTCTGGGTATATACCCAAAAGAACTGAAAGCAAGGACTCAAACAGATATTTGTCCACCATTCTTTTTCTTTTTTGGCTGCACTGGGTCTTTGCTGCTGTGCGGGCTTTCTCTAGCTACGGCAAGCAGGGGTTACTCTTCATTGCGGTGCATGGGCTTCTCATTGTGGTGGCTTCTCTTGTTGCGGAACACAGGCTCTAGGCACACAGGCTTCAGTAGTGTGGCACGTGGACTCAGTAGTTGTGGCTCGTGGGCTCTGGAGCTCAGGTTCAGTAGTTGTGGCGCATGGACTTAGTTGCTCCTCAGCATGTGGGACCTTCCTGGAGCAGGGATCAAACCCGGGTCCCCTGCATTGGCAGGCAGATTCTTAACCACTGAGCCACCAGGGAAGTCCTGTATACCATCTTCAAGCAGCATTATTCACAATAGCCAAAAGGTGGAAGCAACCCAAGTATCCATCTACAATGTGGTATATACATTCAATAGAATATTACTTAGCCTTAAAAAGAAAGAAAATTCTGACACATGCTACAAGATGGATGAACCTTGAAGACATTATGCTGAGTGAAATACGCCAGTCACAAAAGGACAAATACTGTATGATTCCAGTTGTATGAGGTTCCTAAAATAGTCAAATTCACAGAGATAGGAAATAGAATTGTGGTTGCCAGGGGTTGGGGATAGGAGAGAATGAGAGTTATTGTTTAATGGGTACAATGTTTCAGTTGGGGAAGCTGAAAAATTTCTGCAGATGGATGGTGGTGTCTGCACAACCATGTGAATTTACTTAATGCTTCTGAACTGTACACTTAAAATTGGCCCAAGTGGTAAATTTTATGTTATATGTATTTTACCACAATAAAAAAAAAAGTCAGCTACAGCAAAACACAGCTCACAACTGAAGCTGTACTCTCAGTCAGTACTTCCTAAAAATAATGCAGGGCACTGGACCATGCCCAGTTAACTACATAGGAATTACTTTCAGAGCTTGGCCAAAATATAAGCTATATATAAGGCACACATCAAGATTCTAATTCATGATGTCTGGGGTGGGGCCTGAGCATTTTTTTTATGTTCCCCTGGTGATTCTAATATGTAGCCATGTTTAAAGGCTGCTATTCTGCAATTTCACCATATCAGATTTAGAGGCAAAAAAGCAATTATCTATCTTTTATTTGTAATTGACTCAACTCTAAAAGGACTAATTTTATATAATAAAACATGGTGATATTTGTTTATTTTTTACATAATGCTATATTGATATATAGCAAAAAATTGAAGTCTGAAAACTTGACTTAGACATTCATTACTTAATAAAAAGAATTCACATAAATCTTTTAAAATTAAGTTTTTAGACACATTTTCCCAATTCCTTCTGTTAACTTTGTGTTGAAATTTCTTAGATGTCCACAGAATACTTTCTAAGCTAGCAGGAAAATGTCATCTCACATGACATTTGTCTTGGTAGATGCTGGCATTATAAAAATGTTTGATTATTTGCTCATGGGTACATCACAGTTTATATTTTAAAAGTCAGCTTCCACCTGAAATAATCAGTGTCTTTTCAGTGAAATCACGACACAGTAATTATATCCCATTTGCATCTACAGACTCATTCATTATTAACAACTTTATGATTTTACGTATTGATCAGCATCTTTCTGAAGCCAGGAAATTTTTTTTGATTACATGCAAGTCAATGGCCAAAAGATGTCTACAGGCAATTCTTGATAAGTGGTGACACATGGTATCATGGAAATATTGCACTGAAACCAAAGACCTGGTGTCTAGACTATGTGCCACCCAGGTCCCGTGTTGAGAGCTAAGTACTCACTGCCTCAGCTGAATGAAAGAAAATACCCTCAGTCAAAAGGTTATGCTTAGCACAGGGAGATCAGCTCGGTGCTTTGTGACCGCCTGGAGGGGTGGGATAGGGAGGGTGGGAGGGAGGGAGACGCAAGAGGGAAGGGATATGGGAACAGATGTATATGTATAACTGATTCACTTTGTTATAAAGCAGAAACTAGTACACCATTGTGAAACAATTATACTCCAATAAAATTGTAAAAAAAAAAAAGGTTATGCTTCCTCCCAGGGTCAACCTACATACAATGACACATGGATCCAGACCTCTTGCCTCAATCCACAAATCTCTGAAGGTCCAGCCCCTCTTTAGAGCTTCCTGGCTAAAGCTTGCCTATGATAACAGCTGCATCACAATTCAACCTCTCTCTCCCCAGTCCTGCTTTCCTCACTCCCAAGAGCAAGCTCTAATAAATCACTGGCAACAGCATCGTCATCTCAGAGTCTGTTTCCATGGAAACCAGACTTGCATCACCAATTTTCTCAACTAGCTCTGTAACCATAGTAAAATCACTTAATCACACCTCCCTCTGTAATTGAAGGAGACTTACTGAGCTTGGAACCACTGGAAATTTCCAGTGCCACATTGAACAATGTTCAGCACTGGCAGAGACCTGACCTCGGGACTCACCTGCTGTGACCAAGTTCATACATTTTCCAATCTATCCCTTTGCATCCCACCCCCTTTAAATGGCAAGGAGGGGAAATTCTGTATCACTACCAGGCACTATCTTTAAGGTCCATCAATTCCAAAGAAGACTTTGGCTTTCCACTGATAGAAAATATACTGGAATGGGGGTAGCTGAGGGTGATCAGGGTTTACCTGGGTTTACACTAACAGACTCATGTATCAGAAAGGCTCTCAGTCCCAGGTAAACCTGGTCACCATAACATAGCTCTATATATCCCCTGGTCCATGGATTTGCACAATTGGTCAACATCTTGGTGACTCTGGCTGCCTGACTATACACAAGACAGAATATAAGTCCCAACCCACAAAACTAGGTCAGATCTCCTGCTGTACACATTCACTGCCCTCTCTGTTTTTCCTTTGTAAGACTTATCACAACTGTACTTTTTAGTTATGCAACTATTTGTCTAATTTTTGTCTCCTCAACTAGACTGTAAGTGCCAAATGGACCCATGTGCCTTGTTCATGGTTGCATCCTTAGTGCTTAGCAGAGGACCTGACACAGAAGCAATGACTAATAACTATTTGTTGGATAAATTAATGAAGTGGGAAGGAAGGAGATGTGTAATGCCTGGGACCCACTCAGAGGGTGAAAGACTAAAAGAGGATAAAGTGCAGGTTACTAAGAGTGAAAATAGATAAATAGGGAGTGGAAGACTGTGTGGGCATTCAACCTTGTACCATGTTTCCACTTTCCTGTATCATATCACTATATTACTGAACTATTGGCAAACATTTGGTTAATTCCAACACTCAGATTTGACATATATTCATAATTTTCTATCAGATCAAGTACACTCTACCTGGAATATAGTAGGCCCTCAATTTAAAAAAAAAAAGTGTTGTCTTAATGAATGAACTGTATCACCACTCTGAGGATTACTGTTTCAAATAAATTCCCTGACAAGGAGATATTAAGCACTTTATCTAGAGAAAACCTTGGCAGATATTTGGTCAAACCTTCCAATTTCTCTCTTAAGGCAACTGCATATCACACCTTGGTTCCCTGAAAGTAGTAATATCTGTAGAATTCTAGTTTCTTCTAACTGGCTACTACTAGAATAAAGCAAGTCCTTTCAGAGCACTGGAAGACACACCGAAACTCCCCTTTTGTGTAGCTTCATGACCATAATAAACATTTTATAGTATAACTCCCCACCCCCATAACAGCTTTTTGACCTTATTGATGCTTAACCTGAAACTGGCCTGAATTGAACATACGTTTAAAAAAAAATAGAAACTTCTGTGTTCTGTGAAGTTACTAATCAATAAATGTTATTCATTTTGAACAACAATTCATAGAAACAGAATTCATATTGAAAACGCCATCCTCTTAGATTCTGGTGTAATTAATTTTGGAACATGAAAATGGATTTTGCCAACATGAGATACCAGACTTGATTTCTGCCCCTGTTCTTGGCTCTTATAAGTGACTTTTATCTTTGGACCACTTAGAGCTCTGTAGAAGCTGAACAGCTTCATTTGTCAAGCTGAAAGATTATTGTATCTCATCAATCTATATCATACCATAAAATATTTATAAAATTTTATTGATTTAAAATTCACTACTGTACCTTATAATGTAAACCATGTGAATCAAGTGATATAAATAAATAAGCAAACAAGCCAGATGATAAAAAGATAATTGGTAGATTAAACAATTCAAACTTTCTTTGTCTCACATCTAACTTCATCGCAAAATTGTGCAGTTTGCAGCCCCCTACATCTATTATCAAGGCTCCTTAAGCTGAGATGATGGGGGTCTTAAAGCTCCTAGCAGTATTGCATTCAGAAAAAAATGCTCTAAAGCAGCAGTTCTCACACCATGACCCAAGGACCATTGGAGATCTGGGACACCCTTTCAGGGGGACATGAGATAAAAATTTAATTTTATAATATTACCAAGACATCATTTGAGGGTTTTTCCCCACCATGTTAACATTTCTGTTGATAGCACAAAACAATAGAGACTGAAAGTGCTGGCACCTAAGTACATATCAAGATTGTGGCGCTGAGCTGTGCTAGTGGTCATTATATTCTTTACCAAAATGTACTTATTGAGAAAAAAGAAAAAAACAGTTTCATTTAAGAATGCCCTAGATGAATCAGTAAAAAATATTAATTTTATTATATCTGGGCGGTTAGGTACATGTCTTTTAAATATTCTGTAAGATGAAATGATAAGTACACAAAGAACTCCTGTGTATTACACCTAAAACTCTGTAATATTGTAAATCAACTATACCTCAATAAAAAAAATTAAATTAGAGAGAACTACTGTGTACTAAAGTAAAATAGTCTCCAGGAAGAGCATTTGTGTAGTTTATTTGTGAACTAGACTTTTTCCTGTAACCCCATTTTATTTGAAAAAACAACAAATGGGCAAGGTATGCTTATTCAGATTTGGATATTTGGCAGACGTTTTACTGAAAATAAACAAAATGAACCTTTAACTTCAAGGAAAACAGCTGACAACATTGTTGCCAATAATAAAATGAAAGCTTTCAAGTGAAAATTAGGATTTTAGAAAACTGTATCCAACACTGTGAACTTAACAGTTTACCAATACTTAAAAGACCTTTCTGATGAAATTGGTAGTAACATAAATAATTTTTTGATATTATATAATGAAACATGTCAACATTTGAAATATCTGCATATCTCAGTTAAATGGCATTTTCCAAATGACCAGTGCATGGTATGTTACAAAATCAAGCATGGGTAAAAGATTCATTCAAAATGCAAAATAGACCAATGGATTTTAATGTTACAAAATGTAAAACCCAGTCCTTTGAGTTTAGTTTTTTTGTCATTTGCAACTAAAGTCAGAATTGATATAGTGGAAAAGGAAAGAAGTTAAGTTTCAAGTGTGGCATCACATCAATGCAGAGATAAAGAATCAGCTCCAATATTTAGAACAAAGAACAAAAATTCAGCCAATGTAGAATATAGGAGGTAGATGACTGAAAATTCAAGCCTTCTTCACATCCCCTACTTAAGGATCTGTAGAAATATTGAGGATACTTGGACTTGGAATTATCTGAGTATCCTCGATATTTATTTCAAATATTATCCTCAATATATATTTCAAATTTATTCAAAATACTGAGAGGAAGGATGATTCAAACTGACATCAGGTAGTGTAAGTTCCTAATAGAAAACTTTCTCCTATAGAAATTTGGTTTCAAGAATTTGTACCCAAATGCCCATCACTGGTGAATGGATAAGCAAAATGTATATCCATACAGTGGAATATTATTTGGCCATAAAAAGAAATGAAGTACTGATGCTTGCTACAACATGGATGAACCTTGAAAACATTATGCTAAGCGAAAGAAGCCAGATCTAAAGGCCACATGTTGTAAGATTCCATTTATATGAAGGGTTCAGAGCAGGCAAATCTATTAAGAGACATAAAGTAGATGAGTGATTGCTAAGGACTGGGGTTAAGGGAACTGGGGAGTTGCTGCTAATAGGTATGGGTTTTTTTCAGGGTGATGAAAATGTTCTGAAATTAGATAGTGGTAAAAGTTGTACAACTTTGTGACTATACTATAAATCACTCAATTATACATTTTTAAAGGGGAAATTTTATGGTATGTGAATTATATCTCAATAAAAAATTACATTAAAAAATAAATTATAAACCTGGTGCATTAGTTTCCTGAGGCTGCTGTAACAGACAACCACAAACTTGTGGCTTAAAACATCAGAAATTTATTCTCTCACAATTCTAGGGGCCCAAAGTCTGAAATCAAGGTGTCTGTAGTGTTGTAGTCCCTCTGGGAGTTCTGGGGGAGAATTCTTTCCTTGTCTCCTTCAGCTTTGATGGCTGCTGGCAATCCTTGGCCACATTAATCTCTGCCTGTCTTCACATCACCTTCCCATGTGTGAGTGTGTGTGTGTGTGTGTGTGTGAGTGTGTGTGTGTGTGTGTGTGTGTGTGTGTGTGTGTGAGTGTGTGTGAGATATTCCTCTCTCTAATAAGGACACTTGTGATGGCATTTAGGATCCACCTGGATAATCTCATCTCAAGATCCTTAACTTAACCATATCTGAAAAGACTCCTTTTTTCCAAATCAGGAAATATTCACAAGTTCCTGGGATTAGGAGGTGGACATATCATTGCAAGTCATTATCAACCTACCACACCTTAGTGTATATATAAATAACTGATGTAGTATGGTAGCCGTAGAGGTGTGCCACTTGGATCTGCCAATCAGCACAAGGAGTGAAGTTAGCGGACAGCCTCCAGCTACAACATCTTCAGGATTTGCCACACTCTGCCTGGCAGCCCCAAGCCAATGACTGAACATGGCATGTGTGCAAGGGGCTGGTCATCTCCCAACATGGGACCCCTCTACCAGCAGTCCTTATGCCAGAGCCTTCCATTGAGCTGAGTGAGATTTAGCTCTTCCTATTTAATTCATCTCTCTTCTCCCTCTTTTTACCTGCCTGTTCCTGTTGCCTCTCCCTTTATAATTCACAGAGTCACTCTCATGAATCTCTTTCATTGTCAACTTGGACTTGACATCTTCTTCCCGGAGGATCCAAGCTCAGTCAGTTGATCCTCAGAGTGGTCCATCCATGACAGCAGATAGCAAAATGGACTTTCAGGACTAGGTTACTCATTGTCTAGTTGCAAATGAGGACCCCCATGCCCCAGTGGCATGGATAGTCCCCGGCACAAAGTGACAGCTTATTCACTAAACTTTTACCAGTGCTGACACAGGAGAGTGTTCTGATGGAGAAGACTTCTCTGGCCAGTGCAATAATTCAGGCATTTGAGAGTGAACAATGCAACAAGGACAATGGAATTGGCCAGTTATTAAGGGATACAAAGGGGTAATGAGAAACCGAAGGCAGTTAACACTTAAAAACTAAGCGTATGAGTCAAAGGACATCTTTGACAGCTTATAAAAAGATGTTATCTCCTGCAGTTAGAGAACAGACACAGCTGTGGAGCAAATTCAGCATAGCCAAATTTCAAAGACTATTGAACACACAGCCAAGGCAAGTCTGTTGTGCTAAGACCAAGGCTCTGGCTAGAAAATACAGGACACTAAAATATGGGATAAGAATGGATTTCCCCAAAAGACTTTGGCTCTCTTGACTACCCTGAACCCTCAGAGACTGCAGAGGCTACCTACCCCTCTCTATGAAGACTTAGCATTTCCTGCATGAGGCTCTATTCTGAGTTAGCACTTCCCCTATGAGAAAGACACTGCAGAGACCTCTCCCCTGCAAGCCAACCAGCGCCCCACCTCAGAATCTGTCCCCATCGCCTCACTTGGCTGATCAATAACTAGGGTAAAATCCCAACCTAGTACAACTGGACACATGTTGGAAATAATAAGGGAAGAAGAGATCATACCCTAAAGGACCTGCAAGGATTAGCTAGGATACACTAGTAGAAGCCAAAGGACTGGATTTTTGAGTGTGCTTGATCAACTCCTGTACAAGCAAGAGTTTACTGACTTAGGGACACTATATCAGAATACACGATTTAACACCCTGTCAAGGACCCAAAGGGATGAGAGAAACTCACTGGTAGGGTGGCTTTAAAAACCTGGAGAAAGCAATGACCCACGCTAAGTGAATTTGAAATGCATGAGTTGCCCTTGCAGGCAGTGGAAAAAAATCATTTAAAGCCTCAGGGAATTGGACAGGTTGGGATGCATAGATATATGTGGGACCAGAAGATCAATCAGAGAATAATATTCCACAGGAAAACCTAGAGGACACACCATTCACAAAGGCCATTAGAAATGCAGTGGGGAGAGGGGCACCAATGTCACTAAGAAATTCAGTGTGGTCCTCCTCTGCAGATTAAGGCTGATCGTAGGAGAGGCAGTCACAGAGAGTGGCTCAGAAATAGCAGTGGTGATAATGGGTCCCTGAAATAGTAGAGACCTGGCACATAACCACCCAGCAGAAGCCCCTTATAAGATGGAAAATATACGCCTGGGATCAAGCTCATGCAAGACAAGAGAGCATGTGTAAGTTGCATGGGGAAGTAGTTCAGACTCCAATTTGCCTTCCTTGGTTGCACCAAGGTTCCTCCTTTAGCTTACACCTCATGGTCATATGGAGGGTTCCACATGAACAGCTGAACCAAGAGGAAAAAACCTGAGCTTGGTTCACAAGTGGATTGGCTCTGAATGTGCGGGAAAGCTGAAAATAGATGGAGGCTTCATTACAGTCCCATTCAGGGTTGATTTTGAAAGACAGTGGTGAGAGAAAATCTTTACAATGGCAGGAGCCTCACCTGGCACACCTGATCATTCACTTGTGTGGAAGGAGAAATGGTCCAAGGTGAAAATATATACAAAATCATGGACAGTAAAGAATGGCCTGATAGGCTGGTCAAGAGGTTAGGAGGAAAATTCTGAGTGACTGGAGAAAAGAGTTCTGGAGTAGAGGCAAGTGGATGGGCAGATGGGAATGGGTACAAAGTATAAAAATTTTTATATCAAATGCTAACCTCCACCAGAAAGCATCCGCCACAATGGAAGCAATAAACAAACAAGTAGATAAAATGGTTCAGCCAGTTGACATTAGCCAGCCTTCATCATCAATCACTTGAGAACTGGAAAGATGGACATACAAATAGAGTAATCACCATGTCAGAGATGGAGGCTGCACATGGGCCCAACAGCATGGGCTTTTACTTACCGAGGTCCATCGAGGTACTGCTATCTCTGAATGTTTAACCCACCAACAACAGAGACCAATGTTGAACACATGATTTGGCACCATTTCTTGAGGAAACCAACTAGCCACTTGGTGGCAAGTTGACTACTTTGGACCCCTTATGTCCTGGAAAACCAGTGATTCATTCTCTCAAGAATACTTATTTCAAGTAAAGGGTATATCTTTTCTGCCTCCACCTTTCCTGCTAACATCCATGATCTGGGGGCTTAGAGTGACTAGTCTGCAACCATAAAATCACATACAGGGACTTCCCTGGTGGCACAGTGGTTAAGAATCCGCCTGCCAATGCAGAGGACACGGATTCAATCCCTGGTCCGGGAAGATCCCACATGCCGTGGGGCAACTAAGCCTGTGCGCCACAACTAATGAGCTTGTGCTCTAGAGCCCATAAGCCACAACTACTGAGCCCACGCACTGCAACTACTGAAGCCCACGCACCTAGAGCCCATGCTCCACAACAAGAGAAGCCACCGCAATGAGAAGCCCGCGCACCACAACAAAGAGTAGCCCCACTCGCTGCAACTAGAGAAAGCCCGCGCATCAACGAAGACCCAACACAGCCAAAAATAAATAAAATAAAAATAAATTTATTTTTTAAAAAATCACATACAGCTTAGCATCCAACCTACCTCACAGCAAAGGAGGTACAGTAATGAGCTCATGACCATGGGATTCACTGGTCATATTATACACAATACCATCCGAAGAGCAACCAGTCTGAAAGAGCAGTGACATGGCTTGTTAAAGTGTAAGTTTAAAGGCAATACTCTATAATAAACCCTGATGAAGCTGTTCCTCCAAATGTGATTGGAGAAGAGGATTTGCATGGCTCAAGGTGAGGACCATGGTAACCATGGAGATGCACCTCTCGGATCTCCCTTTAAGAGGAACTCACTGGTCAGCAACCAGGAATGCAGTTAACTGACAGCCTCTAGCTGCAGCATCTTCAGGATCCACTAAGTGTTTGAGCCGAGCCCATAAGCCTACTGGACAGCCCCCAGCCAATGACTGAGCCATTGCTACCCAATGTGGACCTCTTCTATGGGTCATCTTTACCTTGGAGTTCCATTTTGGACTGGTCAAGACTTTATTAGACTGTACCACAGTGGCTCTTCCCACCCAACCCTCTTTCTTTCTCCCGCTCCTTTCCTAGGTGTCAGACATACACTACATTTCCTAAGTGTCAGATGTACACTACATTTGAAGACTTTCTCTGCCTACTTTTGCTTCCTCCCTCTTTATATTTCACAGGCATTTTTACTTGACAATCCTGTTTCACAACAAGTATGTAGTTGCATTTCTAACTCTATCCCAGTGTTTCTTCCTGGAACACATGCAATAATTAAATTTGTCTTATCAATCAATAAAGCTAAATTAACTTACATTTCCTGCCTCACCACTACCCTACCAATGGGCCTCTACTTAACACCATGCAATTCAAGCACTTGTTAATGACTTCAATATGTATTGTTAGCTACAGCACCTATAAAAAGTCCAGAGTCATTAATTTATTTATTCAAAAATTATGTATTGAGTACCTACTCCATGCTAGATACAGGCATTGGAAATACAGTGTTAAACAAACCAGAAAAAAGTCCTTCTCTTCATGGAACTTACATTCTATGGGGGCAGAGAAACAATACAAAAGGCAGACTACCAGAAGTACGCCTATCTGTATTATATTGCTTTTTTTCCTCAACGGAATTTCCTTTCACAATATGACAGCACAAAAATTAGCCTCAGCTTTTTATTATGAACCAATTTAAGAAAGAGCCATATGTTAAATCTCTGCTGCACTTTTTTGGTAGAGCAACTAATTATAAAACCAGTTTAGTCTACATTAGAAAAAGCACTTATTAAAAATGCACATAGGCTGTGTTGCAACAATTTTATTTCTAGGAATTTATCCCAAGGAAATAATCATGAATATTCAAAAGGATTTATCCACAGGAATAGTAGTTGCAGAGTTTTTATACTTGTAAAAACTAAACTGAAAACCATCTAGTATATGACAATCTAGAATTATTTAAATAAACATTTGGCCATCCATGCAACGGGATACTGCACAGCCGTTAAAAAGTATGTTATTCAAAATATGGCAAGGAAGGATGATCACAATGTATTTTTTTTTTTTTTTTTTTTTTGCGGTACGCGGGCCTCTCACTGTTGCGGTCTCTCCCGCCGCGGAGCACAGGCTCCGGACGCGCAGGCCCAGCGGCCATGGCTCACGGGCCCAGCCGCTCCGCGGCATATGGGATCCTCCCAGACCGGGGCACGAACCCGCATCCCCTGCATCGGCAGGCGGACTCCCAACCACTGCGCCACCAGGGAGGCCCCACAATGTATTTAATGGAGGGAAAACTAGTCACAAAACAATACTCCATACACTATTTACAGGGTTATCCCATTAAAATGAATCAGGAAGAATATAAACCAAAATACCAAAACTGTGTTATTTCTGGATGATGAGATTATGGAGAATTTTAATTTTCTCAGTTTGCTTGTCCATAGCTTCAAATTTTTCTACAACAAACAGGGAAATTTATTTTATCTGCTACCTTAAATTTATTAAAGTTGTGCTTTCATTTTTGTTTTTGGTAAAGAAAAGTCACTCAACATCTCTGACATGAACATCAATAAGTAAATTTGTCACAAGACTTCCAGATAGTTAGTTGATATTCTAGAGATAAATATTTTGATGGCCACAGCTCTTTCCCTCATAGCATTCTGGCGGGAAGGGGTGAAAGTGTCCTGTGCCCCCTAGTAACTAGCCTAAAGGAAAACTACTACCCAAACACCAGTGTCCCGAAGTCTCTGATAAGGATGCAGAACAAGCACTCAGTTAGCTGCTGAGGAATACAATGCTCCTTCAACATTTATTGATCATTGATTGATTATAATAGGTCAAACCTCTCTATGTCACAATTTTCTCCCATATAAGAGGTCTTTCCCTCTCCCTTACCTCTCCTAGTTAAGAAAAAACACACATGAGAACACATACACATGCACGCACAAACATACTCACAGGATCCCGCAATAGCAAGTCATTAGAAAGGACTTTGTAATGAAATTCAAGGAAGGAAGAAAAAAACCCTCTTCTGCATAATAACAAGTCAAATACTGCATGGCAATTGACAACAGATTAACTCTTCCAGAATCCCAATGTTTGAATTTTAATATATAATTTACATATATTTTTATATATGTATAATTTTTTCCAAGGCCAATCATAAAGAAAAAAAAAAGCATGCTGCCACTCCAAGTGCACACTCCTCAGTGAATTTTCCCCTCTCCATCCTCAGGATCTTCTACTCAACTTTCAAAATTGGAAATAAAAAAAAAAAAAAAGATTCATACGCCACACCAAAGTTTCAAAAATTAAAAGGTATCTACAAGAAATAACCAAGATCTGGACTTCAAAGCATATGGGCTGAGTCCTGCAGAGGAGGGGAGGCATGGCCAGGTGAGGGAGAAGCACATCACACATTTGGGTTGAGAGGACTCCCACTCTGGGATCAGGGCCCTGTAAAGGACACAACAGCAAGAAAGGCCAACGCTGGCTACCAGATTCAACTGGTAAAGACATATTAGCTCTTTTCAGATTTAGACAGTTTATTGTTTAAACTGGAAGCAAAAGAGTAGCCAAAACTCCAGCTCCTTGTCGTGCTTGTTCCACACAACAAAAAGGATGACCCACTACAAAAATAGAGGCCAGAAGATTGTGACACAAGCTGTGAGACATTCCATTGGTGCGGACCCAATTCTGAACTGCAGCTGAGGGAATTCCCTGGTGGTCCAGTGGTTAAGACTCTGCCCTTCCACTGCAGGGGGCGCAGATTCATTCCCTGGTCAGGGAACTAAGATCCCGCATGCCACACGGGGTGGCTGTAGATAGTTAGATGATAGATATATAGATAGATAGATAGATAGATAGATAGATAGATAGATAGATAGGTAATAAAATAAACTGCAGCTGAGTGGTTTTGGAGTCTGCAGCTCTATTCCGAAGTGGCAAGGCAGAAAACTTTATACATCATTAGTACCCCGAGGCAATGAAAAACTCAAGAGTGATGGCCTTGGACCAGCTCATCACAGATCTTCCTTCCACTCATGTTCTGGGAGAATAAGGTGTTCAGCCAAGACTCAGATTAGCTGTGGCTCAGGTCTTTGCCTGCATGACCTATGTAGATACGTGTAAGGTTGTTAGGGTGCCATGTGGAGCTGTTCCCCTACAATCTCCATGTAAATTCTATCACGGTGAATTTTATGTAAAGACTCAAATAAACTTTTGGAGCTCTGTGAATGCTCATTTGTATGAGACAGGAAGAAACCAGTCACTTAACCAACCATACTCAGTAAGGTGAACCAGGGAGGCCCAGAATTTCCTGGCCTAGAGATCATCTGATTGTTAACCTGCATAGTATGCTAACCAAACCAATTTTTCTAATGGTCTTGCCTATCTCCAAGATAAGGAAATTAGTGACTGGATTATAGGGGTAATGATAGCCATCTTACACTAATTAAGGTAATATATATAAATATAGGGCAGTGCATGATATAGAGCAGATGCTCCTCAAATGATTGTTCCTTTCATTCATTAATTTGTTCATAATTTATTCATTCAACATATACTTTTTAAAAAGTTACTATCAGCCAGATATTAAGTCAGATGCTGGATAGATATTGCTGAATAAAGTAGACAAGACTCAACTCTCTTGAAGTCTCCAAGCTAGTGAGGAAGACAGGCACACAATAAATATACATTCACAAATTATGTATGCTATGTGCTAAATAGGAAAACTATGTATTACACTAGACACATTGAAAGACACAAAAATGTAATTTACATGATAACTATTACATCCTTAAGGAGCCTACATAACCTACTAAGGAGGACAAGATCAATAAGCTTATGATACGCGGGCCTCTCACTGTTGTGGCCTCTCCCGTTGCGGAGCACAGGCTCCGGACGCGCAGGCTCAGTGGCCATGGCTCACGGGCCCAGCCGCTCCGCAGCATGTGGGATCTTCCCGGACCGGGGCATGAACCCGTGTCCCCCGCATCGGCAGGCGGACTCCCAACCACTGCGCCACCAGGGAAGCCCAAGATCAATAAGCTTTTAAAGAAAAATGTGTGGAAAACTTTTCAACTCCAGAATTTCTCTTTGGTTCTTTTTTCCAATTTCTCTTTATTAATATTGTCTATCTGATAAAACATTGTTTTCATACTTTAATTCTTTAGACATGGTTTCCTTTGGTTCTTTATATTTATATATTTATAAGTACGAATTTGTGTACTTATATTATAGATTGCATATCTATATTATATATAATGACTGACTTAAAGTCTCTAGGAAGTGCAACATTTGGGTCCCCCCAGGGACAGTTTCTATACACTTTTTTTTTTCCTGGGCATGGGTCACACTTTCCTGTTTTTAAAAAATATTTTTAAAAATTTTATTGAAAACTGAACATTTTTTCTTTTTACTTAAGCCATAGAAGTTTGTTTTCTCATACATATGGAGGCTGGAGAGACAAGACGAAGGTGCTGGCAGGACTGGCTTCTGGTGAGATCACGCTCCCTGGCTTGCAGACACCTGCTTTCTGTGTCCTCCCATGACCTTTTCCTTTGTGAGCACACATTCCAGGTGTCTCTTCTGCTTTTGATAACAACATCCATCTTATTGGATTAGGGCTACACTGTTATGACTTTATTTAGCCTTAATTACCTCCTTAACAGCCCTATCACCAAACAAAGTCACATTGGGGGGTAGGGTTTTAACATATGGATATTGGGGGAACACAGTTCAGCCCATTTATACTAACCTCCCAATTTGAAAACTGGACATTTCAGACAATATACTGTAACAACTCTGGAAATCAGATTTCCCCCACCCCCAAGGGTCTCTTGTTATTGCTCTTTTATTGTTATTGTTGCAACTGTTTGTTAGTTTAGTGGCCTTCCTGGACTAATTTTATAAATTCTGTATTCTCTATAGTTGTGTAGCCACTGAGCTCTCTGATTGATTAGCTTAGTGGTCAGCTAAAGATTGGTCATATATGTCCTTAAACGCCTTGAACCAATAAGCGTTCCAGCCTTTGCTGAGAAGCTCTGTGTGTAGGTATGTTGGTACATGCCCTTGACACACAGGCAGTTTACATCCCTGTCTTAGCTGTCACTTCCTGCTTGCGCAGGGTGTCTAATCAGCCAGAGGTGAGAGACTGGGGTCCTCTTGGGTCTTTCCCAGGCATGCACACAGCCTTTCACATTTGTAGAGACTTTTAGACCCCCAAGAATATATCAGAGTTTTTCAAAACCCCTGTGGACACCTCATTCCCCAGATCTGCCTTTTAAGTTTTGACCAGGCTCTTGTTTGCCCCCAACTGGTACCATAGCTTTGTGATGCTACACAATTGTACTGGTTGTTTTTGACAAATGCCCTGAGTATGGGGCTTTTCCACAGATTAAACTCAAAGTCAGGACAAAAAAAAATAACAAAAACAAGCAGTTCTAAGAGGGAGGTTTATAGCAATAAAGCCTACTTCAGGGAAACAAGAAGAATCTCAAATAAACAACTTACATTTACACCTAAAAGAACTAGGAAAAGAAGAACAAACAAAACTCAAAGTTAGTAGAAGGAAAGAAATCATAAATATCAGAGGAGAAATAAGTGAAATAGAGCCTAAAACAACATTAAAAAAGATCAATGAAACTAAGAGCTAGTTCTTTGAAAAGATAAACAAAATTGATAAACCTTTAGCCAGCCTCATCAAGAAGAAAAGAGAGAAGGCCCAAATCAATAAAATCAGAAATAAAAAAAAAGAGAAGTTACAACTGACACCACATAAATACAAAAGATCATAAGAGATTACTACAAACAACTATATGCCCATAAAATTGACAACCAAGAAGAAATGGACAAATTCCTAGAAATGTACAATCTCCCAAGACTGAACCAGAAAGAAATAGAAAATATGAATAGACCAATTACCACTAATGAAATTGAATCAGTAATTTAAAAACTCCCAACAAACAAAAGTCCAAACTAGACAGCTTCACAGGTAAATTCTACCAAACATTTAGAGAACAGTTAACACCTATCTTTCTCACACTACTCCAAAAAATTGCAGAGGAAGGAATATTTCCAAACACATTCTATGAGACCAGTATCACCCTGATACCAAAGCCAAACAAAGATATTACAAAAAAAAGAAAATGACAGGTCAATATCACTGATGAACATAGACACAAAAATCCTCAACAAAATATTAGCCAATCGAATCCAACAATACATTAAAAGAATCATACACCATGATAAAGTGGGATTTATCCCAGGGATGCAAGGATGGTTCAGTATTCTCAAATCAATCAATGTGATACACCACATTAACAAACTGAAGAATAAAAACCATACGATCATCTCAGTAGATGCAGAAAAAGCTTTGGACAGAATTCAACATTCATTTATGATAAACACTCTCCACAACGTGGGTATAGCAGGAATATACCTCAACATATTAAAGGCCATATGTGACAAGCCCACAGCTAATATCATACTCAATGGTGAAAAGCTGAAAGCATTTCCTTTAAGATCAGGAAAAAGACAAGGATGCCCATTCTCACCACTTCTATTCAACATAGTAGTGGAAGTCCTAGCCACAGCAATCAGAGAAGGAAAAGAAATAAAAGGAATCCAAAATGGAAAGGAAGAAGTAAAACTGTCACTGTTTGCAGATGACGTGATACTATACATAGAAAATTCTAAAGATGCAATCAAAAAACTACTGAAGCTCATCTATGAATTAGTATAGTTGCAGGATACAAGATTAATGTACAGAAATCTATTGCAGTTCTATAAACTAACAACAAACTATCAGAAAGAGAAATTAAGGAAACAAGCCCATTTACAACTGCATCAAAAAGAATAAAATACCTAGGAATAAACCTACCAAAGGAGGTAAAAGACCTTTATTCTGAAAAAAAAAAAAGATGGAAAAATATACTGTGTTCTTGGACTGGAAGAAATAATGTTATTAAAATGATCATAACACCCAAGGCAATCTACAGATTTAATGCAATCCATATCCAAATACCAATGGCATTCTCACAGAACTAAAACAAATAACATTTGTATAGAAACACAAAAGACCCCAAATAGCCAGAACAATCTTGAGAAAGAAGAACAGAGCTGGAGGTATAACCTTCTCAGACTTCACTATACTACAAAGCTACAGTAAGCAAAACAGCATGGTTTTGGCACAAAACCAGATGCAATAGATGAATGGAACAGAATAGGGAGCCAGAAATAACCCCACGTGCCTATGGCCAATCAATCTACAACAAAGGAAGCAAGAATATACAATGGAGAAAAGAGGGTCTCTTCAACAAGTGGTGCTGGGAAAACTGGGCAGCCACATGTAAAACAGTGAGATTAGAACACCCTCTCACACCATATATAAAAATAAACTCGGGGCTTCCCTGGTGGCGCAGTGGTTGAGAGTCCGCTTGCCGATGCAAGGGACACGGGTTCGTGCCCTGGTCCGGGAAATTCCCACATGCCGTGGAGCGGCTGGGCCTGGGAGCCATGGCCGCTGAGCCTGCGCGTCCAGAGCCTGTGCTTCTCGACAGGAGAGGCCACAACAGTGAGAGGCCCGCGTATCACACAAAAAAAATAAAAAATAACTCAAAATGGTTTAAAGAACTAAATATACGACTTGAAAACATAAAATTCCTAGAAGAGAACACAGGCGGGACACTCTGTGACATAAATCACAGCAATATTTTCTTGATTCTGTCTCTTAAGGCAAAAATAAATAAATAAATAAACAAATGGGACCTAATTAAACTTAAAAGCTGGGACTTCCCTGGTGGCTCAGTGGTTAAGAATCCACTTGCCAATGTAGGGGACAGGGGTTCGATCCCTAGTTTGGGAAGATCCCACATGCTGTGGAGCAACTAAGCCCATGCACCATAACTACTGAGCCCATGTGCCACAACTACTGAAACCCGCGCACCTAGAGCCCATGCTCCGCAATAAAAGAAGCCACCACAATGAGAAGCCTGCGCACCACAACGAAGAGTAGCCCCCACTCTCCACAACTAGAGAAAGCCCGTGTGCAGCAACAAAGACCCAATGCAGGCAATAAATAAATAAATAAATACATTAAAAAAAAAAACTTAAAAGCTTTTGCACAGCAAAGAAAACCATTAACAAAATGAAAAGACAACCTCCTGAATGGGAGAAAATATTTGCAAATGCAACCGATAAGGGGTTGACACCCAAAATATATAAATAGCTCATACAACTCAATATCAATAAAGCAAGCAACCCAATCAGAAAATGGGCAGGTGGCATGAATAGATACTTCTCCAAAGAAGACATATAATGTACATGAAAAGATGCTCAACATCACTAATTATTAGAGATGTGCAAATCAAAACCACAATGAGAATTACCTCACACCTGTCAAAATGGCTATCGCCAAAACATCCACAAATAATAAATGTTGGAGAAGATGTGGAGAAAAGGGAACCCTTGTACACTGTTGGTGGGAATATAAATTGATGCAGCCACTATGGAAAACAGTACAGAGGTCCCTCAAAAACTAAAAACAGAACTATCATATGATATAGCAATTCCAATCCTGGGCATATATCTGAAGAAAATGAAAACAGTAATTCGAAGAGGTATGTGCACCTCAATCTTCATAGCAGCACTATTTACAACAGCCAAGACAGAGAAGCAACCTAAACGCCCATCAACAGATGAATGGATAAATAAGATGTGGTATAGGGCTTCCCTGGTGGCGCAGTGGTTAAGAATCCGCCTGCCAATGCAGGGGCCATGGGTTCGGGTCCAGGAAGATCCCACACGCCATGGAGCAACTAAGCCCGTGCACCACAACTATTGAGCCCACGCACCTACAGACCATGCTCCACAACAAGAGAAGCCACCGCAATGAGAAGAGTACTGCGCACCACAACGAAGAGTAGCCCCCGCTCGCCACAACTAGAGAAAGATCATGCGCAGCAATAAAGACCCAATGCAGCCAAAATAAAAAATCTTTTTTTAAGTGTTATATATATACAATGGAATATTACTCAACCATTAAAAAGAATGAAATACTGTCATTTGCAGCAACACAGATGAACCTAGAGAACATTATGTTTAGTGAAATAAGTCAGACAGAGAAAGACAAATACTGTATGATATCACATATGTGGAATCTAAAAAATAATACGGATATATGTATCCAAACAGAAACAGACTCATAGATATAAAAAACAAGCTTGTGGTTACTAAAGGGGAGAGGGAAGTGGGGAGGGATAAATTAGAGGTATGGGATTAACAAATACAAACTGCTATATATAAAATAGGCCACAGGGATGTACTATATAACACAGGAAATTATACTCATTATCCTGTATGAACTATAATGGAATGTAATCTGCAAAAATACTGAATCACTATGCTGTAAATTAACATAATATTATAAACCACCTACACTTCAATTAACTTTTAAAAAATTTTTTTAAATAAGCATCTGATGAAGATATCAACTTTTCCTTAGGAAGTCAGTTTTGTGCTGTGATTAAGATGGGTAACTGAGTCTATATAACACTTGATCCTGGTGCGTCAAACCAACACAGGACAGACTGTTCATAATAATGTAAACACAGGAAAACAATCTTTCCAGGTAATCATGAGAAATGCCTTGCAATGGGCCTTAATGTAGAAAGTTGAGGAATTTTTCAATGCCAGACAGCAGTATCTTGTGTTATCTATACAGGTATTTTAATGATCTTTTGAAAGCCTAAGAATTATGTTGTAATTCCAAACTTACCACTATTGAAATTGTCTTTCACTCATATCAGTAATGAAAGTTAGCAACTAGAGACCTGTTTGATTGATGTTTGGATCCTTGGCACCCACCATAGGGCAAGGCACATAGTAGGGGTCTAAGTAATATTTGTTAAATGTATGAATAAGTAACTGTCTTATCTATGATCAGGTAGATGATAAACATAACAGATAAAATATTCACAGTTACAATTGCCTCAAAGCTCAGTTGTGAAAAAATGTAACTATTTGTTGATAACTCATCTTACCCTCTATAAGAGCCCCTATTTCAGATTATTAAAAGCTTTTACTCTAAAGTATGAACAAAAACTGGATATCTTCAATCACCACATTTATTCAAATTGACATCACATGGCTTCTGTTATGATACACTGAGAAGTCCACAAAATTTCTGCCCTGCCCCCGCAAAGAAAAGCATTATGAAGAAACATCACACAAACTCAAACTGAGGGACATTCCACAAAGAAACTTGTTTGTCCACTTCAAAATGTCAAGTTATAAAAAATAAAGAAAGGCTGAGGAACTGCTCCATACTGAAGGAAATTAGAATCATGACAGCATGTGATCCTGAATTTAATCCTGGACCTATAGAGAATATTTTGGAACAATCTGTAAAATCCAAACAAGGCCTGTGGAGTAGAGGGTTGTACTATATCAATATTGATTTCCTGATTTCGATGATGTACACTGTGGTTATGTAGTACAGTAATTTTAAACCAGAACTTTCACTATGACCTGTACATCATCAACAATTCCTGGCTTTACTGCTCATGTAGGTTAGAATAATGGGCAACTTGAAAATGAATCTCAGTATGGTCACTTGCAAGCAATTCATAATGAAAGGATTGGGAACACGGAGTAATGTGTTGACACTGAAAATGAGAATTCACAAAGCACAGTGAAAAGAATGCCAAGATGGTCAGTAAAGGAAATAAGAGTCAAAGACAGAGGAAGCATAAAGCATTCAAGTGTGGAATAAGAGCACTCACAAAGGCAGATATCCAGTTGGTCTTGGATTTGGGGTAGTAATCGAGGATAACAGGTATGAGAGGCATAAAGGAACATCTAGCCTCAAGCTTAACAGTTTTTATCATATTTGTCATCAGGAGACCAGTGTTCTGTTACCAGCTTCATTAAAAACTAATTATAAGTACTATTCAGCAATTTTTAAAAGAACAAAATACTGATACATGCTACATGAATGACCCTCTAATAAAACATTTTGGGAAATGAAAAAAGTCAGACATAAAAGACAACACATTGTATGATGCCATTTATATGAAATGTCCAGAAAAAGCTAAACTATAAAGACAGACAGTAGATTAGGGGTGGCCTGGGACTGGGGATGGGAATGGGGATTATCTGTAATCCCCATTTGATTACAGTCAACATTCATTTGTAATCTCAAAATTGAGGCTCTATGCCTTAATTTTCTCATCTGCTATTTAGTCACAACTATAGTACCTATCTCAAAAGGGCTCTCTGAAAATCAAATGAGATAATACAGGTTAAAAGTCTAGAACAATGCCTGGTACTTAGTGAGGGCTCAACATGTACACATACATGTCCAGCTTAAAAATTCAGAAAATAAAATGCATGAAAAAAGCAACATGCATGTAATAAATTATAAACATAGAGAAAAGTAAAAGTTCATACTTCAAAGATTCAGCAAAAACTATAGTTCATCCTAGACAACTCCTTAGTCAAGGTAAATAATTTAAAATACTTTGGGAGAACTTTTAAAATATGTATTGTACAATCAAGTATAAGAAGAACAAAGGAAGCATTAAATATACTGTTATTTCCCTAATATTTACAGTCTCAATGAAGTATAAGGAAATGTTGAGACTTTTCCTCAGCCTGTAATCTTCTTACGTTGACATTTTGATGTGTCATTTCCTAATTACATGATTTTTCACATTTTTCCACATTTTTTCTATACATAAAAGTCCTTTATTGAAAATGAGCTTCCATCTTACATTTTTACTCTATTAACTTTTTTATATAAAGGGAAGTCTGTTGTTCATCTTAACAATATAATCCTGGACCAAAAACTCTAGAAGTCAATACTGCTGAGGCCAAAGGCACTGACCTCACTGACATAGATACACTCTTCCATGTTTTCTCGTTCTTTAAAACATACGCTATGGTATTGGAGGCACCAAAGTTCTCTCTTCCAGTAGGTGTCAAATAATGATATAGATACTGCCTCCTGAACTCAGTCCTGTTCACTAACTCTTCCAATACAGGTATACAAAGTGAAAAGTTGCTAACCCACCACTCCACCAAAGAAACAGTTGTTTAATTTTAATCCTTCGAAATAACTGCTTCATTGAACATAACCTGCATATCTTTGGTTAAACTATTTTCTCACCAGCATCAACATTTATATTCCCTTATTTATTATCTCTAGGACCATTTATAAAATGAACTTCTGTTTTCATTCATCTATGATTCCTTAAGTATTCCCAGATAAAGTTCCTAACATGAAGAGAAAGTAGAGGCAAATTTCAATTATTTGATCAATTTTATCTTGATAACTTTGAAAACAAACTTACCCTTTCAATTGCATTATAAAAAATACATTACTCTTCATATTAGTTTTACATGGAAATATATAATTATTTGAATATTTAAATATAGTTTCTCTTTAGCAAAAAAACTGTCACTCAGAGCCCTAGTTACACAAAAAAGTTAAATGCACAAATCCAAAACACACTTCACACAACGTCATCTACATACTGCACAATTTGGAACAATTATAGTAAACATCTATGCAAGATACTGAACAAGGACAAGATAAATAAAAATATTCACTATGGTTATAATTTGATTTTTTACTATTCAAAGAATTTAATGCATACTTGAATACACAAAAAAACATCCAATTTTAACCTAATTTGCAAATTAAGCCAAAACAAATTTTGACAAAGGGGCACTCTTTTATCCTACCAAATCCTGAAAGTTATTCACTATTTATTTAATTTCAATTATAACTTTTACAATTTCAAGTTTTCAAGCCTGTCTAAAATAATAATGATTATAGGAACTTAGTAAACATTTCCAAAATGTTTTAAAAAAATCATCAGGACTATTTTGTACTTTAAATAATTCAGATATAAACCTTTTCCTCTAAAAAAAAAATGGTACTTAGAAGTTTCCAATGTGAAAAAGGTAGCAATTTTTTTCAACTTCAAGTTTTTATCACTTGAATTATAAGAACTATTCTCTGTGCACGATGTAATCACAATAGATATGATACATCATAACTACATGGTGCATTTTTTCCGTATGATCTCTTGCTTTTAAACTGACACTAAAAGATGGTAGAATGCCTACCAACAATACTCAAGGGAAGTATGTGTCTACTTCACAAGGAAAAAAGACACCAATACTCACAAATAGAATATTTTTATGAATTAGCTGCTTGTTTACTTCCTAATCAGTAGGACAGTTTTCTTTCTAAATTCAAATTGGAGGATTATTTTAAACTAGTGGTTTACAGATATTTTAAGAAAGGAAATTAAAATATTTGTATATGAGGCAAAGTTGAAGTTGCTTTGCAACTAAAAATATAAACATTTGTCCATTTTTTTCAATATAATTACTGTTTTAAATTTAGAAGTACAGAAATTACAACATAACACCATAACATACCCACAGGTTAAATAATGGCCACTGAAATAAAACTACACTTAGAAACCAACTGTTACACTATACTTAACTCTAAGATAACGAATTTTTATCTCTGAAATAATGGTACACTGATCTAGTTTCAATAAAATATGGTTTATACAATGTAGTAGCTGAAATTCATGTTTCCCTTTAACATCAATGATAGACAAGGATCCAGGATCCTTGGCTTAACAGGATAATTATCTGTACCAGTTCAATCAGTATCCCTGAATAAAGGATGTAAAGATTTTCTGAGTACCTCAGACCTAAACTGCATATCTTGACATTTTTATGTGAACTATCAAAATCAGTTAGCAAATTGAAGGAAAGCCAAACCAATGCACAAATACAGTTTTTCACTTGCAAAATGGGCCACCACTTATCAGTTTTATTAGATCTTTTGAATTATTAAGATTATAACTTATTAATAACAATTAATGGTCTGCCCAAATTACTGAACCAGTCATTTCAGTTCAAGCTATTAAGAAAGGATATGGAAACACCTAAAATATTTTTAAGAGATAAGGCCATAAGATAACTGGATTTTCACATTAAACCACCGACCCTTCAGGTGGAGGGGGAAAAAGATGGTAGAAAAGCATAATCACACTGGCAAGATCATTTTCCCCTTAAGGTCTAATAATGCTAAAGAAAAACCTACAGAGATTGCATGTACGCATGTGTCCAAATGAGGAAAGTTAGATACCTGCAGATCCAGTTTAAATGAAGGAAGAGTTTGTGTTATGTATGTAAAATCACCAGGCAGTTTTTAAAACTGGATTAAAGTTTATGAAATCTCATTCTCTGGAATGCTTTTAAAAGAAAGATAAATTATATTCTGTGTGTGATTATTTAGGTTAATCCCACTCAAAAGCTGAGATAATCTATTAGAGTTTCTTCTTTTTAATTATCCAGTTAGAATATGATATTGACAATGCCACTCTGAAACACACAGAAAATAACTAAATATTCACTTGTTCCAATTTTTAAAAAGTAAAAGCATTTTATGTTTGCCACATCCATTCTTGCAATAATATAACCTGCTGACATGAGAGACACGATCATAAAAAATAAATAAGAGGGACATGATTTGAGGGAGAAAGTTGTATATACTGTGCTAAATTATGTGATATAAATTAAGATGAAGCTCTTCCACAGCAAATGGACAAAGGAAGTTTTTTAATTTTAAAAAAAAGGACCCTAAACACTAACTTTAAATTAATATAAAAGTTCTGAAAAATAAGTCTATAGCAAAATAGTCGAAGGTGCATTTTTTTCACCAAAGTTAGGAAAGCTATGTACACTAGGTACTAAATATATTTTCAATTGAAGTACTGAATCCTCAACTAGCCCTTAATAGAAACACCTCTAGTTTACCTCATTACCTCACAATTTGTCAGAGAGCCGTGTCCTCATTCTATCAGAACATGGTATACCAGAATACAAACTTCTCAAAGCATATGTTCTAACAGGTCTAGAAGGCTTTCTTTGTTGTCTTCTAGGGCGTTTTTTATTACCATTCTTCTTACTTCCTGCAACGGCAGAAGAGCCCCGCACAGGTTGCTTGGGAGAAGAGCTTGCTATAGCTCTTGACTGCTCTTCAGCTCCAGCTGATGGAACCGAGGCATTTGAAAGAATTTTAGCTGGTCTCTTTGCCTTCTTTAACCTACTGACATCAGATTTTTTCTTCTTAAGATGCATCCTAACAAAAGTGCTCCTGGACCGATATTTGTGACGTAAAAAAACAGAGTATTTTGGAATATACTTTTTAATTATATCACTTAGTTTGGTCTGAATCCAAATCGACCGTTTTTCTGAAGCAATTCTGGTTTTTTGCTGGGGAATAACTGGTCTAGAACCTTCTTTGGGAAAACCTGGCTTATTATTAGTTGTCACCTTCCTTCTCTGAATTTTCCTTTTACTTTCCAAAAACTTATTTCTAATTGATTTCAGAGAAATTTTAGCAACATCATGATTTAAAAGAGTTGACTGGAAATTACTTTCTTTCGAAACTTCACTAGAATTCAAAATCTTGGATTTTTCCAGAAACACAGATTCATTGGCCTCCTGATGTGCCATTAATTCATGTCCTACTGACACTGTCATAAAAGGTGCCGAAGCAGAGCTTTGTACATAAGTATCATCATCTCCTGCATTAGAATTTAGGTGGCTAAAATGAATTTCCACACAGTTATTCCTGTCAGGCCCTGGTACTTCTATGTTCAAAGAAGGATCAATTACAATCTGCTTATTCAATGGGTCATAACAATTAAAGGAACTCTGGTTAAATTTGTACTGTATGCTAAGATCCCAATTATTTCTACTACCGTGCCTCCTTTTAGAGAAGTTGTTGGATTCACCTTTCTTCAGCTTAATATTTGAAGAAAGAACATAAATTAAGGCATTTGGTTGCAAAGGCTTCAAAACTGTAATACATGATTCAGGAAATTCAACTTTTCCAATTTTTACTTTCTTTCTTGTTTTTCTGTCATTCTGTAAAAGTAAACGCTTCCTTACTGGAGAGTCTTTCTCTTGTCCAGTTATTCTTCTTTTTGTCCCTGGGTGACTTGCGAGATTGGTTTGAGTTCCATGGCTGACTTTTATAGCCTGGCATGGAGAAGCCGCTCGGCATGTTTGTTCAAAATGCTTCTTTGCTGAAGGATAATGGCTAGGTTTATCTAAGGCCACTGAAAAGTCACCAATATCTGAAATACCACCTGCATTATCATCACAATCTGAAAGAACTTGAATTGATGTAGTGTCCTGATTGAGGTCAGTCCAGGTAATCTTTTTTCCTTCATTCGATTTTTTTTTTTTAATTTTCCTGGTCTCACAGTCATCATCAAAGTAACAGTGGAAACGACCTTTCTTAAATTCCTTCACGAGAGCATTAATTTTCACGTCACCTTCTCTCATTATCTGAGACCATGTTTTCCCCACAAATGAAGGAGGGACATGAGGCAAGCCTTCAAGAACTGGTTCATCAGGATCATCTTCTGTGACTTTCTTTGCTTTTTCCAGGTTCTGTATAGAATCAACCATGGGAACAGAGCCTGAATGGGAATTATGGTTTGTTTCTTTTAGGTCAAAAGACATCTTCTCAAATAGGTCTATTTTATTAACAGCTTCTTGAGGCTGGTCATTGTCAGACTGAAGAGAGGGATCACATTGAAAATTCATCCCAGAACCACAAGGTTCACAGCTCATACTTTCTAGATTGGTATGTTTTAACTGCAAAAGGTTTTCTTTATCAGACATTTGATGAATCACCAACTCAGGAGACTCATTACAATCCATTGCAGAAACACTAGATTGACAGTTCTTATCTTTTAGGCCAATATTTTTGACATCTTTCCAAAGGTTGACTCCTTTGTTAGCCTTCTGGCGTTGCTGAGTCACTGGCTGAGAAGTCTCCTCCCGTTCAAAATTTCTTTTAGGACGATTAGATTGACAGCTCTTATCTTCGGGGTCAATATATTTGGCCTTTTTTTTTCCAGGCTCTTGTGACTGGGAAGTCATGGACTGATGAGAGGCATCAATTTGAAAATTTAGTTCAGAAATATAAGGCTCACAGCTTGTCTCTTCCAGAATAATATAGTCTTGCTTCTGGTTTACTACTTTAAAGGTCTTTTTGGAATGGTCTGTCACTGACTGAGGAGAGGCTTCACAAACATATCCTAGTTCAGAATCACAAGAGTCACAGTTCTCATCTTCTGGAACAACACTTTCTGCATTTATACAGCTGATTTCATTGACAGTCATCTGAGGTGAGTCAATCACTGGCTGAAAAGGGACATCAGAATCTGAAATTATTTCACAATCATTATCACTGGTCATCAGGTCCACAAATAGCATCTTCTGAACATCTGTTTCTTTGTCTGACACTTGAAGTTCATTTATCACTATTTGAAGAGGAACATCAGAATCACACATTATTTCAGAATCACTAGGTTCACTGACTCTTTCTTCCATGCCAAGATGCTTTTCCATCTGAAGGTTTACTTCTTTGCAAACCATTTGAGGTTGGTCAACTTCTAACCGAAGATGAACACCAGAATCACATTTTATTTCAGAAACACTAAGTTCACAGTTCTTATGAAGGTCATGATCCTTCTCTTGCAAGTTTATTTCTTTGACAGCCACAGGAGAATGCCCAGCTATGAAGTCAACATCAGAATCATAACTTACTTCAAAATCACCTAGCTTATATCTCTTATCTTCCAGGTAAACATGGTCTTCCTCCCAAAGACCTATTTCTTCAACAGCTTTTTGAAGCTGTCCAGTCACTAACTGAAGGGGATCATCAGAAACAAAACTTATTTCAGGACCACAAGGATCATTGCTCTTATCTTCCAAACTGGCTTGTTGCTCTTCCAATATGTGTGGCTGCTCAACCACTGATTGGAGATGGGCATTTGAAACATAAATGACTTCAGAATCATTGGGTTCATAGCTCTTAGTACCCAGACAAACATGTCCCTCCCTCAGATTTATTTCTGTAATAGCCTCTTGAATTTCATTAGCCACAGACTGAAGAGGTTCGTCAGAAACAAAATTTATTTTTGAATCACTAGGTTTAACAACCTTATCTTGCGAGTCAACATCCTCCTCCCAAAGATTGATCTCCTTAACAACTTTAGTTTGGCCAGCCACTGACTGAAAAAGGACATCAGAATCATAAACAATTTCAAAACACTTAGATTCATCTCTCTTATCTTCCATGTCAACTTCATCCTTCCAAAGGCTTACTTCTTTAACAGTTTCTCTAAGCTGGTTGGCCACTGGCTGAAGGCGGTCATCAGAATCAAAACTTATTTCAGAACCACAAGATTGATTGTGCTTATCCTCTAGCTCAGTATGCTCCTGCTCCAAAATAGTTATCTGAGGATGATCAACTATTGACTGAACCAAGAGATCAGAATTCAAACTCATTTCAGAACCACTATATTGGCTGTTATTATCTTCCAAGTACACATGACCTTCATTCTTGAGGTTTATTCGTTTAACAGCTACTTCAGGTTGATCAGACACAGACAGAAGAGAAACATCAGAATTATATATTAATTTAGAAGCATTAGGTTCATCAACCTTATTCTTCTGGCCCATATCCTCTTCTTTCCACAGGTTTGTTTTTTCAACCACTTCCTGAAATTGTTCAGTCAATGGCTGAAGAGGGTCATCAGAATGAAAAGCTATTTTACCATCACTAGATTCATTGTTTGTATCTTCCAGATCCACATGTTTTTCCTTCAAAAGGGCTAGTCGAGGTTGGTCAATGACTGAATGAAGAGGGGTATCAGTACCCAAATTCTTTTCAAAACCTCTAAGTCCAGTACTTTCATCTTCTGGGTCAACATGGTCCTCCTTTAAAATGGTTATTTGAGGTTTTTCATTCATTGACTGAAGAGGGACATCAGAGTCCAAAATTATTTCAGAACCACTATATTTATCACTCCTGTTCTCTAGAACAACACGTTCTTCTTTCTGAACATCTATTTCTTTACCAGCTATTTGAGGTTCAGTCATTGAATAATCAGAATCTAAATTTATTTCAGAACCACTAAATTTAGCACTTTTACCTTTTAACTTAGCATGCTTTTCTTTTTGAAGCCATAGTTCTTTAACAACTACTTCAGGTTTGTGAATCACTGACTGAAGAGGGATATCGGAATCCAAACTTGTTTCAAAAACACTTAACTCATTACCCTTATCAGCTAAATTTACATGTTCTTCTTTTTGGTTTACTTCTTTAATAGCTATGTCAGGATGATCAGTCACTAAATGAAAAGAAATATCAGACTTCATACTGCTTTCAGAAATAACAGGTACATGACCCTTACTTTCTAAGTGTATAATCTCCTCTTTCAGAAGGTTTCTTTCTTTAATGGGATCTTCAGAACATCCAGTCATTGAACGAAAAACATCAAAACTTAATTCAGAACCACAAGGTTCATTTTCCTTATTTTCTAAGGGTGCCCACTCTTCTTTTTGAGGATTTAGCTTTTTAACAGCTTCTTCTGGATGGTTAATCACTGAGTGAAAAGGGATATAAGAATCCAAACTTATTTCAGAACTGGTGGGTTCATCATCCTTCCTTCCTAAGTGTATATGCTCTTCTTTCTGAATGAATGTTTCTTTAGCAGCTACTTCAGGTTGATAAATCCCTGAATGAAGAGGTATATCAGAATCAAAAGTTATTTCAGAAACACAAGATTCATTACTCTTATTTCCCAGATCAATAGACTCCTCCTCATAAATGGCTACTTGAGATTGGTCAGCTACTGAGTGAAGAGGAATATCAGAATCAAAAGTTATTTTGGAGCTAATTGACTCAAAGCTCTCATCTTCCAGGTTAATGTACTTCTTTCTTATTTCTTCAACATCCAGCTCAGTATACTCAGTAACTGACATAAGAGGAGGATCGGAATCAAAACTCAACTCAGAACTGGAGCACCCATAGCTCTTAACTTCCATATCAACATTTAACGCTTTCAGATTTATTTCACCACAAGCCCCCTGAGGTTGATCATTAGCTGATCGATAAAGAGAAGCATGAGAATCAAAACTTAGATCAGAAATGCTAGATTTAACACTCTTATTCTCCAGGTCAAGAGCTACTTCCTGAGCATTTACTTCTTTAACTGCCACTTGGGATTGGTCAGGCACTAACTTAGCATCTGTTTTCATCAAATGAAAATTCATCTCAGGACCATGAGACCCACAGTTCATATCCACAACGTCATTCTTCTCTTTCAGATGATAGATCTCTTCAACAGCCCTCTGAGGTTCATCAGTCATGGTCTGAAGAGAGACATCACAATCAAGATGTGCTTTAGTACTACTAGGCTTATGATTCTTATCTTTCAGATAGACAAGCCTATCCTCCAGGTTTCTTTCTTTGACAGCCAGTTGAGGACGGTCAACTACTGACTGAAGAGAAACATCACAATCGAAACTTGTTTCAGAACAAGTCGATCCATAGTTCTTATCAACCAAGCTAATGTGAACCTTCTTCCGAAGTTTTGTTTCTGTGACAGCCACTGGGAATTGGTCAACCACTGACTGAGGTGAGAAAACAGAACCAGCACTTATTTCAGAGCTACTAGATCCATAGTTCATATCGACCAAGCCAACGTGTGCCCCCTTGGGAAGGTTTACTTCTTTTTCAGGCTGTTGGGGGTAGTTATCAGTTGACTGAAGTGAGGCATCACAATCAAAATTCATCTCAGAATCACTAGAGTCATAGCTTTCATCAACCAGCCTAATATGCATTGCCTTCTGAACACTTACATCTTTAACAATTACTTGAGTTTGGTTGGAAGTCAACTGAAGGGAGCCATCACACTCAGAGCTTATTTCAGAAACACAAGATTTATTGTTCTTATACTCCAAGTCAGCATGTACTTCCTTTAAGAGGTTTATTTCTTTGGCAGTCACTTTAGATTGGTCCGTCAGTGAATAAAAAGAGGAACTGCCATCAAAACTCATTTCAGAACCTCTTGATTCACAGTTCTTATCTTCTTGGTCAATTTGCTCCTCCTTCCAAAGGTCTGGCACAGCCTCTTCATGGTGATCAGATGATGACTGAAGACAGCCACCAGCAAACTTCATTTCAGAACTCACTGAGATCTTCTGTTCCAAAAAGGCTGACTTGTTAAAGACCAAATGCTTTCCTTCTTGGGTATGATCCATATTAGGAAAGAATTTCTCATGGTGCTTTGGAATGCCATCTTCAAAGTTTCCTTTATTAGAAGGCATGTCAGTTTTATTCAGGTTGACTGCTGGATTTACTGTAAATCTGGAAAGAGATTCCAATTTTAAGAAGCCTTCAGCACCCACAAATTCATGGACTTTAGAGCCAGTTGACAAAGTTTTACCCTGAGATTTTACATCTTCCTGTATAACCAATTTATCTGAATTTATACATAAAGATTTCCTGTTTGATTCTTTAGGTTTCTGATAAGTTACTGAAGAAGTTTCTGGATGGGATGATAGCATAGGGTTTGTAGAACTCCTGTCTAGCTGTTTAAAGTATTTGTCAACTTTGTTTGGGTCACATTTGTTAACTGAATCCAAATGGGATCCTAGTGGTAACCCAGTAGTGGCATTAGTTGTAACTGGTCTTTCATGAGAACTTTCAGGTAAACAACTAACAGGAGCATTAGAAATCACTGATGAATATATTACGTTTTGTCTATTATTTGTAGCATGACCAATACCAACTGGATTAAATTCTTTCATACGGCTCCCAATTTTATGAATGAACTCCAAGGGCTGCTGCTGTCCTTTCTCCAGTTTTTGAATAACTGATGGTCGAATTGAAACACTCTGTATATATTCCTGAGATTTACTAGGTCTAGAATACAGCTCTTCAACAGGTTCAAAAGCCTTGGAAGACATCTCTTCTCTGACTCCAGTAGCATCCTCAGTCATTATTTCAGGAACAAAATCGTCATTCGGAACCACTCCAGAAGGTGACACAGTAGTCATATGAAGTCTCTCATTTTGCATTGATCTAAAAAGCAAGGGGAAAAAAATCCATAAAAATACTCTAACATCTGTTTAAGATTTTTATTAAATGCATAATAAGTGTTATTTTCTTCCTACCCTGGGCAAGATTCCTAGAAGACAGAGTCTCAAAATAAAATTAATTTTGTAACATTTGGCTAAGAAAAGAAAGGAAGGCAGAATCATAAAATCAAACAAGTTGGAAATCCCAAAAAATTTTCATCTGTATTTGTGTGTGTTTAAAATTAACAACCAGGGCTTCCCTGGTGGCGCAGTGGTTGAGAGTCCGCCTGCCGATGCAGGGGACACTGGTTCGTGTCCGGGTCTGGGAAGATCCCACATGCCGCGGAGCGGCTGGGTCCGTGAGCCATGGCCGCTGAGCCTGTGCTCCGCAACGGGAGAGGCCACAGCAGTGAGAGGCACAAGTACCGCAAAAAAAAAATAAATATATAAATAAAATTAATAACTAAACACAATCCGTATTTCTACTCATTTTAAACTAATTTTACAACAAAAAAAAGCCCTCCAAAAATGTAACCGTTAAAGGTTAAAAACCACTCTTTTATATAACTCTTATGCTAAAAAGGAAAAAATTTTAAACTATCTACAAACAAAATAAATAACTATATATTAAATCTATGAGATGTGATCAAAATCAAAACTTCACACTTTTAAATTTCCCATTAAAATAAGAATTAGTAAACAGAAATTAACTAAATGAGCACCTAATTCAAAAAGACAGAAAAATAACCAAATCCCCCTACCTCAGGAAACTTGAAGATATAAATTAAGAAAAAGAAAGACCAATAAATAGGAAACAAAAATAAAGCAAGAGCTGATTTTCAAGAAGTCTAAAATAATAGAAAAACCAACAATGTCTAGACAAGGGGGGGAAGAGAGATGAAATTTTTTAAAGATGAACTGTATAATGTAGAAAGCTTATAAACATAATTAAGTAATGTGGTATTGGCATGGGATTAAAAACATTCAAGGAAAGAAAATGGTATTCAAAATCCAATATAGAGATATAGAAGTAGATGTAGATACACACACACAAATACAGGAATTTTATGTTACAGGTGATGTTTTATATCAGTGGAGATAATTAGTATATATTTATTTTAAAAATAAGTACTGCTACATACCACTTATAAAAATAAATTCCAAGAAGATTAAAAATATTTAAAAGAAGAGAAAAATGGAATTAAGAAAAAGACATGAAAGGAGCCATAAAGAAAAATTCTCCTTAGATTGTGTCAAAATGTTTCTTTCTATATGGTAAAAAATAACATATAGTTGATAAACACATGACAGATTCTGATATTTAAAATACAAATAACATTTAAAATACAAAGAACTATTATTCATATATATTGCATACAAACCCAAAATATACAAACAATTCAATGGAAAAATAAGCAAAGTATATGAAAAAACAATCCATAGGATAAATATATTTCTAATAACTATATAGCAAGAGAAATTCTACTTTGCTCATAAAGAAATAAAGGTTAATTAAGAGACACTTTTTGGTCTATTATTTTAGGGAGAAAGAAATAGGTTGATTATCGCAATGTTGGCAAGAGTGACAAGAAATAAGCACTGTCATATACTACTGGTGTATATACATATATATACAATTTAAGCAATAAATTATATATAAATTGGTATAGCCTTCCAGGAAATGTCTATCAAGAATTAAAATTTTCTTCTCTAAATGTCTGGTAGAATTCACCTGTGAAGCTGTCTGGTCCTGGACTTCTGTCTGTTGAGAGTTTTTAAATTACTGACTCAATTTCATTACCGGTAATTGGTCTGCTCATATTTTCTATTTCTTCCTGGTTTAGTCTTGGGAGATTGTATTGATACATTTCTACAATTTGACCATTTCTTCTAGGTTGTCAATTTTATTGGCATATAGCTGTTCACAGTAGTCTCTTATGATCCTTTGTATTTCTGTGGTGTTTGTTGTAACTTCTCCTTTTTCATTTCTGATTTTATTGATTTGGGCCCTGTTCCTTTTTTTCTTGATGAGGCTGGCTAAAGGCTTATCAATTTCATTTCTCTTTTCAAAGAACCAGCTTTTAGTTTCATTGATCTTTTCTTATTTTTCTAAGTCTCTATTTCATTTTTTTTATTATACATTTTCTTAATTTTTTTTTTTTTTTGGCTGCGTTGGGTCTTCGTTGCTGCGCACAGGCTTTCTCTAGTTGCGGCAAGTAGGGGTTACTCTTCATTGCAGTGCACAGGCTTCTCATTGCGGTGGCTTCTCTTGTTGCAGAGCACAGGCTCTAGGTGCGCGGGCTTCAGTAGTTGCAGCACGTGGGCTCAGTAGTTGTGGCACGCGGGCCCTAGAGCATGTGGGCTTCAGTAATTGCAGTGCGTGGGCTCAGTAGATGCGGCACGCAGGCTCTATAGCACGGGGCTTCAAAAGTTGTGGTGCGTGGACTCAGTAGTTGTGGCTCGTGGGCTCTAGAGCTCAGGCTCAGTAGTTGTGGCACACAGGCTTAGTTGCTCTACGGCACATGGGATCTTCCTGGACCAGGGATCAAACCCATGTCCCCTGCACTGGCAGGCGGATTCTTAACCACTGCGCCACCAGGGAAGTTCCTATTTCATTTATTTTTGCTCTGATCGGTATCATTTCTTTCCTTCTACTAACTTTGGGTTTTGTTTGTTCTTCTTTCTCTAGTTCCTTTAGGTGTAAGGTTAGGATGGAAAACTTCTAAATCAATCTATGAGGCAACCATCACCCTGATACCAAAACCAGACAAAGATACTACAAAAAAAGAAAATTACAGACCAATAGCACTGATGAATATAGATGCAAAAATCCTCAACAAAATACCAGCAAACAGAATCCAACAACACATTAAAATGATCATACACCATGAACGAGTGGGATTTATCCCAGGGATGCAAGGATTCTTCAATATACTGAAATCAATCAATGTGATACACCATATTAACAAATTGAAGAATAAAAACCATATGATCATCTCAATAGATGCAGAAAAAGCTTTTGACAAAATTCAACATCCATTTATGATAAAATCTCTCCAGAAAGTGGGCATAAAGGGAACATACCTCAACTTAATAAAGGCTATATGTGACAAACCAAAGCTAGCAACATGCTTAACAGGGAAAAGTTGAAAGCATTTCCTCCAAGATCAGGAACAAGACAAGGATGCCCACTCTCACCATTTTTATTCAACATAGTTTTAGAAGTCTTGGCCACAGCAACAAGAGAAGAAAAAGAAATAAAAGAAATCCAAAATGGAAAGGAAGAAGTAAAACTGTCACTATTTGCAGATGACATACTATACATAGAAAATACTAAAGATGCCACCAAAAAAAACTACGAGAGCTCATCAAAGAATTTGATAAAGTTGCAGGATAGAAACTTAATATACAGAAATCTGTTGCATTTCTATACACTAACAATGGACTACCAGAAAGAGAAATTAAGGCAACAACCCCATTTACTATCACATCAAAATGAATGAAATACCGAGGAATACACCTACCTAAGGAGGCAAAAGAACTGTGCTCAGAAAACTATAAAACACTGATGAAAGAAACTGAAGATGGCACAAACAGATGGAAAGATACACTGTGTTCCTGGAAGAATCAATATTGTTAAAATGACCATACTACCCAAGACAATCTACAGATTAACTGCAATCCCTATCTAAATACCAATGGCATTCTTCACAGAACCAGAACAAATAATTTTAAAAGTTGTATGGAAACACAAAAGACCCTGAATAGCCAAAACAATCTTGAGAAAGAAGAACAGAGCTAGAGGAATCACACCTCCTGACTTCAGACTATACTGTCAAGCTACAGTAATCAAAGCAGGATGGTACTGGCACAAAACCAGACACATAGATCAATGGAACAGGACAGAGGGCTCAGAAATAAACCCACGTAGACTTCCCTGGTGGTCCAGTGGTTAAGAACCGGCCTTCCAATGAAAGGGACGTGGGTTTGATCCCTGGTTGGGGAACTAACATCCCACATGCCACGGGGCAACTAAGCCTGCACACCACAACTACTGAGCCCGTGTGCTCTGGAGCCCATGTGCCACAACAAGAGAGAAGCCCACGCACTGCAACGAAAGATCCTGCGTGCTGCAACTAGAACCCATCACAGCCAAATAAATAAATAAATAAAAAGAAATAAACCCATGCATTAATGGTCAATTAATCTATGACAGAGGAAAGAATATACAATGGAGAAAAGACAGTCTCTTCAGTAAGTGATGCTGGGAAAACTGAAAAGCTACATGTAAAAGAATGAACTTAGAATATTCTCTAACACCATGTACAAAGATAAACTCAAAATGGATTAAAAACCTAAATGTAAGACCAGATAATATAAAACTCCTAGAGGAAAACATAGGCAGAACACTCTTTGACATAAACCGCAGCAATATTTTTTTGGATCCATCTCCTAGAGCAATAGAAGCAAAAGCAAAAATTAACAAATGGGACCTAATTAAACTTAAAAGCTTTTGCACAGTAAAGGAGACCATCAACAAAATGAAAAGACATCAGGCATACCCAAATTTAGGAACATCCTACAAAATAACTGGCTAGTACTCTTTTAAAAAGTGTCAAGGTCTTGAAATCAAAGACAGACTGAGGAACTACTCGAGATTAAGGGAAGGTAAGGAAATGTGACAACTCAATGCACTGTGTGGTCCTGGACGGAATCTTGGTCCAAAAAAAGGACATTAGTAACACTACTGACAAAATCTAAGTCAGGTTGTAAATAGTATGGTATCAATGTAATTTCATGGATTTGATCACTGTACTGTGGTTATTTTAGATTTAACATTTGGGGAAGCTAGGTAAAAGTTACACAGGAATTCCTTGTACCAGTTTTGCAGCTAAATTTTTGTAAGCCTGAAATTATTCCAAAATAAAAAGTTAAAAAATAAAAAAATATTTTTTAATGTCCATAAATTTTAGCCCCAAAGTTCAAATTCTAGGAATCTACTCCACAGAAAAAGTTGCATGTACAAATATGTTTGTTGAAGCATTGTTTATATACACTATAAACTGGTAATTTATACTGACCCCAATATAGGCTAATTCCATCTTTCCACCAGCTAAGAAACCACATAATTTTTTTAGCATCTTTATTGGAGTATAATTGCTTTACAATGTTGTGTTAGTTTCTGCTGTATAATGAAGTGAATCAGCTATATGTATACATATATCCCCATATCCCCTTCCTCTTGCATCTCCCTCCCACCCTCCCTATCCCACCCCTCTAGGTGGTCACAAAACACCGAGCTGATCTCCCTGTGCTATGCAGCTGCTTCCCACTAGTTACCTATTTTACATTTGGTAGTGTATGTATGTCCATGCTACTCTCTCACTTCATCCCAGCTTACCCTCCCCCCTCCCCATGTCCTCAAGTTCATTCTCTACGAAAACCACATATTTTTTTTCCTGACTTTTCCCCATTAAAACTTTTTCACCATTTACTAAGTTCTAGGTTAGTGACTTGCAAAGCGTTCAAGAAGTTTATCCTTTTTTCTGCTGCTAGTGCTGAACTCAACTAATTCTGCACAGATGTGCTAATGATCTATTTTGCCTTATCTTGTATAGCTGTCGCTGCAAACTCACCGCAGTACATAATCTGATTTTCTACCAAAGTTCGTCTTTAACATAGGATATTAACTTTTTAAAATGTTATCAAAATATTTATTTTTATTAAAACCAAAATAAATTAATACAAGAGTAAGCTATCAAGATACTGACAAATTATAAAAAGAGCCAATTCTATTTGACAAAATAGCAAATAGTTCCATTCATGTGGAATTAACTTAGTTTTTACCTTAACCACCCTTACTTGGCTACTGTCACCAACTTTCTGGTTACTAATCTTGTAAAAGTTATATTTGCTCCCACCTTTTTACCCTGTTTAATCCTGTGACATCCTTACAAAACACCTTAATGATATATAATTATTTATTGGCCTAAGACTTTTCTTTAGAAAAAGCATAGTGTAGTCCGTAACTTTTAGAGTGAAATTTCTTACCTAAGCTAGGAAAAAATTTTAAATAATTGCAAAGGTAAGTTACTAGATAAAATTTCACATTATATTCCTTGATTCAAAGGTTCACTTTAGGAAGTATTAGAACAATTAACACAAACATTTACTGTAACATATAACTAACTTTATGCTAATATTATTCCACTCAGTTACTTTACCTGCTTTCTTGATAATGATATGGGTGGTGCCTCAGTACATCCTGCAAGAAACGATCCATCAAACTAGTGGTACCCATCCGTTGTCTACTCTGTGTGGTCAAGTATCTGTGCTGATCACTGGATATATGCTATAAAGTAAGAAGAAAATGAATATTTTTAAATGGGTAATACTCATTAGTAGTGAGAGTGTCACTATATAAATTCATTATACACCTAGCAGAAGTATAAATTAATATACCCTTTCTATAAAGCAATTCTAAAATATGCATCTGAAAACCATAAGGGGAGCTCAAATCAATGCAGAATATTAGAGGATGTGGAGCTCACTTCTCCTCACGAACATATCAAAAATACATCTACATGTGGAACAGTTCTCACTGAAAACTAACTGGAAATGGGTAAAAGGACTCCTGTACAACCAAGGCTGGAAGAAAGATACACACATAGGATGGGTAGGAAGGGAAGAAAAGCAAGCAATTAGGTTGGACCTGTGTCCATGGGAGGGGACTCAGAGGAAGAGGAAGATCAGTCACACTATCAGGAGGGTAAACAACCCATACACTTAAAACCATTCTGGGGCTTCCCTGGTGGTGCAGTGGTTGAGAGTCTGCCTGCCGATGCAGGGGACACGGGTTTGTGCCCCGGTCCGGGAAGATCCCACATGCTGCGGAGCGGCTTGGTCTGTGAGCTATGGCCGCTGAGCCTGCGCGTCTGGAGCCTGTGCTCCGCAACGGGAGAGGCCACAACAGTGAGAGGCCCGCGTACCGCAAAAAAAAAAAAAAAAATTCTGTTTTTCACTTTCTGTACAGTATTCAATAAATAACATGAGCTACTCAATTATTATAAAATAGGCTTTGCATAAATGATTTTGCCCAACTGTAGGCTGATGAAGTGTTCTAAGTACTTTTAGGGTAGGCTAGGTAAGCTATGATATTCAATAGGTTAGGTGTGTTAAATGCATTTGCAACCTAAGATATTTTCAAATTACAATCAGGATGTAATCCCATCATAAGTTGAGGAAGATCTGTATCATTTTCCTCTCTGTGGCTTGCCTTTTCACTTTCTTTTGTGTATGTGTGTGCATTTAATTTTTAAATTTTTCTTAAATTTCTCTCAATGTTTATAGTTTTCTGTATGAAAATTTTATACGTATTTTTTATACATATTCCTTAAAAGTTGATGATTTTTGATGCTGTTGTAAATATCTTCTTCAAATCTCATCTTATATGTGGTGTTTATATATAGAAAGACAATTTTTTTATTCTTTTTTTCTAACTATTTTTTATTGAAGTATAGTTAACTTACAATGTTATGTCAGTTTTATGTGTACAGCAAAGTGATTGCTATACATATATATATTTACTCTAAAAAGACAATTTATTTATATGTTGGCCCAAAGGTTTTTAAAAATCACTTATCAATTCTAATAGTTCATCTAAATATCTTTAGGATTTTCTTTGTGCACAATCACACTGTATACAAATAGTAACAGTTTTATTTCTTCTTCTCTAATCTTTATCATTTTCTTTTCTTTTTCTTTCTTTATTTCCCTGACTAGGACCTCTGATAAAATATTGAATATAGTTTAATTCAAGCATCAAGTCTATTTTCACTTAATTTATTACTGATGTAGTTAATTCTTGTTTTTATTTTTAAATCTGTTCTATTATTCTATTCTTGCCTACACAGTGTCCCTATTTCTCTGCTTTCTTATTTTCTTGTGGACTACTTTTTATTATTCCAATTTTATATAGACTACAAAGATCTATATTTTATATAGACTTTTTCCTAGTCTATTAGTGGTAACAGATTATAACATGCAACCCTGACCGATCAAAAGTACTTGTTACTTTTACTCTCTCTCTCTCTCTTTTTTCTTTTTATTTGGCCATGCCTCAGGGCATGTGGGATCTTGTGGGAACTTTGTTCTACTAACCAGGGATCAAACCTGCACCCCCTGCCTTGGAAGCACTGGAAGTGCCGAGTCTTAACCACTGGACCACCAGGGAAGTCCCCACTCTCTTCTTGAACAATGCAAGGTCCTTAGGTATTAGCTCAACTTACTCCCCTTCCAATTTATATGCTACTGTTGCTAATCTCACAAGATATTATTCCTTTACATTGCCCATCTATTTACCTTTCCATTGCTCTTTGTTCCTTCCTGTATCTCTGAGCTTCCAACTGGAATCATTTTCCCTCTACCTGAAAAGCTCTTTTTAGTACTTCCTTTAGTAAGTGTCTGCTGGTGATAAATTCCCTTAATTTTTGTTTCCTGAAAATATTTTATTTCACCTTATTTACTGAGTATAGAATTCTAAGTTGGCAGTTGTTTTCTTTCCTTTGGCTTCCATTATTTCTGTTGAATATTCTGATCAATATTCAGCTAGATCTGGGCCCCATATGTCTTCACTGCCTTAGTAGTTCACCAAAGCTTTGAATCATATATACACATATATAGGTGTGTGTGTATTTTTTTTTCAAGCTTTTATAGTTAGTACAAATTACCTCAGCTATCATCAACAGAATCTTTTTAAAGGTCAGCTTAGTACAGGAGTATCCAAATGTCTAAAAATTATTATTCTAAACCTTAAGCAAAAAAATTATACTGAATGCTTATTGACTAGAACTTGTAGTTAAAGCATAAACATGTTTTATCACTAGCAAAAGTTCAACAAATAATTTTCCATTCAAGTGATGATATAATTTCTCAATCATGAGAGCAATATTGAAGAGAACTTGAGATTTATTATCTGCCTCCTCATGTTTATAACCAGCATTAAAAATTATTTCTTTTTTAAAAAGGCAGAGCTGTAGAAATCACAATAATAAAAACTCTTCCTAGTATGAATTTAAGTGTTTACTATTAGATCATTAAACAAAACAAATGCTACTAAACAGCAGAATTTTTATATATTATAAACTTGTCTTAGATATCATCAAAGATCAAACAGTTTAGCACTAGCAGAAGCTTCATTATATGATTGCTTCACCTATGAGACAATTCCATAGCTGAAGAAAAACTTGAGAATCTTCTAACTTAACAATCCTGGTCAGAAAGCTGCAGCTACTATTAGCATGAATACTTATCTCAAAATCTCCATACTTGATGTTTCACAAACTCTTCCAACAAAAAGAAGAGAAAGGAATACTACTCAACTCATTCTATGAAGCCAGTACTACCCTGATACCAAAACCAAACACATCACAAGGAAAAAAAGCGACAGGTGAGGACTTCCCTGGTGGCACAGTGGTTAAGAATCTGCCTGCCAATGCAGGTGGCATGGGTTCAATCCCTGGTCCAGGAAGATCCCACATGCTGCAGAGGAACTAAGCCCTCACGCCACAGCTACTGAGCCCACATGACACAACTACTGAGCCCGCATGTCACAACTACTGAAGCCCAAGCACCTAGAGCCCGTGCTCTGCAACAAGAGAAGCCACCACAATGAGAAGCCCGTGCACCACAATGAAGAGTAGCCCCCGCTCGCCGCAACTAGAGAAAGCCAGCACGCAGCAATAAAGACCCAACACAGCCAAAGAAAAAAAAAAAAGCTACAGACAATATACCTTACGGATATATATGCAAAAATCTGCAACAAAATACTAGCAAGCCAAATCCAGCAACATATAAAAAGAATTATACACCATGACCAAGTGGAATTTATCCCAGGAATGAAAAATTGGTTTAACATCCAAAACTCAATCAGTATAAATGCTTCAGACTGCACTGCGTCCACCCCTCCCACCTCCGTCAAATTCTTGTGTTGAAGTTCTAACCACTAATGTGGACGTATTTTAAAAAGACAGGGCTTTTAGGATGTAATTAAATCATACCACACACAAAAATTAACTCAAAGTGAATCAAAGACCTAAAAGTGAGAGCTAAACTATAAAACTCTTAGAGGAAAACATAGGCATCAATCTTCATGAACTTGGATTAGGCAATTTTTATGACACCAAAAACACAAGTAACAAAAGAAAATAAGACAAATTCAACTATAGCAAAATTTTAAACTTCTGTGCATCAAAGCATAAAATTCAAAGTCCTTACCTTGTCTTACAATGACTTACAAAATCTAATGCTCTGAATTCTTCACCTGTCACTTAACATCCACCCCCCACCTGACCTCCACTGCAGCCATATTGGCCTCCTGGCTTTTAGTTAGCATGCTAACCACTCTTCTGCCTCAGGGTCTCTATCCTTGCTCTCCTGTCCCTCTAACCAGAAATTCTTCCCCCAAATATAAGCAAGCCTGGCCCCCGCATTTCATTCAAACCTCAACTTAAATGTCACTTCCTTAACCCTACCTGGCCACTCTACCTAAAATTGCACACTCTTCCCTATTTTATTTTCCTCATAACATTTATCACAATCTGACATACTATGTACTAAATTTATATGACTACTTACTTTCTGTCTTACTGCACTAAAGTATAAGCTTCATGAATAAAGGAAACTGATTTTGTTCATGGCCATATCCCTAGAAACGTAAACAGTATCTGCCCATTAGTAGATTCTCAATATGGTCTGTTCAATGAAGGAATAAATGAATTTAATTAAACGTAAAAGAAGGGAAAGTTATGACTAGGTCTTTTGTGGTACAACCATAGTAATAGGATCTTCTCACCTGTTCCAGGTTATTATAGTGCACACAGCAATAGCTGCAATATCCTTGTCTGTTCTGCATATTGAATAACCAAAGTCAGATGGCTATTGTCCTTGAATACTCAAACTGGAAAAAAACAAAAATGGCAAAAGCACAGTAATTCCTTACTACCATGAGGAAAATAGCTATGATAATATCAGAGACCATAAATTCATTCTTGGGTCCTACCCACTCATATTTCTAATAATTGTGAAAACAGACAAGGCTACCATGAGCTACTGAACCAATCAATGAGCCTGGAATAAAATGAGACCTCTGAATCTTCTTTTCTTTTTTAATTGAGGAATAGTTGAGGCACAATGTAAGTTTCAGGTGTACAACACAGTACAATTCACAATTTTTAAAGGGTATATTCCATTTATAGTTATTATAAAATATTGGCCATACTCCCTGTGTTGTACCATATATCCATGTAGCTTATCTATTTTATACATAGTAGTTTGTACCTCTTAATTCCCTACCCTTATCTTGCCCCTCTCCCCCCTGGTAACCACAAGTTTGTTCTCTTTATCTATGAGTCTGTTTCCTTTCTGTTATATTCACTAGTTTATTTCTTAGATTCCACACATACGTGGATATATATGATATCATACAGTATTTGTCTTTCTCTGAGACCTATGCATTTCTAAAAGAGCAGTGTGTTGCCAGTATTTGAAGCCTAGATGACTACATTTTTTATTGATTTTCTAAGTTGTTAAGAGTTATCAGAAAGTGATTCAGTATTGAATACAGTATGCAATTTATAAAGACAAATTACTATTTCTAAGTTGTTACTAGAGTATATTTACTATACTTTAACAAAGCTTATTAATTTTCCCATTATGTTTCTACACAAAATCCCCTATTATGTGAACTCTCAGTGTCATATATAACATCTTATTCTCTAGCATGAGAGTAAAGATACTACATTTATTTTCTGCTTAATCCACAGAGGCAGATTTTAAAGTAATTTATCCAACAAAGTTGCTAAAAAACAAAATAGCAACTAATACAGCCTCTGAAACAAAAGACATTTCTCTTCTGACAATTACATAAACCAAACGAATATGAAGAATTTTTTTCCAACTAGTGCAATAAGATTTCTCTACAAATAAAGACTAGTTTCCCAGTTTCTACCCTCCTCCCCAAAACTATAATCCTTCATCATTACATACTGCATTACATACTGGTTTCCAAACCAGGCTGAATATAAAAACCATACCCCAAAATTCTGATTTAGTAAATCTGAGAATAGAGCCTAGAATTCAGAATTTTTTTAATTTCCCGAGTAATTATGATACACACACAATTTATTCACATACACAAAATGTAACAAATTTAAGTAATAAATTAAATACAATGAGTTTTTTTGCTGTTTTGTGAAAGTGAAAATAGGATTTTAAGAGATAATTTCATCAAGGTTTTAATTCTAATTAATTTAACACTCTTATCTGTCGAAAAAAATAAAGAGAACGATCCTATAACGTTATGAGTGTTTCTGATAAGAAGATTATCCTGCAACAGAAAAAGTTTATTCATTAAAATCAATGTTCAAAAATTGAAACCGCAGCCTTAAAATCAATAATAGAAAAGCTTCATTAAATCAAAATGCTATCATAACATTCACTTACCCATTACTTTTTATTATGAGAAATTTTGATAGTTTCTGACTTCTCACTTATAGGGAAAATAAATCAATTAAACCAGCTTCTGAAATAAAGAATATATAAGAAATTATTTACTTAAAATTTGGTCTTTTTTCCATTAATTTACGTCACTTATTAACCTGAAGCAACAAAATGAAAGAAAGTTTAAGTTGTATTCATAGATGTGGCAATTTTCAGGCTGAGAGAACTCTAGGGTTTAAACCTGAACTCTGAAAATCATTAAATAAACTTTTTAGTGCTTTATTTAAAATATAATTAAAACATTCATTGAATAAAAGGCAAAATGAAAGCATGAGTCTAACATCACACACACACACACACAAAATTTAAATACTTTAAATATTTTTTGATCTTTAACCTTTATGAACTTTAACTCCCATGGCATTACTACCTGCCATTTCATCATCTCTAGTGCCATGCCACAATGAAACAGAGCTACAATAAACCAAAAGCACCTGCTGGCATTTAGAAAAATTCACATGCTAAAACCCCAAAAACTTATGGAATCAAAATCCCCTGGTGGGAAGCCAGGCACATGCATATTACACATAATTAAAATGTTCCAAGGTGATTCCGATATAGGTTGAACCAATAATACGTCATTTTTCATGTACTAACAAAATTCTTAAAGGGATCATTTCTGTGGGGCCCGGGATTACATTACTTTACATGACCAAATGGGTCTTTTTATACAAACTCTGAATTCTATTGGTACCTGGTATTTTTATGAAGTAACAAATCATTTACCTTGAGCAGAAAAGGTCAGATATTTCATCAGCTATATTTAGTCCTGGCAAACATCTATAAATTAAAATAACACTGTTTAACAAAAAATGATAAGCCCTATGAGTGTCTACCATTAACCAAACTAAATACCCTCGTCACCATTTAAGTTTGAAGACTGACACGATTGTTTCCAGTAATAGGAGAAAAACTACTAACTTTTGAACGCAAAGCACTTCACATACTATGACGCACTGAATCCCACATGACCTGTTAAGATGTTCTGGAACAGAGTAACTCTGATGGTGCATATAACCCACTGTCAAATACTTCAGATCTCTGGGTTCTGGGAACAGTAGCTGTAAGAACGCAAGGCACAGCTGTGCCTCTGGTAGGGTTAAGAACAAAGAGGCCATCAAACCCAAAATGAGCTTCATGAGAAACTTTTCAAAGAAATATTTATGTGAAACTTAAGTTTGGGTCCTGAACTAACTACACAACTCTTAGCTTTTGTGTTAGTTTTAATAAAAAATACTGTCAATTCCTTATCACCTATCTATATCAATTGACAATTAAGCCAAATTATCCATTTTTTATTCCTCCACGTTGTCGTGGGCAAAGTGTTGACCCCCCTACCCAGGATCACTGGTTAACAAGAAATTCCAGCACTTGGACTCAACACTTGACACCACTGTATGATCAAGGAATAAACATTTAGCACCTACCCTGTGCAGGGTTCTATGCTAGGAGCTTCAAGGGATAGAGAGAAATATAAGACAAGCTTTCTTGCTCCCAAGGAGTTTAGATGGAGTTGGGAAATAAATGCAAAAATATCAGGTGGTATCTGAGAAATGCCTAGGCACATATAATAAGTACAAATAGGTTTAGCTGCAAAATTCAGTTTTAGCTGGAGGAACCAGGGATGTCACAGTGGATATGGTTTTTTTAACTGGACATTGGAAACTGGGTAGAATTTGTTTACACAACTGTCAGGAAAAGCTATTCCAAGTAACAAAGAAGCAAAGTATAAAAGCAAGAAAGCATAAGATACTTTTGGAGATAGTGAGTTGACAAATTCACCTGGAGCTAAGTTTTCATTAAAGAATTTAAGGGGCACTAAAGCAAGAAAAGCAGACTGAGTTTTGACATGATAGGATTTAAAAGCAGACTAAAGATTTAGACCATATCTTCAGGCAGTGTATAAATTTTTTGGAAAGCAGTGTACTAAAGGAGTGCTTTAAGAAAATTCTGGAACAACAGTTCTTTCCTACTCAAAGATGTTTTTCATAGGATAAGGAATAGAACTGTTAAACTATTCAGCACTATTTCCTAGAATATTGGAAAATTAGTTAATACCCAAAACATCCAAGTTCAAAGAGTCAGTATCCCTTAGAGCAAAGACTTAGTCTCATTTATACTTATAAATTAGGAAAACACACATTAATTTTTTCTTTAAGAAATGACTTTTATTAACTTTATTATATTTATTAATTTATTAATTTTTATTATGAAAGTAAAACAAAATTATAGTACAATTATAAAAATTAAGAAATAAAGAGCATAAAATCAGCCGTAATTCCACTACCCACCATTTACATTTGCCATATATTCTTCTTTGTTCTAACCATGTTTTTACAAAAATGGAATGGTACTACCCATTCTATTCTATAGTCTCCTCTCTCATTTAACCATATATGATGAGCACCTCTATATGAGATTATATATAATTCCAAACAGAATATTTAAAGATTGCATGCTATTTCATTTTATCAGTGTAAGATAAAAGCCCTCTTATCTGATAAGACCCAGTAGTTGGTGAGTTAACTTTTTAAAAATTGGTCAATAAGATGATTTTTAAAATACATACACACATAACCTTAATATTTTATCTAACTTAAAACATACAAATGAATACATGTTTGATTTAAGGTCAAGATAGACTTTTTTGTTTCATTGAGGGCTTTTTGTGGATAGGACAGCTAGAGTTCCAAGTCTTATTTTTTTCATATTTTCATAAACACATCATTATTTACCCTCAAGGAGTTTCTGAAACCAAGTCCCCCTAAGACCAAGCTCCCCTGACAAGTTTATGATTAACCTCTCTATCCAAAACTTTATTCCCTTTCTTGTCCCACCCCTGCTCCCTTTAGGATTGAGAAGTATCAAAGAAAAGGGGGTACTGAGACCAAGCAGGACCCTGTGGGGCCCTCCCAGTTACAAAAGCCCCTCCATGTCCCCCATTTCTTGTTTGTAGAAAAAGGCTTTAGTCTCCTAGGCCTTCCCTGGTTCCAAAAAGCAGACTCAAACAGTTACAAATTAGGGAAGTGAGGGAATGCAGAAACAAAGGAAAAGCAGTTAGGCAAGAAAAGTAATGATAGCTTAAACAATATTTCAGTGGTAAAACAGAGTACTAGTTCCTCCTCAAGGGATATACATAACAATCTAAAGCATATCTTTGAGTTTTTCTGCAGAAACTAAGACGCCCCCCACCCAGTGGAGGATGGTGACTACATGCTAACAAGAAGGCAGACCCCAGACTGGTTGGAACCAGAAGGTTAATGATTAAGAATCCCGAAAAATCACCCTGTTACCTCACCACCAACCAATCAGAAGAAAGTCCACGAGCTGCAACCCTCGCCCCAAATGTTGGCCTTAAAAAACCCTTCCCTGAAAGCCATCGGGGAGTTCGGGTCTTTTGAACACGAGCTGCCTGTTTTCCTTGCTTGGCACCCTGCAAATAAACGCTGTACTTTCCTTCACCACAACCCGGTGTCAGTAGATTGGCTTTGCTGTGCAGCGGGCGAGCAGACCCAAGTTCGGTTCGGTAACATTTCCATTTTGGTTCCTCTAAAACAGAATAAGAACTTAAAGACATTTTCAATACTGAGAGAAGTATTACAATTAATGTTTAAGATTTCCCCCAACCTTTTACAGTTGTGATACCCAGTTAAAGGCTTTTGCAACAGCCTTTTTTTGAGGCCAAAGCATTTGATTTATTTTTCATAAAAATAAAGTGCTATGAAAAATGACAATGCTTACACTCTTATTTCATTGGTTTATGTAACATTTAAAACTGCAAAACCAATCTGGGCCAGTGAAGAGAGATCTTTGAAATGCCTGAGATAACTTCAGCAGAACTGTCTCAAAATAGAAATAAAGTCCTTTTTTTTTTAGGACTATTTCTTGCATACCTGAAATCTGTACCTACTGCAGAGATAAATAAACACATTTTTGAAGTGCCTTGAATTATAAGTGTGTGAGTTTCTCAAGCTGACAGTGGTACAGAATAAGAGCTAACAAAACCCAGAATCTCTGTGGGAAATATTTTTCAGTTGCTTGACAATAGAGACATCAGCTCAATAATAAATAAGTAAAGACAGTAGAAGGGCATTTGGTCTACTGAATAAGATAATCTAAATTACTTTTCTAGCAATAGAAGAACAATTGGGGAGCATTCAAAAACAATGCCTAAATGATATTAAAAGACCATCTTAATTCAGTGTCCCTTTCCTTATAACATTATTAACTAATTTTCAATTTCCCACTCTTTTGGATTGTCCACCTTCTATGGGTTTACCTCTGGCGACAAGAATTATCCTGGATACCTCCATTCAGTCTTAATAGCTAACTTGTAGTGAGTACTTAATCTGTGCAGGTACTAAATCAACAGTTTCACATGCATTATCTCATCTGAATATCAAACAGCCTTATAAGGTTGGTGTTCCAGTAACTCCCACTTTACACATCAGGAACCTGAAGTTCATAGAGAAGCACTATCTTGTTCCAGGTCACACACAAATAACCAGTGTAGCTGGGATTTGACCCTAGGTCAATCTGAGCAGTTTATGCTCTTAACCTCTGAACTTCTTTAAAAGGCTTTCTCTCTGTATTTTCAGGAATGCTAATTGATTGTTTTAATATTAGGTGAAAACAAATAATTAAGATCTAATTCGCTACAATAAACACTGTCACATGTTCGAAAGAAAAAAAGTAGAACTATTGTTAAATTTAATTGCATCATCGCTCCCATTCTTTTTTTTTTCCCTCCCTTTCTGCGATGAGTGCTGACAGTACCTTAGTGACTGTGACTTTCAAATTTGATTAGCATGGCACACGGGAAGCAGTACATTTTATATCACAACCCAGCATATGTAGACACACATGCACACACCACACACACATGCACACTTTAAAAGTTTCACAAAACAATATCTTCATTACAGGTAATGCATTCTGATATTTTCTATGTTATCTTATTTCGGCTTATGAAACTAGTGGTTATGATCCACTACATTAATATCACAATTCACTAATGGTTTGAAAACTGCAATTAAAAAAAAAACATTGCCTCAAATTATTAAGCAGAGCAAACAATACTTCATAGAAAATGATTGTTACCCTGAATTCAGCTTATTTCTATCCAACATCTTGGCCACTGCAGTGATATTTTATTAAATCTTTTAGGAGTTTCTTTGCTAAGGTTGGCCACTGGTCAAGATTCAGGGAGAAGAAAATTCTTGCTTTACAGGCTTTGGGTCCAAATCAGTGCAAGTTGAGAAGGCAGTGGAAAGATGTTTATGCATTGATATAGAAGTCCTTCATGTATTAAACAGTAGATCACATTAGCACCCCATTTATGTAACACGAATATCTGTTTATGTATCCCAAATTGTTAATAGTGACTCTCTCTTGAGGATGAGATTGCTATAGCTTTTTCAGCGATTTTTCCCCCCGATAGTACATAATTGCTGTAAAAAACAAAAACAAAGGTAAACAAAATTCAATTTGAAGGGGTAAAAAACGTTTTAGTTCCGTGAGAGTCAGTATCGCTTCCACGCGCTGCCAGATTCATCGCGCCGGAAAATGTTAGGAACTGGAAAGGGCCTTAGGAGCACGTGATAACAACGGCGTATTTGACCAGATTTACACAACTGTTGCACGACAATAGTAAAATGATTGTTAACACAAAAATCTAACGTCTCCAAAATAAATTCTGATCGCCAGAGGCCGGTAGAGGCTAGATTTGGGGACAGCTGGACACAACGCAGGGCACTGGGGGAAAGGGATTTGTGGACAGGTGGCTCCGGATCTCGGCCCCATAGATGCCCCTGCACTTCCCGAGGGTACAAAGCCCTAAATCCGACCTCCGCAGGCCGCCTCCTCCCCAGCCCCAGCCCAAGGCCTAGTCCGCGAGCCCCTCCGACCTGGGGCCCCCGACACACGGGCAAGGCAGCCTGCGCGCCACCTCCACCCACGCCCCAGCCACCTCAATCTCGGCCCGGAGACGCCGGCCCCGCTCACGTAGGAGGGGCAGAAAGGGACTCGGGGTGAGGGGAAGCCAAGGACCTGCGAGGCGGGCGCTGGAGCCGGGCGAGCAGTCTACGCGTCCGTCTGGAGGAAGAAGTCACCCCGCGAACTAGGCGAGCAGGCCCCACCCCCGGCCGCGCGCTCGGAGCCCGCGACCGTCTCCTCAGCTGCGCGCCTCCCGGCCCCGCCTCTCCCGCGCTCGCCCCGCCCCCAATCCGCCCTGCGGCCGTTCTCACCTCGGTGGAGGCCGCCCCGATTCCTTCCCGGCCTGGGTGGAGGCCAAGGACCCAGGGAGTACGCTCCCTTCCTACTCCGGATCCACCACGACGCCCAGACCCCCGGGCTGTCCAGAGAGCCGCCCGCCGCCCGCCGCCCGCGGAGCCAGAAATTGGAGCCACCGTCTCTCCCGCCAGTGCGGGAGTATAAGCAGAGCGAAAGCGTCACTCGCAGGACCCGGGTCCCGAGTCACGACTTATACCACGTAGATATCCACGGGGAATGTAGCGTTGCAGCCCTCCTTAAGGTTTGACGTCAACGAAGGTGCGAAAACAGGGGCCCCTCTGACGCAGGAGCCACGGGACCGCCCCCTGCCCACCCCCGCCCCTGGTGGTTGGAGTACCCTTCCTCCCGCCGCGCTGTCCCCTCCCCACATCTTGAAAGGGAACACTTCCTCCGGGGTCAGGGCCCCAGTCCGGAGCTTGTGAAATCAAACGTGTTCCAACCCAAATGGCTAGGCTTATAGCGCAGGATAGACATCAAGATTTTAGCATTTGAGGGACCAAATAGAAATTGCTTGCCAATTCAAAGCCACATAGGAACTGTAGAAAATGGAGCTAAGAGGGCTAGTCGTTCGCGCTGTTTTCGTGTGTTTCCGCATGAGGTGCGCCTAACAAAAGCTGCTGTTTAATGAGCGCGTACTTTGTGGTAGGCACCGTGTTTAAGGTTTACGTGTGTGTTCTTGCAATTCATACTCAGGGCAACCCTTTATAGGATCTTAGGACGAATGCTATTATGACCCCCTTGGACAAATGAGAAAAGTGAGGTTTAAAGAAGTCAGGTATTCAGAGACCTGCATTGCATATGAAAGGGTTCCGAATATTGACCAGAATCTACTCAGTCATTTAATTATATTCTGTACCACTCACTACAAGTATAGTGGTGTGCAAAAACAGTTTTGTGTATAATGGATACAAACCTAAATCAATCACAGTACTGAATATATCATAATAATCTGTGATAAGGAAAAATTATCGTACCTAAAATGGAGAGGGCCTCCAGTTCGAGAGCTTATGTCTTACGTAAAAATAATCTCAACATGAGCTACTTTGCTCTTTGGCTCTTGCCGTAACTATCATTATGCTTTTTTGGTGAGCTTGTGACATTGTCCCCCTCCCCTTTTTTAAACCCATCCATTGCTTTGGCATCCGTAGTTTCCATTCTTTATGTAATTCTCAGCTCCTGCCTCCCCCACTACATCTTTCCCCCTGTTACAACTTTCTCCCCTGCTTTAAATGAGGGCTGTTGCAACTGTTCTTTCGTCAACCCCTTTAGATTTTTTAAACACACCAAGAAGTACTGATTTCTTTTAAGGCAAGCCCTTTCCAAATCCCAACCTTGGAACGGATCAAAGAAAACCCGTCACCCGTTAACCCAGCCACCATGACATGATGTATTTCACAGATGCTAAGACACACATTTTTCACTCTTGAACATCTCTGAAATCGGGGTGCATTTTACAAACTGGTCTTGATATTGGCCACGTGGCTATTAACCTAGTTGTCCTTCCCTCCACACATAGAAACTTGAATGTAGCTGTTCACATTGTCCTTATTTCAACTGAGTTAAGTGCATTTTTTAATATAATAAAGCCTACAACCCTCAGAGGAGGGAATTAACAGGAGGAGGAATTAAGGGGAGGGAGAGACATAGGAGTCTCTCAGACTTAAAGGGAGTTTTTCTTAGAAAAAGAGGGAAGATTTTCCCAAGACCAAAAAGAGATTTTTCCAGCACTTACAAAAGGGAGATATGGCACTGGCTACAAGCTATTAAACCGTGGGAGCCCTGAATTACTCACCAAGTACATTAGTTCTTAATGCACTTTGGAAACCTATATCTGAACAGTTAAAGAGTAAGCCTAACGTTCCCCCCCACGCCAAAAAAGTGAAATTACATAGTTATTATTCCTGATGGTATGGTTAGTCAGTTACAACTGCTCTTAAGTTTTAGCCCAAAAAAATCATTGAAGAAGGAAAATGAGTCCTGGATGTTAGCTGAAAACCATCCATTGAACTCTTCAGGATAGATCAAGAAAGTGCTGGCATCAAAACTTGAGGAATAGGATCTGCAGCTTGGAAAAAATCCTGGATTTGATAGTGGAGCACTTTTTGAAGGCTTGGTATACCACCAACAATTTTGGTGGCAAAAAGACAGTACTGTATGGTAAACCACAGCCATCAACAACTGATTCAAAAAGTGATTTAGAAAAGTTGGAAAGTGAAGAAATTTGGGGAACACCATAACCAATTTTACTTATATTTCCCTTTTTTATGCATGCACAAGATTGATACATAATAGTCTGTATCTGAGTCTGAAACTGTTCTTTCACTAAGTATGAAATAAAAATACTAAGGTACAGGAAACCATTGCATTTTAGTTTGGTTGGCTGCATTTTTTCCCAACATGATACTATCATGTAAAATTAGAGGAAGTGCCATCCTGCATCAGATTAGCAGTCCTTCCAGACCAGATTTCTGTCAAGTGGCAATGGGTGCGTTTTCGACAGAGTTTAATTATCTTTAAGATGAAGCTCTAAAAGTTGTAATTTCCCCCCCCAATCCTTTATTAATCCACTACAGATCTAAACCCATACATTCAGCAAATATTTATTTAAAGGACCCTAGGAATCAAGGTTGGGATTATATGTATCCCATTCCCTCCTCAGGGAGAAAAATGATCCTATGTATATGTTATTTCATATCCTTCTTTCTTCAAAGGAAGAATAAAAGCTTCTCTTTTATGTCCAGAAAGCATTCCAATAATACCTGTATTTTGTGAGCTGTGTAAGCTAACATTAGGCTAATGTCTTAAGGGAGAAGGCTATAGGGAAAACCTAGATCTCATTCCTGAGTCATAAAAGAATTTAGATTCCATAGGTTTAGAGTTTAGATTATATTTCCCCCAAGTTCTGTTATTGTGCCTGTCTACCTATTCACAAGTCAGATCATTATGAAGCTTTTATCCATTAGCTTGGCATTTTACCTCTTTAAAGGGTATAATGTCATCTTTAAGGGAAGAGAATTCACCCACATGCCCCATTCAAGTCACAATTTAAAAATTAATGAGAATGGGGCTTCCCTGGTGGTGCAGTGTTTGGGGGTCCGCCTGCCGGTGCGGGGGACACGGGTTCGTGCCCTGGTCCGGGAGGATTCCACATGCCGCCGAGCGGCTGGGCCCCTGAGCCATGGCCGCTGAGCCTGCGCGTCCGGAGCCTGTGCTCCGCAACGGGAGAGGCCACAGCAGTGAGAGGCCCGTGTACCGGAAAAAAAAAAAATTAATGAAAATGGTCACAAAACACCTCCATTCACTTTATCTTGTTCTTGATTCTTTACTGTAAGATATTTCCCATCCTTGACAAAAATTTCATCTAAAAGAAGAAGGAAGGATGAGGAAAGGCTAGTAGTGCTAATGTCTTCATCTTTCTGATTGTTGGAACAAGAGATTCGTGAAAGGGAATGAAAGTTAAAGTATATAGCTTAAAGTTGCAGAGGTATATGGCGCACCTAGGCGAATGGCAGTGTAAATACCGGGAGGAGAGCACAGGGGGAGACAGTGCCCCAACCCCAGCCTTGTTCGAGTCAACTGCATAATGTCTAAAATTGGCAAATCACTAAATAGCAATATAAGCCTATTTCTAACTAAACGTACAGACGATCCACCAGAACTAAAGACCAAAAACGTTTTTACTGGTTGCTTCTGCTTGTCAGGAGCGGATGTAGGCAAAGGCATGGCACCAGGGCAAGCAGCTACACTTCTATATCATAACATTTTCCCCCAGATCAATTTAAAATTATGCACAGTGAGATTTAACATCTCCCTTCTAGTCTTCCCACCCGATTCTTCCTTCAGTCTAATCAGATCAACTCTAGTCCACTTTTACAGTCTGTGGGAACACCTGTAATACACCTTCATACAAAGACAAAGCTGGGACATGTTTGGCATAGTTTGCAATAATTCTTGACCAGTTTTTACCATATTCTACTCCTTTCTCTTTTTTCTTTCTCTCCTCCCCCTCTTTTGCTCTGCCTGCACATTTTTTCTTTTCCTTCCTTTTTTCTTGCTAGCAGAAACATAGGTTGTAGCCTTCAAAAAAAGTACTTTCAACTTCTGGTAATTATCAGGGCCAAAAATGTTATTAACCTAACACTTGTTCCTTTCTTTTTTTTTAATAAATTTATTTATTTTGGCTGTATTGGGTATTCATTGCTGCATGTGGGCTTTCTCTAGTTGTGGTGAGCGGGGGCTACTCTTCGCTGCAGTGCATGGGCTTCTCTTTGCGGTGACTTCTCTTGTTGCAGAGCACGGGTTCTAGGCATGCGGGCTTCAGTAGTTGCGGCACTTGGGCTCAGTAGAGTTGTGGCTCGACAGCTGTAGAACGCGGGCTTAGTAGTTGTGGCGCATGGGCTTAGCTGCTCCATGGCATGTGGGATCTCCCCGGACCAGGGATCAAACTCGTGTCCCCTGCACTGGCAGGCGGATTCTTAACCACTGCGCCACCAGGGAAGTCCCCTTGTTCCTTTCTTTAGCTCAAAAATCATTACAAAACTTATGTTCTATGGAGTTTTAACTTTAAAAAAAACAATAATTCCTATTGGCTTTCTGTATGATGAAGTCATCAATATGAGAACTATATTCTTGAACCTTTTCCTCTATTTAAGCCCCCAGATGTTTTCACTGGTTGACTTGCAACAATATTAGAAGTATTCCATTGGAATACAGTTGCTATAAGGAAGAATTTAGAGGCTGATGTGAATTCCATAGACCCTATTTTTTAAAAAATTCACTGGTGGGCTTCCCTGGTGGCGCAGTGGTTGAGAGTCCGCCTGCCGATGCAGGGGACACGGGTTCGTGCCCTGGTCCGGGAGGATCCCACATGCCGCGGAGCGGCTGGGCCCGTGAGCCATGACCGCAGAGCCTGAGCGTCCGGAGCCTGTGCTTCGCAATGGGAGAGGCCACAACAGTGAGAGGCCTGCGTACCGCAAAAAAAAAAAAAAAAAAAAAAAGAAAAAATTCACTGGTGACATTTGAATATTATTTGGAAAGAGCTCCAGAATATATTAAGAGAAAAAAGCAAAGCATAATAATTTTGTGTTAGAGAAGGAGAACTAGGAATATAAATATATACAGTAATTGTATTTTCACAAAGAAACTTAAATGAAACTCAGGAAATTAATAAAATCATTTATGGCAGAGCTGAGGTTGTGAGAAATGGGAAAGATGACGGTGAAGAGAGTGAAATTTTTCACTGGTGCTTATTATGTTACGGTTTATGAGTTATCTGAATTTTTTTCTATTTAAAATATTAGCTAAATTAAGATTTAAACTAAAATAAATTAGGCAGCGGAGAAATAGAGTTCTGATGATGGACTCTGGAACAGGAGCCCGACTCAAGAGGCTTTTGGAGAAGAGGGTGTAGGGATGAAAACTTTGGCATCCTTGGAAACACCATTTATGGGTATTTGCTCCTAAATGGACCTCAGAACCTCTTGTACATGACCATCCAGTGAATAACAAACTGGAGTCAGAACTGGAGTCATTTTGTTGTTGTTGGTGGTGGTGGTCATTGTTGTCATTGCTGTTGTTTTTCAGAAACTGAGGGGCTGCTTCCCCACCTGAACCTGAGACTGCCAGAACAACTTGTCCAGACCACCAGGGACCTGAGAGCAGAGAGAATATCTGCTGCCTGGCAGCCCTGCGTGGGGCTTTCCAGCATCAAAATAGATGAACCAGGGCCTCCCTGGTGGCGCAGTGGTTGAGAGCCCTCCTGCCGATGCAGGGGACACGGGTTCGTGCCCCGGTCCGGGAGGATCCCACATGCCGCGGAGCGGCTGGGCCCGTGAGCCATGGCCGCTGGGCCTGCGCGTCCGGAGCCTGTGCTCCGCAATGCGAGAGGCCACAACAGCCACAACAGTGAGAGGCCCGCGTACCGCAAAGAAAAAAAAAATAGATGAACCAGGGTACAGAGGATTTACCACCTTTCAAAAAGGATTTTGGCTCACTGTTGGAAAGGACCTTGCCGCAGATAGCATCACCCCAGCCCAGGAGTTCACTGCTAAAGAAGACTTAGCGTCCTCCTCAAGCTCTTATGCAGAATTACCCCTCGGACTCAACCCAGCTGTGTCGCTCCACACTTACAGCAGCCTCCCCTACTCCTCCCCTAAACGTCTCCGGGATCATTTACAGCAATATCACCCACGGGGTGTCTGCCTTCCAGAGCTAGCAGCTTACTTCCGCTGGGATCCTGCTCTATTCTACCCTGCCTGGTAAACTGTAAGTAACAAACCTTTCAAACTTTTGCTAATTTTACTGATAGGTACGTTAGTGATCCATTTCCTGCTTGTTTGCCTCGTAAAATACTGTAATAATGTAGTTCCCTACTGTTACATTTATTTTGTTATACTTCATTTTATTGTGGTAAGAACATTTAATGAGTTCCACCCTCTTAACCGATAGTCAGGTATACAATACTGTGTTTTTATCTGTAGACACAGTGTTGCACAGCAGGTTTCTAGAACTTGTTCATTTTTCGTATCTACTATGACTAAGGTATCATCCTTACTGCCAAAGCCTCTAAGAAATGCTCCAGTGCCACAGGGTCAATTGTATTAACTGTACTATCTTACTGAATGTACTCCTAATTCTCTGGCATTTGGAGCCTGTGGACACTGGGAACCCACTCTCCAGGATTAACTACATCCAAGAGATAACAAGCAATTTGCCTGCCAGCAAAACTTTGATATGCAAGCAAACCAATTCAGAGTCCATACCCCCTACCCAGGCGGATCCTTTTATCAGACCTTTGCAGTCCAGGACTCTATTCCCTGCCCTAATCACTGCAGGGCCAGGTGTGAGACTACTGATGACCAACGTTATGGTCCAGGGTTCCTAGTTCAGACTCTCCAATCATAGTTCCTGCTCTGGTTTATCTTGCCCATTCCCTCTGGAAAAAACCTCCAGAAAGGACCCTGCCCCCCGCTCACCTCTCTCTTCCCGCTGATCCTGCAGACTGTCTCCCCCGGTGGCCCTCCTGTTTCTAGGGGACTGTGAAATTAGTACAGGACTTCTTCCTCATCACAGTTATTTTCGCTGCGTGTATGTCTTACTATTTATGCTCAAAACAAATCCAGGGTAGGTTTTTAGAACAACTGGCACTGCATGGCAGACTGGTTTCACCAGACGGAGATGGTAGGTCCTTGGACTGCTTGGCGCATCAGTGGGACCCAACGGCAGCAACCACTGCCTAAAGGGCACCGCTGGTGCTTGGCTAGCTTGCTTCTTGATGGCTACTGCATTGCGTTGCTTTTTGTCAGGTGTTAGTAGTGTGATTTCCCAGCCTAAAATTGTTTAAGTGGCAAGACGTGTCTTATTCAGGAACATAGCAGTAGTACGGGGACTTCTCTTCTTCTTTTTTTTTTTTTGCGGTACGCGGGCCTCTCACTGTTGTGGCCTCTCCCGTTGCGGAGCACAGGCTCCGGACGTGCAGGCTCAGCGGCCATGGCTCACGGGCCCAGCCGCTCCGCGGCATGTGGGCTCTTCCTGGACCGGGGCATGAACCCGTGTCCCCTGCATCGGCAGGCGGATTCTCAACCACTGCGCCACCAGGGAAGCCTGGGACTTTTCTAATGGGAAGTGGAGAAGTCCTTAAACCCTTCAAAAAAAATTTGAGTGTGAGTAGGTACAACCATTCTAGAAAACACAATGGAGTTTCCATAAAAAATAAAAAACAGAACTACCATATAATCCAGCAATCCCACTTCTGGGTGTATATCCAGAGGAAATGATATCTCACAAAGTCAGATCTGCACTCCAGTGCTCATGGCAGCATTATTTACAGTAGCCAAGATATGGAAACAACCTAAGTGTCCATCGATGGGTGAATGGATAAGCAAAATGTGGTGTATAGATATATACAATAGAATATTATTCAGGGTTTAAAAAAAAGTAAGTACTGGGGCTTCCCTGGTGGCGCAGTGGTTGAGAGTCCGCCTGCCGATGCAGGGGACACGGGTTCATGCCCCGGTCCGGGAAGATCCCACATGCCACGGAGCGGCTGGGCCCGTGAGCCGTGGCCGCTGAGCCTGTGCGTCCGGAGCCTGTGCTCTGCAACGGGAGAGGCCACAACAGTGAGAGACCCGCGTACCGCAAAAAAAAAAAAAAAGTAAGTACTGTTATTTGCTACAATGTGGATGAACCTGAAGGACATTATGCTACGGAAATAAGCCAGACACAGAAAGACAAACTCTGTGTGATCTTACTTTTCCGTGGAATCTAAAAAAGTCTAGTTCATAGGAGCAGAGAGTAGAACAGTGGTTGCCAGAGGCCGAGGGTGTTAGAAATGGGGAGATGCTGGTCAAAGGGTACAACTCTGTCTCCTTGCATGGCCCTGGAATAAACCTTTCTCTGCTCCAAACTCTGACATTTCGGTTTGTTTGGCCTCACTGTGCATCCGTCACACGAACTTGCACTAATAGTGAGTCACGGGGAGGTGTGTATAGAGAAGCAAAGAAGGGCTGGGAAGCTAAGGGGATGAGGGCAGATTCAGCGTGGCAATTACATCGCTGCAGGATGACAGTTCAGCAGGCCTCAAGCAATTGGTAGACCGTGGGCAGGGCACCTCGTGGACTGTGGGCACCTCGTGGACCGTGGGCACCTCGTGGACCGTGGGCATCTGGTGGACCGTGGGCAGGGCACCTCATGGACCATGAGCATCTAGTGGACCATGGACAGGGCACCTGGTGGACCGCGGCTACCTGGTGGACCGCGGGCACCTGGCGAACCATGGGGAATTGGCAGGACTCGGGCAACCGGCACACCGCAGTTCAACAGCAGGCTCTGCTCTTTTTGCCCAAAGGGGTAGCTAATGATTTTTTGGGTGAATCTGCAGGTGCCAGACCCACCCCCCCACAGAGACCCCAAACTCAATTCCTTAGACCCCCCAGGACTCAAAGAGGAGAAGGATACAGCCAGTCTCACAGGCAGACCCACCTCAGGCTAAGAGAGTCATTTGCAAAACAGTAAGGGGCATTTGAGCCTCCTTTGGAATTCAGTTGGCTTTTGAGTTTTTTTCTTCTTAAAGAAACAGGGTGTCCCCAACAGGCTTTAAGGAGCTGCCCTAGGGATGAAATTTACCAAGCCCATCTTGGAGAGGCTTTGCAGTTGTTACTACCCTTGCCCCTTTGCTCCAGGTGGGAAATGAAGAGCGTACCCAGACCTTTAGGTCCCTGAGACCCGGAGAGTAGTCAGTCACACGCCATTTCAAGCATCAGAGATCTGAGCAAAGGCTGTGAAACCTGGGAAATCATGGTGAAATGTGGTCACACATCATGGTCTGGCAGGGGTGGGGAAGGGAGGCCAGAGGAACCTCAGAGAACCTCAGCATCTGAGCAGGATTGAGGTGCTGGGTGCTACCTGACCGCGGGCTACTGGCGAACCACCGCCCAAAGGAAGTTCCCTCTCACAGTCCAGCAAATTCTGCAATCCCTACTTAGAGCCAGCAGCATAAAATTCCTCTTCACTTCCTAGCCACCGGCAGCCCAATCCTGTACTTGGGCTCAGGGCTCTTGGTGATCTTGGGGGAACCCTGCAGGGGCCAAACTTAATCAGGAATCCCAAAGCTTAATTCTGTAGCCTCCAGGGCTGAAAAAAGGCGAGTTGTGCTCGCTTTGACCAAGGAATGAGTCCATTCTCATTCTTTGGGGGACTATGTCCATCCTAGTGCTCTGAACTCTGGTAGACAGAGCCATTACGAAGCAGCAGGAGGGCAGTATGGTTAAAAAAAAAGCAATATGGTAATTCTTTTGGCTCTTTGGTCTTTTCCTACCCCGTGGGTCTTCTCTTAAAGGGGCAGAAGATCTCCAGCCAGCCTTAAAGGGCAGTTTAAGTTTGAAACACCGAGTTCAGCCTGGGAGCAGTGGAGGGTAGCGGGGTGTGTGTGTGCACGTATGTGAGTGTGTGTGCGCGCGCGCGCACGCACGCACACAGGTATTCATTCTACTATCTCTCTGATGGGGACCCACCCAGTGGGAGCCACAGACTTTTGGAGTGACACTAAGGCATTCTGAAACTGAGCAGGACCCTGTGGGGCCCTCCAGGGTACAAAAGCCTTTCCATGTCCCCCGTTCCCTGTTTGTAGAAAAAGGCTGTAGTCTCCTAGACTTTCCCTGATTTTCAAAGTGTAGATTCAAGAAGTTACTAATTAGGGAAGTGAAGGAAGGCAAAAACAAAGGAAAAGCAGTCAAGAAACAAGTGTAGCAATAAAACAGAGTCCTAATTCCTCCTCAAGGGACAGACATAACAATCTGACACTTACCTTTGAGTTGTTCTGCAGGAACTAAGCCCCGCTTCCCCCCAGGTGGAGGATGGTTACTATAGGCTGAGACCCCAGACTGGTCGGAACCAGGAGGCTGATGATTGAGATTCCTGGACACCACTGTTACCTCACCACCAACCAGTCAGTCATGCACCCTGCAGCCATCACCCCAAATTTTGCCCTTAAAAACTCTTCCCTGAAAACCATTGGAGAGTTCGGGTTTTTTGATCACGAGCTGCCTGTCTCTTTGCTTTACCCTGCAATAAACCATTGTCTGCTCAAAAAAAAAAAAAAAGATGAGTATGTTCTGAGGGTCTAAAGTACAACATGGTGACTATAGTTAATACTGTATTTTGTTCTTTTTTAATTTATTTATTTTATTTATTTATTTTTGGCTGCATTGGGTCTTTGTTGCTGTGCGCGGGCTTTCTCTAGTTGCGGCGAATGGGGGCTGCTCTTCGTTGCGGTGCACAGGCTTCTTATTGTGGTGGCTTCTCTTGTTGCGGAGCACAGACTCTAGGCGCGCGGGCTTCAGTAGTTGTGGCACATGGGCTCTAGAGCGCAGGCTCAGTAGTTGTGGCGCACGGGCTTTTTTGCTCTGTGGCATGTGGGATCTTCCCAGACCAGGGATTAAACCAAGTCCCCTGCATTGGCAGGTGGATTCTTAACCACTGTGCCACCAGGGAAGTCCCTGTGTTTTGTTCTTGAAATTTACTAAAAGAGTAGATTGTAAGTGTTGTCAGTACACATACACAAACACAAGTAACTGTGCGAGGGGATGATCCTGTTAATTAGCTTGGTTGGGTAATCATTTCACAATGTATGTGTATATCAAATTATAGAGCTGTACACTTTAAGTATATTCAATTTCTATTTGTCAGTGATACCTGTACAAAGCTGGGGTCAGGGGTAAGTGTCTGGGACTCATTGCCCGGGGGAACTCTACATATATGTCCTGGTTGGCAAGCACCCAGGGTCCAGGATAGAGCACCTGCGGGTATATAGGGAATTGAACTCATCAGTTTCTGGAAAAGGTCGTCTGAGGGGATGAGGAGTGACTACCGTCCTAGTGAGAGTTGAGTCTGATAGGCAGTGGGGCCATCTGAGTCATTTAGAGGAAAGTGCCTGGGTCCAGAACGTTCTGTGCTTCTGGGGCACCCAGTAAACCATGTCCCGTTTTTCTCTGCGCTTTGCTGTGTCCACATCCAGCCTGTTTCACGGAGTACGGGGAGAGTGCACCACCGGACGCCATCTCAAGGGTCTCAGACCATTCCTGGGGTCCAGGTGTGAGTCTCCTTCTCAGGAAATCATGGCCCACTGAACATGGCTGTTCAGGTCTAAAACATCACCACTGTGGGAATTCCCCTGGCGGTCCAGTGGTTAGGTTTCCACGCTTCCACTGCAGGGGGCACGGGTTCGATCCCTGGTTGGGGAACTAAGATCCCATGTGCCGCAAGGCTCGGCCAAAAGAAGAATAGAATAGAATAGAATAGAATAGAATAGAATAGAATAGATCGCCACTGTTGTCTGCCTTGCTACTATCGTGATTTGTCCCCCAAACCAGTGGGATTTAGGGGGTCACATCATTGGAGACCAACAGCTCAATGGTTAATGAAAAGGGGGGAAGGAGCAACTGGTTCCAGTTATCCCCAAAAGTCCCCAAGAGGTGGACCAATTCATAAAAGATTATATGAAAAAAAGGACTATAATCTGTAAAAATACTAAATCACTATTCGATACACCTGAAACTAACATACAATAATATTGTAAATCCACTATACTTCACTTTTAAAAAATACTGTTAAACAGTAACCATCTGTATTCAGTTGAACCAAATGTTAAATACTGAGGTGATATATGGTATTCAAGAGAAATAGGACACCACTTTTTGGCAAAAAGAAAAATATGTGCATAAAATTGAATGTTACATTCTATCAGTTCATGTTCTTTGCAGTCATCAATTGACCTTTTGTCAAAACTAATCAATTATGAACCAAAAAAAAAAAGAGAGAGATTACACAGCACCTAATCAATGTATGTGGGCTATCAAGTGCTGACACATTTTTTTTTTCTTTATTTGTCTGTGCTGCGAGGCTTGCAGGATCTTCGTCCCCTGACCAGAGATCGAACCAGCCCACAGCAGTGAAAGCGCTGAGACCTAGCCACTGGACCGCCAGGGAATTCCCATTGCTGCCATTTATTAGCATGGCAAAAGAATTGGAAAGATAAAACTGATGCTACTAGGGGAGTTCCCTGGTGACTTAGTGGTTGGGATTCCGGGCTCTCACTACCATGGCCCAGGTTCAGTCCCTGCAAGGCAGCTGCTCAGAGCAGGCAGAGGCACTCACTGACTGTGTGCGTGGTGAACACCCGATGGAGGGAAATGGTGGGGGAGAGGAGGAGATAGAGACTGAGGAAATTTACTAGATTAGAGAGAATTCAAACTATCCTTAAGGATTTTATATCAAAGACAGAAAATAAGGGGGTGACAAATGCCATTTGCAGCAACATGGATGGACCTAGGGATTGTCATACTGAGTGAAGTAAGTCACAGAGAAGGATAAGAATAAGGATAAGGGGGCTTCCCTGGTGGCGCAGTGGTCGAGAGTCTGCCTGCCGATGCAGGGGACACAGGTTCGTGCCCCAGTCCGGGAGGATCCCACATGCCGCGGAGCGGCTGGGCCCGTGAGCCGTGGCCGCCGAGCCTGCGCGTCCGGAGCCTGTGCTCCGCAACGGGAGAGGCCACAACAGTGGGAGGCCCAAGTACCACCAAAAAAAAAAAAAGAATAAGGGTAAGGATATCGCTTATATGTGGAATCTAAAAAAATGGTACAAACGAACTTATTTACAAAACAGAAATAGACACAGAAAACAATCTTATGGTTACCAGGGGGGAAAGGAAGGGAGGAATAAATTGGGAGATTGGGACTGACATATACACACTACTATATATAAAATAGATAACTAATAAGGACCTACTGTATAGCACAGGGAACTCTACTCAATACTCTGTAATGACCTGTATGGGAAAAGAATATAAAAAATAGTGGATATACGTATATGTATAACATTCACTTTGCTGTACAGCAGAAGCTAACACAACATTGTAAATCAGTTATAGTCCAATAAAAATTTTTATTTATTTTATTTATTTATTTATTTGGCTGTGCCAGGTCTTAGTTGCGGCACGCAGGATCTCTGTCACACGGGATCTTCGTTGGGGCACGCAGGATCTTTGTCACGTGGGATCTTTCCTTGCCGCACGCAGGATCTTCCTTTCGGCACACGGGCTTCTCCGTGGCTTAGTTGCCCCGCGGCATGTGGGATCTTAGTTCCCCAACCAGGGATCGAACCCGATCCCCTGCATTGGAAAGCCGATTCTTTACCACTGGACCACCAGGGAGTTCCCCAATAAAAAAATGTTTTAAGTAAAAGAAAATAAAAGAGCGACTAATGTCAAGGGGTCTCTAACATGGTCTCCGAGCTATGGCTCACTGCCTGGGAGAAGCCGGCATGGCCCGCATCCTAAGGTTCAGGAGGTACTAAGATCCTCAGACTCTCCACGATCAGGTTTTACACAGCTGGGAAACAACCCTAAAGCTAAAGAGCTATTCAAACTCTCCAGTGATAGGTTGTTTGTTTTTGTCGTCGTTTTTATGAGAGAGCTGTCATCCTCCAATCATTCACTTTAGTTTGACTAATATCGTCTCCGTTTGTTTTTACATTTTCCAGTGTATCTTTTCTTTACTTTTGAAATTGGTGCTTTCAATGCTCAGTTTGATGTTGCCATCCTCTGACACCAAGGATTACAGTAGAATATATAAAAAATATAAATACACTTTATTCAGTGAATCTTTCCAGGTCCTAAAGACCGAAGGCACAGCCAGCAGGCACGACGCACGGGGCCATGTGGAAAATCGCTGACCTTGTCAGAAGACAGAAGACAGGAGCACAGGGGGAGTTTAGATCCCAGATTTTATTGTTTTTTTTTTTTTTTTCAGCATGTTACCCTTGCTTACGTTGTGTATGATCAGGCCTCATAAGATGGCTGCTCTCTTGCTCTCTGTACATCCCCTGCTGGACCTGGCCCTGCCTCACCCTTACCTAGCTGTATGATTGCCTCTCCATCCTAAGCTGAAAGGTATTTTTCCCCTGTTTTAAGGTGATTTTATTAAATTGATTTGGACATACTGAAGATCAAATAATATTTTCCAAAGATAAAAACTATAGACTTTAAGGGCTTCCTGGTGGCGCAGTGGTTAAGAATCTGCCTGCCAGTGCAGCAGGCCACGGATTCACGCCCTGGCCCGGGAAGATCCCACATGCCGCGGAGCAGCTAAGCCCGTGCACCACAACTGCTGAGGCTGCGCTCTAGAGCCCGCGAGCCACAACTACTGAAAGCTGGGCGCCTAGAGCCCGTGCTCTGCAACAAGAGAAGCCACGACGATGAGAAGCCCGCGCACCGCAGCGAAGAGTAACCCCCGCTCGCCGCAACTGGAGAAAGCCTCCGCACAGCAGTGAAGACCCAACACAGCCAAAAATAAATAAATAAATAAATTTATTTATTTTTTAAAAAAACTATAGACTTTAAAGCTTGACGTAAAATTAGTAGCTTCAAAAGTGTTAGTCACAGCATGATAGTTAAGCAACAGCATGATAAAATAATTCAACTATGTAGAAACAGAACTCTAGGACTAGCTGGAAACTCGGAAATCATTTAGCTCATTAGCCTCATTTTGTAAGTGAGAAAACTAGGCTCAAAGATTAAATGATTTGCTCAAGCTCATCTAATAATATTAAAGCTAAAGTAATCAAGCTAGAAATCAAACCAATTTTTCCTAAAACTAAAATCCTATCATTGATATTCCAACTGGCTCTCTATCAACTAAAAGTCTAGATTTTCCTCTAATGTTCCACACTACTGTGGCATGAAAAAGCGTTAAGACACTACAGTAAATCTTAGTCAACGAATTCAGGCCCGAAAGGGGCTTTATCAAATAACTGAGCCAGCCCCCTCTTTGTGAAAAGGAGGAAATGTGTGGGAAATGACTTCCCGATGGCTTGTTAACAGAGATGTCTGGATTAAAATTCAGATAGTAGCAAATTTACCCCCAAATCCCATCTCTAGTTTCATGGCTCACCCACTAAGTTATGTGCTCCTTTTACACCTCCTTTATACATTGAGGATTTAGTTATAACCTCACTCAGTATCATTCCTATTCTTAGTATTCTTATTCTTATTATTACTATTATTTTTGGCCGCACTACGCAGCTTTCGGAATATTAGTTCCTGACCAGGGATTGAACCCATGTCCCCTGCAGTGGAAGCGGGGAGTCCTAACCACTGGACCGCTAGTATCATTATTGATTATAAACTGACGTTTCCTTCCACGTGAACTGTGTAACTCATTAACACAGAACTTTCTTTTAGATCCTGAGCTGTCAACGTTCCAAGGGGCTCCCAAGGTGCAAACCTTTGCGTTTTTAAGCCTCTGGAATCTTCCTCTTGCAGAATGTCGTACTTCTTACTTGTAAAACGACGACTACAGGGCTTCCCTGGTGGTGCAATGGTTGAGAGTCCACCTGCCGATGCAGGGGACACGGGTTCGTGCCCCGGTCCGGTAAGATCCCACATGCCACGGAGCGGCTGGGCCCGCGAGCCATAGCCGCTGGGCCTGCGCGTCCGGAACCTGTGCTCTGCAACGGGAGAGGCCACAACAGTGAGAGGCCCACGTACCGCAAAAAAAAAAAAAGACGACTACACGGTGTAGCAGAGGGTGAGATACTGCATGATGGTCTCGGTCCCCTGGAGCCCCCCCTTGCTGAGTCATTATGACATTCTGTCTGCTGCACATCAGACAGGAGCCCCCCACAGGAAGCAAGCTCCTTGGGTCCAGGTATGGCAGTCCTCCCTTGTGAGGATTCCCTACACAGGTATTCCTCCAGTCTCTATTTTTTATCTTGAGGATGGAGCTCTTATCTTCCAGAGAGATGTGTCTTTTGATTTGCAGATCTGGGTGAGAATCCAGCCCTTGTTATGGTCAAACAATGGAGGTGACCAGCAGCTCTGCGCTGGGTGTGTGAAGGGGTCGTCATCACCTGAGTAGGATGCTTGTCTGGCTCTGCTGGGTCATTAGGTGCCTCCAGGTAAGGAGCTAAAGTGCCCCAGGCTGTGGACTCCGCACACCCAACCTCCCTCTCCTCAAGGGACACCCTGTAGGTGCGCTTCCCAGCCTCGTGCCTCCAGGCACCTCTCTAAGCTAAAAGGTTGTGTTTTTTTTGTTTTTTTTTTTTTACCTTAATCAGCAGAACTTTATCCCCTCACAGTTCTGGAGGCTAGAAGTCCCAAATGAAGGTATTGAGAGTGTTTGTTAGTTTCTTCTGAGTCCTCTTTCCATGGTTCGGAGACAGAAGCCTTCTCACCATGTCCTCACATAGTCTTCCCTCTGTTTATGTTGACTGTTTTTCCCTGTTTCCTCTTTTTATAAGGACACCAGTCATATTGGGTTAAGGCCCATCCATATGCCTTCGTTTTAACCTAATTACCCCTTTAAAGGTCCTGTCTCCAAATGCAGTCACGTTCTGATGTAATGGGGACTAGGACTTCAACATATGAATTTGGGGGATTCAATTCAGTCCATAACAAGGACTAACTGAATTTGTTCCTTTACATTATCTTTGGGGAGTTTGTTTGTTTTACTGTGTTAAATTTTTTTTATTGAAGTGTAATTGATTTACAATGTTGTGTTAGCTAAGCTGAAAATTTCATCAATAACTGCCTACGTGATTGGCCCAATCCCCAGCTAATGATTGTTCTAGCCCTCGGACTAGAATGGCTCCAGTCTGTTCGGTCATCAACAGGAAACAGCGGTCCTCTCAACAGTTGCTAACCCAGAATGCTGTGGGGGAATGTGTTCCATCTGTCCCCTCGCAAACAAGGAGCCCCTCTGATGTCATGCCCCCCATAAGTGATCACCTCCTCCTCCCGTGTGTAGCAAAGCCTGCTGCGCTTTCCTACCTGCCGAATCTGGTGGAGCGTCCCTCCAGGACCTTTGCCTCTGACTTGTAAGATTCCCTGTCGGATAAATCGTTGATGTCTCTGACTCTGACCCCGAGTTCTTTCTTTAATCTCAAGACTGGGAAGTTGCAAGTATTGCGGGACTGCAGGTCGAAGCTTCACACCTTGCTTTGCCCGTTCTTTCCCAAGAAAACCTCCATAAAGGCTCCGACATGCTCAATGTCCCGCTGCCTCTGCACCCCGTCCCTGCCTGCTGACCTTGCCTGCTACCTCCCCAGGTGGCCCTGCATGAGCAGCTGTGGGAGACTATGGTGTCATAAATATATTCTTCCTTCATGGCAATCATTTTCATATCTGTGTGTCTTTCTACCTCAGCTCAAAATAAGTCCAGGGTAGGTTTTTGAACTACTGGTATTTCGTCTTACCCCCCGGGGCGCTGGACTCTAGCCTCCTTCAGAGTGATAAGAAACTCTCCAAGAAGGGGTCTTTCTTTCCCTCTGTTGTCCTGTGCACTGTAATGTACAAAATAACTTGTGGTGCTGATCAGGGGTCTTGGCCCCTTGACATATACACTGTAAAATGGGGTTGTATGTACATGTGTCTCGCGTGAACCTATCAGCGAGTATAGCTGCCACTTTTCAATTCTCTCTAAGATTGTCCTGAATTTTTTTTTTTTTTTTTTTTTGCGGTACGCGGGCCTCTCACTGCTCTGGCCTCTCCCGCCGCGGAGCACAGGCTCCAGACGCGCAGGCCCAGCGGTCATGGCTCACGGGGCCAGCCGCTCCGCGGCATGCGGGATCCTCCCAGACCGGGGCACGAACCCGTGCCCCCTGCACCGGCAGGCGGACTCCCAACCACTGCGCCACCAGGGAAGCCCTGTCGTGAATTTTGCCACTTTGAAATAATGTGCTGAATAATCTCAGCAACCAAAAATCATTATCTGGGAGTATCTCTTGTGACTGAGCTGATTTATTCTGATTCATTGTATCATTTTTAGTAGATCTTATACCCAGCTAGAAAATGAAATAGAAAGAGAAATAGCATTTCCTTTAAAAATGCTGGAGTGGGGCCATTCCTTGTAGAAGAGGCAGGATGATCAGACGTTGAGTATTTGAGGAAGTATTGTACTATGCTTCATTTCTGATACATTTTGGTTTCCAGTTTTACATTGAGCTCCAGGTTTTCTACGTTTGGAAAGCAGAGCTTTGGACCCTCTGAGTGACTCCCTTTTTTTAAAAAAATATATTTATTTATTTATTTTTGGCTGCATTGGGTCTTCATTGCTGCGCACGGGCTTTCTCTAGTTGTGGCGAGCGAGGGCTACTCTTCGTTGTGGTGTATGGACTTATTGCGGTGGCTTCTCTTGTTGCAGAGCCCGGGCTCTAGGCTTGAAGGCTTCAGTAGTTGTGGCACGTGGCTCAGTAGTTGTGGCTCATGGGCTTAGTTGCTCCGCAGCATGTGGGATCTTCCCAGACCAGGGCTCAAACCCGTGTCCCCTGCATTGGCAGGTGGATTCTTAACCATTGCACTACCAGGGAAGCCCCTCTGAGTGACTCCTTTGTAAGTGAAGAGAAAGGGTGGTTTTTGCTGTTCTTGTTATTTGTTCCTGGTTTTGCTGTTCTTATTATTTATTCCTAGTTATGTTGTTCTTGTTATTCCGAAAGCCCTGGTTTGGAGACTGTGTTCACATGCAGTGTTTATATGCAATACTCAGCCTGTTCCGATGCAGTGTTCTTGAGAGGTGGGGACCTAATTATTACCAAAGTAGCAGCCAAGAGTGGAAAAGGTGTCAATAAAAACGAAAACATGGTTTTTACCTGAAAAAAAAATTTAGGGAGCTCGGAAAGAAAGTTGAGCTCCCTCCTCTCGCTCTTCCTGAGAGTGCTGTGCCCAGTGCCGCGAAAGGAGCGGCTTGCAGTACCTACGGACTGGCCCAAGTACGGGACACGTGCGATGCCATAGATGCCTGTTGCCAGCAATGCAGTTTACAGTGTGGTATGCAGTGTCACTCTAACCAAAAAGTTCAATGACAGTTGTTAAGGCGGTAAAACAGCCTTCATTCAGGACCGTAGCCCTAGGGATAGGGACCTCTACGATTGGGAGTACACTGAAGTCAGCTCCAGATACAGCATGGGCAAGTGGGAACTTCAGCCAAGAGCAGGGTCAGGGGCAGTGGATGTAAAGTTATGAGGAGGAAACATCATGAAAAGGCGTGTTCTGACTAAACCAATCCAACCGAATTCTTCTAAACACTCAACAGGCTGGTCAGACTCATCCTGGGGGCTGGAGAATGCCAAACCTGATCAGATATCTAATGTGATCAGTTCTGGAGGGTGGAAAGTTCTAGTGAAACTGATTAGCAGGGTTCTTGCCAGAACAGGATTCTAGAGGAATTGCACAGATGAGTTGAGAAGTTTCAGGGATCCGACTAAAATAAGGCAAAGCAAAGACTCACCAAAGAGTGCCTGGGGAAGGCCCCTTGTACCGAGCAGAGGTACAGGGCGATCCAGTAGGGAGGAAGTATCACTTAGGGAGCCAAGGTGCAGCGTTCCATGAGACTCCGAGATCTGCACTCGCTCCAGGTGCTGAGGTCCGTGCGACACTGCAGTTTGGCCGCAAGGTGTCGCAGTGTCCCTTACGGTGCTGCCGTGAAGAAGAACATTCAGCGATGCTTTGTGAAATAAAATCCATATTTTATGGCAAGACAAGAAAAATTTAAACAGAGGAATTCTTGGGAGTTCCCTGGTGGTCCAGGGGTTAGGACTCAGTGCTTTCACTGCCGTGAGCCCGCGTTCAATCCCTCAGGTCGGGGAACTGAGATCCCGCATGTTGCGGGGAGTGGCAAAAAAAAAAAAAAATTCTTCTTCTTTGCCCTTTGGCCTCCTCTCTCCGCACCGTCCACTGTATAGATATCATGCGTCGACCAAACCTGTTTAACCAAAAAGAGCAACCTTCTCCTAGCATCAAGACAACTCCTCCAAAGATAACATTCCTCCTTGATCTTGTAAGGGGTCACATGGCCCACCATTGATGACGCTTAGATCTGGATCATATAAACTGTCAATAAACGTCATTTGATGTACAGCCCTCTGTCTCAAAAACTTATGTAACTGTGCCTTGACTTCTAATGGACGGAATAGTTCTCAGAGCTTTTTGATATGCTCTTCCTGGGTTATAATCCTCAAATTTGGCTTGAATAAAAATTTCCACTTCTTTCTTAGATTGACTGGTTAATTTGTCATTGACAGCTTGTTAAAATGGGAAGACAGGCATTATTCAGGGCCGTAGCAAAGGTACGGGAACCTCTCCAGCTGGGACTTCACAGTGAAGGAGAGACTGCACTTAACTCTCAGTACAGCATGGACAAGGGGAAACTTACAGCTATGGAGCAGGAGTGGGGACAGTGAAGGGAAAACTACTAAGAAGAAACATCAGGAATAAGGAGGGTTATGGCAAAACCCACCTAACACGATTTGCTGAAGACAGGCCAGGGTGAGGAATCACCTGAGGGTGAATTCAGAATGAGGGTTCTGATCAGATATCCAGGGTGGTCAAATACGGAGGGCGGGAAGTTTTGGTGAAATTACTTAGCAGGATTCTTGCTAAAACTGGATTTTACAAAGAAGTGCACAGATGAGCCTAGGAGAACATTCAACAGCCTGATGAAAGTTATCAGGATCCTTTAATGAAGGTCAATACCATGGCCCTCTAATGAGGGTCAGTACTAGGAGTGTCTCTGAGAATGATTAATCCTTTCAGTTCCTTTCTCTGTCACCAGTGGGTTCTCCCCCCAAACCAGGACCCCCTAATGAGGGTCAAAACCAGGAAGAGAAAACAGGATTCAGACTCATGTACAGAGATACTCACACACACACCCAAGGTAAAAGCCAAAGCAATTCCAAAAGGCTCACTTTGATATAATAGCATAAAAAGCCTATGCATAAGGAATTTCATCCCATTTTCTTTCCCTTTTACAAGACAGTTCTAGTTGAAAGATGCTGTTATAATTTAGAGAGCCATTAGGGGCTGTTGTTCTCCACATCCCAAGGAGTACTGAAGCTAAGCAGTGTTATGATAAAATACCATTTTTTTAATTTCATGGGAACATAGCTGAAGATCTCCCAGCTTTGCAAAATACATGCTAGGGGACTACAAGATGGAATAGAACAATTGTTTCTATTCATGGCTAATATTACTAGAGGCAGAAAAACTGGCAGATCCGTATCCAGCAGCTTCTCAGGGTGGCAAGTTCCCTAGCACTAGAATGGAAAGTTTCCTACCTGCCATTCCAGACAGAAGTGCAAACAAGCCTTGGTCTAACAGGGAGTTTCCCAGTTACCACTCAAGTGGTGCCAAATGGCCAATGGACTCCTCAACCCGGAAGGGAAAATCCAGTTAAAGTGGTGAAACCATGCAACTCAGACTGGGAGTTGAACCCACAGTCTTTTTTTTTTTTTTTCCGGTACGCGGGCCTCTCACTGCCGTGGCCCCTCCCATTGCGGAGCACAGGCTCCGGACACGCAGGCTCAGCGGCCATGGCTCACGGGCCTAGTGGCTCTGCGGCATGTGGGATCTTCCCAGACCGGGGCACGAACCCGTGTCCCCTGCATCAGCAGGCGGACTCTCAACCACTGCGCCACCAGGGAAGCCCAAACCCACAGTCTTTTAATTGAGATTACACACCTGGTCTCAGGACTTAACGAAGCTCAGGTTCTTGATGTCTCCTCACAGAAAGAATTCAGTGAGAAACGAAGTGATAGGTGAGAAGTGGATTTATTTAGACAGAAACACACTCCACAGACAGAGTGTGGGCCATCTCAGAAGGTGAGAGTGGCCCCAGGTTATGGGGGTGTCAGTTTTTAATAGGGGTGGGTAATTTCATAGGCTAATGAGTGGAAGGAGTATTCCAACTACTTTGGGGAAGGGGTGGAGATTTCCAGGAATTGGGCCCCTGCCCACTTTTTGACCCTTATGGTCGGCCTTGGAACTGTCATGGCACCTGTGGGTGTGTCATTTAGCTTGCTGATGTGTTACAATGAGCATATACTGAGGCTCAAGGTCTAGTGGAAGTCGACTGGTCCGCCATCTTGGACCTATATGGTTCTAATCAGTTTATGTCATGTTCTTGGGCTATGTCATTCTTTCAAAGATTGTGCCCTGCACACTTCCCTCCTGTTTCAGAAGTAGTTACAGAAGAAGAGACCTCCGCCCCAATTCCCAACAAGTATCTTGAGAATGAAGTCTCTCAGGGGGGAATTGTTAGGGGAACCACTGACTGTAACTGCTCGCCTGGCCAGGCACAATAGTAACCACTTGCATGAGTTATCTTAAAACAGGCGGTCTTGGTAAGGAACGAGGAACTAACAAGCTACCACCAACCAGAAGAATTCGGAAAAGGTCAAAAGCAGAGAGGAGATGCCAGTCCATATGCCCTACCAACCTCTCAGAACCCTTCTCACTGGAATCCGCCTTGGCTGAGAGATGTGCATGCCACCAGGAAGGACCCTGAGTCAGAGTGATTAGCCAGAGACAACCTGGAAACTAACCCCATTACCATACAACTCAAGACTGCAAGCCACGTGGCAGAGCAGTTCTCCTGAGTTCCCTTAGCTTCCTGCCTTCTGCCCGGGTGCCCCTTCTTAATAGAGTCTCTTGCTTTGTCACCAAGTGTGTCTCCTCAGACAATTTATTTCCAAGTGTCAGATAAGAGCCCACTCTTGGTCCCCCTTCCTGCAACAGTGGCACTCCACTCAAAATCAGATGACCAAGTCTTTTGCCTTTCTTCCCACCCCCCACCCCCAAAAAAGAAAAATCCAATCAAGGCCACCCAGTAGGGAAGAATACGTTGGTGTCATCCCACATGAGCTTCCACCATGTATTAGAAATGTTTTCTTCATCATGGAATCGAAAGTGCCATGGGCCAGTGATGGTCTGCTGCAAGCACAACGGTGGTGTGCGGCAAGTGCTCAGGACTAATGTGAGGCAGGTTTGTTGCGGCAGTGCTGGAGAGGATCCGAGTGACACCACCAGCCAGGAGCCTATGGGCCAAGGGTAAGATACTCACTCAGGATAGCTGTCCCTTCGTAATCACCAACATTTTTTTGGAACTGAACTTGGGCCCTCTTGCGTGCTGCTCAGCAAAGCCAACCTACCTACACCAGACTGTGGCAAAGGAAAATACAGGTTTATTGCAAGGCCAAACAAGGAGAAAGAGCAGCTCTTTCTCAAAAGACCCAAATTCCTCAGTAGCTTTCAGGGCATCATTTGGGGTGAGAGTTGCAGCTCGTGGAATTTCTTCTGATTGGTTGGTGGTGAGGTAACAGGGTGATGTTTAGGGAATTTTAATCATCAGGTTCCAACCAGTCTGGGTTCTACATGCTGTGGTCAGCATGTAGTCACCATCCTGCACCTGGTAGGACATACATCAGGTTGTTGTGTAAATCCCTTGAGGAGGAACTAGCACTCTGTTTTATCGCTGAACATTGTTTCAACTATCATTACTTTTCTTGTTTAACTGCTTTTCCTTTGTTTCTGCATTCCCTCATTTTTCAGTCTGCTTTTGGAACTGGGGAAAGGCCTAAGAGACTAACGCCTTTTTTCTATAAACAAGACATGGGAGATGTGGAGGGGCTTGGTTTCACCCCCCACCCCCACTTCTTTGATACTTCTCAATCCTGAGGGGACTACATGGGTGGGACAAGAAGGGGAACAAAGTTTTGGATAACGTGATTAGTCATAGACTCAGCAGGGGGAGTCAGTCTCACCCTCATAGCAGCTGCCTAATACCACCTCACTGAAATAAACTTCTGCATCAGCAGTTCCACGGACACTCTCAGGGACAGAGCCTGCAGTGAGCCATAAAACAGGAAGAGCTGTTTTTCTATCCACTGGAAAATATTTCTAAGACAAAGCCTGGTGCTCTGAAGCATTAGCTAGGATTTTATGCCATGGGCAAATTAATGGCATTCCTGCACAGTGGGGCTCCGCAGAGGGAAAACTGGGAGAGCCAGTACTTTACCACCGCAGTTCCTGAATTATGACATCAAGATTAAGTCAGAGGGCTTCCCTGGTGGCGCAGTGGTTGAGAATCTGCCTGCCAATGCAGGGGACACGGGTTCGAGCCCTGGTCTGGGAAGATCCCACATGCCGCAGAGCAACTAGGCCCGTGAGCCACAACTACTGAGTCTGCACGTCTGGAGCCTGTGCTCCGCAACAAGAGAGGCTGCAATAGTGAGAGGCCCATGCACCGCGATGAAGAGTGGCCCCCCACTTGCCGCAACTAGAGAAAGCCCTCGCACAGAAACAAAGACCCAACACAGCCATAAAAAAATAAATAAATAAAATTTTTTTAAAAAAAAGATTAAATCAGATAACAAATTCCAGATCCTGTATGAAGATGGGGAAGGAATTCCTAATATTCCATTATGATTGGTTCAGAGTTTCCAGGCCTGGACTGCGTCAAATTTCCCAACCATTTTATTTGCCTTAAACATGTTCTATGGGACTTCCCTGGTGGTCCAGTGGTTAAGAATCCACCTTCCAATGCAGGGGATGCGGGTTCAATCCCTGGTCAGGGAACTAAGATCCCACCTGCCTTGGGGCAACTAAGCCTCCAGACCGCAACTGCTGAGCCCATGCACGGCAATGAAGATCTTGCATACCACAACTAAAGACCAGATGCAGCCACAAAAAAAAATAAATAATATATTTTAAAGTGTTCTTTGTTTCTTGTTTTTGTTTTTTTAATTTATTTATTTTTTGGCCACACCACATGGCATGCAGGATGCAGGATCTTAGTTCCCCAACCAGGGATCAAACCCATGCCCCCTGCAGTGGAAGTGCAGAGTCCTAACCACTGGACCTCCAGGGAATTCCCGTAAACATGTTCTTTGAATGCTTACCAAGTCCTCTATACACTTGCTAAAGTTTGGAGTGTCTCATCCTGCAATTGCTTCCATTCCTGTGAGAAGATATGTAAAAACCTTCTCTGTAAACACAGAAAACATGAGTTTGTCTAATACATCCCACAATTTGTCCTTTCCATGTTGAGTCATGTGTATGTAAACCATATACAGTGAGTCAAGAGATAGACTTAGGAGCAACCAAACAACCATCTTGGTGTTTCCAAAGTCCATCTAAGTGGATCAAACATCCCAGCTATCTCCCATCCAATTCTTTCTGAGTCTGAAGTTGCTATTTGGGCCATGTAGATCTCTTTTATGATTTCCTTAGGAGTCATCCTAAAGAAGTACTCTTTCTCATGTGGTACATATATACAATGGAATACTACTCAGCCATAAAAAAGGATGAAATAATGCCATTTGCAGCAACATGGATGCAACTAGAGATTATCATACTAAGTGAAGTAAGTCAGAAAGAGACAAATACCATATGATATCACTTATATGTGGAATCCAAAATATGACACAAATGAACCTATCTACGAAACAGAAATAGACTCATGGACATAGAGAACAAACTTGTGGTTGCCAGGGGGAGGGGGTTGGGGGAGGGATGGAGTGGGAAGTTGGGGTTAGCATATGTAAGCTATTATATATTGAACTGATAAACAAAAATGTCCTATTGTATAGCACAAAGAACTATATCAGTATCCTATGATAAACCATAATGGAAAAAAGTATTTTAAAAAAGAATGTATATATATGTATAACTGAATCACTTTGCTGTATAGCAGAGATTAACACAACATTGTTAGTCAACTATACCTCAATTAAAAAAAAATGTGAAGTTTTCTTCCTCTGGGGAGGGTGAAAATCCCACCAAAGGTCTAGAGCCTCAAAATGAAACCTAGGGGCATACTCCAGAAGCTTGGAAACTACTTAAATTTTGGGGGTGGTTGAGAAAGAGACTGGTAATTTAGCATATGTATCAGGCATGCTGTGGGGAGTTCTCCTAAACTGACTTAGCAGGATTCTTGCTAAAACTAGATTTTGCAAGAAAGAATCCTTGTTGAAGAGAGGGTTCGGGGAGATGGAGTAAAGTTTGGTCAAGCAAAGAATCTTTGTCCATATATACATATAGATACACACATGTAGATACATACATACACATACACCCTATCTTACTGTATGGTCAGACCACTAAAGATGGCTGTTCTCTTGCTTTCTGTACATCCTCTGCCCTACCAGTGTCTGCTTCATCTATACCTTACTCACATGACTGACATTCCTGTGCACTTGCCCCAGGCCCCAGCTAGAGATTGTTGTTGTTGTTGTTTTAACTGGGGTTTAGTTGTTTTACATAGAGATTGTTCTTACCAAAGGGACAGTGAGGGGCATGCCCCTCTGCTGGTTTCCCTGGTAACTAATGAACCAACCTAATGTCAATTCCCCCATAACTGGCAATATTCCCTTCCCCTGGGTGTGAAAACTGCCACCATGTGCTGCCCACAGGCTGCAGCACACAGTGGGTTGTCACTACAGGACCTTGCTTCAGACGTGTAAGATCCCCCATCCATTAAACCATTGATGTCTCTGTTGCTGACTCCAGGCTCTTTCTTTGGTCTAAGCTGAGCAAGTGCAGGCCTTGTAGGCCTGCAGAGTATAGTCCAATACTTACTCAAAAAGTAGCATACTGTAATATAGTTCTGGACCCATCTTTTTTTTTTTTTTTAACTGAAGTTATCTTGCTGAACACTCTACATCAGTATGTAGAGATATTCCTTTTTTTAAAAAAAATACATTTATTTATCTATTTTTGGCTGCACTGGGTCTTCATTGCTGCGCGTGGGCTTTCTCTAGTTACGGCAAGCGGGGGCTACTCTTCGTTGCGGTGCACGGGCTTCTCATCGCAGTGGCTTCTCTTGTTGCAGAGCACAGGCTCTAGGTGCACGGGCTTCAGTAGTTGTGGCACGCGGGCTTCAGTAGTTGTGGCTTGTGGGCTCTAGAGCACAGGCTCAGTAGTTGTGGCACACGGGCTTAGTTGCTTCCACAGCATGTGGGATCTTCCCAGACCAGGACTCGAATCTGTGTCCCCTGCATTGGCAGGCAGATTTTTAACCACTGTGCCACCAGCGAAGCCCTAGAGATATTCTTTATTCCTTTCTCACCTGCAGAAGACTCCATTGTATGGAGGTGCCATAATCTCTTTGATTTAGGTGTGTCTCCTATATATACCATAGAATTGAGTTAGCTTGTTTTTTAATGTCATAAAACAATTTATAACATTAGAATGTGATTACCAATTCTACACTATCTATGTATGAACTATCTATGAATGGCTGCCATAGAAAATGTTTCCTTCCGCTTAAATTAGGCCATTGTTTGGATAAGCAGAACAAAATGCTAGGAAAGCAGTAGTCTTATGTGCTTTGCACATCATCTTGGACACTGTGGCTTCACAAAAGACGTCTCATGACATGGCCCTTCCCACCAGGGAAGCCCTGATCTGGGAATTTTTTCATGAGGAGCCAACAATCTGATGTCTGTGTAAGATCCCTTGATTTTTAAATGATGGAAATTAATTCAAACTCTAGAAAACACTGTGCACTGCAAACAAAACACATCTGCAGCTTCAGTACGCCCTCCGACTACCAATTTCCTAATGAAAAATGCAAGCAGTGATTGAACCAGTTACAGAAGCCAAGAAAATATGCTTTATTCTTCGATCCTTTTCCTTTCCCCAAAAGTGACATTTTAGAAAAATCCGGATACACTTACATCATATCCATAATCTGCAGCTTAACAAGAAAAGCAGCATAATTAGAGTAAATAGTTGGGAGTGGCCTGAACGCCCAGAGCCCTCCTTTCTCTTGAGTCAGAGCCAAGGATGGTGTCACCCAGATGCCTGTTAACTAAGTGACATACACCAGATTTATTTAACCACTGGCAAACCGCATTTTTTTTTTTCCCTAGGGCAATAAGTTAAAAGATTATTTACCTCCCTTGGCTACAAAAAGAGGAAATACTTCTTCCAAGACTCAGGGTAGCTGCGGCCAGTTCTCCCGGAGAAATTATTTTACCACAAAGATTCTGAGCACAGAGCCCGGAAGCCTTTGCCCACCAGCCTCCCTGCCACTGCACTGCATGGGCACCTTCTGAGAGGTGAGTGTTTTATTAGCCTCCAAAAGTTTCAGGCCCTGAGCATCTGAGATTGATAGTTAAGAACATCATTCTAAATCCCTGTATGTAGATTTCAGTTGATTTGGCATTTGGCATATTAAAAGAGAAGGTTTTTTTCAAATAAAAGACAACAATAGAAGCTGTTCCCCACCCCCCCCCATTTCCACAGGGAATTAAAGCTTTGTGTATCTTAATTAAAAAGCTATTTGCTAAATCCTTTAACAGAATTTCTAAGTATCCTCAAGGTTGGGTTCCTGCAGGGGCCAAACAGAATTTAAAGCAAGAATTTGAAGAAGGCTTTGTCCTCTGTGTCCATTAAGAATTCTCTGGTTTAGGGCTTCCCTGGTGGCGCAGTGGTTGAGAGTCCGCCTGCCAAAGCAGGGGACACGGGTTCGTGCCCCTGTCTGGGAAGATCCCACATGCCGTGGAGCGGCTGGGCCCGTGAGCCATGGCCACTGAGCCTGTGCGTCCGGAGCCTGTGCTCCGCAACGGGAGAGGCCACAACAGTGAGAGGCCCATGTACCACAAAAAAAAAAAAAAAAAAAGAATTCTCTGGTTTAAGTTGCATGGAAGCTGCCCTGTGTGGCCAGGTGGGCATGGCTCCTCTATGTGACCTCCCAGAGACACAGAGTCTGCAACTGTGAGTCCCGAGGAAAAGCTTTGCATGATCCCAAACCTTACTGTTAACCCAGTAAAGACCCCAAAGTCTAATCTCTGACTCTGTCTACCACAAAGAAACAGGCCTAAGAAGGGCATTTACACATGAAGACAGTCATCTCCCTGTATAAGAGGAAAAAAACTCAAAAGAAGTGAAGTCTTTCCCTTTTTCACAAATTAGTTTCTTTTAAAAGAAAATGTCCATCTGTATCATATTATCTCTTTTCTAGTGGTTATGTTCTGGGTCAATTTTTTTTTTCTTTTTTTCTTTTTTTTGCAAACAACAACAAAAAGGTTAGAAATGACCATTAACAAAAACCAATATGACCTGATTATATTCTCCCAAATGTCTATTTCTGAAATTTCTATCATCAGAGTATTCAGGTGTTTGGGGCAAGTGTGTTCTTTTAACATCAACCAAAAAAAAGAATAAAGATATTCTTGATCATATCATAAGATGGGAGGCCAAGTTGCTGACCCCAATTTTTTCTGGAGGGGTTGGGGTAGGGAGAGGGGATAATCATCTTAAAATTTACCCAGTCCATTCCAACTACTAGAGCTTCACTTGATTAATAGAAAGCCTGTCTTTTAAAATGGAACCTCGGGGGCTTCCCTGGTGGCGCAGTGGTTGAGAGTCCGCCTGCTGATGCAGGGGACACGGGTTCGTGCCCCAGTCCGGGAAGATCCCACACGCCGCGGAGCGGCTGGGCCCGTGAGCCATGTGCGTCCAGAGCCTGTGCTCCGCAACGGGAGAGGCCACAACAGTGAGAGGCCCACGTACTGCAAAAAAAAATAATAATAAAATAAAATAAAATAAAATGGAACCTCGGGACTTCCCTGGTGGTGCAGTGGTTAAGAATCCGCCTGCCAATGCAGGGGACATGGGTTTGATCCCTGGTCCAGGAAGATCCCACATGCTGCGGAGCAACTAAGCCTGTGTGCCACAACTACTGAGCCTGCGCTCTAGAGCCCGCGAGCCACAACTACTGAAGCCTGTGCACCTGGAGCCTGTGCTCTGCAACAAGAGAAACCACTGCCATGAGACTCCCATGCACCGCAGCAAAGAGTAGCCCCGGCTTGCCACAACTAGAGAAAACCTACATGCAGCAGCGAAGACCCAACGCAGCCAAAAATTAAATAAATAATAAAGTAAAATAAAATGGAATTTCTTCAAAAGAACAATTTTCTAGCAGTGAAATTTCTAGCATCAGTGGAGAAAAGCTATTTTTTTTTTAAATAAATGTATTTATTTATTTATTTTTGGCTGCATTGGGCCTTCATTGCTGCGCGCGGGTTTTCTCTAGTTGCGGCGAGAGGGGGCTACTCTCCGTTGCGGTGTGCGGGCTTCAGTAGTTGTGGCGCACGGGCCTAGTTGCTCCATGGCATGCGGGATCTTCCCAGACCAGGGCTTGAACCCGTATCTCCTGCATTGGCAGGAGGATTCCCAACCACTGCGCCACCAGGGAAGTCCGAGAAAAGCTATTTTTAGAGAAAGATCCCATTCCCCAAAACAATATGATAGAGGCACTGTGTATCTTCCCGTCTGAGCCCAGCTGGCCCTATAGACCTGCTTATACACATGTGCCCCTCTGGAAAGACCCCTTGAAACCCTGACCACACGAGGCTTCAGAGAACTTGCAGTGATTTAGAACGTGCTGGAACCGTCCAGAAAGCCTTTCATTTGGCAGAAGTCATTCCTGCCCCTTCCTCCTAGTCTCTCAATTCTGGAAACATCTCCTCTCATAGAGAGCTTCATAGTCTAATAGTTAAGTGTCTTAAGAGCACGGTGTTTGGAGTCAGAATGCTTAGGACTGAACTCCAACTCTGCAATTTACAGGAGAGGTTCTCTTAACAGACCTCCAAGGACGGACTCACCAGCTTAACCAATGCAAGTTAAGTTATGTCTAGCACACCTGAGCACTTCTACTTTTGAATAAAGGATCAACTATAAGGCAAGCCTTAGGATGTCAGAGGGAGCTCCTCAGACACATAGCAGACTATAGACTATAGGGCTGATTAGGAGAGAGATTTTATTTAATGTCCTTGATTAGGGGGACCAATTTCAAAGCTAAGTAAACTTCTGTTACAACTCGGTTGTTTTAGGTGGTAGGTAAAACGTAAAAATAAAAAGGCTGACATATTTTCCTGCGTTTCAGTGTGGGCTGTGCTTAAACTATGCTTGGCACACAGTAAATGCTTGTGAAATGTCATTTCTTTTGTCTTCTTTCTCTGTCCTTTGCTACTCAATGCTTCTCACTCCACTACCAGAAAATAAACCCAAAACCATATAAAGTAACCAAAGCTTCCTGAAATTCTCCTCAAAAATGTCTTTTATGGATGAAATTGTGCTTTTGTGTGATTACAGAAGACAGCATATACCTCAGTAAATACTAATATAGCTGATGCCAAGTGGTGGGAGCCGGTGACTGGATATCACCTCCAGCAGATGGTTTACTATGACCTCCTTCACCAACTCAGATAACACTGACAAGAGATATGCCCTGTTTATTAATAGTGATTATTTCTGTGGAATCAAGGGACTAGGGGCAAACGTGGGAGAGTGTACATCCTTATGGTGCTGAGGGATATTTGTAATTTGAAAAAGCGTACCCAGTCCCTCCCCCAGGGTTATTCCGATCTGCTCCCACCCCACCCTCAGTGGGGATTGCTGCTTTCGATTTTCTAGACTTGTTGTCTTTTAGAGGAGGAAAAATAATTTTCCTTCTACATTTCATTGTTCTTGGCTAAGTACCCCACTACCACCCCGTAAAAAAGACAGATTAATAGAGGAAAAAAAATTTTTTTAATTAATTAATTTATTTCTGGCTGTGTTGGGTCTTCGTTGCTGTGCAGGGTCTTTCTCTAGTTGTGGCGAGCGAGGGCTACTCTTCGTTTTGTTGCACGGGCTTCTCATTGCAGTGGCTTCTCGTTGTGGAGCACGGGCTCTAGGCATGCGGGCTTCAGTAGCTGTGGCACGCGGCTCAGTAGTTGTGGCTCGCGGGCTTTAGAGCGCAGGCTCAGTAGTTGTGGTGCACGGGCTTAGTTGCTCTGCGGCATGTGGGATCTTCCCAGACCAGGGCTCGAACCCGTGTCCCCTGCATTGGCAGGCGGATTCTTAACCACTGCACCACCAGGGAAGCCCTAGAGGAAAAAATTTTTAAATTATGTACATAGAGGAGCCCCACTTAAAAGGTGGCCAGAAGATTGAGGATTATATTCCATCCTGAGCTAAGGAAAGGGATGGGGTCTGGGGCTTAAAGGTCCGGGAAGGCAATTCACCAGAAGGTGAAAAGAGGAAATGTTTGGTAAACAAAGGCAGCTGGGTCAAGCAGATAAGTCTCTCAGATGAAGAAGTGTAATAGCTGTCCTCCTGATACAGACCCCTTTTCTCATGTAAATTTTCTTTACAAATGTAAGATTTCCCTTACAAATGGATAACTTTTACTCTGTTTTCAGAGCTTCCTCTGTGCCTGCAGTTCTTTAAAATAAACAGCTCAAAATAATTCTTACTCTCCCAAGAGGCATATTTTGCAGTGGCACATTCTGCTAAGCCCTCAGCATTCACAGCAGCCAAATACAAATTGTGTGTTCTTCTGGCTGCTCAGCTAACAGTGTTCAATTAGCTTGCCTAACAACATTTTATGACCTAATAATGTTCAGTTTCTCAAGCTGATGTTAGACGTTATGAAAATCACATTAGCTTTGCAGACGGACAAGTCAGCCGCATCAAGGCTGGCTTCCTGTCAGCCTCCATACATCTCACCCTGTGGGTTTCTGAATTCTGAGTCCTGCTTCAGGTACACAGACATGCCCTTATCTGCCAGGGCCACAGATAAGATGAGAGATAAGAATCAGACCTTTAATTTCCTCAAAGCCTGGAAAATTCTCAACCCACCTAAGTAAAGAAATAAAAATTAAAATACATATTTAACTGGGATGAATTGGGTGATTGGGATTAACATATATACACTAATATGTATAAAATAGATAACTAATAAGAACCTGCTGTATAAAAAAATAAAATAAAATTCAAAAAAAAATACATACCTAACTAAGGTGTGATTCTGATTCTTCCCTATCAGAAATACACTGAAACCCAGGAAATAAAATCTCTCTCCTAATAAGCCCTGGCGCATTTGAAGAGCTCTCCTTTGACATTTTAAGGTTCTTTTCATCCCATCGTTGGAATGAATTTTTTTTTTAATAAATTTATTTTATTTATTTATTTTTGGCTGCATTGGGTCTTCGTTGCTGCGCATGGGCTTTCTCTAGTTGCGGTGAGCGGGGGCTACCTTTCTTTGTGGTGCGCGGGCTTCTCATTGCAGTGGTTTCTCTTGTTGTGGAGCACAGGCTCTAGGCACACGGGCTTCAGTAGTTGTGGCACGTGGGCTCAGTAGTTGTGGCTCGTGGGCTCTATAGCGCAGGCTCAGTAGTTGTGGTGCACGGGCTTAGTTGCTCCGTGGCATGTGGGGTCTTCCCAGACCAGGGCTCGAACCTGTGTCCTCTGCATTGGCAGGCGGATTCTTAACCACTCTGCCACCAGGGAAGTCTGGAATGAAATTTAAATTGACTTTTCATAAGCAAAAGCCCACCCAAACAAAGGAGGGATTGGTGCCTCCCCCATCACTAGTTTTCAGCCTGCGGCACTGCAGCCAACAGTAATGATTTCCATTCAAAAAACAAACCTCAGTTACACACGTGTACACGCTGAGTAAAAGAATTTGTGCAGTGTGTTCATTGCTTTTCTCCTGGAATACATGATGAATTTTTATGGAGGGTAAGATAGGAAGGGAAGAACCACATTCAAGTGAAACCCAACATCATTCTCCTCTACAGCGTCATTTCAAAAGCCAGATAAAAGCCAAATGAGGAGGCTGGGAGAAGAGTGTCCAACGTAGCTGTTCTGAAAACCACCCTCCATTTCATTCTGGAGCAGGGAGGTTACACCACACATCCCAAAAGCCTCTCTCCTCGCAGAAAATTAACTGGTAAGTGCTTTCTTGTTTTCCTTGAACTGCGGCGTTTGGAACTGACCTGATGAGGATGCCTGCAGATTATTTATTTATAAAGCAGTATTTGGACTAACTACTAGCTGGCAAAAAAGGAAAAGGACTCCTGATAGTTTATGAAAAGCTCTCTGTGCAGATTCATATTTTTGGTCCTGTCAAAAGCATAACAGGGTTTACAACAGCTGTGATTAAATCTAAAACACTGAGAGAACAAGAGGAGGTTGCTAGGGTAGGGGTTGGGAGGGCACAATGAACTTTCAGTCATTTCCTCAGCTTTTACCTAGCTCATAAATGTAGTCTTGACTCAGAAATGTCAAACATCACTAGTGGAAAGCCCACTGTAGTGAAATCGAGTAGGAGGAAATGGTACTCAGGATGAAAATTGACTTTGCCCTCCTTCAATTACAAGGCAGGAAAAAAGTTCTAAATTGAGTTGTAATGTGGCTTGGTTTTCTCCCCTCTTTTTAAAATGAATAGCTTGTGGCTCTTCAAAACATTTCTTTGTTGTCGCTGCGTATCTCGTAATCAATTGCCTGTTAGAATAATTGGTATCTGGGCTCATCTAATGAAGGACAAATGGCTAATTGAAGGCAAGTACTTGGAAGAAAAGGTTCAGCTAACTTGACTGTTCTTTTGGTAGTCAGATAACTGTGAGTACCAATTGTTTTTTGTCTGATAGTTTATCCTTCCCTCCAAAGGAAAGCTAGTGAAAACCAAATGAAAATTTGATAACCGAACTTTCACCAGCAATTATTCTCTTAAATTGGCCCTTCTCACTTAAAAAAAAACTCATTTGCCCAAGCTTCCACAAACTTGTTGCTAAATTAATCCACTAGTATGTTTTGTTTTGTTTCATGAAAAAGTCAAGGGACTGCTCTTGAATCTCAAATTACCTAGTTCAGATAATTCCTCTTTCTAAATAATTTTAATCATGTTTGCACTTCTTCCAAACACTAAATGATTTTTAAGTTTTTTCACGGCCTTTATTTATGATTTTACCCAAGACTTAAGTCCTTTAGTTTATAAAAGAATGTCATACATTTTCTGTGTTACTTTACCACTGTCATCTCCCTGAGAGATAGCTATTTAACCCAACATTCCCCTTTCAAAGGCTACAGCAGTTGAAGCTAACTCATGGAAGTAATTTTAAAAGAAGAAAAAGTTTTATGCTAAAAGACTTTTTTTTCTGAATTGCTTATAATTTTAAAAAGTCAGAAGCAATCTAAATATCCAACAAATATGCAACAAATAGCTTTCTAGTGCAACCCAAATCTATGGTTGCATTAGAAAGCTAGTTAAGAAATATCTTGTATATTATCTCAATGGAAATATTTAGTAGTCATTAAGTTATCATAATTTGGAGGGATATGTAGCATCATGGATGAGTACTCATAATACTAACAATAATTATAATTATGTAAAAAAGTAAATGGAGTTGAATAAATTGAAGAAAGATATGCAAAATTGAAAATGATTGTGTTAAGCTGATAGTGAACTGACGGTATATCAGGGAGGAAAAACTTTTCCTCTGTCCTCTTAAGTTCTGTTTCTGAAGTCCTGTTAATTAAACTAACGAATGACAGATTAGCAAGAGATAACACAAAATTTAATCATGTATTTTTATTAACATACATAGGGGAGTTCACAGAAAAATGTGACTCAAAGGGAAGGCTAGAATTTGGAGCTTATATACCATCTTAAGGGGAAGGGAAGAGAGAGAAGTATACTTACAGGGAAACAAGTGACTTCTTAATAAGGGAAGGGGAGGGGGAGAAAGGGGACTTATGGGAAAACAAATGACTTTTTAGAAATATAAATGGGCTTTAGGAGAATAGAGAGGCGATACGATAGTTTTTGTGACATTGTCTGTTTAGATCTGATGTGGAGACTTCTCATCTATGGCGATGAGTCAACCTCTCCTTGTTGCTCCTGGGGAGGGGACTTATGACAATTGAGTTCTTCTGGGACCTCAAATGCCTTCTGCTCAAAATAATTTTTATGCCACAGTAGCATATGCTGGACCCCTTCAGATGATATAGCTCTTCTCTTTTCCCCAAATTTTCTCTAATAGTCCATTACTTGTAAAATTTTAAAACTTAAAAATTTTGAAAAGTCCCATCTGTTTTTTTCTTCAGGTCTCAATTTTCTTATAAACCACAAAAAGTTAAACCCTCAGTCTGGTGGGGGTTCTTCAGTTCTAATTCACCTGGTTTCTTTGGTGGCATTAACTTTAGTAAAGGTTCCTGCCTCATAAAACTTCTTTTATAAAAAGAAAATTTATTGAAGTACAGCTGTCTTACAATGTTGTGTTTAATTTCTTTTTTTTTTTTAAGTTCATTTATTTATTTATTTATTTTGGCTGCGTTGCTGCATGCGGGCTTTCTCTAGTTGTGGCGAGCAGGGGCTACTCTTTGTTGTGGTGCGCAGGCTTCTTATTGCAGTGGCTTCTCTCGTTGCGGAGCACGTGCTCTAGGTGCACAGGCTTCAGTAGTTGTGGCACACAGGCTCAGTAGTTGTGGCTCGCAGGCTCTAGAGAGCAGGCTCCGTAGTTGTGGTGCACGGGCTTAGTTGCTCCGCGGCATGTGGGATCTTCCCAGACCGGGGCTCGAACCAGTGTCCCCTGCATTGGCAGGTGGATTCTTTTTTTTTTTTATTTTTTTTTTATTTTTTGCTTTATAACAAATTTAATCAGTTATACATATACATATGTTCCCATATCCCCTCCCTTTTGCGTCTCCCTCCCACCCTCCCTATCCCACCCCTCCAGGCGGTCACAAAGCACCGAGCTGATCTCCCTGTGCTATGCGGCTGCTTCCCACTAGCTATCTACCTTACGTTTGGTAGTGTATATATGTCCATGCCGCTCTTTCACTTTGTCACAGCTTACCCTTCCCCCTCCCCATATCCTCAAGTCCATTCTCTAGTAGGTCTGTGTCTTTATTCCTGTCTTACCCCTATGTTCTTCATGACATTTTTTTTTCTTAAATTCCATATATATGTGTCAGCATACAGTATTTGTCTTTCTCTTTCTGACTTACTTCACTCTGTATGACAGACTCTAGGTCCATCCAGGCAGGTGGATTCTTAACCACTGAGCCGCCAGGGAAGTCCCAGGGTGTAGCTTTTAAATTGAAGACTGAAGTAGAGTAGAAAAAGAATTCAGGCCCACCAGGGGGTTAGATGGACTAAGTTAGAACACCAAAAACATGAGACCTTGTTGGTACTGCTGACAAAAATGCCATCACTAGATGGCAAAGTTCAAAGCATGGCGAAACCAAGAAAGTAATTTATTTCATAAAATTTAGCATATAAAGAATTCAATAAGGAGAGGTCATAGTCTTCACTCAGGAATCATGCAGAAGCAAAGCTTATTCAGTGTGCTTTGAAAGCCCTCAAGGGTTACTCTCTGAAGTTCTAATTTTGTGTTTCTTTTTATACAAGAAACAAAAAAGTTATTTAAGAACAGTCCATGGTCAACCAGCCAGTCACTTAGTATAATAACCAAATCAGTTGGGTATTGTAGGGGTGGAAAACTTTTCCCTTCTTTCCTTCTAAGTTCTTTGGCTGGTGTAATAATTAAATTAGCATAAAACTGATTAACAGGAGAAAAATTTAACGTCATGTGTACGGGAGTCCATATAATAAGAGATTCAAAGAAGTAACCAAGGCAGGCAGACTTTATACCTTTTAGACAAAGAAACAATAAATTTGTGAAGAACTGACAGTACAAAGAAGTTTGGGTTTGGGGTAGTAAATTAGTGAAGAAGTAACAAGTTTTGTTACTTCTTGGCCCTAAATTCCCTATTTCTGGTGATAAGGATATCTTCTACCCCTGATACAGGGAGGGTACCTTTCACATAGGAGATTTATTTTCTGCTTTCAGGGGGACAAAGGAGGGTCAGAGTGTCCTTCTTGTACCAACTGTTTCTCAAGTAATTTTAGTTCAGAATATTAATATGCCCAAGTGGCATATTTGGGGGTGGCATATTCTGCTCCCTTTCAGTATAGTTCCTCGATTATAAATGCTTTACACAATCGCGTATAACAGATCCCAGCATTCAACAAAAAGTGATCATTATAAACAGATATAATAATGATAGAAGTGTTTGAGGAACACTAGGGGGTGCATCAGGGCTTGGGATAAAGGCGGAGTTAATACTAAAAAGGGAGAACTTCATGAAGAAGGACTTTTGCAAGGAGGTGTGCAACCTGGCAGCTTAGAAAAGAGAGAATCAAAGCCAAGTGTAATAATACGTGCTGGGTTAATTTTCATTAGGACCTAAGGGCATGAAAAATAATTTGTATATGAAATTAGATCATTAGACCTAGAAGAAAGTGCTTATAGACATGATACCCTTAATTTTTCATAAACTTTCTCTTTGGCAGTTTATAATGATAAACCTCCGTTTCAGTGCAAAACATCTGGTAATGGAGCAGTCTGCTTAATGATGTAGCTAAGAGTTGACATAGATTTTTTTTTTAATGAAGTTATACCATATAAAAGTGCTGTTATTTGACCTTGACAATGTTGTATGCTTCAACATAAAATATGGATTACTAATTTAATAAAAACAGTAAGATATATTCATATATTATTTGTTTTATTACATAAGTATTTGATTTGTGTATTTTATTTAAGCACATTATATAGTTAACTATGTTTAACACTAAAACTATACGAAACATACTATAGTTTTTTTTTTTGCGGTACGCAGGCCTCTCACTGCTGCAGTCTACCCTGTTGCGGAGCACAGGCTCTGGACGCGCAGGCTCAGCGGCCATGGCTCACGGGCCCAGCCGCTCCGCGGCATGCGGGATCCTCCCAGACCGGGGCACAAATCCGTGTCCCCTGCATCGGCAGGCGGACTCCCAACCACTGCGCCACCAGGGAAGCCCCATACTATAGTTTTGAGGATGAGAAAGTACTTCCTCTTTCATTCACTAAACTTTTATTGAGCACCTATTATGTTTCCTGCAGTCTGTTCTGTACTTGAGATACAAGGATGAGTAAAACTTAGACCTTGCCCTTGAGGCTCTCACCGTTAAGCAAGGGAGATGAACACATTAACAGATGATTACTACAGAGACATTGTGTACAAGGATTAAGAAGGAAGTCCCTGAAGTCAGACAGACCCAGAAGTCTTGCCTGGGCTTCACCACTTTTGCTAATTGCTGAACCTCTCTTAGCCTTATAGAAATAATAATAGTACCTCACAGGGTTGTTGTGAAAATGAAATGTGAAAATGCATGTAAAGTTGCTTAGCATTGTAGCGTACTGAACAAGTACTCAGGAGATGTTACTGTATTACTGTAATGTGTTAAAAGGTATTATATACTTAGGTGTGCTTGGTATTTGCTTCCTCATTTTGCATGTATTAGGTTAACTGGTCTTAATTATAAGTAATACATTATTAGACAACTGGTTGATAATGAAGTAATTTGCTCCTGATAATAGTTTAGAGAAAAACCTCATCATCTTTCCCTGTAAGTGGGACCTGTTGTCATTCAAAAGTCCTGGTCTAATTAAGTGGCCAGACAGATTTAATACATCTCTGAGGAGTGAGATTCAACATTCTTTTAACACCTTTAATAAGACGAGGAACTGAGAACAAGACCTAATGGATTTGATGGTAATTAAGAGCTTAAATTTCCTTCTCAGACTCACCTTTGCCTTCTCAAATATAAATAAATGTTAGTTGCTGCGATGCCCATGAGCATGAATGCCTTTTATCAAAACCCACTGAATAGCCATTCTTCTAGTCAATAAATATTATTGAGCTCTATTCTCTGCCTGGCACTGTGCTAGATTCTGGGAGTATAAGGTAAGCAAAAGTACATTCTGGTGGAGGAGAGACATTCATCAAATAAGCATTCAAATATATAACTAAAAATTCTGTGTGAAGAGTGTAGAGCAGGGACCCTGAAATAAGTTGGGGGATAGGCTTGTAGAGATCAGGCAAGAATTCATTTAGGAAAGTAATATCTAAAAACACAGCTTACCCTTTAGAAGAAATGGTGGTTTTCTCCTTAATACCAAACCATCAGCAAGTTCAGGAAATAAGAGCTTAGTCAAATCAATTGTTTGGTTACTTTGTGGGAAATACTAAGTGTATATAAATTGTTTATTCTATTACCCAACTGTATAGATAACACTAAACCTGACTCTTCTGCTTGATTGTCATTCTGCCGCATATGGGCTTCCATTTCATTAACTCTATTCAAAATAAAACCATTCACCTCTGGGGTGATTTTATCATTATCAACACACTCACACACACAATGTATTTATTTTAGTTCTTTACATGCACCAACCAAGAAGATGGAAAAACTTAGAAGATAGTAAAATGACTAAATTCTTCCTTCCTTGTCTGGGAGAGATGCCTTGCTCTGAAATGATATTTCATGTATAAGCATAGCATTTCTCCTTGGTTTGCTTTTTGGTTTTTGAGAGATTGAATAAGGAAGGGGGAACTTCAGCACACACCTAAAACTGTTTATCTCTAAAGAGGAATTATAATATACCAAACACAATATAAAAGTGGTATTCTCAGATTTCCTCAGAAATGTATTCTATCCCCCAGAACACGAGCAGGCGTGGAGATGATTGTGGAGAGTGTCTCTTCATTTTAACTTTTTTTTTTTTTTTTGGCTGTGTTGGGTCTTCGTTTCTGTGCAAGGGCTTTCTCCAGTTGCGGAGAGCGGGGGCCACTCTTCATCGCGGTGCACGAGCCTCTCACCGTCACAGCCTCTCCCGTTGCGGAGCACAGGCTCCAGACGTGCAGGCTCCAGACGCGCAGGCCCAGTAGTTGTGGCTCACGGGCTTAGTTGCTCCGCAGCATGTGGGATCTTCCCAGACCAGGGCTCAAACCTGTGTCCCCCGCATTGGCAGGCAGATTCTCAACCACTGCACCACCAGGGGATCCCCCATTTTAACTTTTTATTAGATTATTTACAAGAATATTCACTCATTTTATTTCAGTCTTAATTAAACAAAAGCTTGATTTGTTAAAAACTACATCTATTTTCAAGCCATGTCAAATGCAATCTGCTCAAATTCACTGAGTGCACTTCAATAATTTTCTTGAAAATGACCATTTTGGGACTTCCCTCGTGGCGCAGTGGTTAAGAATCCACCTGCCAATGCAGGGGACATAAGTTCGAGCCCTGGTCCAGGAAGATCCCACATGCCGCAGAGCAACTAAGCCCATGCGCCACAACTACTGAGCCTGCGCTCTAGAGCCTGCGAGCCACAACTACGGAAGCCCACCTGCCACAACTACTGAAGCCCGCGTGCCTAGAGCCCGTGCTCCACAACAAGAGAAGCCACTGCAGTGAGAAGCCCGCACACCACAACAAAGAGTAGCCCCCGCTCACTGCAACTAGAAAAAGCCCGCGCGCAGCAATGAAGACCCAAAGCAGCCAAAAATAAATAAGTAAATTAATTTTTTTAAAATGGCCATTTCTTCCTTTTTACACTTTTCTCAAGCTCAGTAAGCAACTCATTCATCAAACTTAAGAGAATGCCCCAACAGAATTTCTATGGGAAAGCTCGTTTTTTGTTTTTTGTGGGTTTTTTTTTCTGAGCCAGACAATTGTTGTATTTTCTAGCCAGCTGGATTACAGCAAGTCAGTGAGATTACAGCAAGAAGCTCAGATACTTCGTTTCCATCTTCATCACAAGAAATGAACTCATCTACATGAATCATTTGATGTAAAATAAAATAAACTCCTTTAAGTAAAACATTATCACAGGGTCAAAATGTCCCCCTTTGGAAAGGAAGGAATGAGCATAATGTAGCTTTACTGTAACAGTAGGAAACCATTATTTTGTTGCTCACAGTGGTATCTTTCAGCTAATGTTTTCTTTTAGGATGAAACATAAGTCCAAAGTGATAATCTAAACTAATTACAAATAATATCATCAAACGAGCTCTCTGATTAGAGCCAGTGATCATTAAACTAGCTGCAAGCCCAAGAATTCCCTACTTTTCAACAAAGCAATATGTTAGTTATGTGAATTATTTCGTAATACACCCTAATGAAAGGATTAATAAAGTAAGATATAACACAATTCCTGAGCTCTTACTAGGAGCCAGGCACTGTGCTAGGCACTTATACACATTGTGTTGTTTAATTCTTCCAACAGCCTTACAATGGTTTACTGATGGTGTTTCTCCCCAGATCACAGATGAAGAAACTGAAATTGCTTGTAATCAAAAAATATGGTACATGTGACCAGTGTCATTGATTTGCTAATGTAGGGGAGGAAATAAATATCATCTCTTCCTCTTCTAAAGTCTCAGCTGGGGCACTTATAACAAAAGACAGGTTAACAGGGGGAAGGCATACACATTTTTAAATAAAAGTTTTACATGACATGGGAGCTTTCATAAGAAAATGAAGACTTGAGGAAATAGTTAAACCTGAGTATTTTTATGTGTACTAGGTTGCATGAAAAGTGGAGAGTCATCGAGAAATGTGGTAAGAGAAAAGGGGTATGTGCTAAGGTTGGTAAATTGGGGGAAACTTTTCAAGGTCTGTTCATTCAGATTCCTCTCAGCATCCCTCCTTCTTTGGAAATAAAGATGCTCCTTTCCTACGGGTATGGAGAGGGCACCTCTCACGTGAGGATCTCGTGTCCTGACTCAGGGGAAGGTCAGAAATCCTTCCTGTACCTGTTGTTTCTCATATTTCTTCAGTTTAAACTATTCCAGGGCTTCCCTGGTGGCGCAGTGGTTAAGAATCCGCCTGCCAATACAGGGGACACGGGTTCGAGCCCTGGTCCTGGAAGATCCCACATGCCTCGGTGCAACTAAGCCCGTGCGCCACAACTACTGAGCCCACGAGCCACAACTACTGAAGCCCACACACCTAGAGCCCGTGCTCCGCAACAAGAGAAGTCACCACAATGAGAGGCCTGCGCGTGCAAAGAAGAGTAACCCCCGCTTGCCACAACTAGAGAAAAACCCACGCACAGCAACGAAAACCCAGTGCAGCCAAAAATAAATAATTAAAAAAAAAAACTATTCCATATGCCAAGGTGTCATATCTGGGGCTAGCATGTCTTGAACCTCATCAGTATCTATGTTGGACTGAGGGGGAAAATGTGAAGTAGTACCTACAAATAAGAAAATAGGAAAAAGAAGTACACTAGAAACAGAGGGAAAATAGGAAGTAGGAGAGTGGAAACTGAGAAGGTTACAGTCATAACAGATCACTGACACTGAGCTCCACTCCATTGCCTCATTTCCTCCTCACAGCTGCCCGATAAAGTAGATATTATTGTCCCTGTATCATTTTTACAGATGGAAAAACTGATGGTTAGAGCTTTTGACTGACTTCCCAAGGCCACACAGGTAGGTGATAAGTGGCACTGCAGTTAGAAAACAAGGACTGTCTGACCCCAGGGCTCTCATTCTTTTTTTTTTTTTTTTTGCAGTACGCGGGCCTCTCACTGTTGTGGCCTCTCCCGTTGCGGAGCACAGGCTCCGGACGCGCAGGCTCAGCGGCCATGGCTCACAGGCTCCGCAGCATGTGGGATCTTCCCCGACCGGGGCACGAACCCGTGTCCCCTGCATCAGCAGGTGGACTCTCAACCACTGCGCCACCAGGGAAGCCCCAGGGCTCTCATTCTTAACCACCATAAAATACTGCCCAGAAAGGATGGTAATTGTTTCTGGATTACGTCGAAGCACGTGGTGAGGAGGGACTGGTAGGGAAGAGGGAGGTTTAACCAAGGGGACAGAAGAGAAAGAAGAGAGACCCGGAGGACTGGAGAAGGGAATGTGGAAATAAAAGTGCACTCTGCATAAACACCCTGATGGGTTTAGTTATCCCAAGGGAGAGCTGAGGCAAGGGCAGGAGCCGATCAGATAGTCCCGGGACTTCTCTTCATCCCTCTTCGGTGAGGCAGACAGTGTATCCATCCTCAGGCCGAGGAAGGCATTCTGTGTTCCCCAGCTGCAGCGCTGATCAGGCAAAGTGCCATATCTAACCAATTATTTTGGAGTTTGGTGTGGCTAGAACACTGGCTTGACTCCCTTCCTCTGAGTAGCAGCTGAAGGGATTAAGAGGCCTCAGTCTGACTGCAAAAAAATAAAAGAAAGAGAGATAAAAGGAAAGCTGCACATATTTGAGTGCTGTGCTAATATCCTGGCTGTGTCAAACAGTTGTATTAATCTTCCAGCAGTCATATCAAGGGCCTGGCTTTAACATACTGTCCTTAAAGAGAGCAGATAGGAATGAAGGATGCAGGGAAAAGAGGCTGGGATCCCTAAAGAAAGAATTTGCCTCAGCAATACAAATGTGTGGTGGTATCAGAATTCTCTCTCCTTCAGCCCTTCCCTGCTTGCCTGGCATTGCACTTAAACCAAGCCCCCAGCCCTACCCCACCCCTTTCCCCTAAATGAGTGCTTCCCCCTGTCCCGATGCTCAGTTCCATCATCATCCTAGGAGTGGAAGGTAAATTTAGGTTTTGGAAATTGAGTGGGCCAGAAAGAAACTTCATGTACACTTTTTATAAAACCTTACCACATCCCTACCCGCCTCACCCTACTCTCATTTGTCCTCCCAAGGTCAGACCAATACTTTTGGACTAAAGGCCTATTAAAAGACCATTTTTTTAAAAACAGGTAAATCATGACTCACATACAAATATGAAGTTAACCTGTTTCAAAGGTTTTATTTAACTCTACTAATGATAGGATCAGTTAAGATGTTACAATGGGTAAAAAGGAGAATTCACAGTCTCACAAATGTGTAGACCACCAGGAATGTTGAAATGGATTTATAAACAGTTACAAAACTGCCAAAACTGGTCCGTATTTACAGGGCAAGAACTGATTGCATTCCATTAGACACAATTCATTTGTATTTCTCTGGATGAGATCATTGCACGATTGTAAAATAGACGAAGACAATGACAAGCAGAGAGAACCTCAAATAAAACCCAACCATAAATCCTATTTTTCAGGATGCCTAAATATCATAAGTCATGTCTGACAGTGTACCTCTGTATTAAGACCACTGTACTGATTTTACTTCCAATGTTCCACCTCAGTGTGTCAAGAAATGGAGGAGTGTGGTCCTTTTTAAGCAGTATGATAAGATGTCACTTTGAAAACATTTCAGATAATTTGCTGATCTGTTAGTTTAAAAGATAATTTTAAATTATTCAATGCAAAATAATTATAAATTTAAACAAATTATTTTGAATAAAAGTTGCCTAGGGAGAAAGCAGCTTTCTAGATTTGCAAATGAGAAGGCGGTCTCTGGATGGGAGGATGAAGATGAAAAATTGCAGGCTCTTGGTGATACTTTGCTCTACTTTCTCTGATTCTGAGCTGGAAGTAGAAACAGTAAGGATAGTAAAGCAGAATACAAAGGGTGCCCTGAAACAACAGCAGCGTGTGCCTCAGAGGGACACTTGAGCCCCGGTTAGCCACAAGCACCATCAGCCCCAGTGGTTTGTCAGGAGGTCATGGTCATGGGAAGGCTCTTGTTTCATGGTTAACACTGCTGCCCAGGCCCATGTGGGGAAACATCCAAACAGGACAAAACTGATGCCTCCAGCTGCTGTGCCCTATTTCCACATCTGTTTAGTTTCCTCTTGGTTCCTGCTCCAGTCCTAATTTCTGCATTCTGATTCCTGGCTACTCTGTCTCCTGCAGCTTTATTCATTTCTAGTCTCACTGAGTGAGTATTGACAATCTGCTAATAAATGGGCTATATTCTCTGACGTGTGGCTTCATAGAGCCTCCTGACTTCATTCCTCCACATGTAGTGGATAGAGCATTGGTTCTCCTGTTTCAAGTCAGCTCAATCCTGTGTGGTGGGTCCTCCCCTCCTAAGCCCCTAGCTACCATTGCACCTCTTTCCTCAAGGTCACCCTGCACCTGAGCACCCTAATGGGTTTACATTCAAAAGGCTCTCTGCTGCTTCCCCCAGGAACCCAGAAGCACTGCTTCAAACTACTTCCTGGCTCAGCTTCACCCTGATTAACTGCTTGTTTGCTGAAATAATTACAAAATTCTGATTCTCCCAACTTGTAGTAAGAAAGAGAAAGTAAGCAAAAACAGTAAAACCAAATTTAATTTTGGCTATAATGATAGGAGTTGATTTGGTAGGTAAAAGAGTTGATTTGATAGGAGTTTGGTAGGTAAAATTATTCATCTATACCAAAATCATAGTTATTTTAGATCTTCCTCACTTGTTCCTTTAACAGGTAATTACAGAGCATATTCCATGTTCTAGGAATTTATCTAGCAACTAAGGACATAGTAGAGAATTAAAAAAGACAAAGTTTTGGTACTCAGAGTTTATACTGTATATCTAACAGGGTTTCTTATAGTGAGGAGGTAAATAGTTAATGATTTACAGAGTTCTACTTTATAGAGGGGGAAATTTTAAGAGTCTAATTGGTATGTTAATCTGTGTTCTCTAAGTTAATCACAAATAGAGTGACCAAAAACTCATGGCAGAAACCTGAAATAAAGGCATAATCTTTTTTTTTTAATTTTTATTTATTTTCTTTATTTTATTTTTGTCTGTGTTGGTTCTTCGTTGTTGCCCACGGGCTTTCTCTAGTTGCGGTGAGCGGGGGCTACTCTTCGTTGATGTGCACGGGCTTCTCATTGTGGTGGCTTCTCTTGTTGCGGAGCACGGGCTCTAGGTGCTTGGGCTTCAGTAGTTGCAGAGCGCAGGCTCAGTAGTTGTGGTGCACAGGCTTAGTTGCTCCGGGCATGTGGGATCTTCCCGGACAAGGGCTTGAACCCGTGTCCCCTGCATTGGCAGGCGGATTCTTAACCGCGCCACCAGGGAAGCCCTAAAGGCATAATCTTGCAAGCCTTAAAGAGGTAAGCCACAGCAAACATCCTGGCCTGTATTTTCCTTCCAAATTTTCATTATGAAACATTTTTAACATTCAGAGAAGTTCAAAGAATAGGACAGAGAACTATATACTTATAACATAAATCAATTGTTAACATTTTGCTACAGCTGGTTGATCTGTAATTATTTATATTTATATATACATATATACGTACATATATTTAATTTTTTATTTGAAAATAATTTCAGGCCTACAGAAAAGTTGCAAGAAAAATAAGAAGAATCCTCTCACATCCCCTTTACCTAGATTCACCAATTTTTAAACTCTTGCCCCATTTGCATTTTTTTTTGGCCAACCTGTGATTGAACCCGGGCCCTCGGCAGTGAGAGTGCAGAGTCCTAAACACTGGATCACCAGGGAATTCCCTGCCCCATTTTCTTTTACTATATTCTATGTATGTGTGTATGTATGTTTTCTGAACCGTTCGAGAGGAAGTTACATACAATGTACCCCCTTTCCCCTATATTTTTCAGTGTCTATTTCCTAAGAACAAGGACATTTTCCTACATAACCACTGTATATTTACCAATTACAGGAAATTTAAAATTGATGCTGTACTTTTTCCTAATTGAAGTATAGTTGATTTACAAGGTTGTGTTAATTTCTGCTGTATAGCAAAGTGATTCAGTTATACATATATACACATTTTTAAAAAATATTTATTTATTTATTTGGTTGTGCTGGGCCTTAGTTGAGGCAGGCAGGCTCCTTAGTTGTGGCATGTGAACTCTTAGTTGCGCATATATGTGGGATCTAGTTCCCTGGCCAGGGATCGAACCCAGGCCCCCTGCATTGGGAGCATGGAGTCTTAACCACTGTGCCACCAGGGAAGTCCCTATACATTCTTTTTTTAAATGTTCTTTTCCATTATAGTTTATCACAGGATATTGAATATAGTTCCCTGTGCTATACAGTAGGAACTTGCTGTTTATCCATTCTATATGTAATAGTTTTGATGCAATACTTTTTTAAATCTCATCTGTAATCCACATTCTAGTTTGTCAATTGATCCAGCAGTGTTCTTTTTGGCCTTTTATTTTCCTCTAGTACAGGATGCAGTCCAACATCACATATCTCATTGAATTGTCACACGTTTCTCTAGTCTCTTTTATTTTATTTTATAAATTTTTTAACTTTTTAAATTTATTTTTGGCTGCATTGGGTCTTCATTGCTGCGCGCGAACTTTCTCTAGTTAGCGCGAGCGGGGGCTGCTTCTTCGATGCGGTGCGCTGCCTTATTGCGGTGGCTTCTCTTGTCGCAAAGCACGGGCTCTAGGCGCGTGGGCTTCAGTAGTTGTGGTTCAAGGGCTCTAGAGCACAGGCTCAGTAGTTGTTGGTGCACGAACTTAGTTGCTCCGCAGCATGTGGGATGCTCCCGGACTAGGGATCGCACCCCTGTCCCCCGCACCGACCGGCAGGCGGATTCCTAACCACTGCACCACCAGGGAAGCCCTCTAGCCTCTTTTAATTCAGAACATTTCCACAGCTTTTCTTTGTTTTTGATGACACTGGTATTTTTTAAGAAAACAGAACTTTAAAAAAAATGTTCTTCATTTAGAGGTTGTCTGATATCCATCTTGTGTCGCAGATTCAGTTCTCCTAGAAGAAGACTTTGAGACAGAATTTAAGGGTCAGATATTTACTAGGTTGTGCCCTTAGGATCGATACCTGCATGTGGAATGGGGGGTGGGGGCGTTGGGGGAACAACACAACCGGGCAGAGGGAGAAGTTGAGCTGTAAGGTAGGACTGACAGACAGAGCCGACTCCAAATGGACCTCTGAAGCTAAAATGGACCCATCAGGATTATCCCCCATTGGTCCAAAGTGACCAGACCTTTCTACTTCCACCTCAATCATCGCTGACAGTTGGCTATCCTAGAAGGGCATGACCTTGGGCAAAGGGACTCTGTGTAGTAGCAGCAGTCTCTGAAGGGCTAGTAGTTGGATGTGGCCTCTTGACAGCTCTCCCAGGAGTTAGTTTGTCCTTGTAGGGGGATCTGGACAATGCATTTCCATTTACCACATTTCATGACTGAAATCAGATTTTACATTCCCAGCTGGACAACTACTATGTGTGTGTGTGTGTATATATATATATATGTGTATATATATATATATATTTCTTTTCTTGTCTTTTGATTTACAATGTTGATTTACAATGCTGTGTTAATTTCTGCTGTACAGCAAAGTGACTCAATTATACATATATATACATTATTTTTTTTACATTATTTTCCATTATGGTTTATCCCAGGACTATATATATATATATATATATATATATATATATATCTTTCTGAATCTTTTGAAAGTTAAGTTGTAGACTTCAGCCCTAAAAACTTCAGCATGCACCTATAATAAAGAAGATTCTGCTACAAAACAATATCATTAACATACCTAAGAAAATGAAAAAAATATCTTAATGATATTCAATTCATATTCAAATTCTCCCTATTATCCTCAAAATATCTTTTATAGAGTTTTAAAATCAGTATCTAATCAATGGTCATGTTAAATTCCTTTTTTTTTTTTTTTTTTGGTCTTTTCTCTTTTAAACTGGAACAATCCCTCTGTTTTTCCATATCAAAGACTTTCTAAGGACACTGGGCGTGATGTCTTGAAGAACCTTCCTATTTTTCAGAGTGTTTTTTTTCAAATTTGAAAGGCGTAAGACATAATGTCACAAGAACTGAGGAAAATACCATTTGCTTTTTCTTAGATGATTTTAAGTATTAATACAGATGAAATAATTTTTAAAGATGTGGACTATCTTTGTTAGAATAATAATTAAAGGCCTGCTTTTATATCCATTATTAATTAAGGAGAGTCAAAGAGAAGTAAAGAGATAAAACGGTTCTTTTTTTTTTATAAAACGGTTTTTATACCGTTTCCATTACATTTTTATAAAACTGAGTTGTCATTATTTGTGCACGTATGTATTTGTGTGTGAAAACATAGCCAGATTCTACTTAACGTTCACATCTTCTCTAACAAAATAAAGCAAAATAAAAAGCCACTTAGTTTTTTTGTAATGTGTTAGTGAGAACAGGAAATGAAAGAATCATCTTATCCCATCATATTATGTTGTATCATAATCATATTATATTATATCGTTAGTCCTTTAAATGTAGCACTCTCATTATAAGCAGCTCTAATCCTCTTAAATTATTATGAGTCATTCATTGTAACAAATTAAGAAAGACATGAGACACAAGAATCTTTTCAGATTATTTCCAAACAGGCTTCTTTACCTAATATCCTTCAATTGAGTTAGTTATCAGTTTTCTGATGGAACATAAGCCTATTTCTGCTAGGTGTTTGTCAAAATACTTGCAAAATTTGTCACTGGCCACCACCTTGACAACTGACAAGAATATCTTCCTGTCTCCTCCCTCCTTTCTCCTTTCTTCTTTTTTTTAATGGAAAGAATTTACTGTTAAAACTATATTATAGGCTCTTGGTCGCGTTGACTGGCTGTGTGTAACCGCGGGTCACCGGTGCTCACCTCCCGCCACAGCTCAGCCCAGCGCCACCGAGGCCATCGGCCCCAAGCCTCTGCCATGGACTTCAAGGACGATTACACACACTCTGCTTGCAGAAATACTTATCAGAGCTTTAATGGAATGGATCGTGATTATGGCCCCAGATCTTATGGAGGGATGGATTGTGACTATGGCCATGGATCCTGTGGGGGTCAAAGATCCATGCACTCCTACCTAAACCAGTCATATGGCATGGACAGTCACAGTGGTGGTGGTGGGGGTAGCAGGTAAATTGCTTCATCACTTGGCCAAATAATTAGATGACTGTAAGATTCTGGATATTCTAATTTCCTATTCCTTAGGCATGTGACGCTACTTGAACTTTGCTATTTAGAATCACCTTAAATGTTGAAAGGTGTTAATGGTTCTAAAAATTATCTCAGCATCACTGGCAGACATTAGGAAAATCTCAGGAAAACCTTTATCGTTTCATTATAATAGAGTAAGATTTTCTGTCTTTAGCAGTGAGCATTTTTTTTCTTCTTTTACTTTTAAGTGCTTATCAATCAGAATGTCCTGAACAAATGATATAAAAATGTTATTGGAAATATTATTTGTGAAGCTTTTTGTTATGAATTTCCAAAAATCTTTACTACTGTGGGGTACTCTATAAAGCAGCAAAGCAGTCTTTGACTAGAATGGGTTTAACTGAACCAGTCTAGCAAAATCAATTTCTAAGAAACATTTAAAATAGTTATTCTTTTAATTTTAATTTTAAAGTAAGTTACAAGAGCATATTGTAATAATAAAAGTGTTCTTTAAATCATGTCTAGATTATTTATTGGCAGGTACTGCTTATACCAGAAACACTTGTGCTCTAGACTAGGAACATTATATTAAAGCCATGAGTATGATACCTTTGCTTATTTTAATGCAGTAGAATTTAGATTGTACTTATGTTTCACTGTCAATGCTGTGTAAAGCTTAAACCTAGTTGAACTCCTACAGGCTTTAGGGTTGACCACATTTCAGGTCAAGGGGGGGTCTACTTTTTGAGGTACAAAGATTCCTACTAGATATAAGTGAAACTAGTTAGGAAACATTTGAAAGTATTGTCCTTCTTCATAAATTGAAGGATCTGGATTCCTTAAGGATGGACCAAATGATGCTTACTTTTCTTTTTTCTGCTTCAAGTGTGCCATTATGGTTTATAGTAGAGAAAAATCAAGAGAATAGATACAACAATTTTGCTTACGTGATAGATGTTTTCAAAAATGTAGTTGAAAAGAGGAATAATTTTTATATGGTTACTAGGATTCAGAAGTAAATAGTACCTTCTATTTAGTGATCTGTAAATAATTGAAGTAATGTAATACATTTAAATGTTTTACCATATCTCTTCCTGCCCTATTACATTGTAAATGTAATGTGCGTAAACTATGTAGATGTTATCATTTATCTCATGTAATTGTGGGCCTTTATAAAACTATGTTGTAAGATTAAAAAAAAAAAAACTATATTATAGGACTTATTTTTTACCCGAACTAAGATATATCCCATAAAAACTAAAGGAAATGGGAAATCTTCAATATAAAAAGTTTACAATTTTATGTGGGATAAATATAAAACCAAATATTTAATGTTATGAATAGGATAAGATATAATAGAGAACAGATCAATTTTGCCTATTTTGAGCCAATCCATTTTGGCTCAGCACTGTTCCTTGAGTGTCCGTTATGTTTAAAGTTCCTGTACTGGGCCCTTTGATGAGTCACGAATTTAACTGATTAATTCATTTATTTATTCATTCACTTTTATAGTCTCTAGGGCTAAATCAAGCTTAGGAAGGAGAAGGAAATGGTGGGAAAATATACATTTTTCCATAGGAATTTAACTATTAAGTAGTCTACATTCCTCCTAGATTTCATAAGCCTAATTTTTAAAAGAACACCATGCTATTTGGGCCAAGTGGTTTCCAGACACACAGAGTATGCCAATTCAAACTCCCTATCCAGGTGACATCAGCAAAAATAGTGGAGTAAGGACCTCAGAAAATTCTCTCTTCCACAGAAGCAACAAGAAACTGGCAAATGGTCAGAATCAAATGTTTCAGAACTCTGAAAATTTCCCAAAGGCTTGCAACAATCTGGGGAGTGTTTAAGAAGAAGAAGGAGGAGGAGAAGGAGGGGGAAAACTGTTCAATCTCAGTAAAATAAATGAGCTTTGTGGCATTTTTAACTTGCCCTAGTCCCATCTCGGACTCTCTTGCTTTGTGATATTCTTGAAAACCAACAGCCTGCATTCATGGTGAAGACCAGCAGCCCGACAGCCACTGGAAGGAACAGAAAGGGGCTGGAGCTCCTTCAAAGCTTCCTCCCCAGAGACTTATTATATGACCTGTTTGTTCCCTGGAAAATCCCACTTGCAAGACCGTCTATTTGACTTAACTCAGAGCTCATTAAGTGTGAAAAACTTTTTCCCCATAAACATTTGTCGAAAACAATTACAGGCAGTTACTTAACTTTGCAGCTGCCTGAGGTGATGGATACCAGTTGGGGGAAAACATTAGACTAACAAAAAATTAAAAACAGAATGAGACATACAGAGGGGCTTTGGGAAGCTTCTGAATCAAGAAGGCCACATGCATGTATAGGGTTGTGCTTATGCCCAGGGCTCTGTGCATTGACAAGAAAGACCTGAAAAGGCCCTAAGCTCTCACCTCTGGATGACCTTGAGATTCCGTGCAAGGAAAGTGGAAGCTAAGGCAGAGTTGAAAATGCACCCCCAATATGCACACAGAGCCTCTCACCAAAAACTGGGTTACTTATTGGTTCTAGGCATTTAAGGAAATTTCCAGTTCCTACCTTATACCTTCTGAGCTTTGCATGGAGGTAAGAACAAAGGAAAGATCACATGGGCGATAAGACAGCCAAAAACTTTGATGTCTCTCTAGATTCCTGTTCCCATTTCAGTTCAGGCCACTAAGGATTTCCCTTACTTTCTTGCCAGCTCAGCCATACATTTAAAAAGATGATTTTTACATTTAGTACAGTGGCTTTTAGAGATTTTGTAGTGAAAAGATTTAAAAGAATATCTGTAATACCATATTGCCAGAAACACAACTCCACCTAGCTTTTGAGATATTATTGTTGTCCTTAGGAAGTTTCTACCTACACTGTCATTTCTTATCTGACTATAGTAAGGAGGAAAAAGTTATTATGTTGACTGCAGTGATGCATTGTTGGGGAATCCTGCTTGTCTTTTTCTACTGTTCAACCTCAGAGCCAGGCTTGAACCAGCTGCCGGTTTTCTCTTCTTATCCTTGAGGGGCCCCAGAAAGTCAGCACTTCCCTCTCTCTCAGTAGCTGACTCTACCTACTTCTCTTGTCACAAATCTCTCCAACTTCCATATTCTTTGCTCAGCAAAAATTTTATTTGTCTTAAGGACTTTACTATTACTCACTAGAGGAGAATAATTAGATAGCAAAAACATGACCAATATGAGAAATTTACAGGCATTTCATAATTTTACAAATCATCGTTCTCATTTCCTTTTAGGATGATTTTTGTCTTCCAATTGCATTCTCTTAAAGAGTTGTTCTATAGTTAGATGAAGACCACAGGAACCCTTCCTACTAAACCACAGATGTAAGGGTTTGTGGATGTTATCAAGACAATGGGGGACCCTCTCCTCTCCAGAGAATATCTGGTACCTCTGAGAACCACCAGATTGAGTGGTACCCAAATCAGTCATCCTCTGTCCTGATTAGGACTATTATGGACATTATTTTATAATCCTTTTTATTAAATGATCAAAACAGCTGAATATAAACTAGATTCTGATTGTGGATACACTTTTTCTTTTGTCTTTATTTTTTTTATTTTTTATTTTTTTAAGGATCCTTGGCTTTTACTTTCTTTCTTTTTTATTTATTTATTTAGGTTGCACCATGCCTTAGTTGCAGCACATGAGATCTTCCTTGCGGATGCAGACTCTTAGTTGCGGCATGCATATGGGATCTAGTTCCCTGACCAGGGATTGAACCCAGGGCCCCTCTGTGGGGAGCATGGAGTCTTACCCACTGGCCCACCAGGGAAGTCCCTGTGCATCCACTTTTAACCACCTGGTTAACACAAGGCTTTATCCCCTTCTGAAACTCTGAGTTGATATATGTTAGATCTTCTTACTCTTTGCTCCTCATTTTTTAGCCTTCCTTTCATATCTTTCATATCATTGTCTCTCTGTGTTACATTTTGGATAACTTCTTCAGATATGTCTTCTAGTTTACATTCTCCCTTCAGCTGGGTCTAAGCTACAATTTTATGCATCCATTAAATTAAATTTCAAGATTAACTTTGTAATTTCTAGAAGTTCTATTTGATTCTTTTTTGGCCGTGCCATGCGGTATGTGGGATCTTAGTTCACCAGCCAGAGATTGAACCCATGCCCCCTCCACTGGGAGGGCAGAGTCTTAACCACTGGACCACCAGGGAAGTCCCTCTATTTGATTCTTCATAAAACTTTCTTTGACCAAAGTCGATATTCTGCCTAAAATTCTAGTGGTTACTGGTGCTTCTGTCTTTCTATTCAGGTCTTTTAAAGTGTTCTGTTAAATTTCTGTTTTCTTGTGTATAAAATGAAAGGACTAGAGTAGATTATCTCTACTATCTCATCTTACTTTAAGGACTATGATTCTGTGGTTTTTAGCCACCTGACTCCATCCTCCTTCAAAGAGATTAAAGAATTGAAACTGGTCTGTAAAGGAAGAGCTCCCATTCCCCAAGCAATAATGGCAAGTTGAAAAAGAATAAAAGTAATAGAAATGACAACCAGATCTTTGGGGGTGAATATGGGACATAAGAAAATTGTTTCCCTTCACTGTACATCACATATGAAAGAACTTTTATAGTGTTTTCTCTCCATGCCACCCCATCCCTCTTAGCACAAAATAAAATAAAATAAAATAAAATGAAATGAAATGAAACTACACTTAGCAGAGGCAGCAGTACATATATGCATTGACTGATAGAAGACCGTGGCTAAGCCACAGAATCAGAACCGTACATCATGACCCATGGCCAGGAGAGCCATCAAACTGCATCAAGTGTAACATTAGAGTAACCAAAACATAGAGTTTCAGGGTTGGCAGAACTTTAGACATTAAGTCCAGTCACACTCGATGCCAGAAAAACCTTCAATTTATGGTTGTCTCATTAAACATCTCTAAGTATGAGAAATATGCCATCATCTGACAAAGCTTTGTGCTAGGCTGAAAGCTCCATGGCTTCAGTTCATTGCTATTCACTTCTGTTTCACTGGGGCCTAGAACACATAGGAGATGCTCAGGAAATATGTATTAAATGAATAAATGCCAATTTTTAACCACTATAATCTCTAGAAAGTTTTGCTTTATATTGAGCTAAAATTTCTCTTTCCCTCATATTCTTAGCTTTACTCTCTGGCCAGATAAAACAATTCCCTTCTCTGCATGAAAAAAGTTATCCTGCTCTTTCTTTTCCAGGATAAATAGCTTCCACCAGTTCATTCAACACTCCTCCCATGATGTCATTTTAAGCTTTCTCTTCAACCTGTTCCCTCTCTTCTGGACATGCTCCAGTTTATCCTTGTTCTTCATAAATTTAATTCCAAGGAAAGAACACAGTACCCCCGGATGCATTCTGACCAGCTCAAGCAGAGTTGGACAAATACTCCTCCAATTCTATTAAAACAGCCAAGGGCAAATTCACTCCCCCTCTTTTTATTTTAGGTGGCCACATCCCTTTCTTGACTTACTTGAGCTCATGGTCAAGGAGAAAGCTTGTGCTGAGTAGAAATTTAGCATGCCCAAAGGTCAGAAGAGGTTACCAAAGGACACCAATCTCAGTACCTGGGTGAACGGTGCCCATCCCGTGGAAATGCAGGTGAAAGTGGTTGATTGGGATACCTTCTGGGTACATCACATCGTCTCCCTTCTCATGGTTGTTGAAAAGGCACCGAATAAACCATTAGTTCATATTATCTATCTCTTTAATGTAGGCTTACCAAATCCATTTTAGGGTAATAATTCAGGGCCTGTAACTGCTGCCTAAGCACATTACAGCTGGGAAAACCTGTTCGAGAAGATGATTTGCTTTGCACTGTAACTGGCATAAAGTTCAATGCAGGTGTTGCTTAACAAGCTAGTTCTGAAGTGAAAGGTAAATTCTAAAGAACATTCTGGACACTGCCTTTCAGTCAATTTTCCAGGTCAGTATGGTGGAATTAGACTTTTTTAGAAGTAATAGAATGACCATTCTGAATATCTCTTTCCAGAACCTTCAATACTTTATCTTGAATGCAAGCAAAACTAAAGTGTTTTTGACTCAAGATATCTATGGTTACTATTAACATGACTATTCTTAGGTGGCTTTAAAGTTGAGCTTAGAATTGCCAAGATTTTTCTTTTAATAACTAGTCACGTGAGTTATTAAACATAGTTTCAGGGAATCAGACTTTAGGCTTGAAGTGGTTTGTCTGACATTGTCTTAGTAGAGAAAATCTGTGATGGACAGAAAAGATAGAGGAAAGTGTTCTAAAAGTAGAATTTTTAAAAAACTTTTATTGTATCAAGTGATTTGCTACTCAGTTTCTTCCAAGTTCCTTGTCAGGAAATAAACTGCTTGCATTATGTTTTAGTGATGATATATTGTGTTACTTGTATAGGTGCCAGGATATTTTCTGACTGCTTTCTTAGGCTTGAGTACTTGGAGAAATACTTGGCTTTTGAATTATCGAAAGTACAGACCGTCCCCGACTTATGATGATTCAACTTATTTTTTGACTTTATGATTGCGCAAAAGCAAAGCACATTCAGTAGAAACTGTACTTGGAATTTTGGATTTTGACCTTTTCCCAGCTAGCAATATGCAGTATATGATATAGTGATACACTGTCTCCTGATGCTGGGGAGCCGCAGCAGACACAGTTCCCAGGCAGCCACGTGATCACGGGGGCAAACAACCACTACACTTAAAACCATTCAACTGTAGCCCCCTGCAGTGCAAGCACGGAGCCCTAATCACTGGACCGCTAGGGGAGTCCCTAGAAGACATTTTTTGAATACCCATTCTGTGCAAAGCACTGGATTTGGTGCTACTTGGAGACATAGATAGTAAAAGAGCTAGAATATATTGTCCTGCCATCTCTGACCTTCTCATACAAGTTTAAACTGAATGTCACCTGTATTTTTCAGATTTGGCCCCTGGGATCCTAAGTGGGAAGGTGACTCATCCAAAGTCATGCAGCTAATGACATGTAGAACAAAAATTTAGAACCATCTCTCCTGAGTTCCAATACTCTTTCAACATGATAGGCTACCTAGTACCGTGGACGTCAGTGGGCTCAGATGTCAGGGCAGGGCTGGAACTAGAGTGAGGTAATTAAGGCAAAATTTAACAGGCACCAAAAATCTCAGCAAACAAAATGAATGTAAAAGATCCATGCTGGGGCTTCCCTGGTGGCGCAGTGGTTGGGAGTCTGCCTGCCGATGCAGGGGACACGGGTTCGTGCCCCAGTCCGGGAAGATCCCACATGCCACGGAGCGGCTGGGCCCGTGAGCCATGGCCGCTGAGCCTGCGCGTCCGGAGCCTGTGCCTCGCAACGGGAGAGGCCACAACAGTGAGAGGCCCATGTACCAAAAAAAAAAAAGATCCATGCTGAACAAAATATCAAAATTTTAAGTGAAGTCAGGATCTGGCTCTGTACTTGAATGACCCAACCTCACTCGCCTCACCCTAATCTTGGCCCTATGTCATGCAATCTGAATTTGTGGGTGGACCAATGGGGAAAACCAACAAGAAACTATTCTGGAACTGGGACAACAGGGATAATTGTGAAGGAATCCTGGAATAGATAGAGTAAGATGTCCAGATGTTCAGAGGTGGGTCACAAGTATCCACAGTAGTGTATTGAGATAAAATAGCTCTTGTTTGTTTTAATAAGAAACACATCTAAGGTAAGAGGAAAATCTTGAGATGTGACGATGGGTCATGCTAACCTATAGGGGGCATTGCTCCCATGAAGAACCTGGGTCCCGTTGAGGGCTCTGCTAGGTGAGGACAAAATGGAGTCCTCAGAGCCTCACAGTGGGGTTTGGTTGGAGGGCTTTGATCAGAACTAGAAACTGGGGGGCTTCCCTGGTGGCGCAGTGGTTAAGAATCCACCTGCCAATGCAGGGACACGGGTTCGAGCTCTGGTCCAGGAAGATCCCACATACAGCGGAGCCACTAAGTCCGTGCACCGCAACTACTGAGCCTGTGCTCTAGAGCCTGCGAGCCACAACTACTGAAGCCCACGTGCCACAACTACTGAAGCCTGTGCGCCTAGAGCCCGTGCTCTGCAGCAAGAGAAGCCACTGCAATGAGAAGCCCGTGCACCACAACGAAGAGTAGCCCCCACCCGCTGCAACTAGAGAAAGCCCGTGCACAGCAACGAAGACCCAATGCAGCCACAGATAAAAAAATAAAGAATAAATTAATTTTTAAAAAAAAGAGCTAGAAACTGGGTTAAATTTTTCTTCCTCTTTCTGATTTTCTTATCTCTCACCTATGTCCTGTGCCTGATGTGTTAAGCCAAGACGTGGATATGCACCATTTGAAAGTACCCTTGCCCTTTGTAGGACAAGAAGAAATCACAGTGGGGTCCCAGCAGAGAGAAGAGGCTGTTGGGCAAATGCAGTCCACATATGGCCCAGGTCACCACGAGAGACCACGAGGGGACTTGAGACTTAACCTGCTATGGAGCAGTAAAGAATATGCATTTGCCTGATGTCCTCAGAATCCAGCTGCCATGGCTGGATAGGAGTCTAGCCATGGTCTGGTAATTTGGTTCCTGGTCTGGTAATTTGGTTCTTCACTTTTCCACATTTGCAGTAACTTTAACAGCAGAGTTAGAACCAGGCCCAGGAATAGAATAGATTCTGGGTAAATATGGGCCTCTGGCACAGCACTACTGTGTAGCCACAACAGAAGCTCAAAGATAAAAACCATTCTCACAAGCTGGGTCCACTGGGCCTTGGGGGGGCGGGGTGAGGAGTGGTGAGAAAGGGTCTAATTAAAAAACAAAGAGGCTTCCTTTATCTTATATCATTCTGAGCTTCCTCCTATGTAGTCTTCCTCATTTGCAGGGAAGAGTGGTTTATTTTTGTTTTGCTTTTTTATTCAGCCACAAGTACAGTTCTATAAAAGGAAAGTAGAATTATTCTCTAAATTCAGTGTCATTCTCAGAAACTATTTCCTTAAACACTCTTGAGAAAGGATTCTTGTACCTTGGGTGCCCAGAGGGTAAGAACTTGGGCACTTAACACATTTCAATAAGAATCTAACCATGCCAACTTGCCAACTCAATGGTTTTTGCAATTTCCTTAAGTTTCCTCACCTTCAGTTTCCTAAACAGTAAATAGAGAATAAGGGCTCAAAAGTAATGTCTATTATCATAGACTCTTGTCCTTAATGGATGATGTTAAAGACCCCCTGAGTGCAGGTGTCAATGCCTTCTACAGTGTCGCCACCAGCAGCCATTCAAGTGCAATGTATAAATATCTCTCTGTTTGGTTTGTTGGTTGGTTTTCTCTTTTTTTTTGGCCTCATCTCACGGCATGCAGGATCTTAGTTCCCTGATCAGAGATCAAACCCAGGCCCCCTGCAGTGGAAGCATGGAGCCCTAACCACTGGACATCCAGGGAATTCCAGTTGGTAGGTTTTGAACATCTATAAGTTCTTGGTTCCACTAAGCCAAACTTTTTTTAAATATTTATTTTATTTATTTCTTTTCTATTTTTTTTGGCTGCATCGGGTCTTAGTTGTAGCACTTGGGATCTTCGTTGAGGCATATGGGATCTTTCGCTTCAGCACAGGCTCTTTTGCGGCACGCAGGCTTCTCTCTAGTTGTGGCACGCGGGTTTTCTCTCTCTAGTTGTGGTGCACAGGCTCCAGGGTGCATGGGCTCTGTAGTTGTGGTGCATGGGCTCCAGAGTGCGTGGGTTCTGTAGTTTGTGGCACGCAGGCTTTCTCGTTGAGGCGCGTGAGCTCAGTAGTTGTGGCGCGTGGGCTTAGTTGCCCCGCGGCACGTGTGATCTTAGTTCCCTGACCAGGGATTGAACCTGCGTCCCCTGCACTGGAAGGTGGATTCTTTACTACTGGACCACCAGGGAAATCCCATCCACTAAGCCAAACTTTTCCTGGCTATTATGCCAACTAATTTTTTGCCCTAGCTCCAACTTTGGAATCAACATAAATGTCTTACTATTTATGACCTTAAGACAGCATAAATGTCTTACTTTTTCCTCATCCTCAAGTATCTGAAAACAGCTCTCAGACTCCTTTATTTTCTAATTAATTAGTTTATTTATTTATTTATTTATTTTATTTTATATTGGAACATAGTTGATTAACAATGTTGTGTTTCGGGTGTACAGTAAAGTGATTCAATTATACATATACATGTATCTATTCTTTTTCAAATTCTTTTCCCATTTAGGTTATTGCAGAATATTGAGCAGTATTCCCTGTGCTATACAGTAGGTCCTTGCTGGTTATCCATTTTAAATATAGCAGTGTGTACATGTCAATCCCAAACTCCCAGTCTATCCCTCCTCCCCCACCCTTCCCCCCCATAACCATAATTTCATCCTCTAAGTCTGTGAGTCTGTTTCTGTTTTGTAAATAAGTTCATTTTATCATTTTTTAAAAGATTCAGCATATAAGTGATATCATATGATATTTGTCTTTCTCTGTCTGATGTACTTCACTTAGTATGATAATCTCCAGGTCCATCCATGTTGCTGCAAATGGCATTATTTCATTCTTTTTAATGGCTGAGTAGTATTCCATTGCACATATGTACCACATCTTTTTTTTATCCATTCATGTGTCAATGGACTGTTGCTTCCATATCTTGGCTACTATAAACAGCGCTGCAATCTCAGACTCCTTTAGTCTTCCTTTCTCACTGATTCCTTCAACCATTCCAACAGATACAATTCAGTCTCTGGAGTCCTTTCTTCTGCACTGCTTCTTTTTCCAATGGTCTCCTCAACATCTGTTTTTGCAGACCTCAACAAACTACACCTAATATAGATTGACCATGATAAAGTGGAATGCTGAGCCTGCTAGCTTTACTTTCACTACTGTCAAATAATTAAAAGTATTCATGAAGGATGTCTCTAAACCATCGCAATAATGATTCTGGAACTCAACTGTTTGTTTACTGTCAATGGGCAAATCTTTCAACTGGTGCTTTATTTTATCTTCCACTACTACATTTGATCCTATACTCCCTCCTATATCTCCTTCTAAGTGAAAAAAAGGCAGAAATATTTTCAGGCATAATCTTGTATGAATGGGAGGAAGTTCTAGAATTCTTGCCCCTCCCACCTCCCCCCACTTTTTTGCTTCTGTCTTGAAAAAACATTACCGTTGCTACCAAAACAAGTTTCCCTTCCACCCGCTTTACCAAGTTCACTAACTATCTCTCTGGATGATGAATAAATAGTTTTGTGAAGTGTCTGCAACTTCAATACATTTTGCAAATTACTTGAGTGTTGTTCCTTCTTTTTTTTTAGAAAGGAAATATCTTGATACAAATTGAAATAAACATATAATAGCTGCTAATTCAGTTTCTATCCTAAACTGGGTATTCTTCCTAGATTTCTGTCAATGTTATTGACAATATGTGATTAAGGCCAAAACATTTTCAGTGCCAAGTAATGATGAAACAGAAAACAGAGGTACATTACGGTAGCAACACAAACTTCCACTGGGTGTCCCTGAGTTTTCTGAAGCATATCTTTGTCTGCAGAGATTTCAGGTCATGATTAACGATTTTAGACGCAGACCAACATAGTCACGTACAACCTTTTTTACTGTCTAAACCATGGGTGGTATCTACTTTTGAGCAGTTTAATAATCTGGTAGGTATTCTGTTATGGCTGCTGCTTCCAAGATCAGTTCTTCAGTAGATGTAACATTGCCCAGGAGACCCTAAAAAGGATGAAAGCTCTAGTTTTGACTGCTTATGTGGATGAAAATTATTCACGACATAAATTGAACAATTCAGATCTCCAGTAGCTATCTAGTCATATGCCCTACAAAAATAGAGTTACAGAAGTCCTATGGCATCAAGGTTTCCAAATTAAGTGCCTACTTCTTCTTGCTAAAAAATTATTTGCATACATAGAAATCACTTTTTAAGGAAATTTAGGGATTTCTGCTCTGACCAAGGCTTTGAAACATTACATTGCTAATGGTGGTGATTCTTTCCCAGACTCTAGGTAAAATTTGGAGAAAAGTGAGGAAAAGACCTAGACCTTTAACAAAAGCTGAAAATAGCTTTTTTAAAAAGTAAGAGAAATATAATGCTTTACAGTGTCTATTTTCTCACCACTCTTGGTCAGATATGGGGATAATAGTGGCCTTTGGGGGCTCGACATAGGGGTCCCCCAACTGCCTTCAGAAGGCAGGCATCTAACAAGGTGTGATCTCAATACAGATCAATATTTTTCAAAATATAAAACACACAAAACAAGTTTTAAAATCTGTACTTAAATCTTCTCATTTTTCTCCTGAAGTTATACAGAGAAATCCCGTTATCTTTCTACTTTCCCTCTACCCCCCTCCATTGTGTACTGCTTTTAGTCTTAAACTGGTAGTAATCAATAGCTATACTTATTGAGCATGCTTTCTGTGCCGGGCACTGACCTAGCCACTTTCTGAGGATTTCCTTTTGTGATCATCATTAGCAACCCTATGAGTTAGAACTATTACTACTCTCATTTTACAAATGAGGGAACTGAGGCTTCAAGGTAGTAGGTGATTTGTCTAAGGTTCCACAGCCAGGAAGAAATAGACTGGGATTTGAAGGCAGGCATTCTGATTCCAGAGGTGATAGACCACTTTATGGCCTGATATTTAAATTTTACCCATGTGTTCATTATCTTAAAGTCTTGCAAAGAAATTAAGCCTGAAAGTTCCTCCCTGACCCAAGGTTAATCATTCACTCTGTTTTCCTCCCCACAATCAACAGAGCCATACAGATTGTGCAAATCGGGACACAAACTTCTGGGTGGAGCATTAAAATCAACTGTTATGTAAGTAGGCGTTAACCTTTCAAATATGTGCTGTGTCCTCTTACAAACTGTCCTAGTGAAGCCTGAGGATAGGACATGCAAATCAGCCTGCAAGTGCCTTTTATGAAAAGACCTTGATCCCAGCAGAGTGAAAATAGGTATCATTTCACGTGCACTTGATTCAACTGTATTTTTTTCATAAAGAAAACATTTTCTCTTCCCCCACCCCATTGCCTTTAAAATGGAATAAAACATTTGTATGCCTGAAATTAGCTATAGTTTTTCTATCCAGGGTTGGTTTTCAATGACAACTCAATAAAAAAAGTTATTGTGAAGGTTATCCTAGCTTAGCTAAGCTTCCTGAAAGCTTCTATTAATCTCCTAAATGAATGTCTTTCAAATAAGTCTCCCTCATCTCCATTCTAACTCTCACTGCCTATGGCCCTTCCATCTTTGACTTCAATTGCGGCAATATCTCCCAAACTGCTACCAGATGATCTTTATAAAAACAAAAATTCAGCGATGCCACTCCCTGCTACAAACATTTTTATTTGCTCCCAGCTGACAATGGAATAAAATCCAAATGCTTACGTATGACCTTCAAAGGCCTTCATTACCAAAACACTCCTTTTTTGTTGTGTCTTTTCCAGCCAAACCAAAACACTTACATTTATCCTAATAAGCCAAAGAATATTGTCATTTGTCTTAAAGTATGGCATTAAGCAATAAATGACATGGGAGCTACAGATAGGCAAGATGCTTCTCTTATTCCACGTTAGGCTATGCCAGGCCTTGGGGTGGAAAGGTGCAATCCAACAATTACCTTTCTACCACCTCCCAACCCCAGGAACCATCAATATCACACTCAACCTTCAATTTCCATTTAAAACTCCCTTGTTTCTCTTGGGTGAATAAACAGGGAATCTCTATAAAATACTACTGTGCCCCAACACCTTCCAAGCAGAGATCGTTTTTCCAAAGGGTAGCAAAATACTCTGCGGGTGCCAAACATCTTGAGCACACACTGGGGTGTGGTTTACAGTTTATATTTGATAGTTAGTGGAAAATATTGAGCAATGACCTCAAATAACTCCCCCCACCCTCACACACACACACACACACACACACACACACACACACACACACACACACATGCTTTTCAACAAAATCTCTCTTCCCTAAGTAGATGGCTCTTGAAAAGTAAAGTTTGCTGACCATGTATGTTTGCCAGGTAATGGATCTGTGGTTTTCACCAAAGAGTTTCTCTCTCATGTCCATTAATTCTTTCTACTCATTCCTGTCATTCAATCAGAAGCAGAGTACAGGTTCCCTCAAGCGCCCCTGTTCTTTTCACGGGAGATGCATTTTACAGGAGATACATTCTTGAGTTTTTTTTATCAGGGTGTATGGGGAACTCTACAAAGGCAATCCACGTAGACAACTGTCAGCAACACCAAATCCTTCTCTCTGATCAAAGCAGATAAGAGCCTAAATTCTCTTAAGGTTCTGTTAGGTATACATTTTTGCAATGGTCCATGAAAACCCATCTAACTCAACGATATGGAACTAAATTGAACCTCTCTGCATTCACCAAATGTTTCTGCCAGAAAGAATCTTTGTGTTTTGTCAAGGTGGATAAACAAAATGTTTCCCTCTACAGCCAAGCCTCATTTAAAACCACATTTAAAAGTTTAATGATACACATTTCTACCAGACGTCCTTTCCCCAAATCATCTGGATTTTATAGACTATTTATCACTATTCTTTCTGCCAGAACTCTTTGTTGTGAAATCTGTTTATTCAGAAGAGAGTTTCAGCTTTACCATCTATTAAATCTGCATAGATAAGAAACCAGTTTGTTTAATTCAATAAACAGTTCTGTGCTCCAGAACTAGATATTTGTCACTTGAGTATGGAAGTAAATGTAACCCAGGAATGTGATAACTTGGTTCCTCACAGCAGCTGAATCCCTGTAGTAAATATGCCTCTTCACATTCTTTGGAAACCAAACCACAAACTTGAGGGGTGCTTCTCTGAACTTTGCTCCACACCAAGCATTTTTCACACATTTCTAATGGACTTGGGTGAACCTGTTTATATTCATGTCCACAATACAGCTTGGCACTCACTTCAGTGGCTCCTCTAAAGATTTAAGATCATATAGATCTTTATTAGTCTTTATTTCAGTCAGAATTATTTATTTGCCTTTCAGCAACACATACGTTTTAAGACAAATACAGTAGCTATTTCCTCTTTTCAGTCAAGTCTAAAGCCTCATTCTGGCATTGTTACTGTGCTCTTCTAAACTGAGAAAAAAATATGACATCTCAATGGAAAGTCACTGCCAGCCAAGACAGTTTGACTCTTCCTATTTAATAAATGACAGTGTTTCCTTTAAACCTGGATTTAAAGACCTAAGTCCGCCTGCTACCCATCTTCACTTCTGGTTACTGCCTAGCAACGCTTTTTTCTATTACCCAGATATCCCTCTAGTTTCACCTCTGCGTCTCTGGGAGATTGGGATTGACATATATACACTAATATGTATAAAATGGATAACTAATAAGAACCTGCTGTATAAAAAATAAAATAAAAAAATAAAATAAAATATGAAAAAAGTTGTGTGTGTGTGTATATATATATATATATGTACGTATATGCATATGTATGTACCTGTGTACGTATATATATAGCCACATGGTGAAACTGAGGGCAAATTTCCCCATATTTTCTTTCTGCACCTCTTTTTGCTCTTTCTCTCTTATCTCATTAAGAATAAACAGATCAGGGGCTTCCCTGGTGGCACAGTGGTTGAGAGTCCACCTGCCGATGCAGGGGACATGGGTTCGTGCCCCGGTCCGGGAAGATCCCACATGCCGCGGAGCGGCTGGGCCCATGAGCCATGGCCACTGGGCCTGCGCGTCCGGAGCCTGTGCTCCGCAACGGGAGAGGCCGCAGTGGTGAGAGGCCCGCGTACCGCAAAAAAAAAAAAAAGAATAAACAGATCATTATAACACATCATGATGGATGAAACATCAGTTTTTAAAAGTTTAAAAATACATGTTCTTAAATGTAGGTCCTTAAATTTAAATTGGCAGAAATGCCCAAGGCAGTAACCTTTCTTTGCAGACCACATTTTTACTTTGAGATTGCAGATATTATCTTGAGATTGCATTATCACACTTCATTTGCACCCTCATATGTGTATAGTTTTATTTTCTTCAATAATTTTATTTCTTTTTTTAAATAAATTTATTTATTTTTGGCTGCGTTGGGTCTTGGTTGCTGCGCGCAGGCTTTCTCTAGTTGCAGTGAGCGGAGGCTACTCTTTGCAGTGCTCAGGCCTCTCATTGCAGTGGCTTCTCTTGTTGTGGAGCACAGGCTCTAGGCATGCGGGCTTCAGTAGTTGTGGCTTGTGGGCTCTAGAGCACAGGGTCAGTAGTTGTGGCGCACGGGCTTAGTTGCTCCACAGCATGTGGGATCTTCCTGGACCAGGGCTTGAACCCGTGTGCCCTGCATTGGCAGGTGGATTCTTTTTTTTTTTTTTTTTTTTTGTGGTGCACGGGCCTCTCACCGTTGCGGCCTCTCCCGTTGCGGAGCACAGGCTCCAGACACGCAGGCTCAGCAGCCATGGCTCACGGGCCCAGCCGCTCCGCGGCATGTGGGATCTTCCCAGACCGGGACACGAACCCGTGTCCCCTGCGTCGGCAGGCAGACTCTCAACCACTGTGCCACCAGGGAAGCCCGGCAGGTGGATTCTTAACCACTGCGCCACCAGGGAAGCCCAATAATTTTATTTCTTACTATATGCGAGGCATAGTGTTAGCAAAGACTTCAAATTCAGGTACTGAGAGCATCCTGGAAAGTGTCATAAATGAGTGATTTGGAAGTGGTGGTGACCATGGCAAGTCAGAGTACATACCTTGTCTGGAGAGGAATGCAAATGCTGTTACAGAAAATACAGGCCCATTATTACCAGATGACACAAATTATCAAAAGAAGCTAAAAATTGCAATATTTTTGTGAAGTCTATTAATGTTTAATATTAGCATCTACACCAAACATCTTTAACACTTTTTCAACCACAGACACACAGACCAACACACAGACTAACAGTCTGCAACCTCTATAAAACACAGTTGGTTGGTAGTGGGATAGAGCAGACCAGGCTAAGCCAGGACTCCGAGATGAAGGTGCCCACGGGAAAAGAGCAGATTCAGCAGCAAGAGAGAGAAGAAAGGAGTTCAGACTGAGCTCAGTGTGTGTAGATCAGGGTTTCTTAACTTTGGCATCCTTGACTTTTGGGGCAAGGTAATTCTTTGTTGTGGGGAGCTGTCTATTACAGGGTGCTTAGCAGCATCCCTGGCCTCTACTCACTAGATACCAGTAGCATTTCCCCCCGCATCCTTCATCCCCTGTTGTGACAATCAACAATGTCTCTAGACATTGTCAAATATTCCCCTGGGAGGCAAAATTGTCCCTGGTTGAGTATCGCTGGTACAGATGTTGGTGGTAATAAGGGATGAGAATTAGTGTCAGAGCAATGCCTCCTGGGGTGGTAAGTCAGTAGTCTAACCAGTGTAGGAGAGAAGCATGGATCCTCCCAGAGAGCAAAGGAGCAGCATCACGGAAATGTGGTAACAGAGGTCAGTGTCCTCCAGAGGACCTAAGGTAGAGCAATCCAGAACTGGAACCTGGGAGCAAGGACTAGGAACGAGGCAATAACGCAGTTACCAAATCAGAGAATGAAGCAGAAAGAGAACCATGGATCCGGATGGCTGCCAAGTTACACTTTGAACAAGGAACATATTTGAGTTCAAGTCTGGGGCAGAGCAGAGCTTACAGGTAGGAGTTGAAAGGCCCAAGCTGTGGGACGTAGAGCAATGATGAGGTGGGGACATAGGGATCTAATGAGAGGTGGCAGAAGACAGGGTGAGGGTCATTTATCAGGGAGTTTACTCACCATTCCTCCTGAGAACCAGCTTTGTTACAGCTCCAAGGAATAGCTCTGGTTCTAGGTTATGATCCATTTCTTTGCCTTTCTTATCATGGTCCTCCATAGTAACTCTAACAGAAACCCAGTAAGGTGAGGAACTTGTATATAGCATCTTTTTTCCTGGAGAAAAAAAGAGTTGTCTCAACTCTTAAGAGTCAATCTCTTATATCAATTTGGAGAAGGTTAAAATGAGGATCTATGGAGAGGCCCCGAGTAGCATTAAATCTTATGGTTGCCTTGCTGGGACAAAGAGGCAAGTCATTCTCAGAGGCCAAGTCAGAGTTTCTATTTCCATTTTATTTTTATTTATTTATTTATTTGTTTTTTGAGATTATGGAAGTCAATTTTTATTTTCTCCTTTTATACTTTTCTAACTTTTCTACAATGAACATTTACTATGTTTATACACAGAAGATAAAAACTAATATATATGTGTGTTGTTTATTCAATTCTTTAATTATAAGACAAGACAGAGATCACTTCTTCCAGAAAGCCTTCTCTGAATTTCTTCTTTTCCTTTTTTATTGTGGAAAAATATATGTAACATAAAATTTACCATTTTAACCATTTAAAATGTACACTTCTGTAGCATTAAATACGTTCACATCGTTGTACAACCATCACCATTATCCACCTCCAGAACTTTTTCACCTTCTCCAACTGAAACTCTGTACCCATTAAACAATAAATCCCCATTTCCATTCTTCCCCTAGTCCCTAGCAACAACCATTCTACTTTTTGTCTCTATGAATCTGAATAGTTATGCATACAAGAACAATCATACATTTGTCCTTTTGTTCCTGTCTTATTTAATGTATAGCCTCCTCCTGTACTTTTGAAAAGCTCAGAGTCTTCAAAGAGTTTGCCTTCCCCAGAGGTCACAAATTTATAGCTGGGCTGAATACAGCCCACAACTATTTCGTTTTAAAACAGTAGTTTAGGAGTTGGAAACTTTTCACATTAAAAATATAGATATTCAGGGTTTCCCTGGTGGCGCAGTGGTTGAGAGTCCGCCTGCCGATGCAGGGGATGAGGGTTCGTGCCCCGGTCCGGGAAGATCCCGCATGCCGCGGAGCGGCTGGGCCCATAAGCCATGAGCCTGCGCGTCCGGAGGCTGTGCTCCGCAACAGGAGAGGCCACAGCAGTGAGAGGCCCGCGTACCGCAAAAAATATATATATAGATATATAGATATATATAGATATTCAGCCATTTGTCAAAAACTCTGGCAACACTAAGCCCTCATTTCCCACATGGAAGCAGTTGGCTGGAACTGAGTAGCTGCTCTCCACTGAAAGCAAGTCCACTACTCTTTGGTTTACCCAAATCCCATTGTCTCCCCAACTTGGACTGTTGCATCCATTAAAGTTACCTGCCCTTGGGACATTTAAATTATGAAATAAAGGGCAGAGGTTGTTTAACTCTGCCCAAATAACATAGGTCTATTACAACTCTAGATCTGCCCCTCATTTCCTTACAAAGCAGGAGTCTTACCAGACCACCGTAATCAACTGAATCAATTGCAAAAACTCTCTCACATTCTGTTTTGATGGCTAAAAAGGATGTTCATTAAATGACTCCCTGACTACTGCTGGGGTAAAAGAGATCCTCCTTACAAAGCCAGCTTTTTCCTCTTTCTGCTCTCCCTAAGGGGAGCTCCCCTCTCTTTCTTCCGGAAGCCATGACAATTGTTAGGAATAGTTCTCAGCTCAAGGGTTTCTTATAACATCTTTCACAGGAGGTGAGCACTGACAAGTCTCCACCACAGTGCTTAACGTCAAGGCCTAGAGAAGCTATATTAGTTAGGATACAGGTTCAGCTGCTTTAAAAGAATAGTGGGGGAAATATTTTCTCACTTAGTAATCCAGAAGGAGGTGGTTCAGAGAAGTGGAGCAGCTCTGCTCCATGAGGTCATCCAGGGACCCAAGCTTCTATCTTGTGAACAATCATGTCTTCCTTATCCACCTGGTACATGATGGCTCATCACTGCATCCTCATTCAGCCAATGAGAAGAAGAGAAAGAGGGTAGGGGAAGGCCCGAGACTCTGGCATAGAACAAAGAGGTCAAAACATCTTGTTGCATGTACAAGCCAAGAACTGCCAAAGTCTGCCAACAAACCACTGGAATCTAGACAAGAAGCATGGAACAAATTCTCACTGATAGCCCTCAGAAGGAAACAACCCTGCCTACACCTTGATTTCAGTTTTCTCCAGACTTTGAAACAATAACTTTGTTATTTTAAGCTATCCAGTTTAGAGTACTTTGTTACAGTAGCCCTGGGAAACTAATACAGTTAGTTAGTCTCTAGATATTTGGGTAGGTCTAAGTAAGGTTTGGAAATTCTATCTGGAGGTGCCTATAAACTATAAAGCAATATACAAACAAGGTACAATAATTAAGCAAGAATATGCCCTCAAGGGTTAACTGTCTCTAGCCAAGGACTTGGTAGGATAGTTGCTGAATTCTGCCTTACTTCTCACTTTTCTCCATCCCACCCCTCCCTCTCACCATCACCAGCACACAAAAACATCTACTCAAGTCCAAGGGGAATTCCTAGCTTATATTTGTTGTGAAGGATTCAGCTGGGCAGTATTCAGCTCCTCTATTTTTTTTTTTTTTTTTTTTTTGTATAATGCTGTAAAAAGCTGCATTTATTGCAATTTTTTTCTTTCTTTTTTTTTGAATTTTATTTTTTTTATACAGCAGGTTCTTATTAGTTATCCATTTTATACACATCAGTGTATACATGTCAATCCCAATCTCCCAATTCATCACACCACCCCCCACCACCCCCAACTTTCCCCTCTTGGTGTCCATATGTTTGTTCTCTACTTCTGTGTCTCTATTTCTGCCCTGCAAACCAGTTCATCTGTACCATTTTTCTGGATTCCACATATATGTATTAATACACGATATTTGTTTTTCTCTTTCTGACTTACTTCACTTTGTATGACAGTCTCTAAGTCCATCCATGTCTCTACAAAGGACCCAACTTTGTTCCTTTTTATGGCTGAGTAATATTCCATTGTATATATGTACCACATCTTCTTTATCCATTCTTCTGTCTATGGGCATTTAGGTTGCTTCCATGACCTGGCTATTGTAAATAGTGCTGCAATGAACATTGGGGTGCCTGTGTCTTTTTGAACTGTGGTTTTCTCTGGGTATATGGCCAGTAGTGGGGTTGCTGGGTCATATGGTAGTTCTATTTTTAGTTTTTAAGGAACCTCCTTACTGTTCTCCATGGTGACTGTATCAATTTACATTCCCACCAACAGTGCAGGAGGGTTCCCTTTTCTCCACACAGTATTCAGCTCCTCTTGAAGATCTTTCTCTAAGCCTGAACTGGTCATTGCATCTAACCTACTCATCTGCTTTCTGGAAGATTAGGAATTTCTTTGGAACAAGGGTTTCTGTTTGAAGAGATTCTGTTCAGAAAAATCACTCATCCTCAAGGTACCTCCCCCTGCCCCAAGAGAAATGGGATGAGGGGTGGTTGGTACCCTTCAGCAGGCCCTGCGACCATTCTGGCCCAGCACAGTCAGCAATGACTTTGTAAGCTCCTGACTTGCTGAGGATAGTGGTTTTGTGTAATTAGAAGTCCTCCACTGGCTTTTCTTTGTTTGGGGAATCAAGTTCCATCTACTCACTGCTTAGGGTTTTGTAAGGTGATTTAGGGCCATTTGACTTCAGAATTGCTCATAGCCTAAAAGAATAGGTCATAGGCACCAGAAAGGTAAGGGTGTCTTAGTATACAGGCAGAAAACCAAGACAGGGCGTTGGAGGTTAGGCTGGAAAGGATTTGACATGGAGGGGGTTCAGCTACCAGAAGGAGTGAAGAGGGCAGAGTAAGGTCCCAGACCTGAAAGAAAAGGGTGGCAAGAAAGAAGCCAGTCTTGGACACATGAAGGAAAGGACTCAGTGACAAGGAACAAGTCTAGATCTTGAGGATAGAACTGTGGGTCAAGGCCAGAGAGATTCTGGCAATGAGAGTGTCTTAGGGGTGAACTCACAAACTCTCACCTGAGGCTTTAAAATTACATTTGGGTCTGAACAGGCTTTATAGCAGAGCCAATTATTTACTGAGCACATGTTGAGCACCTGTGAGACATTAAGACCTGTACTAGGCACTGTGGGTTACAGTGAGATGACAGTGTGAGATGACAGTCATTCTCAAGGAGTTCACAGTTTGGTAGGGCAGGAATTAAAGAGAAATCAATGACAGTATAGTGTCTTAAGTACAATAAGAGAAGTATGGCAGAAGAGGGGAATGTCGTAGTTGTTAAGAGCCCAGGATCTGGGTTCAACAGATTTGAATTTAGATCTTGACTCTCCAATTATAGGTTGTGTGAAAGTGGGAAAGCCACTAAGCTTCTTGAAGCTTCAGTATTTTTTCTTGGAGATGGAAATAACAATAGTACTTATCCACTTTATATGATTCTTTCAAGGGTCAAATTAGATCATACGTGCCTGGCATCTAGTAAATTCCCAATAGCATTGACTATTGTGTGTAATAATAGTTGTTATCATGTATTATAATAATCTGGGGGAAGGTAATGTCAGAAAATGTTTCCAAGAAAAGGTGGGATTTGAGCTGAATGTTGAAAAATCAAGAGAAGTTGGCTGGGTCTGGGGTTGGGAGGATGCTAATGAAGTGCTTTTGTTTTTAACTATGCTCTGCTAGATTCCTCAAATGATTTTAGGTAGGATGATGACTTTAGTGAATTGAGTCTGAGCTGGCTGTGAGCAACACAAGATGTTCTGACCTCTTTGTTCTAACCCTACTATAATCTCAAATCTTACATATTTGCCCCATTAATGATTATAGCTCCATGAAATGAATATAACTATTAGTCTTTTTTCTACTTGATTTTGAATACTACAGATACAAATAACACAAAATAAATTGATGAAGCTATATTTACACCCAGTAAACATTTTTGGTTGAAAAATTGACATTCAAGTCTTCTTAACACAGGAAACTGGACTTGATAGCAGGGAAGAAAAAAAAAGAGGCCACAAAAGAAAACTTACTTCACATGAAATTATAATAGATAACATTTGGTATGGATAAAAATAAACAAAATAGGGGTGAGATAGGCAGTGTGGGAGGGAGACGCAAGAGGGAGAAGATATGGGGATATATGTATATGTATAGCTGATTCACTTTGTTATACAGCAGAAACTAACACACCATTGTAAAGCAATTATACTCCAATAAAGATGTTAAAAAAATAAAGGGCTTCCCTGGTGGCGCAGTGGTTGAGAGTCCGCCTGCCGATGCAGGGGACACGGGTTCATGCCCCGGTCCGGGAAGATCCCACATGCCGCAGAGCGGCTAGGCCCGTGGGCCATGGCCGCTGAGCCTGCACGTCCGGGGCCTGTGCTCCGCAACGGAAGAGGCCACAACAGTGAGAGGCCCGCGTACTGCAAAAAATTAAATAAATAAATAAATAAATAAATAAAAACAAAATAAAACTGATTAATAAATCAAATCTTTGTTGTAATGTAGAAAAGAATTACTTTGAGTTAATTCAAAACAAAGAAATTTCAGGAAAATAAAAAATTTAAATAAAGCTTAACTGCACTCTATAAGAAATTAATATAGAAATTAAGTGGTCATAGTCAAGTTCATTCCAAAATATGTCTTGTAGTTGAAAAGCCTTCCATATTGATATAATTCTGATGAACATATCTGAATTTATAAACCTAGAATCAAAACATCCATGGGTGCAAAACAGTGGGTCAAAATCTCCAGTGCTTGCCCATGACATCCAGGTGGATGAGCCAAAGAAGCAATTGGAACTCTGTCTAGATCTTAAGAAGTCAGGATACAAATAAGGATTTTGAAGTCATCACCACATAAGTATTCATCTGTTTTCTTTTGCATTTTCCATAAAATAATAATGCCTGGTAAGAACTTAATAAATATTTGTTGAATGTTAGATTCTCTCTAGTCAGCCCTACAAGCATTATGAACATAGGAATTGTACCTATAGAGTCAATCATTTTAATTTAGCACTTACTGAATACTTTACAAAAATAAACTCTCACAGCTTTGAGAATAATTATAGCAAAACTTAGGTCCACTGAGACTTGGACACCTGGAGTGTTAATCACAAGTCCTACCAAGAAATATACTATTTCTCGTTCATAAGATGAAAAACATTTTTTTAACATATGATATTTCTTTAATGGTTGTAAGTCTATTCAGGTTTTGTTTCTGCTTGTGTCCATTTTGGAAGAGTACATTTTTTTCTAGGAAACATTTTGCCAAATATTTCAAATAAGTATTTTTTTCATAGCTTCCTCTCATTTAAAAAATCTCTACTTCTGTGGTTACGTCCCCCTTTTGGTCCTAAATTGTTATTAGTGTCTATTAAGATAAAATATTTTTATCCTTATGTTCTGTATCATTCACTAAACATTGGTTCTTTTAAAAATTGTTTTCTTTCTTTTTAAATTTGCTTCCATAGATTTCTTCATTCTGCATTTAGCAAGGTCATGGAAGATCTAGAGGAAACATTATTTGAAGACTTTGAGAACTACTCCTATGCCCTGGAATATTACTCCCCAGAGACTGATTTGGAGGAGAAAGCACACCTAGGAGTCATTCACTGGGTCTCCCTCATGTTATACTGTTTGGCATTTGTTCTGGGCATTCCAGGAAATGCCCTTGTCATTTGGTTTACAGGATTCAAGTGGAAGAAGACAGTCACCACTCTCTGGTTCCTCAATCTAGCCATCGCAGATTTCATTTTTCTTCTCTTCTTGCCCCTGTACATCTCCTATGTGGCCATGAATTTCCACTGGCCCTTTGGCATCTGGTTGTGCAAGGCCAATTCCTTCATTGCCCAGTTGAACATGTTTGCCAGTGTTTTCTTCCTGACGGTGATAAGCCTGGACCGCTATATCTACTTGATCCACCCTGTCTTATCTCATGGGTACCGGACCCTAAGGAACTCTCTGATTGTTATTATAGTTGTTTGGCTTTTGGCTTCACTAATGGGTGGTCCAGCCCTGTTTTTCCGGGACACTCTGGAGTTCAATAACCACACTCTTTGCTATAACAACTTCCACGAGCATGATCCTGACCTCACGTTGATGAGGCATCATATTCTGACCTGGGTGAAAGTTATTGTTGGGTACATCTTCCCTCTTCTAACAATGAGCATTTGCTACTTGTGCCTCATCTTCAAGGTGAAGAAGCGAAGCATCCTGATCTCCAGTAAGCACTTCTGGACCATCCTGGCTGTGGTCACTGCCTTTTTGATTTGCTGGACTCCTTATCACCTGTTTAGCATTTGGGAGCTCACGATTCACCACAATAGCTATTTCCACCAGGTGCTGCAGGCCGGAATCCCCCTCTCCACTGGCTTGGCATTCCTCAATAGTTGCTTGAACCCCATCCTTTATGTCCTAATTAGTAAGAAGTTCCAAGCACGCTTTCGGGCCTCAGTTGCTGAGATACTAAAATATACGCTGTGGGAAGTGAGCTGTTCTGGCACAGTAAGTGAACAGCTCAGGAACTCTGAAACCAAGAATCTGTGTCTCCTGGAAACAGCCCAGTGAATTCTTACTCTTGCACAAATCAGTATATGGCTTTTGTGTGGGTCCCCTGACAGGTGCTTTCGGATTGTTTGGGTCCAAGACATAGAGCTGACTGTATCTTTTTATTGTTTTTGGTCATTTTATTGGCATCATATTTTTCTATTGATATAAAACATAAGAAGGATCTTCAGTTTTTTTTCAGCAACTTAAATTATCTGTGTTATTCTTGCGAATTATACTGTAGTGGATTAACACTTTTTTCAATTTTAATGACTTTTTAAAAGTTCTAAATCTTAATATTAAATATATGACTAATTTCAAAAATATAAAAATATGTGTGCTTAAGCTCACTTTAATTTTGCACAAGTAACCTATTAGACCTAGTCTTAAAATACAACATATGTACTTAATTTCTTTATTTCATGTAATCTGTATATTGCATTTATGAATTAAATAGTTGGTTATAGTAGGTTAAAACTGTCCCAAAATCTAGTTGCTAAAAATAACAATTTATTATTATTATTATATCTCACAATTCTGAGGATCAGCAATTTAAAGAAGGCACAGAAGGGAGGTTCGCCCCTCTGCTTCGCAATATCCGGAGCCTCAGCTGGACCAGGATGACCCAACTGGCTGAGGTTTAGAACAGCTGGGGACTGGCTGAGCAGCTCTCCTCCCTTCTCCCCATCCCCTTCCCTTCCTCTCCTTCCCCTCTCTCTCCTCCCCTTCCCTCCTCCCTTCTTCTCCTCTATCTTCTCCTCTCCTTTCTTCACATGGGTATTCCAGCATGGCACCTCAGGGTTAGCCAGACTTATATGACAATGTAGGGCTCTAAGAGACCAGGGTAGAAATTTCTACTCCTCTTAAAGGCTATGCCAGACACTGGCACAGTGTCACTTCCACGGTACTCTATTGACCAAAGCAGTCACTGGCCAGCTCAGATTCAAAGGGAGGGGACATACACCCTACCCCTCAATGGGGTTATATGCCCATCTTTAATCCCCCATGATATCATTATAAACATTAATGTTTTTGGAAAATTCTGAGTATGTATATATGCAAATAAGTATAAGATTGCTATAAACATGAAACACTGACATCCAGATAGTAGATAGGCCAGCTCAATATCAGAATGATTTCAGGAAAATAAAGCATGTATGACGTATTGATATATTTCTACCTTCTATTCCTATATTTATAAGACCAATAAAGTATACCTTTAAGTCAGTGACCTCTTCATGGTGCAAATCTGTTGCATTTAAGACTGATAGTATTTTGACTTCTATTCATTTATGCCTTTAGCAAATAGATGAATAAGAGTTATACAGAACCATGGTAGACAGATACTGTGAGGGATGCCAAGATGCATAAGGTACTTATGGGGGTGAGATTAAGCTTGCATAAAAACAATCCTGAAACAAGGTAGACAGCAGTAAGTGCCATAAGAGAGCCAAGACAAATGTAGACTGTTCAGAGGCAAGAGATGGCCTCCAGTGTGCAGGTCAAGAAACATTGGAAATCTATGTCCTTGCCGTTGGGGTTTCCTAAAGATCCTGCTCCTTTTCCACGTCTCTGTTTGTACCCTTTTATGAGTACAAACTCTGCTATTTACTGCAATTTTTAAAACATTTAATTTTCTATAATTTCTCGGTTTTATTTTGAAAGTCGGGAGGGGAGCTATGTTATTCCTTGAATCGGTATCCTTTTTTATTTCATCTCATAGTTTTTAGAAATGCTAATATCAGATCACTTATTGGCTCTGTTCTTTACTGTTATCCCCATGCGACAATCAGATCTGGTTTGGAAATTATTCCAAGAAAAAAAATGTGTGGCATAGCTCAGCACATCCCAAGTTTCTTTCCTTCCCAAGATTCCTGGCTTCTGCCATACTCAGTATGGGTTAAGGGAAGACAAGGAGAGAAAGGCTCATTGTGAGTTTCCAGCCCTTTGTGCACCCTTGAACCCCACCCCTGCACCACCAGGGCTTGCAATATTCCACTCCGGTGTCCCCCTCGACCCTCAATGGACAGGCTCCCAGGATCAGGAGAAAAGCTGGAGGATCCAAGAAAAAAGAGAATTCTGTAGGTTCATCCCTAGTTTGGGCAAAGGGAGACACTCACTCTCAAGGCTGGGGGAGAAAGAGGAAGGCTGAGGAGCAGGAAGGAAGGGGATTAAGCAGCCAGGGGCAAAAGTACATTACAGAGCTGGTGGTGGTCTGCAAGTTACATTTCAGGGCGGTGCTTCCTAAGCTTTGTGAGTTAGGAACCCGGGCAGAGCTGTTCGTTTTTCCCATGCTGTGGGCACAGTATCTAGGGCCTGTGAGCTTTCCAGAGGCCTATGAAAATATTTGAGATCCTGAAAAGTATCAGAATAGTTCTAGAATAGAAAAAGAAAACTTGAGGGAATTCCCTGGTGGTCCAGTGGTTAGGACTCTGAGCTTTCCATGCCAGGTCGGGGAACTAAGATCCTGCAAGGCTCGCAGCATGGCCAATAAATAAATAATAACTTGAAAAGTCAGAATAAAAACTCTGAATTCATTTGAAAATGGATTGAAAGTTATGGGTCCTTTCCCCAGAAAAATGCTTTTAAATAAAATTTCAGGGGATCCTTGTACCCTAGGCTAAGAACTACAGTTTTAGTGGCTTTTTAAATAGCTGATAGTGGGGCTGTGACTTACAGGAATCTATTAGTAGAAAGTAGCAACCAGGGCAGGAACTTTCCAGCAGAAACAGGAGTTAATTTTTTATTCTCAGCTTGAGGGAAGATCTAAAGTATAGCATAGGACCCAAGCTTGGACCCAGCATTGGAGACTCACCAGCCAGCTTCCTCCTCTGGCAGCTGGGATCTGGATAGTGCGGCTCTCCAGGGGTCTAATGACCCCTAATGAGCAGGATGAGTGACTGAAAGGACAGAGGGGCTGGAGGAGAGGAGGGCACTGGGGCAATTTGAGGAGGAAGCAAGGAAGCTCAATGCCTAGTTGGCAGGAGAATAAAGAATCTCAGGGCTCCCAGGGACTGGGGCATAAACCCAACAAGACAGACCTGGCTCCCTCTCGATGGAAGGAAGCTCTTCGAAACAGTGGGCAAGTTTCAGGGACTCCAGAGGCAGGGTATCTGGCTTTGCATTATGGCTCCAATATATCCTAGCTCTATGACCTTGGCTAAATTAATCCAAATTTCCAGACCTCAGTTTCCCCCATCTGCAAAATGGGATCACAATAGTAGCAATTGCCACATAGGGTTATTGTGAAAATTAAATGAATTGACACAGGTAAAGCACTAAAAGTGGTGCTTAGCCCTATAAATACCTATTATTAATATAATATTACCTGGTATTATACTTATTCGGTGAAACTCTTGGCACCTTCTGATACAGTAATTACCTAGTAAATGTTAGATCCCTTCTTCCTCTTGAATGAACGTAAAAATCTCATAGGAAGAATAAGGGAACTTACACAAAGAACTTCAAAATTTTATTAAAAAATTAATAAAGTTTATTGGGAATTCCCTGGTGGTCCAGTGGTTAAGACTCTGTGCTCTCACTGCCTAGGGCCTGGGTTCAATCCCTGGTCAGGGAACTAAGATCCACAAGCCATGAGGTGTGGCCAAATAATTTTCTAAAAAAAATTTTAATTTACACAGTTTATAAATACTATAAAAGGATATGGGCTGAGAGGCTGAAAGGGGCAGGAAAAAGACTGAAGGACTTCTTGAAAGAGGTAATTTAAGTGCATCTTGAAGAATGACTATAATTTTAACAAGTGCAGGTGAAAAAGACTATTTCAGGTAGGTGGCATAGCAAGAGCAAATGTTCAGAGGCTGGAAAACAGGCTGTATTCAGAAAAGAGAGACTAGTCCCATTTTATAGGGACAAAGTGAGGATAGAAGATTCCCAGGTTGGAATCAGGCTTGAATAGTAATTCATAGTTCTTCAATATTCTCACATATGAGCAGTAGATCTTTAGGCGATGCATACGTAGAAGTGTACGGACAGTTGCCTTTGATTTTTACTTTACTAAAAGCTATTCAGGCCAATGACATTCCAAATGACTTCCATTTGGAACATTTTCTAAATGCAACTAATATCATCTATACAGGGCATGTATTGAGAGAATATCTGTTTAACTGTCTCAATTTTCATTTTAGGTTTACACTTACGTGATTTTAATGTTCTTACTTTTCCTAATTGAGGGTATGAAGGGTTACATCAAACAGAATCAAATTTCTGAAAGCAGGGATGAAGAACTTTCCCCATTATTGCCAATACATTATCTGGCCCATGAAGACCTGGTTTTGAGTTCCTCCTCTCTCACTTACTAGGTGGACAACTGGGGAATCATCTTTCAGAGTTGTCTCCTCACCTGTAAGTGCTGATAACAGTGTTTGCCTTTATCTCACAGGCTTATAATGGGGTTCATATTAGACAGTGTATGTGAGGCATGCTTTTTTTTTCCTTTTTTGTTCTAAGGACAGTAACTGCCATTGCCAAATGCATTTGTTTGGAAAAAAATTATACATACATCCCAAAACACTGATGCAACTCTTTTTGGTATCTGTGTCTTTGTCCATAAGTTTATCTTTTCATAGTTAGTCAATGAAAAATCAAGCATTTTTCAATGCTGCTACAGTCTCCATTACTTTCTAAAGTAAATATATTAAATTTATAAAATGTTTCACATATGCCATAATCTAGCCCTTTCTGTTTATTAAAACAGTCCTCTTATTTCCCTGATTCTATCCACATCATCTCCAGATTGGAGCTCTGCCTTTTTTTTTTTTTACTGAAATATAGTTGACATACAACATTATATTAGTTTCAGGCATACAACATAGTGGTTTGACACTATGAACATTAAAATTGATCACTACAGTAAGTCTGGTAATCACTTGTCACCATACAAAGTTATTACAATTTTACTGACTATATTCCCTAGGCTGTACATTATATCCCGACTTATTTTATAACCGGAAGTTTGTCCCTCTTAATTCCTCTCATCTATTTCACCACCCTCCACGCCTCCCACCCACTCCCACCTCCACCTCAGCTCTGCTTTTGTCATTCTCTGGCTTGGCAACCAGGCTTCCCATTGCCCTCACAGAATGCGCCAGCCTATAATTCAGATGCCTCTACAACCTGGCCCTATCTAATCCCAAACGGACACTGCAAAATCCAGCCAAACTGGTCTAATTGCCTCCCAAACCTCTGTTCTCATTCTTGCCTTTATCATTCTGCCTTTCACACCATCCTGTTTTTTTTTTTTCCAAAACGGATTACTGATTAAGGTCTCTCCAGCTCAAGTCCTAACTCCTCTAAAAAAACTTTTAATTCTAGCCTTCCCTGACCCTCTTTTGGATTATTGTCAGCCCTTATCTGCAGGTTCTACACCCAGAGATTCAACCAATCACGAATCAAAAATATCTGAAAAAAGTCCAGGAAGTTGCAAAAAAGTAAAACTTGAATTTGTCGCCTGCTGGCAACTATTTACATACCATTTACATTGTACTAGGTATTATGAGTAGTCTAGAGATGATTTAATGCAGGAGGATGTTAGTAGGTTATATGCAAATACTACACCATTTTATATAAGGAACTTGAGCATCTGAGGATTTTGGTACTTGAGGGTTGGGGGTGGATCCTGGAACCAATCGCCCCTCCGATACTGAGGGACGACTGTACTTGTTTAATCACAAAATTACTTTTATTCTTAAGTTTTAAGTATGTTTGAACCACCTCCCTTATGGTTATTTTCTTAATCCTTTTGTATTTTTATAGCATCTAACATAGTGAAATTAAATGAATGTTTCGAATTCCCACACTGTGCCCAGTCCTTGTTCTAGCGATGGCTGAATGTGAAAAAGAAACAAGGTTTCAGGGTCATGTAATCACTTATGGAGCATGCAAAAAAACGTGGGTTCTTATTCCAAAGCCAGAAACAGAAAAAAAAAAAAAAATCTCTTTATGTATACCTGTGCCTCCTGAACCCACTGGTTCAAAAACAGTTCATTCAGTATACTGGCTCACATGAATATGTAAGCACTGCTCGTAATAGCAAAACACTAAAAGCAAACTAAAAATCCAGTAACTAGACTGGTTCAGTAAAATATGAGACAACGGATTCTGTAACTGTTAAAAAATGAGGAAATCTTTTATGTACCAATACAAAATATCCAAGATATAATCTCCAAGGTATCCAAGTCTATTTCTAGGGACAAAACTTAAGATGCAGAAGTTTGTGTCATATGCTACAATTAGCCTACACATATGCTTAGACTAGCTCTGGAAAGACCTAAAAAACTGGTGACATTGGTTGCTTTTATTGAAGTGAATGGGAGACCTGGGGGACAGGGGAGACGTAACTGTATAACCTCTAGAATTTTGAATGATGCTAATGTATTATCTACCTTTTTAAATGACATTAAAAGATACCATTAAACACATTTTTTATTCAAGGCCGTGGAGTCAAGATCTTAAAGTCACATGCTTCATCATTCATTATTTTAAGATTCACAAGGCAGCTGTGGTTTGTTGACTATTTAAATCTTTTAACCACATTTTTAATCATTTTTTTAATCATTAATAATTTTTAATACTTAATGTTCTGGCCAAGCTATTTGGTACTCAATCAAGCTGTTACTCATGTTACTGATTGTGAATTATTTTTGGCTATTTACTACTACACCTCCGACTTTTCCACAGCATTTCCAGAATCCCCGGGCTCTCCTGTTCTCCAGAAAATAAAGTGCTGCCCTCTGCTGGCTCTCACGATACTGACAACCTGAAAATTTCCCCAGTGATTTTAGACTGGGTCTGTTGGACTAAATGTTAAAGGTGATTTTATTCATCAGTGCATATATGTCCGATTGAGTACATTTTCTTTACAATTTAAACAATTTCCCACATTCAAGTTGGTTGGCCACATACAAAGAAAGTCAGACTGGGAGGGAAGAAAACAGCATCTGGTTCAGCTAGGAAAACCTGGACCTCAAACATTCAATCTCCTTGGCCTACAGAGACTACAAAATGAAGGCTTTTAGAGGTCTACAGTTCCCAAGCTCTACTTTTGTGAACACTACTACTGTAAAAAATATATACTCAAATGTTCGATACATTCCAAATTAACTGTTAAGAGGCAGCAGTTTCCAATACTGGACTCACCTGACTACAGTAACACCATCCTCTGAGTACACTCACCTGCAGTGCCACCGTAGTACTTAAGTCTCCACACCCCAAGAGGCTCAATCAGACTTACAAACCCAGGTAAGATGTCCCACCTCCACACCCAAGCCAGGCTTATGAACCGCAGCCGAGGGATCAGTCACCCGTATAGCCTCCCTCCCAGGACACACTTCTACTCAAAATCACATGCTCAACACAACTTCCCCCTGAACAGTACAGGAGGCATCCCTTAAATTTGCAACATCTGCCTCGACAAACTCTGGGAATCCTCCCCTCCCCTGGGTTAGGTGTCCTTTAGTAAGTCGCACATGCCAACTCATAACATAAATTTTAGGTGGGATTTGTAAATGTGTGATTTTTTTTTTTTAAGTCACAAGTAACCCCTAACTTGAAGATGCTAGGTCACAACAAATTACTTTGTCAGCCACTGTAAGTCACTGGTTACTAACTATAAATTAGTCCTGGCATTTAATTCCTTTATCTCCAAATGTTTCATGACCTGGCAAATGACATTATTTGCTATGTGTATTGACCTGAGCACTTTCCTGTTTTTGACTCATTTCTCATGATTCTTTAAGGTACTCCCAACATTCACATCGAGGAAAGCCAGCTCAGATATTAAGTAACTTTGTAACCCCCTGCAAAGGGCAAGGTCTTCAACCATTATATATGGGACTGATTATCTAAAATCAAAACTCTTGGGAGTTCCCAGGTGGTCCAGTGGTTAGGACTGGCTGCTTTCACTGCCTTGGGCCCGGGTTCGATCCCTGGTCGGGGAACTAAGGTCCCGCAAGCCACGTGACATGGTCAAAAAAGAAAAAACGAAAAAACCTCTGACTACAAATGTTTCAGTCAAGTTTACCTCCCCAATTTCTTTTAAAAAACAAGGCAGGGTGGGATGGGGAGGGTGGGAGGGAGGGAGATGCATGAGGGAAGGGATGTGGGAACGGATGTATATGTATGACTGATTCACTTTGTTATAAAGCAGAAACTAATAATAAAAAAAAAAAAACAAGGCAAATATAAACACTTGAAATACTGCGGTAAAAGTTGTATCATCGCATACTGAGGACATCACTCATGGGTAAAGAAGTTGTACTGAGTCCACTTCCGTTAATTTGTTTATAAAGTCTACTCTACATCTATGCATAGTCACAATATTTATAACAGGTAGTTCCCTCCTTTTTTGGGCTAAACGTCCAACGACAATGCGGACCCCAATTTATATGATTTATGAATTATCTATCCATTCAATTTCTTCCTTCAAAATGGAAGGAATATAAATGAATACCATCCTCTTAGTTAGGAGTCAAGAGCCAAGGGTGTCTTTCAGGCTTTTATTTCAGAGCGCTGACCCCCGATGGACTTCAGACCTTGTTGAAGGCAGCCACGTCCATAGACTGCACGTACTCGTCAAAAGCGGTGATCTGCTCCTCCAGCACGTCCGTTCCAACTTTATCGTCCTCAACTACACACTGTATTTGAAGCTTTTTAATTCCATACCCCACTGGAACTAGTTTCGCTGGAAAGAGCATCAAGAAAAATCTTAGTTAGAGAAGTCCTGTTGATGGACAAAGGCTGAAACTGGATGCAAACTCCAGATGCCAGTGTCAAAAGGCAAAGACTAAACTCACAAGAGCCCCAGACTAAGCCGTCTGCTTGAATGCTTCTGACGCACTCCTCTAGTTTTGCCATATCTGTCTCATCATCCCAAGGTTTCACATCTAGTAAGATGGAAGACTTGGCAACAAGTGCTGGTTCTAAAAAAGAGTACAAGAAACAGCATTATGCAAATAATTATTTTTGCCCTACTTCAAGACACTTAACAAATCTTAGTTTGTTTCTAAATGGATCATCTCCTTAGCCACATAAAACTATAGAAAATGCACCTTGTGTTTGTCACACATATGCCCACTTTCTATTTTGCTGAGAAAGAGGTGTTTAGTTGTGTAACAGTTTCTTTCCCACAGAGGAATGCCACAACTGCTACCATAAAAACAGCTGCAGACCAGTAGCTGTGGAAGTTTTGAAGCTCCACTTCAACAGAAGGTTCTGAAATACTGACATATTCAACGAATGGGGAGGAAAGGAAATTACTTTGGGGATCAGTCTTTGAAAAAGATTATTCACATTATTAGGAAAACAATTAAGTTAAACACAAATTATAAAATGACCTACTTTTGGCTTTCTTTGATTCATACTGTGCAAGGCGTTCTTCTCTTAGCCTCTTGGCTTCTTCACTTTCCTGTAAAGAAAAAATTTAATATACTTCACAAAGCTGGTTGTTCCTCAGCTTAAGGCTGGTAGGTCCTCAGCTTAAAGCAGACCAGCTTTATCAGAAAAAAGCAAATCCATCATGAGCTCAGCCGAAAGATGGTGATTTTATTTTATTCATCATGTAGCCAGTGAGAATTTTTAAAAGGCAGGTAATAAAGTGAAGCCAGGATTCAAACCCAGGCACTTTGGCTACAGAGCCTGTGCTTAAGCACAATGATACGCACAAATGTCAACTTATGCCATTACCTCCTCATCATCAGATCCAAAGAGATCAATGTCATCATCATCTTTACTATCTGTAGCTCCACTTTCTGTGGTGTCTTCCACATTAGCAGGGCCATACTTGCCCAAAGCTTTCTTCACTCCTGGCAGGCTTGAAAAAAAATTAATCAGCTAGCTACTATTATGTCGGTATGATGTCCCTTTTCAAACAATACATGAGAACTTGTTTTCATTACAAGTTATCAATAGACCCCATTTGTACCAAGAATCTACCCCTCAACATTCCCAGGTAAATGCTTTTATATGTTTAGCTCCTCAGCCAACAAACATTAGTACCATGTGAAACACTATATTCAATATGCACAAAGATTTACTCTCAGAATGAGTATTTCTGTTTGACATTTCATTAAGTATGCTCAGTTCCGTTCCTAGTGAACTGGAGTCCACCTGCCCAAACTTCCACCCTTGTTAGCAGTTTCAGAAGAATGGCAAAGGACTGAAAGAATGAGCCACCCCTAACCCCAGAGGTGGGTCCCCCAGGCCAGGGTCAGGCACACTGGCAGGCCAGTGTGGGGAAAAGCTGAATTGCTGTTGTTGATGAACTAAAATTCATATTTTGTGGCAAGACAAGAAAAATTTAAACATAAAAATTTTCTCTGCCTGTTTGGGCCACCTCCCTCCTCTATACTGTGTATCGTGCATCTGCATTAACCAGCCCTCCTGAGGAGATAACATTCCTTCTGAATCTTGAATCTTGGGCCATGATGACCCATGACCCACTACTCGCTTTGCACCTGTAGATCTGGATTGTATAAACTGTCAATAATATATTATTTAATGCACAACCTTGTCTCAAAAACTTATATGGGAAGTGAGAGTGGCATGGACATGTATACACTACCAAATGTAAAACAGATAGGTAGTGGGAAGCAGCTCGCATAGCACAGGGAGATCAGGTGGGTGCTTTGTGTCCACTTAGAGGGGTGGGATAGGGAGGGTGGGAGGGAGGAAGATGCAAGAGGGAAGAAATATGGGAACAGATGTATATGTATAACTGATTCACTTTGTTATAAAGCAGAAACTAACACACCATTGTGAAGCAATTATACTCCAATAAAGATGTTAAAAAAAAACAAAACACAACACAAAAACCCAAAACAAAACAAAAACAAAACAAAAACTTATATGGACGGAGACTTCCCTGGTGGTGCAGTGGTTAAGAATCTCCCTGTAAATGCAGGGGACACGGGTTCGAGCCCTGGTCTGGGAAGATCCCACATGCCGTGGAGCAACTAAGCCCATGTACCACAACTACTGAAACCACACAGGCCACAACTACTGAGCCCGCGAGCCACAACTACTGAAGCCCACGCACCTAGAGCCTGTGCTCCTCAACAAGAAAAGCCACGACGATGAGAAGACTGCGCACCGCAACTAAGACCCCAACACAGCCACAAATAAATTAATTAATTTTAAAAAACCCACTTATATGCACAGAACAGTTTTCAGAGGTTTCTGATGGGCTTTTCACAGGTTATAATCCTCAGTGTGGCTTGAATAAAATTTTCTATTTCTTAGATTGACTAATTTTTTCTTCAAAATTGTCATGTTCTACTTGTTACATGAAAAAAATGGACGATTTCAGCCTCTTGGCCTTCTAAAGTCACAGACAGATTTAGCTTACAATATCCCCACAAAACGAAAGTAGCTTGAACCCTAACTTGTCACGTGAAAACCCTGAGTTTAAGCTTAGAAAGCATTCTATTCTTCAGATAAACACAAAGATACTTTTACCTGGCCTTTTCCTTTTCGTAAGATTTGATGTGATTATACCAACGTAGGGCATGACACAAGTCGGCAGGTGGTGGGCCGGAGACTGCTTCAAATACTGCCACATCTGCTTGTGACGGAACATACCTGACAACGATGCAAAAGTAATTACACACGCCTTTAAAAGAAAAACCACAAACACCAGCCAACGAACGACAAACGCTAGCTACGACCGTCAAATTAATTAGGGGCAATTCGCCCTCTTGTTACCGGGCTACCTAAGCAGCTTTAGTTTTCTGTAAAAAAATAAGTTCTTTAGGGTCAGGGATCATTTATTTGGTTCTCCGAGCTATCCTAAGACACAACTGCTACTTAGACCTCAGAAATTGCAATCGCTAACGTGAACCTACAGGTTTACATTTGTTAACTGAGCAAAGACGCGGAAAAACCTGGTGCAGTCAAGTAAGCCGAAACAAAGCACATTTTTAACCCTTCTCCCCTCGCAGTCTCCTCGCAGTCCCCTCCCTCGGGAGAGCCCTGGGGTCGGGCTTTCTTTCCTCCAGCCGCAGCCGAGGCCGCGCCACGTGGCACCACTGCTCCCGGCCCTGCCCAGACCCCGGCCCGTCAGCTCACCCTTCGATGTAGCTCTTGTCCGCCAAGTAGTCGTTGAGCACCTGGAGGCCGGCGGGACTTTTCAGGTCTCCAAAACCCATGGCGACGGCTGATAGGGAACTGGGCGGCAGCGGAGGAAAAGAGAGCGCAGACGGTCGCTGCCGAGCGCTGAGGGAAAAAGGCCCGCAACGAGGCCGGAAATGCCTTATATAGAGACGGAGGCGTTTCTCTCCGATGCCCCCAGCCACAGGTTAAAAGTAAAGTACGTTAAGATTTCTCAACGTCAAAATCCAGGGCTCTTAATTAATGGCCCACAAATTATCCGCCAAGCTTTCTTTGTGTTTGCAAATCAATTAATAAAATGGGCATTGCTTAAATTACTACCTCCAAGGTTTGCGAAGACAACCGGAACCGCCCGCTGAAGCGCCGGAAATGACGGAAGACGCTCGGCCTCGGCCGCCAGGTTACTTCCGGCGGAACTGAGGCTCCGAGCCGGCCCCCTTATCCCGCCCCCGCTTCCTCCCAGCTGCTGCGCCCTCCACCCCGCCCTCTGCCAAGCTGACGGAAGTTGCCGAGCTCAATCTAAACGGGAAATTGTCGAATTGTGGTTTCTAGTCCCTCCCGGCTTTCCGTTCTTCCAGGCCCGGCTGACTGAGATAACCGAGGCCGCCATATTGAATACGAAACCCGGCCTCTGAAGGAGTCGGCGGGTTGTAGACAATTCTGCAGGGCAGCCTCGGCGGCTCCAGGGAGAAGGTGAGGTTGTGTTTGGGTGAGAAGGCTGAGGTGCCTTGGTTCCCGGAGTGTGTTTATTGACGAGAGTGTTTTCTTTGGCCCAACCGACTCATTCTCCTCTTGTCCTTGAATGGGCGCCGCGTCCCACCCCGCCTCCTCGGGAACCCCCGAGAGCTGGCAGGTGAGGACTGTTAGCCAACGTCTCTGGTTGACGGAGCAGAGAGGAGGAGGGAGTCAGGAGGCCCTGGGGAGCACTGGCCCGAGTGCAGCCTTGTGGGTGACCTTCCCTTTGCAGGGGAATGCAGGACAGTCCCCTTCCTGGAAAGGAGGCCGTTTTGTTTCCCGGGCGAGGACCTGTCAAGTGACTTAGGCCTAAAGACTGAGTTTTTCCCCCCAATTACTACATACCTGGTATAGTGCATCTTTGTTTGGCTGCTGTGCCTTAACAACCGTCCATGCCTCTGTTGTTTTGTTTTTTGGTTTTGTCCATAGACTGCGTTGGCTCATACTTCTTATCCTTTTCACTGGTGGGGAAACTGAAGAAAAAAGACACTTAAAAAGTTGGCCCAAGGTCGCACTGCAAATAACAAAGCTACGTTGTTTAAAAGTTTCGGGAATCTAATGCATGTACATGTACTGTAAAAACGTGGATCAGACACAGCTGTGCTCAAAAACGAATTGAGGGTATAGAAAATGTAACGTGAACTGTTTCTGATGAATAAACATCAAGTTGGTTTTTTGCGGGACGTCCTTTTTTCCCACTGAATTGTGTGTGCATCTTTAAGCAGGGTGTTGTAAGGCTGCCAGAGCACCTGCACTCTTTAAAACCAGGAAAGTAGAAGTGATGGCCAGAGAGTAGAGATAGAATTCATTTAACAAATAGTTGTTGAATGCCTATTATAAGCTACAAGTGAGTCCACAAGGAAGAATTAAATGGGTGACGTGACTGGGGAGTAGTTAGGATATTTTAGTTAGGCTGGTCAAGGAAAATCTCCCTGAGAAATGCCTTTTAAGCCAAAATTTTAAGGATGAGGAGGGGCCAGAAAGATCTGAAGGAAGAGCATTCCCGTCTGAGGTCACAGCCCCTGGGAAGATGGGAGAGGCTGTGGGAGCAGTGTGGAAGCCAGGAGACCTGTTAGGGGGCTACTGTAACAGTCCAAGCAAGAGATGATGGTGGCTTGGAATAGGACAGTACCTTGGAGGGAGAGAAGTGGATGGATGCGGGATACCTGGTGGAGAATGTAGAGTAGTATTGTCCCTGCACCAAAAAGTGTCCGGTCTAGTTTTAGAAATGATTATTCATTAGCATTTTCCCATCTTAGAGGTGATTATTTCTGTTCTTACATGGTAGCTAAATAAGTGTAAAGTGCTTATCAAAGTTTTGCAAATCTGTATTTCTTATGTTGGGGCTATGCAGTCTTCCACTTGACGCTGGGTTTTCAACAGACAGCCTAGTCCTGGTGGATTTCCTAGCTAAAGTGGGCACCACTTTCATATTGTATTGGAGACAAACATAATATTAAAGTTTTACATTGTTGTATGAAATATTGTTGATTTTGATCTGTCTTTAACTTAGCAAATTCGGTTTTACCTTTATATGAATAGATTTTAATAGGACAGATGCTACTCATTCTGGAACTTGGTGGTAAGACTACATACAGTTGACCCTTGAGCAATGAGAGGATTAAGGGTTCCAACCCTTTGTGCAGTCGAAAATCTGTATATAACTTATAGCTGGCCTTCTATATCCATGGTTCTGCATCTGAGGATTCAACCAATCTCACATCTTGTAGTACTGTAGTATTTACTATTGAAAAAAATTTGCCTGTAAGTGGACCTGTGCAGTTTAAACCCATATTGTTTAAGGGTCAACTCTGTTTGATGGTTCATTTTCTTAGGGGCACTGTGCTAGGTCTTCAGAAAAGGGAAATGACCAAAGTGCACCATTCCTTGTCAAGGAAAGATATATATATATATATATATATATATATATATATATACACACACACACACACACATACACAGTGTGTGCTGGTAGTAAAGAGAAGGAGCACAAAGGAAGAGCCCTTTAAAACTGACTTTCAGTGGCTAGTACCGTCTAAATTGAATTCAGATATAACTGACATTTATTGAGCTCCTACTAATAACACATAACCTAAGGGGTATTGTTTTCTTTTATAGATAAAGAAACAGAAACTGTGATTTACCAAAAAGTCACTCACTAGTAGGTGACAGATGTCTGCAGATTCAGTATCACAAATTCTGAATTAATGAATTGTTTGAGTTATTGATGTCTGAATTAATGAAATTTCTGTGAAACTTATGCTTAAAACTTATGTATATATACTGTTTTCTACTATAAACTTTGAAATTCTTTATGTGATACATTCTGATCACATAATTTGTTGTATTTTTAAGAGTTCCAAATGAAAAATTAGATGCTTAGCCCATATAATCAAGTGAGTAGACAGAAAGTTCAGTGCTTCGCTGATGTGATCAAGTGGATGGACAAAAAACTCTAAAAGATCAGATAACTTTTCTCTCTTTTTGCTTATATATACCTTTAATTGGTGTTAATTTATATAATCCACTTCCATTTATTTCAGTAATTCAGCACATTCTTTAGAGAGGGCTTCTCAACTGCATCTGTTGACACTTTAGATAATTCTTTATCATGGAAGATTGTCCTGAGCCTTGTAGGATCTTTAGTAGCACGCTGACCTCAACCCACTAGATGCCAATAGCTTTCCCCTAGTCACGACAACAGACAGTTTGTCCAGACGTTGCTAAATGTTCCCTGGGAAGCAAAATTATCTCTTATAGAGAACCACTGTTTTAGAGCTTACTGTGTGGCAGCCTTGGGGGTAGGTACTGAGGGTAGAAAGATTAAAGAAGTTCATAATACGGGGCGGGGGTAGAACAGGCACATAAACAGATAATTGCAAATCTGTAAGATTTTCTGGACACAAGAAAATAGCACTGCAGAGTTTTTAAAGGCTTGGGCTTGTGAGCCAGCTCAGAATATCTCAGGGGCATTTAGTAGATAACTGCTCAGAACGTAGAATGTTAGAATGCATTTTAGCAGGAAATGAAGGCAGAAAGGTAGGCTTTATTTTACATAGCAATTAATGATAAACTCACTGTTAATTCTTGAAATTTATTTTACTATATAGTAGTATATTAAGTTTGATCATTTGTTTATAATTAAAAACAACAAAACTGCCCTTTATATAGAATTAGAAGATTCAAATTTATGTGCTAGCTGCTCCTTCTTAGCTTCTTAATGATATACAAGTCAGTTAATCTATCTGAGATGGAGTATTCTCATCTCTAGAATTTCAGGAAAAATATCAGGACTTGTGAAATGTTCAATGAAATAATGTATATATATGAAGTGCTTTAAAACCATAAAATATTACCAAAAAGTTTGTGATTGGCATTGTTTTTCCTATGATAATATAACTTTTCTTTGTTTTATTCTTAGCAATATGTTAAGGATACCTGTAAGAAGGGCCTTAGTGAGCCTTTCTAAGTCTCCTAAAGGATGTGGTGAGTGTCTTCTTTTTGAATTTGCGTTTGTGGGTACTAGACTTTCTGTCTTTGTAAATTCATAGGTTTATGGAATGTTTCTTGAAAGACCCATAATATATTTTAAATAAAAATGGAAACAGTGACCCAACTTGAATAGAATAATTTTCAAAATACAACTTTAAACATTTTATAGAAATTATCGTGGAATAGAAAGTAGTAGGAATTGCCCATCAGTGCCAAAATGGAAAAAGCAGTCATTCTGCTTTTGAGAAGTGGTCTTCCCAGGAACATATTTTCAGTGGTATTAAAAGTTACAACTTAAACTGCTGTTAAAAGTAGACAGCCATATTCTGTTTGGTATTCAGGACTGGAAAAGCTTTCCTCTAAGTCAATAATTTAGAAGTTTGCATCTAGAGAAATAGAAGGGAATAGTACAAAATGAGGAAAAAATTTAGATGTGAAGGTTAATTAATCCATTATCCTCTGCTGTAATAACTTGAACTCTGTTAATTTCGTTTTCACCTCAATATTTTTGATGGTCAGTTCGAACAACTGCCACAGCAGCAAGCAACTTGATTGAAGTATTTGTTGATGGTCAGTCTGTCATGGTGGAACCAGGAACTACCATCCTCCAAGTAGGCATTCATTTTAATTCTTTATTTTTGTGTATGTTCTGATTTTAAAAAACAAAAATAATTTATTTTCTTTATACCGTTCATTTACTTCTAAAATTTTCAAGATTCCTTGACAAATGCTCATTAAAGAACTATATATAGATAGTAAAATTATATGAAAATAAGTTTGATTTGAAATCTTGGCATTTCAGAGTGAGTGAGCTATCATTTATCAGTTTCTGACTTTCTAAGTGAACTGTGGCAGTTCTTTTGTTTCACTTCTGCCTTCAAATAAATTCCCATTTAGAAGTTTTAAGTTACCTAAAGTAAATTATTAGTTAATATAGGTAAGTTTGGGGAAAAGGTAACCTTTGTTGTGAGCCTGCTTGATGCTTTTCACTTTTATGTAACCTTTCTATTTTTAATAATATTTCTAGGAATGTGTCCTACAAAGCAGATAAATGGAGGGTAGTAGGTTCTCGAATTTATGCCCTAAATATTTAATTTCTCCAAATTCCTCCAGAACTAACAGTTGGTCATGGAGAAGATGTGCTTCATTCCATCATAAATTATCGCAGAGCTAAATGCTCTTTATTTATTTTAACAGTAATTTCTAGACTGTCAGGCATATACATGTAAACATAAATATATAACAAAATTATGTTCAATGTACAGTGGAGAGTATTTTGGCATGTATAGGAGGTGGTAGAAAGAGATGTCAGGAATATCTCAGGTGATCTCTGAGAAGATTTTAAAGGATGAGTAGGTTTTTATATGTGGACAAGGAAGCTTCAGGTAGTTTGGTATTGATGGAACATAAGGTATGTGTAGAAGAGGAGATAACAGGAAATCAGATTATTCTGGTAGAGAAGGTCTGGTCATTAAAGACAATCTATGCAATGTTGAAGAGCTTACAGTTTGGACCATCAAGAATATTCATGGCTACTAAGCAGTATGACAGTGACTGTAGAGGATGGTGGTTTGGAGAATAATAAGACTGGGATGAGACACAGAAAGAGTATATCTTGCATTAGTGGAGCAGGAAGTGAAAAGGCCTAAAATAGTGGCAGTGGGGATGAAAACAAGAGGGTATATTCAAGGGAGAGTGAGATGTAGATAGACAGGCCTTTAGGAAGGATGAAGAGCAGAGGAGTTTTTGTGATTTCTGCCTTTGTTAGCTTATTTAGGGCTGTATAGTAGGGGACAGAAATAGATTGAATTTTAACTGTCTGTAGAGTGTACACATCTGAATGCCTACTTACATCTAAAGAAGTGGAGGACTATCAGGGCTGCAGACCATCAGGGCTACAGATGAAGTTTTGAATGTAATCATATGTAAATGAGCTAGTGTGAAGGCTGGGACAGTTGACCCACTGCATCTAGCACACAGGAAGACTCCATACATTTTTTCTAAGTAGTTAAAATATTGAAAATCGATGAGATTGCTTTAGAGTGAGGGCTAAGGATGGAAGAACTAATTCTAGAGGAAATTTGAGTACATTTGTAGACTCAGAGAAGGAGCAGGGATAATTGGTAGAGGGAACTAATATCCTTCACTAAGCACATGGGAACTGGGAAGGGAGTGAGAGTCCTGGGTGGGATATTTGGAGCCAAAGATAGAACCAGATTATAGTCAGCTGGATGGTGTAAAGTGGAGTCTAATCTAAAGGAGGAGGGCTAGTCAATGAGGAAGTCCAGTTATGAAACCACTGGGACAGAGTTTGAAGGAGGAGTCTTTGTAGACAATGGTTCAGAGTAGAAATGGGGAGTCAAGCCTTTAGCACAGTCTGAATATGCCTCTTTATCCAGTTTCTTCCACGTAAGGTGTAGGCACAGTGAGGATCTTTAAAGAGGTAGCTTCAGAGCAGACAGGGGTTGGAATCAAGAGGAAAGAAAAGGAGGGAAATCTCTTTGAGGATCAAGTTACAGATATTTGTAGGTAGGAGTAATAAGATAGGTAGGGGATGGCCTCATGTTCTTTTGTTGTTTTTTGTTTGTTTTTACTGTGTTTTAGACAAGACAAGGATGAGGTCAGGTTATTCTAGTGCAAACATTTTTTACTTTGTCTTCTAGGCTTGTGAGAAGGTTGGCATGCAGATCCCTCGATTCTGTTATCATGAAAGGTTGTCTGTTGCTGGAAACTGCAGGATGTGCCTTGTTGAAATTGAGAAAGCTCCTAAGGTACTTGATACCTAAAATTCCACACCATGCTGTAGAAGGTAGAAAACTTCAAATCTTGCAGCAGACTTTATTTAGAATCAGTATTGTTGTAGTGGAGAATCTGGTCCTGTTTACTTCTATCTATAAATTTATTTTTTGTGTGATTGATTCTTTTCATTTCAAAACTGGAAACACATTGAAGAAAGTGCTTTATATAAATGCAAGTGGCATATAATGGTAACATTTAGAAATTAAATGGGTCTTTTTAGAGCAGTCACTGTTTCCAAATGGTGTGTGACACACAAGTAGGATGTGGAGCTGCCAAGCAGCACATTAGAAGTGCTTATGCTATGCCATTTTCACTAGAGAAAAGGGTTGCAGTGAAGAGGTTCACTTTCAGTTTAATTTCGTTTTGACTTGTACAGTTTTAATTCAGTATTGCCTGCTAATCAAAACCCAGTTATGTGATGTTCTATTTCAGAGCCTCTTATAAAAAAATCTCATTAATTATTAGAATAAAATTAAGATGTCATTTCTAAGAGAAATGTATCGTGCCAGATTATCGTATTATAAATATGAAAACTAAAAAACTCAGTCTTCAAAAATACTCTGTTCTTTCCTGGTTTTCAAATGTATAATTTAATATTTTTATATATTGGGTTAACTTATAATTACAAATAAATACAAATACTTAGAGATTTTTGCATTGAAATTCCAGGTTGTAGCTGCTTGTGCCATGCCAGTAATGAAAGGTTGGAATATCCTGACAAACTCAGAGAAAACTAAGAAAGCAAGGTACTTTATTGTTAACTTGGCATAGTGACTTTTTTTAGAGCAGAAAATTGCACATTTCAGTATGTAGACCTTCCCATAGACGAGAAATTCAGTATCAGACTCTGAAGAAGTTGGCGTGCTTGGCTTCTAGGAGCAGTTGGAAGTGAGTACACATAGAGGAGGTGAAGTCAGGTGTTTATGGTTTTGAGCCTACAGCAGAATCAGCATTAAAATCCCTTGTTTAGAACCTTGCTCATCTTGTGGTAACAGTGAGTTTGTTTGGGGCTTACTGAACTGAGATTATTGCAGTGATATTGTACTGTACTGGCACTGATTGTGTTTGTTTTTGCTTTGCATTCATGTTTTTTTGAATTAATGCCAGTGTTTTCTGAAGACCATTCAGCAACTTTTGGTATTTCTGTATTGTTAAAACTCAATTTTCTAGGTTCTCTAATGATGTTTTATTCTGGACTCCTATAAACATTTTTTAGATTGTGTATTTAATACTACTCTTATGATAGTTATGTTGGCGTTTCTGATAGTAAATGTAAAATCCATGTTAACTATATGAGAGTATACATCTGTGACAGTTATTTAAATAGCCTATATGTAAACCATTTTGAATGTTAGCAATTTATGTAATTTTATATATTACAATTTTCTTTACAGGGAAGGTGTGATGGAGTTCTTACTAGCAAATCACCCACTGGATTGTCCTATTTGTGACCAGGGAGGTGAATGTGATCTGCAGGTATGTAGTCTAATTCCTTAAATCTTTTTGTTTTAATTTTGTTAGCAAAATTTGGTAACTCTTTCATAATCTACTTAAGGACCAGTCCATGATGTTTGGAAGTGATAGGAGCCGGTTTTTAGAGGGGAAACGTGCTGTGGAGGACAAGAACATTGGGCCGTTGGTAAAAACCATTATGACTAGATGTATACAGTGTACTCGGTGCATCAGGTAATCTTTTTCTCCTTCTCTCTTCTGCAATATCATTTGTATACTTATTGAGTATTCACAAAATTTGGTGGAATAACACCACTGGAACGGATATCAACTTTTATTTGATGAAAGAAGAGGGATGTTGTATTCAGTGTTTTTTACATAAGCCAGTAAAATGAATAAGTTTTCACTTTTAGTTAATATCAACTTCACTTGGATTTAAAAATCAAAATCTACAAGCATTTGTGATAACTTGCTGAGTTGTGCACATTATTTGTGCAATTTTCTGTACGTGTCTTACACCTCAAATGGAAACATTTATTATTTTTATTCAAGGACTACATTTTCCATTGAAAATCTATCTTTCTAGTGTTTTGAAAATCATTATTACCTTTGTGATAATGAATAGGAAAGGAGGTAAGTTTGCTGCATTTGACCATTTGATGGTACATTTTTATCTTGTAGATTTGCAAGTGAGATTGCAGGAGTAGATGATCTGGGAACAACAGGCAGAGGAAATGATATGCAAGTTGGCACATACATTGAAAAGATGTTCATGTCTGAACTTTCTGGGAATATCATTGACATCTGCCCTGTAGGTGCCCTGACCTCTAAGCCCTATGCCTTTACTGCTCGGCCTTGGGAAACAAGGTATTCATCATGGTATTTTTTGTCCTTTAATTCAGTACTATTCAAAAAAATTTAAGATTCCTTTTCTTCATGAGTTCTAATTGTTTTGGTCCAAGTTTTTATTTATTTGCTTTAAGTAAAACCCGTTTAATAGAAGATAAGTTGTTAAATTGAAGGATAGGATGAACCTGTGCAAATTAATTGTAGTTTTCCTGGAAATAAATTCCAAAGTACTTAATCACAAAATTATTTTATTCACTTGTTCTTCCAAGGAATAAGATTGTCTTGATTTTTAAAAATGTATAGTTTCCTCTCATTGTACATTAAATTTTCAACCACGTATACGTATTATACTTTATTTAATTAGTTCTTATTCTTTATAATTACAAATCTATTTTTTAAAATCTATCTATCTATTTATTTATGGCTGTGTTGGGTCTTTGTTGCTGTGCATGGGCTTTCTCTAGTTGCTGCAAGCGGGGTCTACTCTTTGTTGCGGTGCGCGAACTTCTCATTGCAGTGGCTTTTTCTTGTTGCAGAGCACGGGCTCTAGGTGTGCGGGCTTCGGTAGTTGTGGCACGCAGGATCGGTAGTCGTGGCGCATGGGCTTAGTTGCTCTGTGGCATGTGGGATCTTCCTGGACCAGGGCTCGAACCAGTGTCCCTTGCATTGGCAGGTGGATTCTTAACCACTGCACCACCAGGGAAGTCCTACAAATCTAAAATAAACATATTTATAACTTTTCGTATATATCTCTGATTCTTCTGATTAAATTAAGAAATGAAATAGATCGTTGCAATAAATTTGTATACTTTTAAGGTTCTAGAAGTATATCATCAAATTGCTTTCTGATTTTAAACTCCTACCAGAGTATATGGGAGTATCTTAAAATTCCAGGCTTTAAACCATGTATTTGTGTATACAAAAGGTTTAGGGAGCTGGGGGCAGGGAGGAGACAGTACATAATTGAAATGTTTAAGTAGAGAGTGTTTTCTCCTCTCCATAATACATACAAATGCTACACTTAATGTTGTGTCACAGGTCTTTGAGACACTATTTTTCTTAAAACTTTTTTTTTCTTTATTCTTCAGATTGGATGAGTTCTGTTGATCTACTGTCAAGTTCATTCATTCATTCTTTTGTCATCTCAGATCTGCTGTTCAACCCCTATAGTCATTTGTTTTATTACAGTTATACTTTCCAACTCCAGAATTTCTATTTCGTTCTTTTTTGTAATTTCTGTATCCTTACTGGGTATCTTTGTTGATTCAGTGTTTCATACTTCCCTTTAATCTTTAAATATGATTTTCTTATTTCTTTGAACATATTTTAATATTCTTGTTTTTATTTTTAAACAAGTCTTCTTAGGAGTTGCTCCTGTGTCTGCATAGCTTAGTAGTCAGATAATGACTGTGCTTAAATTCTTTGAGCCAATAAAGATTTCATCCTCTGCCATTGGATCTGTGTGTGGATAGAAGAGCATATTCAGAGATAAGGCTGTTTTCAAGTCTACCCAGCTTGTATTTACACCAGGTCTTTTGGGTCTCTGTGTTGTCCAGGAGAGTATGAATAGCCTGGGCTCTCTCTGCTCTCAGCTGCACATATGTGCAGCCTCCACTAGGAATGCTTGCCCTGACTGTGACTACAGCCTCAGGCTAGTACTCTTGACTTTCCTCGGCTCAATGACCTCCAAGATACCACTTCCACAGACAACTTTTGCCATTTCTCCAAAACGAGTGAGCCTTGTCTGTAGGAAAGAAAGAAGCTCCTGTCTTCATAGCTTGCCCCGTCTTGGCAGAACCTCCAGTTCAAGGTGGTAGGAAAGGGGATAAGAATAGTCCCAAGCCAGAACACCACTGATTTCCACTGTTCTTACTTGAAGTTCAGGAGTTTTTCCCACACATGAAAGCTTCTCATGATATTGTGTGCTTTTGTTAGCTCTCCAAAGAGCTGAATTGGTTGCTTTTGTCAGTTTTTGTCTAGCTTTAGTTTTGTTTTTGGGGGGAGGATTTGTCAAGCTCCTTAATCAGCCATACCCCAATATCTTGCCCCTCTTATTATTTATTTTGATACTCTAATTGTCCACATTTCGCTGTTTGCAGCCATTCCAGTTGGTTTCGCTTTTAGATGACAGTTTTGAAGGCTTCATTTTTGCATTATGGTCTGTTCAAATATGAGGGTATATTTATATTTATTTATATATTTATTTATTTAATTTTTTAAATCACAGTTCCTCTGAGTTCCATTAGTTTTAGAAATTCAGAAAAGAAATATGTAAAGTTTTTTGTTTTTGGTAAACCCAGTAACAGAAACTTTTTCCTTATTTTCAAAATCAACTAGTAAATATATGTGTTTACTTTCTTAGAAAGACGGAATCCATTGATGTAATGGATGCAGTTGGAAGTAATATTGTGGTCAGCACAAGAACTGGAGAGGTAATGAGGATTTTACCAAGGATGCATGAGGACATCAATGAAGAGTGGATCTCTGATAAAACCAGGTATGTGCTATATTGTTTCCTTTAACGTTTGGACTTGATTTAAAGGAAATTTTATAATAATTTTGATTTTAAGGAGCAGTCTTATATTTGCAAATTAATGTATATAGACTATTGAAATCTGGACTGTTTATATAGAGAATTGGACAAAACTGACTTTAATAGTCCTAGGTATATCATTGGCTTTCATATTAACTGGCTTTCATATTGAGAAATATGTTTTTTCCTCCCAGATAGAGAAATTGAAGTAAATTAAGATACTTAATCTATTTCAGTTTGCCTCTGTTTCATTGGAGAATAGAGGCTAAATATAAGTTAGATTTGCACAATATAATTTTGATGAAATATCTAAAGATACTCAAGTTTTATAAATGGTTTGGCTTTTTCAGCTACCAGATTTTTTGTGTATTGTAATTTTAAGATTATTCAGGTAGCTGAAAATAAATTATAAGAACTCAAACATTTTAGGTGGTATTTTAGTTTTAGATGATGTTTGTAGAATATTTATTAGTTCATCTCCAAAGAAACCTGGAATAATTATTTTATCCAAGTGTTTACTATTCTATTTGACCTTTAACTAGTACTGTATTTTAATAACATTTCTTTTAGATTTTAAACTTGAAAATTATAGTTGCCTTTTTAGCAAGCTTCCGCAAATGGTATAATTTCTGTTATCTAGATTTGCCTATGATGGGCTAAAACGTCAAAGACTTACCGAGCCGATGGTCAGAAATGAAAAGGGGCTTTTAACATACACCACCTGGGAGGACGCACTCTCTCGTGTAGCTGGAATGGTAAAAAATTGATGTATAGAATACCTATATTTGTGATTTCCAAGGCACATCTTTCTAATGAAGAGGGGATATGTTTCTCTTCACTTCTTTCATCTTGCCAAGATTATTATCTTCCATTTAACAAACATTTATTGAGAACTGTACAACATGTCATGCTAGATGTAGGGATATAAAGACCACTAGCACATAGTTCTTAACCTCCCACAGTCTTTTAGGAAAAGATGCATAATTAAGCAATTATCATATGCTGCTTTGGGTAGTTGTGCAGAAAATGATATATGAGAGAGCACATTGGAGGGATGCCTAACCAGGTATTGTGTCACATAGGTAAGGTGACTCCTTAGGCAAAGTCTAAGCATGAATACAAGCTAGCCAGAGCAAAAACGGGGAATGGCCTTCTGGTCAGAGAAAAGCAACATACATAAAGGGCTTGAAGGAATGACAGATCCTTCAGATGAAGTTGTATTTAAATATAATTCCACAGTCTTCATCTTCCAGACCTCATTTTGAGACCCTTTGTTCCTAATTTAAAAACGAACAGAAACTTCCCTGGCTGTCCAGTGGTTAAGACTCCACGCCTCCACTGCAGAGAGCACAGGTTCGATCCCTGGTCAGGTAATCAGATCCCACATGCCACACAGTGCGGCCATAAATAAATAAATACATGCATACATACATACATCTTTATTCCAGGCTGATGTTATTAACCTTGGCCCCACTTAACGCTTCTGCTTCTCACTTTCAGATTAATAATTAGTGTGAGAACGTTTTAGTTAGAAGTTTGTTCCTTTTATTGTACTTGAAAATGACATTATTGTTTCGTTTTTGGAACACTTCATTGTGATCCTTTGCTGAATGAAGGTTTCTTGGTGATAACCTTTTCATCCATTTTTAGTTGCAGAGTTTTCAAGGCAATGATGTGGCAGCAATTGCAGGTGGCTTGGTGGATGCTGAAGCCCTAGTATCTCTCAAAGATTTACTTAATAGAGTGGACTCTGACACCCTATGCACTGAAGAGGTCTTCCCTACCACAGGAGCTGGGTGAGAAGTTTGAAGCTAGAATCTAGGCTTTCTTTTTTTTTTCTTTCTTTTTTTTTCTTTGTGGTTACAAGTTGTATTTAAACCAACACATCTATGGCATCAGTGACTTTTATGTGACAGCTTGGATACTCCTACATACCTACCAGCTTATTATCACGTATAGACCAAAGTCAAACCAGGAGCTATTAGAGAATCCAGTTATTAATAAGTATCTGAACCTTTGATGTAATTTAAGAATGCTTCATAGATTTTTTTTTTTGTCTGGGAGTGCCATGGGTTTGATGACAGGAGAGTATTTCATGGATTGTCAGTGTGTATTAGTTTTAAAGTAAAACTTGCATTTTATATTTCGTGTTTCTAGCACAGATCTACGTTCCAATTATCTTCTTAATACTACAATTGCCGGTGTGGAAGAGACAGATGTTGTCCTCCTGGTTGGTACAAATCCACGTTTTGAGGCACCACTATTTAATGCTAGAATTCGAAAGAGGTTAGTAATAATATTCAGGGTTTTAAAAACATTTATATGATAATTTGTTTTATATATGAAAAAATGACTATTTTAGCTGATTCCTAATAGTGTTAGTGGGAGTGAGACTCCAAAAGATAATTGGAGGGCAATTTCTAACAGCTCCATTCCCTGCTTCTCCCCCTGCTGATCTTTTTATTTTATCTTTTTAGTTTGAAATAATTCAAGATACTTGAAATGTTCTTTGTATACCCATTTTTGTGTAACGTTCACCCGATTAGTCAATGTTCATGTTTCATATATTTTTTTATTCTCTCTCCATGTATATATTTGTGTGAATATAATCATCTGAAAGTAGGTTGTAGACATGATGCTCTTTTTATCCCACACTGAATACTTCTGTGTGGATTTTCTAAGAACAAGGGATATTCTCCATTTAAGAATTTGATTCTTTCAATCAAGAATTTACTATTGATACAGTATTATTATCTTATCTATAGTTTGTGTTCAGATTTCACTGATTCTTCCATAATTTCTTTTATAATTTTTTTTTTCCTGCCCAGGATCCAGTCTGGAGTTACACATTGCAGTTAGTGTCATGACTCTTCAGTCTCCTTTTTTGACATTTTTTTTGAAGAGTACAGGCCAGTTATTTTGTAGAATGACTCTCCATCTTTTTATATCTTAGAGACTTAATAGATCGACCATATAATTGATTGTCTAAACTGGGACACTGTTTAGAGTAGAAAGGGGAGTTGTTAATTACTCCAGGATGACAGGTTAAAACCACCACAGTCTCTGACAAACCAGAGTATATGGTCACCACATTTATAACTATTTTTGGAGGAGCTGGATCCATACTTCCTTGTCATAGAGAATAAATATGAATGATGTAGTTTGTTTTTTATGAAATTTATTTAAATGGCCTTAACGGATAATTAGGAGGTAACTGACTCTGCTGTGTATGTATGACAATAAAAACTACAGATCATTTATTCTAAAATTAAAGTCTTTGATTGTAGCTAGCTTAGAGTTAGCATTCTAACACAGCAAATTAATTCATTGAATTTCCTTGGTGTATATGGGCTTACCTCATTTTGTTGCACTTTGCTGTATTGTACTTGCAGATATGGTGTTTTTTGCAAATTTAAAGTTTATGGCAGCCCTCATTCAAGTAAGTCTTTTGGTGCCATTTTCCAAGAGCATTTGCTCACTTTGTGTCTCTGTGTCATATTTTGATAATTTTCACAATATTTCAAACTTTTTCATTATTATTACATTTTATCATGGTGATCAGTGATCTTTGATGTTAGTATTGTAATTGTTTTGGGACACCATAAACCATACCCATATAATATGGTGAATTTAATAAATGTTGGTGTGTTTTAATAACCTACAATGGCTTCCAAGTGTCAAAGTGAAAGAAAGAGTTGCACATCTTTTACTTTAAATCAAAAGCTAGAAATGATTAAACTTACTGAAGAAGGCATGTTGAAAGCCGAGACAGGCCAAAAGATAGACCTCTTGTGCCAGTTAGCCAAGTTGTGAATGCAAAGGAAAAGTTCTTGGGGGAAATTTAAAGTGCTACTCCAATGAGCACATGAATGATAAGAAAGCAAAATAGCCTTATTGCTGATAATGGATAAAGTTTGAGTGGTCTGGATAGAAGATCAAACCAGCCATGACATTCCCTTAAGCCAAAGCCTAATCCAGAGCAAGGCCCTAACTCTCTTCAATTCTGAAGGCTGAAAGAGGTGAGGAAGCTGCAGAAGAAGAGTTGAAGCTAGCAGAGGTTGTTTCATGAGATTTATGGAAAGAAGCTGTCTCCATAACATAAAAGTGCAAGGTGAAGCAGCAAGTGCTGATGTAGAAGCTGCAGCAAGTTATCCAGGAGATCTAGCTATGATAATTAATGAAGGTAGCTACACTAAACCACAGATTTTTCAGTGTAGATGAAAACAGCCTTATATTGGAAAAAGATGCCATTGCTGGAGAAGGACTTTCATAGCTAGAGAAGAAAAGTCAGTGCTTGGCTTCAGAGCTTCAAAGGACAGACTCTGTTAGGGGCTAATGCACCTGGTGACTTGAAGTTGAAGCCAGTGCTCAACTTAACCATTCCAAAAATCCTAGGGCCCTTAAGAATTTTGCTAAATCTATTCTGCCTGTACTCAGTAAATGGAACAGCAAAGCCTGGATAACAGCACATCTGTTTGCAACATGGTTTACTGAATATTTTAAGCCCATTGTTGAGACCTACTGCTCAGAAAAAAAGATTCCTTTCTAAATATTACTGCTAATTGATAATTGCACCTGATCACCCAAAAGCTCTGATGGAGATATACAATGAGATTAATGTTTTGTGCCTGCTAACACAACGTCCATTCTGCAGCTCATGGATCAAGGAGTAAGATTTTTGGGTCTTATTATTGAGAAATACATTCATAAGGCTGTAGCTGCCATAGCTAGTGATTCTACTGATGGAAAGTAAATTGAAAACCTGGAAAGGAGTCACCATTCTAGATGCCATTAAGAACATTCTTGAGGGCTTCCCTGGTGGCGCAGTGGTTGAGAGTCCGCCTGCCGATGCAGGAGATGCGGTTTCATGTCCCGGTCCGGGAAGATCCCACATGCCGCAGAGCGGCTAGGCCCGTGAGCCATGGCTGCTGAGCCTGCGCGTCCGGAGCCTGTGCTTCGCAACGGGAGAGGCCACAACCGCAAAAAAAAAAAAAAAAAGGACATTCTTGAGTCATGGGAAGACGTCAAGATATCAGTGTTAAAAAGGAGTTTGGAAGAAGTTGATTCCAAACCTCCTGGATTACTTTGAGGGGCTCAGGACTTCAGCTGAGGAAGTAAGTGCAGATGTGGTGGAAATAGAGAACTAGAATTAGAAGTAGAGTCTGAGGATGTGACTGCATTGCTGCAATCTCATGATAGAACTTTAATGGATGAAGAGTTGCTTATGGATGAGCAAAAACAGTTGTTTCTTGATATAGGATCTATTCCTGGTGAATTCTGTGAAGAAATTGTTGAAATGACGACAGTGGATTTAGAATATTACATAAATTTAAGTTGATAAAGCAGCAGCCAGATTTGAGAGGATTGAACTCCCAGTTGTGAAAGAATTTCTACCGTGGGTAAAATGCCATCAAACAGCACTGCACGCTACAGAGAAATTGTTCATGAAAGGAAGAGATCATCGATGCGGCACGCTTCATTACTGCCTTATTCTAAGAAACTGCCATAGCCAGCCCAACCTTCAGCAACCACCACCCTGATCAAAGTCAGCAGCCATCAGCATGAGGCAAGATTCTCCACTAGCAAAAAGATTTCCATTCACTCAAGGTTCATACGATGCTTAGCATGTTTTTAGCAATAAAGTATTTTTTAATTAAGGTGTGTATATTGTTTTTCTGACATAATGTTTTTGTACACTTAATAGACTGCAGTGTAGTGTAAATATAACTTTTATATGCACCAGGAAACCAAAAGATTTGTGTGACTTGCTTTATTGTGATACTCACTTTATTTTGTGGTCTGGGACCGAACCCACAATATCTCCAAGGTATGCCTGTATTTTTACAACACTTTATTTTTGAAAGGTATGCAATAATATCTGTTAAAGTTAAATGTTCTGGGGGGGCTTTAGTGCTTTTAACATTTTCTAATTTAAATAGATGTAGCACATAGCATTGAAGAGACCAGTAACTGCTAACTTAGTGATTTAGCTCTAAAAACTCTGTTGTTTTCTTTCAGTTGGCTTCACAATGACTTAAAAGTGGCCCTTATAGGCAGCCCTGTTGATCTCACTTACAGCTACGACCATCTGGGAGATTCTCCCAAAATTCTTCAAGACATTGCTTCGGGCAGCCATCCTTTCAGCCAGGTGCTCTTGAGTTACATGTATCTACTCTTGTTGATTTTTAAGTATTTTTAAAATTTATTTTTGGAATAATATGTGACTGCTGTTAAAAGCTACATATATATAGCAACATAGAAAATAATGTATAAGAAAGTAAACATTATCCCAAATCCCACTACCCTAAACAAGCATTGATGAAACATCATACAGTCATTTCTCTATTCATATACAGAGCAAGATGGATGGATAGGTAAACAAAAATGAAATCATACTGTACATTTTTATTTATCAGAGTTTAATTTTACTCGAAGTTATCATTAAAAAATGAAGTAAAACTGAAAGAATTAAACTTTAAACTTCAGTGAAATCTTTCTTTACAGCAAGGGTTATTATTCCTAAAGAAATTTCACCAGTTTTTGTTTGGTTTTTTTGGTCCACACCACGCGGCATGTGGGATCTTACTTCCTGGACCAGAGATCGAACCCGTGCCCCTTGCAGTGGAAGTGTGGGGTCTTAACCACTGGACCACCAGGGAAGTCCCTTACCAGTTTTTTTTACATGACTTTTTCATTACTAAGTTCTTTATTTACATTCATTTAATTGCCATCTGGAGTTTAGAGCTTTTGGGTTTGTTTTTGTTTGTTTGTTTTCGTTTTTGTTTTCAAGAGGAGATGTAAGTGCACCATTCCTTGAGTTCGTTCTTGCTTGAGAATGTTTATTTTATTCCTGAAGAGAGCCTTGGCAGGATATAAAGATCTAGGGTTATACTTTTTTTTCTCTCTCAACTTTATAGATACTGCCTTTTGTAACTGTGGAGAAGAAGCCCAGTGTCAGCCATATTCTCTTCCAACCCTGTTCTATTTGTTGTTGTTGTTGTCTAGATACTTTTTTATTGATATTTCATGCTTGATTTTTTATCTTTGAAATTTAGTAACTTCACTAGAATATGTCTTACTGATGGTGGTTCTCTACCATTTTTTTTTTTTTAATGGGACATGCAGCTTTCAGTCTGAAGATTCAAGATTCTCTTTATTTTAGGAGTAGTGTGTGTGTGTGAGTGTGTGATGTGTGGGATGGTGATTGTTAAAAAAATGTAAAAGGTTTCTGTTTCTCACATAACAGTGGTTCTGAAGGTAAGCAGTTTGACAGATGGTGCAGTTGTCCAAGGATGTCATCAAGGCAGGAGCCTACCTTCCTGCTTTGCTATCCTCAGTGCATTTACTCACTCACGTGTGTTTGTGTGTGAGCCTCTCCTCATGGTTCCAGGATGGTTGCTTTACTGACAGCTTCAGGTGTAGGCAAGAAGAAAGTCAAGTGTGAGGGGACAAAGCAGCCAAACCCATCTTCTTTGTTTGTTGGTTTTGAATAACATCATTATTGTTACTGTGATCAAAAGTATTTTTTTTAAATGTATTGAGAAGAATCCTCCTCTTCTCTCTAGTTCGCATCCCCATGCCCCAGAAGGTGATGAGTGTTCGTCAGGAAAGTTTTCTTCTCTAATATATTTAAATGTATTTTCCATTAATTAGTTCTTTTTGTTAAGAACTCTTAACAATACAGATATTGGATCTCCTCTTCTATCTTTTCTGTCATTTTTTTCTTTATTCTTTTGTTCTTTTTCAGTTTATTTTATATAATTTCATATAAACTGTCTTTCTTGTCCCGGTATTTATAGTCATGTTTAATTCTGTTTTTTATTGTTTCTGGAATGATTTTCATCTCTACTTTGTTTCTCTTCTAGTTCTTTCTTGAATTCTCTGATGAAAATCTTCCATAATACTCTCTATTATGTAACTTCTCTGAGCTCTTTTTTTAAGTGAGGAATTGTTTTTCATTTTCTTTGAGGCTATTGAAAACTGTTTCTTTTTTTTTTGAGGCTACTGAAAGCTCTTCACATTTCCTTGGGAAATTCCTCTTGTGAATGTCCTCCTTTTTGTAGTATCTAGGCGTAATTCTCATGCTGATTCATTGATTGGGTCCAGCTATTTATTGAAGAATGACACAGAAGATGGGCAGGAGAGTGAACTGTTACAGTCTACAGCTTTACTTCTGATTTTTCCATCCTCCACTGTATGTGTAGTTTCTTTTGCACTTGGGATGCATTTCCTCTCAGTTTTTGGTATTCAAGTTGTTACTGTGGTTTAAAGCAAAGCCCTTAACTTTAAGGTATTCTGCATTGTGATCTAGTGATCATTGCTTTCCCTACCTTCTCCTCCCTGTCTGGGGCATAGAGAGTAGGTGGAATATAGTAGACATGGTACTTCAGCATGGTTTCTCCTGTTACAAAGTATCACCTGAACCTCTGCACGGACATTCCTCAATTTTTTCTGGGACCTATCCATAGTCATTCTGACCAAAGGATGTTTGGCTAGGGTTTTCATTCCCAATGCTTCCTTTTTGAAAATCTGTTTTATTTGATACTAGTTTAGCTATTTCACAGTAGCATTGGCAAGAGATTTTTGAGTAAATCTGGTTGTATGTATATCCATATGTCGACTAGCAAATTAAGACATTCACGTTAGAACTAAAACTTGGGACAGCATATTATAGATGCAAATTTGGTTAGATTTAGTTATTTCTAATGTTTGTTTATTTTATTTTTAAATTAATGTTTATTGGAGTTTAGTTGCTTTACAATGTTATGTTAGTTTCTGCTGTACAGCAAAGTGAATCAGTTATACATACACATTTATTCCCTCTTTTTTAGATTTCCTTCCCACTTCTAATGTTTTTTTAAATGAAAGTTCTTTTTTCTTAAAGGTCCTAAAGGAAGCTAAAAAACCAATGGTGGTTTTAGGCAGTTCTGCACTCCAAAGAAATGATGGGGCAGCAATTCTTGCAGCTGTTTCCAACATTGCGCAAAAGATTCGGATGAGTAGTGGTGTTACTGGTGATTGGAAAGTTATGAATATCCTTCATAGGTAAGTTGAGTAGTTGTTTTTTTGTTTTTTTGTGGTTTTTTTTGGCAGTACGGGGGCCTCTCACGGTTGTGGCCTCTCCCGTTGTGGAGCACAGGCTCCGGACGCGTAGGCTCAGCGGCCATGGCTCACGGGCCCAGCCGCTCCGCAGCATGTGGGATCTTCCTGGACCGGGGCACGAACCGTGTCCCCTGCATCAGCAGGTGGACTCTCAACCACTGCGCCACCAGCGAAGCCTGAGTAGTTGTTTTATAATCTATAATTTTGTGTATATTTTGTGTACACTGTCACATTTAGATTTACAAACAACTTAATATTTAGCGACATTATCTCAGTAGCAGATGTGAAATAGAAACCTTTATTTTGTGTGAGAAGAAGCCAAGATAATAAATAATATTAAAAATATCCAAATTGCAGTAAGTGCTAAGAAAATCTTAAAAATCTGTATCATATTAATATACTGTGGTTCAAAAATTGCAGTAAGTCCTCTGACTTTCAAGTGATAAAAATGTAAGCTGGGCTTCCCTGGCGGCGCAGTGGTTGAGAGTCTGCCTGCCAATTCAGGGGACGGGGGTTCGGGACCTGGCCGGGGAAGATCCCACATGCCGCGGAGCAGCTAAGCCTGTGCTCTGGAGCCCGCAAGCCGCGGCTGCTGGGCCCACGTGCCACAACTACTGAAGCCTGCACACCTGGAGCCCGTGCTCCGCAGTGGTGGGCGGGGGGGAGAGGGGGCACTGCAGTGGGAGGCCTGTGCGCCACGGCGGGGAGTGGCCCCCGCTTGCCACGGCTGGAGGGAGCCTGCACGCAGCACCGGGGACCCGACGCAGCCAAAAATAAATAAATAAATAAATTTATTTATTTTTTAAATGTAAGCTAACGTGAGAATTCAAATAAAGTGAGGTTTTCCTCTGACAATATCAATAGTGCAGATTTATTTTAGAAAAGTTGGAAAGAGAAGAAAGAATACAAAAATGGAAATTATCCATAGTTCACAATCTGTAGATAATTATTGTTGCAGTTTTTGTGCACTTTGTTCTGGGTTTCTTTGTGTGTGTGTATAAATATTTTTCTAGTTATATAGTTGAGGTCATACTGTGTATGCAATTTTGTGTCCTGATTTTGATTGATTTTCATTACCAAACAAGAATTTCCTCATGATTAGAAATTCTTTATAAACATAAACATTAATGGCTATGTAATATGAATATATATAATTTTTTTAGCCTTTCCTTCATCTTAACATGTAATTCATTTTGCATTAGTGAATGAATTTCCAATTTCCCATAATCCTTTCTACCTTAAGTATTATTTTTCAAATCTTCAGATTTCTTTAAGGATTGAGGCTCAACACTTTTAAGTTTGCTAGGCAAACTCTTTTAAATTTAAAAGTGTTCAAATGCATTCTTAAACATGAATTTCAGTGTTCTATTTCCCCACTTATTGGTTTAATTTGGCATTGTAGTTCATCACGTAAACATTTTTTTAAACTTTTTTTTTTTTTTTTTAATTTTTGGCTGTGTTGGGTCTTTGCTGCTGTGGGCTTTCTCTAGTCGTGGCGAGTGGGGGCTACTCTTTTGTTGAGGTGCGCAGGCATCTCATTGCGGTGGCTCCTCTTGTTTCAGAGCACAGGCTCTAGGCGCGTGGGCTTCAGTAGTTGTGGCACGTGGGTTCAGTGGTTGTGGCTTGTGGGCTCTAGAGCACAGGCTCAGTAGTTGTAGTGCACAGGCTCAGCTGCTCTGAGGCATGTGGGATCCTCGCGGACGGGGGATTGAACCCGTGTTCCCTGCATTGGCAGGCGGACTCCTAACCACTGCGCCACCAGGGAAGTCTCAAAAACTTTATATTTTTTAAATAGTTTATTTGCACTGACCACCTCTAGATCCTTTCTAGCCACAATTTTTAGCATTTTAGAATTTTTAGAATAGAAAAGAGACTAGATATTTTCTTATTTTTAATTCACTTTTGAATCCATGTCTTTATTAATATTTTTTTGTGTTTGTTTTTACTGAATGGGTACTTAATAACTTTTTAAGAAAAATTTCTGTGTCTAACAATGTGTTTCTGATTCCTTCTCACAGATGAACACTTGGCTAGATACAAAGATCACAAGTTGTTTCCTTTAATACTCTGTATTTTTTTCACCTTTCTTTCACATTTTAGAGAAGATCTCATCTAATTAATCTGAGTTTTGTCTCTGATTATAACCTGATTTTATATATGTATGTGTTTTTGTCCACCTGCTTTTTTGGATTCCTTATTTTTTTTATTTTTTTATTTTTTATTTTTTGTGGTACACGGGCCTCTCACTGTTGTGGCCTCTCCCGTTGCGGAGCACAGGCTCCGGACACGCAGGCTCAGTGGCCATGGCTCACGGGCCCAGCCGCTCCGCGGCATGTGGGATCCTCCCGGACCTGGGCACGAACCCGTGTCCCCTGCATCGGCAGGTGGACTCTCAACCGCTGCGCCACCAGGGAAGCCCTTGCCATTCTTAAAACAGTAAAAAAACGGCTGCTTCTGGTTTTGACATCTATTTCAAATGGGCAAAAAAGATGAGGGAAGATCTTTGACAGCACTGAATAGAAAAGAGACTAGGTATCATTTCAAGAATCACATTTAAATTTTTATAATGAAAACACAAGTATGCTAAAAACTTGTAATTGTTATACAGGATTGCAAGCCAAGTAGCTGCTTTGGACCTTGGCTATAAACCTGGGGTGGAAGCAATTCGGAAGAACCCTCCCAAAGTGCTGTTTCTCCTGGGAGCAGATGGAGGTTGTATTACTCGACAGGATTTGCCAAAGGATTGTTTCATTATTTATCAAGGTTAGTAGCATCTACGGCACTAGAAACAGAAGAGAATAGTACATTGTGTATATTAGGAACTGTATGGCAATATATTTAGTGGATTGAATATTTTCCATTTAAGAATTTCCCTACACACACACCAATTTTAAAAAAATATTTGTTAATATGTATTTTTATAGATATTTAAATGTTTTAGATTTTATATTAAAAAAATAGGTTATTAGTTACATAGTTGCTATTGCTATTAAGAATTACCACCTCATGTTTTTTAATAACAAAGAATTAGAAGAAACCTAAATGCCCCCAGTAATAGTAATTTAAATTATGAAATATTATGTAACATTAAATTCAGTTTTTCAAAGAATATTTAGTGTTATTATATAATCAAGGGGAAGCTTTTTTATATATATAAACAGTGTAGAAGTTAGAAAATCACGAGTCCTGTGTCATAAGACACTTAATGAATTATATTTAATAGCACTCCTTTGGTTTTTTGTGTTTGACTCATTTTCTTGAACTCTAACTCATTGCAAATGTAATCAAGCCTCTGGAATAAATGGAGTCGAGTATTCCTGGATATTTTATAGAGAAAAGTATTATATAACTTTTCACTTCATTTAACACAAACACCATACACTTATACTAGGCTTTTTATTGCCATGCCACATAAAAAGCATTATGTAATATTTCATATCTTTAGTTTAATAAAGTTAAACCAAAATGCATAAACTAAAATCCTGTCCTAGTTCTATCCAGAGATAATCATTGATAATGGCTTAGATAGATGCACAGTTCATATGTACTTCTATGCATATGCAAACATGTACAATATGCAAACATGTACATTGGCTTTTCTTTCAATTAACTAAAGTTTCTTTTTTCTTCCAACACTTCTGTTAAACTCTTAATGAGTGATAGTCTTTCAGCATACTATTTTCTGTAATCTTCTGTTTATGCTCTTAATCATACTCCTGTATGTCATACTCCTGACACTTTTTTTTTTTTTTTTTTTTTTTGCGGTACGCGGGCCTGTCACTGATGCGGCCTCTCCCGTTGCGGAGCACAGGCTCCAGATGCGCAGGCTCAGCGGCCATGGCTCATGGGCCCAGCCGCTCCGCAGCATGTGGGATCTTCGCGGACCGGGGCACAAACCCGTGTCCCCTTCATCGGCAGGCGGACTCTCAACCACTGCGCCACCAGGGAAGCCCCCTCCTGACACTTTTTGTTCATCCACCATTTCAGTTTACTTTACCAAATTTCACTAACATACATCTGAGCATTTCCACTTTGTAATGATCAGGAGAAATGATACACCTAGTTGCCCATAATATGTGTGTTTATGTTGTTATACGTATTTGTGTATTTGCAAAAATTAATCTGGGAAGACACATACCAAATGCTTTCACAATAGTTTTCTTTGGGAAGGGAGTTTAACTGTGGGCAAAGCAGGCTTTAATTTTTATTCCAAATACTTCAATACTATATTGTTTTAATTTTTAAAACACTTATAATTATAAAAATGTAATTTTAAAAGGTTATATACTGTGTTCATGTATAATACCTAATCAGTTTTGTGCTAAAATGTGGTTTGCCATTTTCCATCTTTTCACAGGACATCATGGTGATGTTGGAGCTCCTATAGCAGATGTTATTCTCCCCGGCGCTGCTTACACAGAGAAGTCTGCTACTTATGTCAATACTGAGGGCCGAGCTCAGCAGACTAAAGTAGCAGTGACACCTCCTGGCTTGGCAAGAGAAGACTGGAAAATTATAAGAGCCCTTTCTGAGGTATTTGTCCTTAGTGATGCTGCTAATGGAATGTTTGACATGTTAGCTTGTCAGAATGATTTTCGAAGTCAAGGAAGATGCACTTCTGAAATGCAGAGATGACTTGAATAATCTCTGTAGGAAAAACGTGTTCAGAAAACGGGGATTTGGGGAATTCCCTGGCGGTCCAGTGGTTAGGATGCCACACTTTCACTGCCAAGGGCGTGGGTTTGATCCCTGGTGGGGGAACTATGATCCCACAGGCCACGTGGTGTGGCTGGGAAAAAAAAAAAAAAATGGGGATTTGAAAGAGGTGTTTTTACTTTTGACTTGTCTTTTTAACTCTTTGACTATAAAAAGAAGCATCATGAGATTTAAAATAATAATATACAGTTGTCTATCAATGCAGGTTAGCCAAAGCATTCAAATTTAGCAAAGCATTTCTTTATTTCATAATCAGTGTATTTTCTAAAAACAAATTACTAATGTATTGACAGCTATTTATGAATTAGAAGAATTATTTAAAGTAGTATTCCCCACTTAACCACCTGCTTAATATACATACAAATGGACACCAATATGTTTTTCATAGTAGTACTGCATTATTTTACCATAGTTGCAATGATGTATGATTTGAAATATTTAAGTATTAATGCTTTATGTCAATTTTTGGAACCTGTTATGTTATAGATTGCAGGTATGACTCTTCCATATGATACTCTGGATCAAGTAAGGAGCAGATTGGAAGAAGTCTCTCCTAATCTTGTTCGATATGATGATGTCGAAGGAGCTAATTATTTCCAGCAAGCAAATGAGCTTTCCAAGGTAAAAACACGCCTATACGCAGTTTTCATAATAATGTATCCTCTGGTGTAACAGTACTAATTTTAAATACTATTATTATTGATCTCTTACTCTTTTTTTGCAGCTAGTGAACCAACAGCTTCTTGCTGATCCACTTGTTCCACCTCAGCTGACAATAAAAGACTTCTACATGACAGGTACGCAGTTGTCAGCATGACTGCCAAACATGCAAGGTAGAAAGGAGTAAAATCACCTAATTTAGCATTATGATTCCAACGTGCTAGTGGTAGTATTTGATGTTTTTAATCTCAGAAGATTTTTCAAATATCAGAACTAATGTAACTTTATATTTTCTGATTTTACTCTAGTTTTTCTTTCTGAAATGTAAGTAGAGTTTGAAAATCCAAGAATTAACAGATTTTAAATATAAAATTTTACTACCGTATGAAGAATTACTGTGTAGCAATTTAGGGAGAATTTTCTAAGTGACAAACATCTGTGAAGGTTTTTCTGAGAATTACAGTAGAAGAATCAAAACACTAAAATGTGAAACATGCTAAATGGTGCTTCTGATGTAAATTGTTAAGAATGTGCTTAAGGAATGCAGACTAACAAACTTGTTTACTACAGGTTTTACACTTGATATAACATCTAGGTTATGAGATAGTTGATAGACCATTTAAAATAATTTTCTGTCTAAAAGCAGATAGGAGTATATTTTTCAAGTTCTTGGTGCAGTTTTTATCTAAGATTATTATTATTTTTTTAAATTTATTTTTATTTATTTATTTTTGACTGTATTGGGTCTTTGTTGCTGCATGTAGGCTTCCTCTAGTTGTGGCGAGCTGGGGCTACTCTTCTTTGAGATGTGCGGGCTTCTCATTGCGGTGGCTTCTCTTGTTGCAAAGCATGGACTCTAGGCGCACAGGCTTCAGCAGTTGTGTCACGCAGGCTCAGTATTTGCAGTTCGTGGGCTCTAGAACACAGGCTCAGTAGTTGTGGCACATGGGCTTAGTTGTTCGCGGCATGTGGGATCTTCCCAGACCAGGGCTCGAACCCGTGTCCCCTGCATTGGCAGGCGGATTCTTAACCACTGCGCCACCAGGGAAGCCCTAAGATTATTTTTAATAGGTTTTTTTCAGTTGTATTATAAAAGTTATGTTCATTGTAGAATACATACCTAAGCCCACAAGAGCAAGGAAAAATCACTATGATCCCACTACCCAGAACTAACTATGTTTAACATTTTGGCCAGTCATCCAGGGATATACACATATATTAATTTATTTAAACTAAACATGAGATTACTTATTTACTCTGGGAGAGAGGGTTTGGACAGCTTTATTGAAATATTCACATGCATAAAATTCACCCATAAAGTGAATTCATGGATTTTAGTACACTGTTCTGTAACCTTTTTTCAATCATGGTATATTGCACATTCTTTTACTATCTTTAATACTTTTCTATAATATTTTTAATGGTTGCATACTGGCCCTTTGTATGGCTGTATATAATTATTTAATCATTCCTAGGAGTACTTATTAAAAGCATTTAGCTGTTAAGGGGCTTATCTTCTGAACTTACTGATTTTACAATGTTTATGTATAGTTACATAGACTCTTCCAGTCTTTTTTGTTGTCGTTGTTCCTGAATATGTGCAACAGGAAAGTTTTACTGTGTGCTTCTTTTGAAGTTATATTATCAAAACGCACATTTTCTTGGTATCTTTCAGATTCAATTAGCAGAGCCTCACAGACAATGGCTAAATGCGTCAAAGCTGTCACAGAGGGTGCCCATGCAGTAGAGGAACCATCCATATGCTGAAACATCTACTAGCACCCAGTTAGTTAAAGGACAGTTATGTTGGCATGATCTCTTAGAGGTGTATCTCTCTAAAAAATAATCTAAATGATGTAATACTTAAGGTTCTACCATGCTTTATTTGAAAACGATATTGCAATTATCAAAGAACTTTGAGGTTTCCAAACGTTTATGTATTGTGTGTAAACGTTAAATAGTTTAATAAACATGTATAGATGGCCTTTCATATAAAAGCACTGATAATCTTTGTGACATAAAAAAGAAAATCCTTAAAATAAGAATTTTTGTTTATCTTCATTGATCACTTATGTTTGTAAAATGGATGAAATAATAGCTTCCATTAGGACCTATTTTTTACTAGTGCTAAAGAAAAGATTTAAGTATTCTGTGAAGCTGGGTAAATAGAAAATATATATAATATAATCATACATCAGATGTATATCTTGGACAGCGCTAATAATAATCATAATAATGAAGGCTAATGATTATTCAGGATTTCTGCGTACTAAGCACTCTGGTTTTACATACATTATCTTGTTTTGTCCTTTTACATCCCTGTCAGACAGTATTATCTCATTTTACAGGTGAAGAAACTAAAGCCCAGGGATAGTGGGTAGCTTGCCCAAGGCCACAGCAAAAGAGTCATAGAATCAAGCCTGGTTCTCTGACTTCAAAGCCCATTGTTCTTAACTGCTGCACATAATTTCCTCCCATTAGTACAGATTCCATAGGTTGTTACGTCTAAGAATCAGTATTGAGAAGCTTAATGGATAACACATTTTTCTGTTTTCTCTTGAATCTGTTTATATAATGTCATGGTGATTTATGGGATTTTTTTCTTTGTATAATAGATTGCACACACATACACCCTTGGAATGGGGGAGGTTTCAAGATATATAATTTAGGTCCTCATTGATGTTCCATATTTATTATATTAACACCATCTGTAGTATTTAGTCAACTAAATTATTCCAGTAATAAAAGACAAAACTAACAGCTCTCATAATTTTCAATTGTCAAAAAAAGTTAAAAATTTACAATTAATCTAGGAGATAATCTAATGCTATATTAATTTGTTTTCAAAATCTGTGTTCAGAATCCTTTGTTTTGTAATCCTTATTCCTTTTTGCTTTCATCAAAGATTTAGCCCAACTATAGATTGCGATTTTACTGATATAACAGAGGATAAAAATTTTAGACTATAGTATGTCACCAGTACTTTATCTTCAAAAATTGTACAAAATTTGTCATCTGTAACAGTTTTTTCAGAATTATTTTATTCACTTCAGTCATGAAGTTGTATACTTTGCTTAAAGTACTTTGCTTAAAATTCTCAGTTGCCTGAAATTGTATAAATTGTATAAACTCTTGCTGAAAGTCTTTGAATTTAATACAAACTTCTTATCTCTCTCTACCTTCTTTATCCCTTAGCACTGTTGCTGACCTCAGGGGGGCAGACACTTTCAGTTTTGTGTTTTGCACAGTACTCTTCAATGAATGAGTGTAGACTTCATAGGATTCTTGGTGAGGGAATATTGCATTCAAATGGAGTAAAGGTGATGTATAACTAAGATGGTCCAGGATCCTAAGGCAGCATGTGTTGAACTTGGAATTCTGTAAAGAATACCTTGTTTGGGCTAAGTAGTACTGAATAAACTTTGTTGGTTTTTACATAAAGTAAACATGAAAGTCTGTCCCGTGGGCACCTATTAGTCACTTAATGCTAAATATTAAGGTTATTGTGACCATAAACATTGAAGAAGGGGCTTCCCTGGTGGCGCAGTGGTTGAGAGGCCGCCTGCCGATGCAGGGGACACGGGTTCGTGCCCCGGTCCGGGAAGATCCCACATGCCGCAGAGCGGCTAGGAGGCCCGTGAGCCATGGCCGCTGAGCCTGTGCGTCTGGAGCCTGTGCTCCGCAACGGGAGAGGCCACAACAGTGAGAGGCCCGCGTACGGCAAAAAAAAAAAAAAAAAAAAAAAAAAAAAAAACATTGAAGATGGTTGCAAGACTTTCTGAAGAAGAGACCCAGATAGAAGAAAAATACATATAGATGAGAAAAATAACAGCTGATGTAATTTTGATACTAAGCAACGAGGGAGTCAACAATGAGAAACCTACAAAGGATCAAGGCCAAGTCCTTTTAGGTGAAGACAGCAATCTGGAAAGACCCTGGAATAATAAATAATACCATTTAGAAAAGGTATTCTAATACGTGCCATTAAAGCTTTAAGTACATTGTGTCTGATTTTCACAAAACCCTGCTAACAATCGGTATTAAGACCCAAGAAGTATCAAATAACTTGCCCATTGTTACCCAGTTAAAGACTAAAGGCAAGAAGGTTTAATTAGAGATTATTTTTTACTGTCCCATTTTGCCTCAGAAAACCTTGTGGACCACTATAAGAATCGAATAGATATACAGGAAAAATTTTAAAGCCTAAACTTCATACAGAATGCCCCCCAAATTTATTGTGAATTGTATTATAATGAATACATCAATAATAAGTATTATACCTTATTAACAATACTCAGTATACAATAATTTATTATTGTTTGGTGCTGAGTTGTTTAAACACTGTTTCTTGCCAGGTCAGACAGATCTTGTTCAACTTCGGAAATATTACTTGGAAAAATTTTACTATTCATCTGTAAAATGAGGATAAATGTTCTAATAATTGCACCTAGCTCCAACCTTATAGGGTTGTTATGAGGAGCAAGTCAGAAAGCCTCTAAAACTTGCTTGGCCTATTTCCTGACATATAGTGAATGCCCAATGTGCTTAGGGACTGAGAACCATCATTATAGGAAAATGTGTGTTCAGAACTTTGCGGGATGTTTCAGGAGGTTGCAACTAACCATCCACAGGAGCCCTTGAAGTCCCCCTTCTAAGTGAATTGAGTAAAAAACTCAATTCCATTGATTGCGAGGGAAAGTCATGCCTAACATAACCTCTAGCTTCTGTTTTCCTAAATAAATGTATTTCTTTCCTAAGACTCGAGAATTAAATGACTTGTCCAAGGTCAACCCAAGTAACAGAATACTGCTACTACAAACTGTCCACCAGGATTGTGCAGATTAATTTCTTATGCAGAGCTCTGCATATTTTGATGGAATTTTTACTAGTCACAGTAAGATTTACTGAGTCTATTGGATTCTAACCCTTAAAAGAGACTACTTCTGAAAGCAAAAACAAAAAGCAGTGCAAACAGAAGAGGGAAAACTATATGCTGGTGATAGAAAGGGTACTGAAGGAGGGTAAGAGCTGTTGATGTGCATAAAAGGGGACAGACAGGTGAATTCTTTTGCCAACATGAACCTTTGGCTAATATAAACTGTCAGCTTTATTGTGGCCGAAACAAATTACCCCACCACAATTCAAGCTCCCACGGGGAGAGGAACTAAAGCAGCTTAGCAACAAAAGCAGTGGTAAGAGGTGGGTTTTTTTTTTAATGTTAACAGTGTCATTCATGACCACTGTTAAAATGTCACTAGCAAAATGATTACAAACCCCGTTACCAAAGGCCCAGTGTGGCTGGGGAATAGTTCAAGCAGAAATAAATGACACGCATGAGTATGACAATTTTTTAGACATTTTGTAAGGTTAATCCTACCTTAGCATAGCTAGACCTTAGGTTTGTGATTGACCCAACTTTTGGAAACAAGTACACGTGAAAAAAATGAACCTTGATAAAGATATTTCGGAACCAAAAAAGTATGTGTGTATACATATATGGCCACCTTTTATAAAAAGATAAAACTGTAATCCCCAAATAATTTTCTAATAACCAGTATTTTAAAATGTCTTAACAGTTGCATAGTATGTTGCTTATTTCATTTCGCCCAAGAGACAAGAATGTTAATGAGAAATTTGATTAGACCTCAGGTCTAGATTGTAAGAGAACAAAGATCTCAGAGCCAAATAACCTTTTGCTTAAAGTGTTTTATAGTTTTTATTACTGAAAAATTTTAAAGATTAAAGACTTACCTATGACTGATATTCAAACTATGATTGATATTCAAAATCATTGACATCTTAATATTTTTTAAATAACTTACACTGAAAAGCATATGTTGATATTGAAAAATAGGGTAAAATGTACAGTCTAGAACTAGTAATTAGTTTACAATATTTAATTTGAATTGGTATATAAAGAGATCATAAGATGAATAACAATTTCCTTCTTATTTCTTTTTGGCCATGCTGCACGGCATGCAGGATCTCAGTTCCCCGACCAGGGATGGAACCCATGCCCCCTACAGTGGAAGCGTGGAGTCTTAACCACTGGACCACCAGGGAAGTCCCTAATTTCCTTCTTAGATGCATATAATTTCGGATCTGAAAAGGACTGTAGAAAAAAATCTAGTATCACACGTACATTTGGTAATTATGGAAATGGAAGCCAAGGAGAATGAGTAAATGAGGGACAGATCCTGTGATTTGAACCAGCCCTTCCGACTCCTGGTTCAGTGACATCTCAAAGCCTGAAACTCAGCTCCAACATTTATTAAAGATTTGCAGAGTATCTGCTGTGTGTGAATACAATATTAAGTATTAGGACTACAAAGAGAAATACATATAGGAAAAGTATCTCAGCAGATGCAAAAAAAAATTGTGTTTACTTCTAGGTAGTTCAACTAGTCTGAGGCATAGCATAAAGAAAAGGATTGTACACCTCTATCATTTGAGCATTTGAAGGCTTTTACGATAAGAATATATTGCTTCTATAATTTTTAAAAACATTGTTTAAATGAAAAATAGCAAGACATTTAAGTTGATGAAAACTAAAAATAGGATGCAAAATTGTATGCATACTACATGTGGTTGGCAGCCTCTAACATGGCCCCAATGATCCCTGCCTCCTGGGATTCACACCCTTTTGTCATCTTCGCTCCTTGCATGTGGGCTGGACTTCCTGATTCACTGCTAGTGAATAGGGATGTCTCTGCTGAGATGAAGTTTTAAACAGTCTGTGGTTTCTGTCTTGGGCTCTCTGATTCTCTCCCTCTCAGATCACTGCCTGCCATGTTGTGAGGATACTTAGGCAGCCTATGGAGAGGCCTCATGTGCTAAGGAAGAGGCCTTCCAGTAACCGTATCAGTGAGCTGAATTCTGGCTGCCAATTGAGTGGAGGTGACTGTAGCCCCAGCCAACAGCCTAATTGCAACCACATACATTTCTGGATTCCTAACACAGAAATTGTGAGCTAATATTTGTTGTTTTTAACCACGAAATTTTGGGTTATTTTGTTATGCAGTAATAGATAATACACTATGATTACAACCAGGCAAAGGCATATACCAGGGGACCCACATCCAATGACTGACTCACGTGGGATTATAAAGGCCTGGCCATCTAGACCCAATGGAGGACGCTTCTCAAAGGCTGTTTAGCTCTCAAGCGTTGTGGGGCTGGCTGAGGCTGTCATTGGACCTGCATTGCAGCTCAACTTTTCCCTCCGCCCACTCCTGCCTTCTTCCCCTCCCTTACAGGTGTTGACCCCCATGGAACTCCTTCATAAATATTTTGCACGTTGAATTCTGCTCAGAGTGTGCTACCTGGAGAATCCAAACCGTGACAGCCATCTAGAATATCTATGGATCCTGTGTAGCTGCTCCAATTATCACTATGTCTCAGCCAACAAGGAAGAGTGAGGGAGAAGAAGTGGAGGACAAACACTGATGTTTTATTGACATGACTTGGAAATTGCATCACTTCCATTCACATACCATAGGCAAGACTTAGAGCCACACTCACCTGCATGAGAGGATGCTGGGAAATGCAGCCTCCAGCTGGACAGCCATCTACTCAACTAAAACAGAAATTCTAAGAGGTGTTCTAGTTTGATCTTTTTTTTTTTTTTTTTTTTTTTGTGGTATGCGGGCCTCTCACTGTTGTGGCCTCTCCCGTTGCGGAGCACAGGCTCCGGATGCGCAGGCTCAGCAGCCATGGCTCACGGGCCCAGCCGCTCCGCGGCATATGGGATCCTCCCAGACCGGGGCACAAACCCGTATCCCCTGCATCGGCAGGCGGACTCTCAACCACTGCGCCACCAGGGAGGCCCTGATCTTTTGCTATGTAACAAACCACCCCAAAACTTAGTGGTGTAAAACAACAGCCATTTTATTGTGCTCATGAGATTCCGTGGATCCAAAATATAGAAAGGGCACAGGGAGGTGGCGTCACAGCTGGATGACTAGAGTATTTGGGGATGACTCAAATAGCTGGGGACTGGAGCAGCTGTGGCTGGAGGACCTTCAATCCCCAGATGGCATTTTCGCTTACCTGTTTGTCTCCTGGGCGGGAATGGTGGAAGGACAGGTTCAGATGGGATTGTCTTACAGAGCATCTACCTGTGGCCTATTCAGCATGACAGTCTCAGGACAGTTGTACTCACAGGGTGGTTCAGGGCTCCAAGAGCAAGAATGTTCCTAGAGACCAAGGAGGAAGCTGCAAGGCTTTTTGTGACAACCTCAGAAGTTACATAGTATCACTTCACTGTACGTTATTGGTCAAGCCAGTCTCAGAGCCCACCCAGATTCAAAGGGAGGAAGCATACATCCCACCTCTTGATGGAAGGGGGTCAAATAATTAAAACCACCACAAAGGGAGAATAGATATTGGGGGACAGTTAGTTCCTGCCATCAGCCCTGTGATACATACTGCAGTAATGAAGAGGGAGATACACAGGAAAAAATGACTATAATAAACTATAAAGTGAAGTTTCTATAATATACCAATTAATCTATAGCTATTTTCTCATTACTTACCACAACTCGACTGCTTTTGTATTCAGTATAGAGTTGGTAAGTCCCCTCTCATATATAGGATAGAGTTAAGGCCCTTCTCTTTGGCTCTAATTCTTTAAGCTTTTAAATATAACTCAAGAACCTTGGCACCTATAACTGAAATGCTTTTGGGGGGATTAAGGCTATTTAGAGGAGGAAATGAGCCTTTGTTAGGTTGCCTACAGATTGTCCGGCCTGGGTTAATACAGATTGGGTAAGTACTAGGCCAAATGGAGTAATGTTCCTCAGGTAATATATTTAGTATCACAGTTTGAGTACAGTAGTGGAACCCAAAGTATACTTTTTCAGTATCTTCTATTCCATTTCCACTTCACAGGATTTACTATATTCTTCAGCAGGGTAAGCAACCCCCCTGCCAGACAATGTACTATATGTTATTAATGTAAATTATTTTCTGAATTAAAAAAAGGTGGCAAGTCATGGGCAAACTAGGACAGGAACTGAGTCTGTTGAGGTCTTTAAACTCTTCCAAGACTTGGGGATTTTCCTTATGTGCCTAGGGTTAGGGTGACCTTGTCCCATTGTTCTAGAACAGAAGCATCTACTTTGCTGCTGGAAAGCCCTGGGATAATGTTGGAAAGCTACAAGGAGCAGTAAAGCATGACTAAATTTCATTAATCTCAATTTCCCCTACCAAGAAAAATAAAGGCCAAAATTTTTTTTGCCTGTTTCTGCTTTTTTTCTTTTAAGACTGAAAGTAACCTGGTCTTTATCTGAGATGTGTTGTTATGTGGATAAAGTTAAATCATAATAGAGCCTTCAGATAGCTTCTCAAACCCCAAACTACAATTCCCATAAAGCATAAAGTGGAAATTTATGGTTTGCTTAGTAGCAGGAACTAAACAGCTGCAGCCCGTCATGGGATGGAGCTTTTGTATCTGCAAACACAGAGGGAATGAGGGGTGAGGGGCAGCAGCATTCCCTTGGGAACCTGGGGTTGTTCCTCAGTAACTTGTGTACGTCTTTACTCTGTGACCGGTGCCCTCCCCTTGTTCACCCTTCACTTTCTAGTCAAATGCATGTGTCCATCTCTCTTAGAACCTTTTGTTCCATAAGAGGTGGGATTTGCTCCTCACTCCTTTCACTCTATATCTCTAGTGGTTTGTCTCTAATGTTCTTACCTAATACTTTTCCTCTCACGTCGTTCCCAGTCATATATGAGGCTCATTTTCTACAGGTTCACATTTGTCATTGTCATCTCCTGTAATCTGTACCTTTCCTTCATTGTGACTCAGCATACAAAATATATTGCCTTTTGGTTAAACCAGAACGATTCTCATCCAAAACTGGAATGTTAGGATAAATATTTTGTAAGGGAGTGGTTTCAGGAAAGTGTGGTACCCTGTATAAATCTATTGGTTGCCAGAAAAGAGATACCTAATCTTTTTAAATAACTTGTTTGATTCTTTGAGAGTCTACATCTTATTCCACTAAGATCTTTTTGATTGGAATTGGTTCTTCCATTTCATGTTTTGTGAGTTAATTCATTAAGTCCCTGTGCAAGAAAAGCAGTTTTCAGAAGGAAAACAAAAACCACCCTAAAAGGGGGCAGAGACATTTCTGCTAGGCAAACTACCAAAGGGATTATTAGGAGCTTCTATGCTCCTAATACACCAACCTGCTATTATCTTTAATAGCTTTACAACTAAGGCTACTAGACAAGGACTGTGCCTGCTCAGTTTTCAAATTTGAACATTGTGATGTTAACTCGAATTATAATGCCTAATCCTCAAGCTTGAGTGGAGCAAGTCAACTGCTCACCCCTGGGAATAAGTTAATTTTTTTCCAGGCACCAAGGTACTGATTAGGGCGCTGGGCAAGGAATTTTCCTAAATCGGCCCTGTAGCCCAGGAAGTCATTCCTTTTCCCTGGCAAGCACCTCCCTCCCAGAGAGCAGGGTTGACTCACTTCTGACTTAGCGTGCTTACCACACAATAAACGGTTGAGAAATTATTGTCTCTGCTAGAGTTCTTATTGCAGTAGAACATATGTATGCATTTAATGGCCAAAAAGACCACCAGATCTGTTTCCTATGGGGCCCATAATTCTTTCCCTGGTCCATTTTCTCCCCTGAACCCACGCACCAAACTAATACATCAAAAGTGTTAGCTGGTCATTTGCAGCAACATGGATGGACCTAGAGATTATCATACTAAGTGAAATGAGACAGAGAAAGACAAATATCATATGATATCACTGATATGTGGAATCTAAAAAACAGTACAAATGAACTTATTTACGAAACAGAAACAGACTCACAGACAAAGAAAACAAACTTATAGTTACCAAAGGGGAGTGGGGAGGGAACGGATAAATTGGGAGTAGGGGATTAACAGATGCACACTACCATATATACAACAGATAAACCGCAAAGACTTACTGGATAGCACAGGGAACTATATTCAATATCTTGTAATAAACTATAATGGAAAAGAATAAAAAAAGAATGTAGATATATACATAACATATATGTATAACCAAATCACTTTGTTGTACACCTGAAACTAACACAATATTGTAAATCAACTATACGTCAAAAAAAAAAAAAAGCTGAAGAAGAATGATAACTAGGGATAATATCCATCCCCAGTTCCTGTATGTTAATTGAGCAACTATTATGGGTTGAGGACTGTGCAGGTGCTGGAGATAGACCCGGTCATCAGTGGCAAAGACAGACAAGTCACTGATGATTGCATCTGTGTGCAAGTGCTGTGACAGGACAAGAACAAGTTGCTCTGGGAACAGCAGAGAAGGCACCTTCATGACAGCCCTGACAGGGAGGGTGTCAAGAGCTATCAGGGAAGGCTTCCAAGAGGAAGTGCTTACTGTGAGGAGTCTTGTGGGTTGAGTAGGAGTAAGCCCAGTGGACAGAAGGAGCACAGCGAGCAAGGACGCCGAGATCTGAGAAAACAGCGGCTCTGACAAAATGGTGCCATAAAGGTTTGTAGATGCCAGACAATGTGGTTTGCTTCATGAAAGAACTTATGCTTTATTTGGAGGCACTGATGGATGTGCCTCCTCACCTAGAGAGGACATTTAAGCATCGGGTTGAGAAAAGTATCTCGAAGTCATGAACTAATACAGGTTTGGAGTTTCACAGATCCTGGTCAAGCCCCACGTGTGACTTAACCAACGCACTTCACCTCTATGATTTTGTGGTCAACCAGCAAGAACACCCACCCCTTAGGGTTACTCTGAGGACTAAATGGAATTATTTACTCGTGACAAATTGGCAGCAAAGTGTGTGTCACCTAACAAACATTTTAATAAACATAAGTTTTCTTTGCTTTAAAAAAAGAAAAGTTGGCTGGTCTTTTCTCTCCTCACCCTCCATGTTGCCCCAAAGCCTCTCACCTTCCTTCCCCCAGCAAACCCTCGAAATTTACTCTTTTCCACCAGAGCCCCCCAAAATTTACTCTCTGTTCTTCAACATATATGCACCAAAGTTAGCCCCTCTCTAGCTACATATTTTTGGGGTCATTGGAGGGAGGGAGACAATGAGTCAGCAACAGACAGCCTTCTGGTTAAGTAGTGCATAAAGCTGTCTTTTCTAAAAAGCTGCCTAGTATTCCATCGTGTGCCTCTACAAAAATGTATCCCAATTCCCTATCAATAATGATAACTAAAATGTATTGAGCATATACTATGGATTAGGCACTGTTCTAAATACTGTCACAACCCAGTGGAGTAAATTTTGTTACTAGCTTCACTTTACAGATGGGTAAAATAACAGCACAGTGAGATAAGTTGTCCACGATCACATAGTAAATTATGGAGATGGGATTTGAATCCAGGTGATTCTTAACCACTATGCTATACTGCTTCCCTATTGATGGGATATTTAGGGCTTTCCTAGATATTTTTTTCTATTACAGATAATGTAGTAATAAATATCCTTATACCTAAACATTTGCATACTTTTCTAAATACATCCATTACGACACATTCCTTGAAATGACATCATGGGATCAAAGAGCAGCACGTTCTTATTTGAAGAGAAAAAGCTTCCCCTCCAAAGTTATCATTTGTTTGGAGGAGGGAGAATTTTACTAGAGCAGTAAGCCATCCTCTTTATACATTTAAAATTTTGCTTGCAAAAGTACTAGAAAGTCATCTTAGTGCTTTACCATCTAGGTGGTTCTTTTCTCATATCATTTCTGTTATTTAACTAGGAGTAGAAACAGGGAAACTAAAGCAAATAGGCCCTGGGTCATAGCAGTTCAGTTACTGATTTAAATGACTGGGTCTTTGATATATATTTTTTCATCTGTAAAATGGGGATATTAGGTACCACCTACTTTATCTACCACCTATGGATTTAGAGGCACAAATATGAATGTATACATTTTTCATATGTATCATTGAAAACACATAATGGAGGGTTACCCATCCAGGGACCAGGGAAAGAACTATGGGCCCAATAGGAAATTGAGATCTGGTATCTTTTTGGTCACTAAAAGCATACATGTGCTTTATTGCACCAGAAACTATCAGAGACAATAATTTCTCAACCCCTTATAGTATGTGACCATCTGTATAGGTCCTAGTACAGTTTCCTTAAGTAGGCTCACTGTAAATATTTTATGAATAAATTAATAAAGTTTTCAAGGCCATGCATAAATTTTCCAAAGCTAAAACTACGGTCCTCTCTTAAAAACACAAAACTTTGTCTTACCCCTAAATAATAAATATCTGTATCTTCTTTAGGAGAACCTGTTCATGATATAGTTTAAGGGAGTTGAAATTTGATCTCAGGCAAACTAATAAATCAAAAGATCCAGAGCAAAAAGTCTGAAATCAGCTAGTTTGTCAAATGTTGAGTAACTGCCTCTCTATAAATTTGGAAAATACAGAGATGTAGAAAAATAATCCATTTATTGACTAGTAGCCCTTTCTTCATGCTGTGTAATTTTTATTGGTCCTTTAGGACACTATCTTCTATTTCTTTAAAGTTATTGATAGACAATAACTAATAATAATAATAATAATAATAACCAGGGTTCGAGCTCTGGTCTGGGAAGATCCCACATGCCGCGGAGCAACTAGGCCCATGAGCCACAACTACTGAGCCTGCGCGTCTGGAGTCTGTGCTCCGCAACAAGAGAGGCCGCGACAGTAAGAGGCCCGCGCACCGCGATGAAGAGTGGCCCCCTCTTGCCGCAACTAGAGAAAGCCCTCGCACAGAAACAAAGACCCAACACAGCCAAAAATTAATTAATTAATTAATTTAAAAAAAAAAACTAGGTTGGGAAATATCTACAAACTTCAACATGAAAATATTTTTGATTCAGGTGTTCTGGAATAGAAAAATTTACACGTTTCTATGAATGAAATATGTAAGTACTCAAATGTATAAAGTAAACATGAAAAGCATTCTTTCTGACTAGATGTAAACAGAATATATTGTTAAGAATCTATACAAGGGCTTCCCTGGTGGCACAGTGGTTAAGAGTCCACCTGCCAATGCAGGGGACACGGGTTCGAGCCCTGGTCTGCGAAGATCCCACATGCCCCAAAGCAACTAAGCCCGTGTGCAAAAAAAAAAAAAAAAAAAAAATCTATCATGAGGCAGCAAAAATTTCTTTGCCCAAGTTTCCGTCCAGGATTTTTCCAAGAACTGGAGAAATAATACTGTTTTAATCTGTTTGGGCTGCTATAACAAAATACAACAGACTGGGTAGCTTATAAACAACAGAAATTTATTTCTCACAGTTCCGGAGGCTGGGGTCAAGTTCTGGTGAAAACCCTCTTCCAGGGTCTGGAACAGATGGTAGCAGACTACCATCTCTCGCTGTGTCCTCAACATGGAAGAGACTAATCCCATTCATGAAAGTTCCATCCTCATGACTTAAGCACCTCCAAAAGGCACCACCTCCTAATACCATCACCTTAGGCATTTAGGATTTCAGCATATGAATTTTAAAGAGACACAAACATTCAAATCATAGCAAATATCTAAATTGATAGCAGTCCAACTTAAATATGGGAAAGTAACTGCCAATGGCAAAATAGATACTAGTGTATAGTTCTACCTTATTCTGAATAACTGTGCTAGGAGCTACATTCTCCCTGAGTAATGCCATCAAATTAAAGAGATGATTTCAACAGTGGTAATGATGAACTTGAGTCTGAAATGTCCTGGACTCTAGTTATTGTATGTGCATTCAATAGGACTTAGACTTACTAAGTCTGTGCAGCATTTAGGCTGTTTCTAAAGTTTCTGTTTACTGTATGTATCACAGTCTATTGAGATTATAGTTTTTCAGCTATATGCCAAAGTTGGGGAAAATGATCCAGTTACGAGCAGGATTTGTAACAATCATTATATCCAAAATTTTTTTTTTTAAGTGGGTGGCAACACTATGTGATACTGTGCACACTGATTTGTGTGTTAGAGGAGAAAGCTCTGGAATTGGTTCCCTAGATTTAAGTCCTGGTTCTACTGCTTAGCAGCCATGTCATCTCTATTACTGTTACCTATTGATATGGGGGTGATGATGATAGTAACACCTGCCTCATAGAGTTGACTAAATAACGTATTATGTGTAAAGCACTGGGCAGGAATAAGTGCTTAATAAGTTGTTGATATTTCATCTTTTAAAAAGAAAGAATGAAAAAGTATACCTAGAAGCCTGTGATTTAGTATGCAACCAATCTACAGTTTAGTACTAGAATAGAAAGCATTAAATGGCTTTCCTTTTTTTCGTTGGTTTTTAAAAAATTAATTAATTAATTTGTTTTTATTTTTGGCTGTGTTGGGTCTTTGTTGCTGCATGGGCTTTCTCTAGTTGCAGCGAGCGGGGACTACTCTTTGTTGCGGTGCATGCGCTTCTCACTGCGGTGGCTTCTCTTGTTGTGGAGCATGGGCTCAAGGCGCACGGGCTTCAGTAGTTGTGGTGCGTGGGCTCAGTAGTTGTGGCACATGGGTTTAGTTGCTCCGCGGCATGTGGGATCTTCCCGGGCCAGGGCTCGAACTCGTGTCCCTTGCATTGGCAGGCGGATTCTTAACCACTGTGCCACCAGGGAAGCCCAGAACATTTAATTTTTAAAATTTATCTCTGGCAATGTAATTTCCAGACAATAATGTGCACACAGGTTATAGAAACCGAGCTCTTTGGACAGCAGAGTAATGTATCACGGTAAATTATAATAATTGCTTTTACAACTGGGTGTGATCCTGTAAAATCTGTGCTGTTGGTGACAAACAGTGAAGGAGGAGGAGAGACATGATGAACAGGAGTTATTCACTGCTTCTGGAGGACAAATCAAAACCAATGTCCTACCAATGGAGGATTAATGATATTACTTTTACAAAGGATTTAGACAAATGTGCAAATATATTGCAATTTTTAAAAAAGGGACCTACTGGGCTAAGAAGAAAAAGTAAAAAGGGACCTGTTATTAAAGGGATATTTTCCTTTTGCCTGATTTATGTGGACTGATGGTCCCATTAGTCCAAATATATTTATGTGGTAGGCCGAATAATGGCCCCCAAATATGTCCATGTTCTAATCCCCTAAGCTGTGAATGTTACCTTACTTGCAAAAGGGATTTTGTAGATGTGACTGAATTAAGGGTCTTGAGATAGGGAGATTATTCTGGATTATCTGGGTGGGCACAATGTAAGCAGAAAGATCCTAATAAGAGCAAGGCAGGACAAGAGTCAGAGGAGGTTGAAAGACACTATGTTGCTGGCTTTAAAGACATAGGAAGGGGAATTCCCTGGTGGTCCACTGGTTAGGGCTCCACACTCTTGCTGCCTAGGACCGGGGTTCAGTCCCTGATCGGGGAGCTAAGATCCCACAAGCCACGAGGTGCAGCCAAAAAATAAATAAATAAAGACATAAGAAGGAATCAGGAGTCAACGAAAGCAGGTAGAAGCTTCTAGAAGCTGGAAAAGGCAAGGAAACAGATTCTCCCCTAGAGCCTCCAGAAGGAACGTAGCCCTGCTGACACCTTGATATTAGCCCAGTAAAACCGTTTCAGATTTCTGACCTGCAGGACTGTAAGATAATAAACCTATGTTGTTTTAAGCCACTAAATTTGTGGTACTTTGTTAGGACAGCAAGTCGAAACGAATACATTCATTAATCTGCACCTAACCTGTGGAGACACCAATTTGTAGCCAGTACAAACTGAAATGTACTTCTAGTTCTCTTGGATTAAAACTGGAGTTATCCGTGGAAAAGTGATTTATTCTGGAGCTGGAGCAGGAAAAAATACAAGGTGAATCTAGAGTGTCTTATGTTGTTAGAAAGTAAAGAAGTGCTGAAAATGGATGAGAGCATGTGGAAAGGGCACAGGAGCTAACCTGAAAGAGCTTCCAATGGCCAAAGCTGGAACAATTAGAACAACAAAATAATGATAGTGTTGGATTCTAATTCCCCAAATAAAAAATATATCCACACATCCACAATGAAATAAATAAATAAATAAATGGAGGAGAATGGACAGTTCCACTGATGAATGTTAAAATTAGTGTAGGAGGGCTTCCCTGGTGGCGCAGTGGTTGAGAGTCCGCCTGCCGATGCAGGGGACACGGGTTCGTGCCCCGGACCAGGAAGATCCCACATGCCGCGGAGTGGCTGGGCCCGTGAGCCATGGCCGCTGAGTCTGTGCGTCTGGAGCCTGTGCTCCGCAACGGGAGGGGCCACAACAGTGAGAGGCCCGCGTACAGAAAAAAAAAAAAAAAAAAAAAAAAATTAGTGTAGGAAGGTTTGAGGCGAAATAAAATGTTCGCATAGTTCAAAGTATCTCCCCCAAGGTATCTTTTAATTAATTACAAATGGCAAAATAGTAACGTTACAGCGGAGAAACCGGAAGGCACCAGCCAAACCAAGTAATCGGGCTAATAGCACTAGCGTGGTAGGCATAATTCTAAGATGTCCACTCCCTCCCTTTCATAACCATCCAGGCTGTGAATACGATGGATTTTAATCCGTGACTAGGTTATATTATGTGACACAGTTGACTTTAAAAAAGGGAGTATGGGGGCTTCCCTGGTGGCGCAGTGGTTGAGAGTCCGCCTGCCAATGCAGGGGACACGGGTTCATGCCCCGGTCCGGGAAGATCCCACATGCCGCGGAGCGGGTGGGTCCGTGAGCCATGGCCGCTGAGCCTGCGCGTCCGGAGCCTGTGCTCCACAACGGGAGAGGCCACAATAGTGAGAGGCCCGCGTACCGCAGTAAAAAAAAAAAAAAAAAAAAAAAGGGGGAGTATGGGTTTGGGCCTGACCTAATCATATGAGCCTTTTAAATCTGGGTCTAGAAGTCAGAGATTCAAAGCGTGAGAGGGACTGTAGGGAAGGGAAATTCTCCTGCTGCCCTTGTAAATGGAGAAGCCACCAGTGAGAATTTGAGAATGGCTTCTAGGAACTGAGAGTGATTCCTGCTGCCAACCCGCAAGAAAACAGTCCATACTGAATTCTGCCAACAACATGAATGAGCTGGAAGAGGACCACAAGCTCCAGCTGAGAACACAGCCCAGCTGACACCTCGATGTTGGCCTTGGGAGACCCTGAGCGGGGAGCCCAGCCACACTCAGCTTGGCCCTCTAAGCTGCAGAAACTGTGAGATAAGAAGCTGGGTGTTGTTCTATGGTGCCAGGTCTGTGGGGACGTGTCACAGCAGCAGCACAAAACTATACAACCAGTCGTAACACAGGTCAACATCATGTGCTCCCTGATAGGATGCTCTGAAAAGGACATATGATGTCTGAGATTTTCTTGCCAAAAATACATTCCCTCATCTAATCATGAGGAAATATCAGAGAAACCCAGACTGAGAGACATTCTACAAAATAACTGACTGCCACACCATTGTAAAGCAGTTATACTCTAATAAAGATGTTTAAAAAATAATAATAACTGACTGGTACTCTTCAAAACGGTAGAGGTCATGAAAGACAAGAACAGACTGGGTATCTGAAGCAGAAAAAGGACGTTAGTGGTAGACCTGCAAAATCAGAATAAAGTCTGTAATTTAGTTAACAACAACAAAAATTACAACAGAACATACCCAAAGTTATTCCTCTGTAGAATCAGGTGACTCTATGTAGTCTTAAGCAATTCACTTCTAGAATGTTTTTCCAGTTATTAGGTAACACGAAAAGCATTTGTAGTGTGCTTTAAGATTCTTAGCTGAAATAGTAACAGTTGTGTTGCTTACTGTTTGTCTTTTCTATTTTCCTTTAAGATGGCTAAATTTTGGAAGAGTTATTGTGTTTTGGAAGACTCAGTATGCTTCAACATTGTAATGGCTTTGATGCAACAGTATAGATGAATAAAAACAAATACTATTAATGGATGCAATCCAAAAATGAAAAATTAGACAACTTAGTATATTGTGGAGGCTTTTGTGGTTGTTGCTTTGATGTTTGCTTTTTACTATTATTTCAAATTAAGGAATTGGCATGTAAAACTATAAATACACAAAATCCTTTCAACAGCTTAAAAAAATGAACATTTCAGAAGTTTCCTGACTTCAAGTCAAGACAGAGGGAGGGAAGCAAAAAACACTGAACAGTTTGATTCAGACAAGATAGAAATGCCCTTCCAGTAGAGAAAAAAAAAGGGCAAATGACCTGCATGGAGTATTTACATCAGTTTTCTAAGAATGGAATCATGTGTCTCCTTTCCCTATAATCTTTTTCTTAGCTTCATTTCAGAGAACTGGACACATGCTATAGAGACTGAGTGATAATTTATCACTGCATCAGTGATTATTGCATGAAGTACTCTGACTTTGCTGCTCATACATTTTAGTTAACGTAATTCTTCCCTCCTTCCTCCATAGAGAGAAACATAGTGCCTACCATCTAGCTCAAGGCTGGCTTAACTGCCTCCTCTGAGGTTAATGTAACATCATTCTGGACGGAGCAACAGGAAGCATCTGTGTATCTTACCACAAACCGAGATGATCCACTCTTTCCCCATTTGAAGTATAAATTCTGTTGGTATTAAATTACTTAACCGCTCTTGCTGTGCACACCTAAAACATTTAGATACATAAAACATCATGGTAATAAGCTCTGAGAAAACTGAAATGATTTATGACTATGTAAATATTTATTTAATTCCTCCCAGTTGGTCAATATTGATTTTTTTTTCCCCCGTCTATAATTTAGAGGAAACTTGTAGTATGAAACCTATTCTGACAAATCTTTGGTTCTCATGTTCTGGAACCATCTATGGTGACAGCAAAACTCAGGGAACAATGTTAGTTAATTAAGAGCTGCCAAGTTACCTGGAGGAGCAGATGGTATAATTGATCACGTCCTACAAAATGGGGGAAGGGAATACTCCAAGACATTTGCTCAAATATGCTTGAGCGTTTCCACACAAAAGGCTTTAATGAAAGCCATAATTTTTCCCTCTTGTATGCTTACCTTTTACTTCGGGTGATTCTCTTATATTGTATTTATTAACCTGTCAAGTGTTCAATATTAAGTGACATCAGTCATTTAAAAGTAGAGTATACAGAAAATAAGTACATAAACAAAAATAGAGCATACATTTTAAGTGTTTTTACCAATGAAGAATGTACAACAATTGGGGAATTCCCTGGCGGTCCAGTGCTTAGGACTCTGAGCTTTCACTGCCAAGACGTGGGTTCGATCCCTGGTCAGGGAACTAAGATCCTGCAAGCCGCACGGTGTGGTCAAAAAAAAAAAAGAGGGCTTCCCTGGTGGCGCAGTGGTTGAGAGTCTGCCTGCCGATGCAGGGGACACGGGTTCGTGCCCCGGTCTGGGAGGATCCCACATGCTGCAGAGCAGCTGGGCCCGTGAGCCATGGCCGCTGAACCTGTGTGTCCGGAGCCTGTGCTCCGCAAGGGAGAGGCCACAGCAGTGAGAGGCCCGCGTACTTCAAAGGAAAAAAAAAAAAAAAGAATGTACAACAGAAATATGCCAAGAATACTTAACACCAATCCCAGATATTTTTAGCTGGACTATAACATGGTCAAATGGAATATAATGCTCAAAGGTTATTGACATAATTTAAATTGTACAGATATTTTACTAATCATCTTGGACCTGTATTGAGATTGACAACAGAAAGTCCATACTTGCTTCCTTAGAACCTTCCTCATTTAACCTATCCAGAAGCCATATCTTAATTATCTAATAATCTCAAAGAGATTGTACTGCTTAAAAATTCAAAATCTCAAATATTCATTAATTCAAATATTTATGGTGCCTAGTTTGTGCTAGGCACTCTTCTAGATGCTAAGTCAACAAAATAGCTCAAGAGGAAAAAAAAAAAAAAAAAAGGACAAAACCCCTAGCCTTGGGACTTCCCTGGCTGTCCAGTGGTTAAGACTCCACGCTCCCAATGCAGGGGGCCTGGGTTCGATCCCTGGTCAAGGAACTAGATACCGCGTGCTGCAACTAAGACCCACACAGCCAAATAACTAAAAAAAAACAAAACAAAAAAACCCCTGCCTTCACAGTTTATTATTTTTTTATTTTTTTTGCGGTACGCGGGCTTCTCACTGTTGTGGCCTCTCCCTTGCGGAGCACAGGCTCCGGACGCGAAGGCTCAGCGGCCATGGCTCATGGGCCCAGCCGCTCCACGGCATGTGGGATCCTCCCAGACCGGGGCACGAACCCGTGTCCCCTGCATCGGCAGGTGGACTCTCAACCACTGCGCCACCAGGGAAGCCCCACAGTTTATATTTTTAAAAGTAGGATCTGTATAAAAATAAAACATCCCCCAAACAATAATTCTTTCCTTTCTTGCCACACGTAAGACACTTGAGGGCAGGGACTGCTGTTTTCCTAATATCCTAACCACAGTGCCTAGCACACTATAAATGATTCACAGGTACTCCTTGAATAATTAAATAGCAGATCTTTTTTAAAAAAACATTTATTTATTTGTTTGTTTGTTTGGCTGTGCTGGGTCTTAGTTGCGGCACGCGGGACCTTTTTTAGTTGCAGCATGCGGGATCTTTAGTTGCGGCACGCGGGATCTTTTTTAGTTGCAGCATGCGGGATCTTTAGTTGCGGCATGCAGGAAATTAGTTGCAGCATGTGGGATCTAGTTCCCTGACCAGGGATCAAACCTGGGCCCCCTGCATTGGGAACATGGAGTCTTAACTACTGGACCACCAGGGAAGTCCAGAAGATCTTGTCTGTTACATCTGTTTGAACTTTTCAGCTTGGCTCTCGAAGTCCTCTTAACTGGGCCCTACCCTACTGCTGTCTTTTCCTTCATTTTTCCGCACACACCTTCTGTTGAGACATGCTCACTCCTGCTTTACCAAATGCCATTTTCTTTGTCCAGGTAAATAAAAATTCTCTCCATTTAAATTCAACAAACACTGATCTAGTATCTCCTATGTGCCAGGACTGTGCTAGAGACGTCCACAGATCTTCTTGAATCTATACACATACTCTCATTGGTTTTAAGAGTGGGAGAGGCTCACAGTTCTGAGAGCAGCCAGGGGTCCCTCGGCTACTGAGTCAGGGCCGGATCTCCCACAAGAACCCAAGGCAGGCTTCTCTGACTCTGCCCCTTTTGTTCCCTACTGAGCCCTTGATTGTTCTCCAAGGGCTTCCCAGATGTCATTTACCTTGCAAGTAGATCGTAAACTCCCTGTGCACAAGTGTGTATTATATTTTCTTTTACTTCCCTGCAGAGCCTAACCGAGTACCATGCCCACTGAGCACTCAATAAATACCCTGCTAACTGAGAAGTTTAACCAACTCGGGAGTTAACCTTTGCAACAAATTCTATCTTTTGAATTAAGTTCTATATGGTCAGAACCTGCTGTGTGAAAAAACACTTCCTTTTAGTCATAAATACTTCATTGGAGATGCAAGTTACCTTTGACTTGTAGGTAAACAATTTAATGTTCAGCTGATCTACTTCCTTCATTGACTTGAATCACAAGCCTGTTCAGTTTATTTTTACCAGCAAAGAAGACCTAGTGTTTCCAGGTTCTCTTTCATTCTTCTGACCATACAGCCACTCCTTCGTGTCTTTGAGGTACAGCAAGCTAAACTGCATGGACAAGCTGTATTTTGATGAGATAACCTATCCAGGGTCAAATGTTCTCATCAGCCAGCAGATTTACCACAGATGCGTCCAGTTTGGCTGGGAGTTGGGAAAAAAAAACCTTAAAAAAAAAAAAATATATATATATATATATTTTTTGCGGTACACAGGCCTCTCACTGTTGTGGCCTCTCCTGTTGCGGAGCACAGGCTCCGGACATGCAGGATCAGTGGCCATGGCTCACGGGCCCAGCCGCTCCGTGGCATGTGGGATCTTCCCGGACCGGGGCACGAACCCGTGTCCCCTGCATCGGCAGGTGGACTCTCAACCACTGCGCCCCAGGGAAGCCCAACTTAAAATATTTTTAAGCGCAGTGGTCTCCAAGTTCCTCTCAGGCCTCACCTTCCTTATAATGTTCAACCAGGGCAATTCAGACCCTTATCCTGTACCTAGACTGTAAAGCCAATGAGGACACAGACCGCCTGTCTTGCTCACTACTTAACCACTGCAGGACGCTACGAACGTCAGCCTCATAAGATATAGCAGTATCTCTTCAACTTTTTGTCCTTAACCCACCATAAAAATATACATATTTGTATCTATAACTGAAATTTTTTGTGAAATAATACTTCGACTGTGATGACTTTGGATATTTTCTATTCTATATCACTCTACTCTTCTTAGTAGGTCATAAGCTGCCAATCTGATTTAAGTTCCCTCTTGTAAAGACTCTATGCCACAGAGTTGAGTTGAGGTCTCTCACCACTGTATCACCCAGTACCCTGAATAAGAAGACCCCATAATCATTTTCTGTTAGAGCCAAGTGCCAGGGAAATGCATAGCTGTCTGGCACATGGCTGAGTGAATAAATGCTTGTGGTTTTGTGTTGGCTGAGCCTGTTCTTACTGGGAAAATATACAGTTTGATCATATTTTTTAAAAATAATTAATCATTTTCTCAAGAGCACTAGTAACTAACCAAAAAGAGAAATCTCACAAATCATGCAAAAAAGTAGTAAATATGTAAATAGGGTTCTAATTAATTTGATATTTGTTCTTCAGTACTTGAGAAATTGCTTCTACAGCATGACCCCTTTTTATAGTTTTCTAATTAAAGTCCTGCCTTAATTCTAGGCACTATCTATGAATTCAGCAACAAAAAATGGAAATGGACAGTTGTGGAGTGGCTGTTATATGTCATATAGTATACTACATATGGTTCTATAAATCATCTTATTCAAGCAATTACGTTGAGAATGAGGGCACTGAGGTTTGAGGGTCTAGGGAAACTGCCTTAGTTTGTACAGTTAGTAAATGAATATTAGCTCTGGAATTCACACATGGTTTTCAGATCTAAACCCCACACTTTGTCTACTACTTAACACTGTGCATTTTAAAACAATAAACTAGTACCTGCTCTATCAAACAGTTCATTAGAAACATTAAATGTGTCAAACACCTACTATTCCCTTTGTGGGATGACTTTTTAAAAATATTTATTTATTTATTTGTGGCTGCATTGAGTCTTGATGCACATGGGCTTTCTCTAGTTGTGGTGAGCAGGGGCTACTCTTTGTTGTGGTGTGGGCTTCTCCTTGCGGTGGCTTTTCTTTGTTGTGGAGCACAGCTCCAGGCGTGTGGGCTTCAGTAGTTGTGGCACACAGGCTTAGTTGCTCTGTGGCATGTGGGATCTGCCCGGACCAGGGCTCGAACCCGTGTCTCCTGCATTGGCAGGCAGATTCTTAATCACTGCGCCACCAGGGAAGTCCTCATTTTATATTCTTTAAGACCTTGATTGAATATGAAGGACACCCAAATCTCAGCTAAACTTAAAAATCTTTGCTACTGTCAACTATCTGGGTATTCAAAAATATCTGGAAAAAAATTGATTGTTTTTGTAGGTATTTGGTATGGCATAATCATAGTCTTCTATCTTTTTCTGTATTGAAGTAATTAAACTTGTGACTAGTGCTGCTAAGTCCACTGTCTTGGTAGTGTTTAAAAACAAAACACAACACAAACAAAGCAGGACTCCCTGACCTTGGGATGTGCTGCCTGTAAGGTGTTTATTGGCAAGCAACCAGAGAGCAGCTGAGCTTTACAGGGCACTAAGACCCGCCTTGTGCCTTACATGCACTATGCCCTGTAATCCTCAAACAATGCAACGAGGTAGGCACTGTTCTTATTCCTTAGAGGTTAAGTACCTTGCCCAGGGTCACACTACCAAGGAAAATGGTGGAGCCAAGTTTCTAAACCAGATGGCCTGGACTGGAGATTAAGCTCTTAAACTATTACAGCTCCTCCTGCACAGAAGGAACGCATGTGGGGAAAAAATCCTAGACAACTCAACTCAAGGTCACTGTACACTCAGGTTGACACCAGAAGGCTTCAGGAACAAGATTTTGAACAAGTCCTCAGAGCAGAGCGGGATTTACCTGGCAGAGCTGAGAACAGAGGCATCACGACAAGAATGGCCGTGGCTTGCTCTGTGGGGCAAAAACAGCATCAGCCTAAGAGGAGGAGGCTAGGTTGGGTAATTTTTAGTAGAATCTTACCTACTTCTGTGCCCTCATTTCTTTCTCTTTCTGGTTTTCCTTAAGAATAAAACAAAATGCAAATACCTACTGTAAGACCATACAGCACTCAGGTATGTATAAAACAGAAACACCAGTGTACACAGTTAAGGTAAACAGTACAATTTTTATTTTTGACTGAGGTCTTTTCCTCTTCCTGGTGTACTACAACTGGCCTCACCATATTATATCTTTGATAATCTTCCTTACCTGAATTTAAATCAAGCTGTTTAAATTGTGTTAAATAGTTATTCCTTACCTTAACTGAATGAGAGGATTTCCCCCTTTTCCCACCCTTACTATTGAATTCTGGCAGCCTGTAACAAATATATGGCAAAGTTATTATAGTACAGGAAGTCCAAACTTATTAATGGGCTGTGTTCCAGAATATCACTGTGAATTAGTTATCTGGAACCTGGGATTTATTTTCCCATGGAAATAATGGTTAAGTTCCCAGCGGGTCTACAAAGCTTGCTTAACCAGGAACGTAGCAGAAATGCACAGTCACCTTTGTGTTGATCTCTGCCTATTATTCTGAGGACTCCATGGATTTCTCTTCTTACTACAATGTTTTAGCTAACCACCACCTCTGGGACACAGTTTTCTCATTATGAATTATAGAAAAAGTTGACTAACACTTATAATTCTGCCCAAATCCAATCTTTAATACTGCTTTGGGGTGTTTTTACTAAACATTACTTAAAAAACGACTTCAGTTGGAGAGGTGTTTTCCTCAGTGTAAGGTAAGGAGTCAATAAAACGGTCCAAGAATGCTATGGCCAAGGTGATGGCACATCCTCTGCCTGCAGCGTGACGAGAAGGCAGGGAAATGGCACCAGGGACATGTCTTGCCCCTGCTGCTGCCAGTGACCATCTGGTTTTTGGAGGATATCTTTTGCCCCTTATGGGGATTTAAAAAAATATATATATACTTTCTTGGTTTCTGGCTTGGCATTAGGTAGTAGTCCCCAGGTCTCAGTGCCGCTGGGTAGGTGTCAGAACTTGGAGATTACCTGATCATGTGTGTTTTGACTATAGTTGCATCTATATTATAGAAATTTCATATTCGAGTAACCTAAAGCTATGATGTGGATGTCTCCCAAATAAAATGCTTGTCTCAGAAACATTTTCTTCAGGGCATAGTAACCACAATAAAACTAAAATCTTTGTTTTAGATAGAAACATTACCAACAAATGTTTCCAAAACAGAAATGCTTAAAGTGAAAAAAATTTACATTTATGGCCATCATAATAGTATGATTTTTGAAAACTTTTAGGCTCTGTACACACACTTCTTTTCACCTCCTTGGAAGTTTTCAAACTACTAGGGACCTCTTGGTATCACTTCAGAGTTTGCCTTTAGAAATGTTAGAAAAAACATTTCTGTGATTAGGGAAGGTTTATAATCACACCCCTACTCTTCCAAAAACCCCCCACTAAATTTGTATAACCATGTCTGCTGTCAGTGTCTTTTTAAACACTTGATTCTGTCAGCAAAACATTCGCCAATAAAAGCATAGCTTTATTGCTTAAAAACATCTAATATATTAAACATGCATAAATCTTTCCCCTTAAATCCACACAATCTGTGAATGAGCTCTTTTAAGAATATAGGTTGTATTTTCTTTTCTTTTGGCCACACCCCGTGGCTTGTGGGATCTCAGTTCCCAGAGCAGGGATTGAACCTGGGCTCTTGACAGTGAGAGTGCTGAGTCCTAACCATTGGACCACCAGGGGATTCCCTAGGTGGTATTTTCTTCACCATACTGTTCACAATAAGGTGATCAATTTTTACAAAATTAAAATCATTAATACCAAAAGGCAGAGCAATTAAAGTTTATAATAGTAAAAATATTAAAGCAAGTGTCTCCTATTTCAACTAAAGGCCAAAACAAGCTACTGGTGAAATTAAGGCATAATAACAGAATAAATAAAAGACACTACTGCTCTAAGTATCACATAGGTAAAACTTTGGCATTCATGGCTCCAGGTCACTTCATCCACAGACTAGGTCCTTTAGAAAATACCATAACTCTACAACATAGGTAACATTTCTAATTATGCTAGTGCATTACATGTACTGTTCCCTTTCAGGATCAGGAAGGAAATCTCTCTTAAACACAGTGCATTTCAATTGACAAATATACATTTGTCTCAAAACAATGGATAGACTTAGGTACTAGACTTCATGAAGGTGAAATAAGCCGCTGGTTGCCACTAGTGAATGAAGGGGCTCCAGCTGCTGGCTACTCAGTTTGTTTTTGGCAAAGAGTAAATGGCAGAAACTTAGCATTTCCAGATATAGCGTATAGAGCTGTGGAAGGCACCTCAGAAACTATAGAGTGAAAGGATTTGGAATCTTACTGAAAGCCTTAGGGCCAAGAACGTCTACATTCCTTGTAATTGAAGACAATTATCCCAACTGTATTTAAAAGAAGAAAGAAGTGGAAAGGAGGAGGAGGAGGGGAGAAGGGAAAGAAAAATAATACTTTTTGGAGCCCTTGGGGGAATTAAACCAGAGCGCATACATAAAAGTGTCCAGCAAGGTTACCAAGATGTATTAGGGGCTCAATGTTAGCCAAATTTGAGTACAGTATTGGGAATTTTATTGGGCAAAATACGCTTATTTAAGGTTAATTATGTCAGTAGTTTTGTCAGCACCTGTAGTTTCTAGGAATTAGAGACAACACCGTAAATGAGTTCAATTATCAACCGAAATAAACACTGACCAATCAAATTCACCAATGTTACAAACGTAGCAGGATTTCTTCTTGGTGGGGCTGTAATTCCCCAAGTCTGGGCTATTTAGCTCAGCTGGTGGATAAACATCATGGATCACAGCCCTGTACAAGTCAAGCTTTATAAAGAGAAAGACATTGAAATGCTAAGATTATGCACCATATCCCTATCCCCAGATGGACATCACGCAAACAAGCTTGGTGGTCACAAGAGGGATTGCATAAAAGGGTGCAGTCAGCTTAAAGCAAACACATCTTAATTTCTTGAAAAATTCAAAGCATATCTACAAAGTCATGTCATGTCACATATAAGAAACAAGTTGCTCAAAAACACGTTTTTCAAGTCCACTAGATTTCTTCATTAAGGGAACGGATTTCCTTGTTGTGACCGAAGTGTTTGATTTCCAAACGTTAAAAAAAAAATAACTAAATAGAACACAACTACATAACTGAGGTTTCTGAGACGATAAGAATCAGTTAATTTTACTTTAATTACTTTAGATTTTTCTAGCAAAGAGTAAGGGAAAAAAACTGCAAAAGAAAACCAAGACTATTCAGGTACTGTATTCAAATATAGATGATAAAGATGGGGGTCAGCATGAAAATAATAAATATCTGTTACATGCATTATCTGAACTCATTTGAACATTATGGGGATTTCTAAATTTGGAAGCTCAAAAAACATTTTAAAGTGAGTCATCAGTTATTTCTAAATGCTTTGTAATAAATTTTAAATGAAAGAAATTAAATATTCTACTGAGTCCATCGACAGATGAATGGATAAAGAAGATGTGGTACATACATACAATGGAATATTACTCAGCTATAAAAAGGAACTAAGTTGGGTCATTTGTAGAGACCTGGATGGACCTAGAGACTGTCATACAGAGTGAAGTAAGTCGAAAGAGAAAAACAAATATCGTATATTAACGCATACATGTGGAATCTAGAAAAATGGTACAGACGAACCTGTTTGCAAGGCAGAAATAGAGACACAGACATAGAGAACAAACGTATGGACACCAAAGGGGTAAGGGGTGGGGGGGGATGAACTGGGAGATTGGGATTGACATCTATACACTAATATGTATAAAATAGATAACTAATGAGAACCTGCTGTATAGCACAGGGAACTCTACTCAGTGCTCTGTGGTGACCTAAATGGGAAGGAAAGCCAAAAAAGAGGGGATATATGTATACACATAGCTGATTCACTTCACTGTACAGCAGAAACACAACATTGTAAAGTAACTATACCCCAATTAAAAATAAATAAATATTCTACTGATGCAAGGCACTACTATTACAAATTCATTCCCACTACGTCAGCCAACCTGCGTCAGAAAAATAACTCTTCGTACAAGATTCAATTCATCATTCCCCGTAAAACATACAAAAAGACCTTTTGTTCATTTTCTAGTATTCTTCCCTTTCTTCATTAAAACAGCAAAATATCTCTGCAATTTGTTCTTCTCCAGTAAGAGTTCTATGGGAATTGTTGCAAGTGGGCAGCACCCTTTTCTCTCTCACCTCTGTGTTAGCTCTGCACTGGGTGACTTTGTTCCCATCTATCTACTAAGCTTTGCTTACTGGAAAAAAGTAGATTCATGACATCCATTGCAATATATTAAAAGCACTTCACACAGTTTGGCAGCACATTAGAAATTCTGAACCTTTCAACTCTAACAATAGACACATTTCTCAATTCTGTGACACAGAAAGTGGACAGCAACATGTGTAATGCACCAAAGATCTAAACCTTAAAGGATCTAAATTAAAATAAAAATTAAATGCCTGTACATAATTCTAAATAAGCAATTGTACTTAGAGAAAATCTAAAGCTGTCTTTAAAATCTGTTTTCAGTTTTACAGTAACATTTCTTCATGGGCAGACCATAACAGCATCAGGATTATTTCTATAAAGGTGGTCAGTTATACTTAAGTTGTATTTATGCCTCCAGTGATCTCCGCCTTAATTTGCACTGTGAAAAATCAACAGCTGTATCTTGCCCTTCTGGACAGTCAATAGGTTTTATTTACATTGCTTTGAGAAAAGGAGACAAAAGACATCCCTTTACAACTGTCTTCCAGCAATCTCAGTTTGGAGGGGAATATATACCACAAATTTTTATACATGAAGAAACATATAAATCTCTCTGTATATCAATACAAAAACGTATAAATAAGTAGACAAATAAAGTGGCTAGGAAGTCTCTTGAAGTCCAAATTTATAAACTGACCACCAGACCCAGAACTTAGAATTGTAACGGAAAAAAAAATCATTATTGGCCTGAAAAAAAATTCAAACACCACTCTCACGAACATGGAAAAAATTAAACAGAAAATAGAAAACAATAATCACCGGAAAACCTGTGTCTTGTAAAGATTTCTTGCCATCAGAAGATGCAGAAACATTTTTCCCCCCGGTGCAAATGCAAACGTGTCTCAAGCACCCCCAGTTTCTTCCCCGCTTTTTCCCCCAGGCGCCGGTGTAGACGGCCGGTGTGGACTTTTTTCCAGAGATGAGAAGTCGAAACTTGTACTTTACCGGGAGCGGGTGCACTTTTCCCCCCGGCCCCCCTTTCCTCTGCCTCCAAGATGGTAGGAAAGTTGTCGTTTCGGAGGGCAGAGGAGCTGCTCTCTGGTGTTATGTCCTCGCAGTGCCTGTAGTGGTGCTGTAGGAGGCTGCTGCCTCTTCTTGTGCAGCTCCGGCAGCCCTGCCTTCTTGGCTGGAGAGTATATTCAGGGATTTCCCCTTAATAATCACCGACCCTGGGAGCACTTTTTAGTTTCCAAAATAAAAATATGATCCTCACCCCTCTTGCTTGACAGGGAAAGGCTCTCGCCGGAGCCCAGGGGGGAGCAGTAGCAGCGGCGGCCGAGCTTCCTAGTCCATTGCCAGCGCCTCTCACTCTGATCTGTCAGACCAGCGGAGGGAAAAGGGGGGAAGGAGAAAAAAAAAAAAGCAGCTGAAAGGTAAGCAGAGGCGGCCCCAGGCCCGGCCCACATCCCCGGGCTCCCGTAGGGCGGCGGGCTGGGCCGCGCAGGCAGGGCGGGCGGCGAGCGCGCTTACGTGAGGCCGGGGATTCGCCGCCCCGCGCCAGGCCCCGGGCAGAGAATGAAAGGGTGAGAGGGGCCGGCGCCGGGGTGGCGGGGGCTGGGGACTCGGGGGCGTGGGGGGCGCCCACGGTTGACGACGGCGGGTCGCCGGGCGGGGGTGCAGCCGGGGCCGGAGCGGGGCGAGCTGCGCGGCCTGCGCTGGCCGGGGTGTGGGGGGGCGCCGGTTAGGCCTCGGGCCGGCGGGCACCGCAGCGGCCGCGCCCTGCCCCCGCACCCCGGGCCTCCCCGCGCCCCTTCGGGTCCCCCGGGGCCTCCGGGCGGGACGGCGGCGCTGCTGGGCCGAATCTTGCGCGGGGCCCAGGAAGCCTCCCCCGCGGGGCGGCAGGCCTGAGCGGCCGGGACCGGGGCGTCAGGGCCTAGGAGCGGGGAATGGGCGCCCAGCCGCCCCCCCTCCCCCGCTGTCTCGCCGACGCCCCCCACCCCCGATTCCGGTAATAGTTGAATTTATTTCTCCCCCTCCTCTGCGCTCCGGGCGGCCAGGCCGGGGCGGGGCGGGCGGCCTGGCGGGCGTGGGGTGGGGTGAAGGGGTGGTGAAGAGTCAGGTGCAGCCGCGGCCCGGAAAGTTTCCTTTTAGGCCCGAATTGGGGGCTGGTCTCCTTTCGGGGAGCCCCGGTCCTAGCGCTCGCGACCCCCGAGGGCGTGGGGGAGAGCACTCGGCTATTTTGAAACTCTTTGCCAGTTCCTGTCCGTGGAAGGTACTCCGCCCCTGCACCCCTCGCCCGCTCCCCGGCGAGCCCTTCCAGGGCTGCAGACTCCAGCCCCTTCCCCGGGAGCCCCCCGGCTGGGGAGAGGGCCCTCTCGGCCCGTTTGCAAAAGTTTTCTAGGGATTTGTCTTAGCTTATTAGTTAGTGACTGGGCTTGTTGCAGTGGGAAGGGAGGAGGTAAATTCAGGTGGTATTTCTACGGGGCAGGCTTTCCTAATCGCTTTTTTAGCCCTCACCCCGGAAACCGGGGCTGTTATGTTCAGATTGAGCACCCACCCTCCTCCCATCCCGGGCTCCTTTGGGTCTCGAGCCCCCTTTTCTGGACAGCCTTGCTGAGGGAAAGAGGTAGGGAGCGGTGAGGAGCCTGTCAGTGAGAGGGGGCTGGATGTCTCGAGCAGCCCCCAGATGGAGGAGTTTCCTGTCCCATTTGGTCAATGTCCGGGAAAACAAGCGCGGGGACGGGACCCAGGAGGGAGACCCAGGTTCTCAGGACGGACCCTGCTGGGAAGCATTAAGAATGACGAGGGAGTGGAGGTGGGCAGGGCAGCTCCTGAAACAAAGTCTGCAGTTTAAGGATCAGTCGTTTATTTATTCTGATAACAGCTATTTGGATTTCTGTGATACTCTTAGGTTCGACCCTAGAAATAGAAAAATGGGCATTTTAAGGAAACTGTTATTGCCACAACTCAGAAGGGTCTGTGGAAGGGTCCTCGGGGAACTGAACATAGCTGACACGGTGTGGTTTGGGTATGGGTTTTTTTTTTTTTTTTTTTCTCTCTATGTTTAAACGGATCCAATTTTAGCTATATTTTGGTGCCGTGAGTTTTGAAAGTTAAAAAAAAAAAATCGAAAACTTAAATTTCCAAATCTAGATTTCCTGGGATGGGATGTTTCCTGTGGCTACACTTAACCTCCTGGTGTTCTTTAGTGTGGAAATCGAAATGTTAATGTGCCCTGCCCCCGACTCCCAGCCCCCAGCGTGGGCATGTTTGGAGAGGTGATTTTTCCTCTTTCATTCTCTCTTTTCTTCCCAGCTTTTTTTTTTTTTTAGCAGACCTAGGACAGGAGGTTGTGTGTAGGTATGTGTGTCCTGCCTGGTAGCAGGCTGGAGTTGGCTGGCAGAGGTGTTCCACATTCTGACCGCTCATCCCTCGCCCCCCCCACCCAGAGCACTGTTACCGCAGGGACAAGGTGGTACTTGCAGAGGGCAAGGGATAACCCAGGACTTGGTCAGTGCTGACTTCTGTTAGGCGTGGAAGTGAGATTCCTTCTGTGATTCTTAGTAAGTGTGTCTTCTTTTCCTTTTGTCTGCCTAAAATAAAACTCCTTCTGTTTCTCCACAATGACAGCCATCCAGCCATTTAGTATTTTACTTAAGAAAGGCTTGATAATTTGAGATTGTATGGATTTCCTTCAAAAATGCAAATTACATTTAATGGTTGCTTAACTTTATTGATTAACTGAAATTGCTTATTGATTTCGATGTTTTCATATACTGTGTACCCAAAATTATTACTTCTGTTATAGCTTGTCCTTATTTTTGGAGCATATTGGATGGAAGAAATCAGTCTGTGAGTCTCTTAGGACATCTTAAGGTGTAAAAAAAATCTCTTTGCCTCATAATTTGATATTTTAAGGTACATTGTTGGCGTCATATTCCCAGACTTTCAAAATCTGTATATGAACAAATCCCAAAAGTTTTGAACTCCCCCGGCCTACACATTTTTCCTAATCTAATCACCCCGTGGGCTACTTTATTTTTGAAGGAATGGTGGGTTTCAAATACATTGTATGTGAAACTAAGAAAAGACTTTCAAGGCAAATATTGAATGAATTTTAAGTTGCTAAGGTAATATACTTTTTCACTATTAAATATTTAGTTTCAAAAACAAATGTTTAATTTTCATTTATAAGTCTGAAGTAATCGTTTTCTTTCCTCCAAAAGATTGTGTAAGGAAATTTGTATACCCTACCCCAACCATTTTTCTCAGTGAGTAATGTTAGTACTATTTTTAGAGAAATGAAATTATAGTTTAGATGGATTTAAAAAATTCCAAGTCAGAGCACCCAAAATTAAACATGTCATTTCAAAAAAAAAATGCTGATCCATTCATTCTTACCTGAAATGTTTCCCCAGGATTAGTAGCTCTCACTATCCAGCTTTGGAACAGTAGTTATTGATAATGAGAGGTATTTGTATGTGAATACAGTTAACAGCAATATTCTGAGACAGGTAGCACTCCGTGTCTCCCCACACACACCTGGTAACTTGTAAACAATGGATGAATTGGTGAGACTGGGGTGGAGGCAGCAAATTGTCCCCAAAGGAGATACTCCACTGCATATACAATGGTGTCCCATCCAAGTCCATTTAACTTATGCTAATGCGACTCTGTGCTTTGCAAAACAAACAGCAGTGGAGTCTCCTCCCCACTTCCTTTAGGTATGAGTTTGTTCCAGAACCCCGACTGTAATGGCTGGTCCTGGCTTTTTGGGGACACTTGCAGAGTTACTTTTGATCAGCTTAAAATGAAAACCTTAGGTCTCCCTTCTTTCCCCTCCTTGCACTTAAGATGCCAGGCTACTTGGTTCTGATTCTTTCCCAGAATGTGACTTGGTTTTAAGACAGCTTTTTGGTTGCATTTTATTTGTAGCATAGTATCCTGCAGTCAGCCGTATTTGGGCTGGGCCTTGTGTTCTGATCCCAGTTCTTCCGCTGGGCAGGTTCCTCAGTCTTTATCTATAGAATGAAAATAACTTTTTTGTTGTTGTAAAGATTAGATGAGATAGCCCATGGGCTTGACTCTTAATTTCCCTAGCCCACTCTACTTTTCTGTTAGCAGAAAAGTATATATACTATTTCTCTTGTTTGTTTGCTTTTTTTCTGACTAAAGGTAATATTTGCTCATATTCATCCCATTCAGGAGATAACCATTGTTTACATTTTGTTGTGTGTGTGTGTGTGTTTTTCCGTATTTTGTGATTGTATGTGCATACCACATAATTTCAGGATCTTCCATTTAACAATGTTGTATAGTTTTGTATGGCTTAAAAGCTTGAGCTGTGGAGACAAATTGGCTTTGAATCCTACCTATGTAACTTGGATAAATTACTTACTCTCATTAAGTCTCAGTTTATTCATCTGTGAAAGGGGGTGATAATAACACCTTTTTCATAGGGTTGCTGTGATGATTAAATGAGGAATTGCACATAAAGCCTTTAGAGTGGTGCCTGGTGCGTGACCTTTATATAATATTTTCCTTTAAAGATTTTTTAATATTCTCGATGTGACGTTTTCAATGTGAATGAGTGCTTGACTCAGCATATATTAATACTAATAAGTATTTGAGTACAGATACAATATAATAATTACTTTCATGGGGCAAATAAATATTTTTGTGCCAGTAAAAAATCAGCAGTATATTCATAGAAAGTTTCAGTAGCTTGATGTTAGCCTCATCTCTGTCGTTGAACTCTGAGTTGGTAAATGTAAAGGGGTGGTAAGTACACCAGTGGGCAAAGAAGGTGGGTTTACTTCTAGCTCCTTTTAAACTCTTGAAGTTATCTGCCTGCAGCTGTGTGTGTTGCATGGCTTTGAAGGGCTGAGTAGTCTGTGGCTTTGGTAGGCTCACCTTGGGAGGGTAGGATGTTTATCTGAGGTGATGGTAGGATTTGCTGAAGCCAGTGCTGTTTCATTCATTTAACAGATTAGCTTCTTTAGTGGTAGCCCTGGGCCTCGTAATAAAAAGACACATTGTCTGCCCTTGAGGAGTTTATAGTCTAGTGGAGAAGAAAAATAAAGCTGACCTTTGAATGGTGAGGGATAGTTTTGCCTGGAGGAAGGAAGCCTACTTATTCTGGCCTAGGGGCAAGCAGTTAGCATTTTCCAGGGGGGGATTTCTGCCCTGAGCGAATGGGAGGAGTTAGAAAGGCATTCCAGGAGGTGGGACCTGCAAGTACTAATAAATGCCTAAGGACAAAGGAGTATTCTGTATTGCAAATTGTAGGAATTGGGGGAGTAGGAATCTATAATGGGAGAGGGAGTGGTCAGCCTGACCAGGTCCTAAGGAGTTTGTACTTAGGCCAAGAGATTTGGATTCATTTTACATTTATGCAGGCCTTTGGCCAAATAAATTATTTGCATTTTAGAAGATTTGAATCGTACAAAAAGTGGAACAAAGGAGGGCAAGTGAGACAGCTGCTGAGAAGAGATTGAAGGCTTGGACTAACGAGGTGGCAGTGGAGATGGAGAGAAGTCAGTGGAGAGGCTGTTATGGAGGTAAAAGTGGCCTTCATAGGTTGACCGGATGTAGATTTGGGAACCATCCTCGTATAGATAACAGCTGAAGTTGTAGAATTAGAAAAATTTGGTTTAGTCAGTGGTTCTTAGTCTTTTTGGGGAATCTGATGAACTTTCTGGCCCCTTCTCCAGTAAAATGCATTTGTGCATATTCACAGTTTTATACTTTTGCTTGAAACCTGGGATAATCTAATCTTGGGGTAGATGTAGAACAGACATTAAAATGAAAGCCTGTAAAAATGTTTTGTCTGACATTCACTCTTTGTATGTGAGTTTATCACTGACACGTGATAGATGAGGAAACAGATTTGTAAAATAACTTGCTCAAGGTCACGCATCTTGTATTTCAACAGTTTAAATGAGCTGCTGACATGGAAACGATTTTGTGGGAAAATTTGGATTTTTGTCTTTGAAAAGTTGGAAGATCTGGAAACTTTGGGTCCACGCGCGCCTGTGTGTTTTAATCGCGACAACTTGTTGGAACTGGTTTGAGTCTGCTGCCTTTAGATAAGCAAAGTTTGCCAAAGTCTGGCCATGGCCCACCCCTGTGGCCCATGTAGGCATTTCATCTTGGATCCCTATAAAACAAGATTAAGAGCATCTTGGGGAACATTGACATTTAAGTCTGGGGTCAAGAGAAGCTATGACTGAGCGGCCAGAAAGAGAGTTTTCAAGAAAGAGAAAGTGCCAGGTGCCACAGAGAGGTCAAGTGAGATAAGGATGGAAAGGTGGACCTGGAATTTAGCAACAAAGAGGCCATTGGTTTCAGATTCTTAGAACAAAAGAACTTTGAGGACTATAACGACAACTTAATTTTTCTTTCTTCTTGTCCTGCAATATAGGGTTTCTGTAACAATTGAGAGTGACTGTGGCATGGATAGAAACTCAGAAAGCATTTGTTGTAAAGGATTGTTAACTGGAGCTAATAAATGCTGTAACCCAATCAAACACTGCTCATTCTGCTAGTATTGTCATCCTAAGAACACCAGAACACCAGGAATATAGATGTTCTGTAGAATAGAAGATATTTTTAATATGGATTATAGAAAACAGTTCTCAGTGGATTCTGTTAGCCTAGGCTCAAGAAGGTGGGAGGGCTTGACTTAACCGAGAATTATGTTGTACCATTCAGAAAACCAGCAGCAGCTGGAGACTGCATTTCAGCCCTGCAGATCTTTGATTAAAATAATACCAATAAACTACTACTTACTGCTTCTAATAGTACTTAACATTAAGTGATTAGTATGTGCTAGTTACCATGCACATGAAATACCTAATTTAATTCTCCTAAGTGACTCAGTGAGGTACATACTATTGTAATCCTTTCTTTGCAGCTGAGAAAACTGAAACCTAAATAACTTGCCCAAGGTCAAACACCCAGTAATTAGTAGAGCCAGATTGAAGCACCATCTCTGATACCCACTAAAGCCAGTAAGTGCCCTCAACTGCTGCATGAGCTATCCTTACCTTTCTAATAAATTAGGTAAAGAACTCGACTAGCATAAAGGCCATTTTAATTAAAATTCACAGTGCAAACTTATTTGTACAATGCTGTTTGAGCACAGTGTTTGGCACATAATAGACATTAAATAAGCAATTTATTTTTAAATATTCTAGTTTGAACTTCATGTTGAATATTGTTTATATTTTGGGTGATAGGCAGTTTTTCTCACTGATCTTTCTCTTTGAATCACATCAGTTGATAGATTTTTATCATTTCTGAGTCTAATTTTACTACTTTTCACATTGATATGTGGGATATTGTTGGTTTTCAAAAAAATCAATAATAATAATCTGTTTAGTATCGCATTTTTATACTCCATGAAGTTGAATTAAAATTCATTTCAAAAAAAGCTTAAAGTAGGGGGACACGCTTTGTAAGACTTTATATGATCTGGGATAAGTAAAAATTCTTTTCGTTTGTATTAAATATATTAGAAAACTAACATTCTGAGAATTTAGGTGCATGTTGGATTAGAAAAAATTGTAAGGTATGTTGTAGGTCCAGGCTCTTAAAAGGGGGTAGAATATAAAATTACAGATGGCAATTAGGGGAAAATGCTGTGGCAGTGAAATGAACGTGCTTCTGAAACTCGAGACTCAAAAGAACAGTAATGACATGCAGAGATTCCACAAGGAGGTGATACAGTGGCAGTCCCAAAGAGAATAATGTTCAAATTTTTGCAAATTGGTTTATGGTTGCTGTTGGAAGACCGAAAGGGCTGTAGGTTGCTTTTGTTAAAAGCTTATCTTTGGAGAAATGTCTATTTAGGTCTTCTGCCCATTTTTGGATTGGGTTTTTTTTGTTGTTGTTATTGAGCTGCATGAGCTGCTTGTAAATTTTGGAGATTAATCCTTTGTCAGTTGCTTCATTTGCAAATATTTTCTCCCATTCTGAGGGTTGTCTTTTGGTCTTGTTTATGGTGTCCTTTGCTGTGCAAAAGCTTTGAAGTTTCATTAGGTCCCATTTGTTTATTTTTGGTTTTATTTCCATTTCTCTAGGAGGTGGGTCAAAAAGGATCTTGCTGTGATTTATGTCATAGTGTGTTCTGCCTATGTTTTCCTCTAAGAGTTTTATAGTGTCTGGCCTTACATTTAGGTCTTTAATCCATTTTGAGTTTATTTTTGTGTATGGTGTTAGGGAGTGTTCTAATTTCATACTTTTACATGTCCCTGTCCAGTTTTCCCAGCACCACTTATTGAAGAGGCTGTCTTTTCTCCACTGTATATTTTTGCCTCTTTTATCAAAGATAAGGTGACCATATGTGTGTGGGTTTATATCTGGGCTTTCTATCCTGTTGCATTGATCTATATTTCTCTTTTTGTGCCAGTACCATACTGTCTTGATTACTGTAGCTTTGTAGTATAGTCTGAAGTCAGGGAGCCTGATTCCTCCAACTCCATTTTTCGTTCTCAAGATTGCTTTGGCTATTCGGGGTCTTTTGCTTCCATACAAATTGTGAAATTTTTTGTTCTAGTTCTGTAAAAAATGCCAGTGGTAGTTTGATAGGGATTGCATTGAATCTGTAGATTGCTTTGGGTAGTAGAGTCATTTTCACAATGTTGATTCTTCCAATCCAAGAACATGGTATATCTCTCCATCTATTTGTATCATCTTTAATTTCTTTCATTAGTGTCTTATAATTTTCTGCATACAGGTCTTTTGTTTCTGTAAGAGGGAAGAGATATGGGAACATATGTATATGTATAACTGATTCACTTTGTTATAAAGCAGAAACTAACACACCATTGTAAAGCAATTATACTCCAATAAAGATGTTAAAAAAAAAAGAAATATAAACAGGGACTTAAGAAAGAAAAAAAAAAAGCTTATCTTTCTTACTTTTCTCCCTGCCAACGTCTTATTCCTCCGTATTTGCAAGACGAAAGAAACTGTGGAAAGGAATTTATTTTTCATTAAACTCAGCATGTAGTATCAAGAAGGATTTTTGTTTGTTTGTTTTTACACCTACCCATATTTCCTTCTCTTGAATTTCAGTATATGTATATGTTTGCTGTGAAAATATTCTTTCTGTGAGTCTATTCTCAGTAATAATTTTTGTTTTTTTGGTAATAATTAATAAGGGTGTATATTCTACTGCTGCTCTTAAGTGCTTAATTATCTTAATTCTCTTCTTTAAGGGAGCATAGATCTGTTTGTATTCTAATTCTAAACAAGTTATTTCCACAGCTGAATATAGTATGTACTATAGCTGTGATAAATTTAGTCTGGTTAGGATTTTGTTTTTTAGTGATATTCATCGTGTATTAAAAGGTAGAGCTTAGGGGCTTCCCTGGTGGCGCAGTGGTTGAGGGTCCGCCTGCCAATGCAGGGGACGCAGGTTCGTGCCCCGGTCCGGGAGGATCCCACGTGCCACGGAGCGGCTGGGCCCGTGAGCCATGGCCGCTGGGCCTGCGCGTCTGGAGCCTGTGCTCCGCAGCGGCGGGGACCACAATGGTGAGAGGCCTGTGTACCGCAAAAAAAAAAAAAAAAAAGGTAGAGCTTAGGTATAGTTCTAAATGGATTAGTCAGTGGGATTGTATTTAAATATTAGGGTCTGTAAGACATTTGATTAAGATCATGTGGACTTTATACATTATATGTTTCATCTCTTATTTTATCTTACCATAAATGTCAATGAGTGAAGGCCATGTGAACTTCACCTTTGGTGGAGTAGGGGTAAAGAACTTCAGTGGTGGGAGGCTAGACGTAAAAACTGAAAAATATATAGTTTTTTTTTTCTTCCCCTGAGATCTACCTTAGCGCTTTTGTGATGATTTCTTCATTAATTTAAAAGGAAAAACCTGTTAATGTAGAGAAGACCAGATGAATAGTTGTTTCCAGTTTATAGACAAAGTGATTTTTTTTTGGCCATGCTGTGCGGCATGCAGGATCTTAGTTCTCCGACCAGGGGTCGAACCAATGCCCCCTGCATTGGGAGTGCAGAGTCTTAACCACTGGACTGCCAGGGAAGTCCCTATAGACAAAGTGGTTTTGATATTAAATAATATTCATTAAGAAGGAAGTTAGATTTCAAAGCAGAGGGCCATCGTCCCCCAACATTCTTTCCTTTTATGGTATATAAAGTGAGTTTGAATACATTAGGGAATTGAAAATATAAGTATAAAGATTAAATTGGGCTTTAAATTTTTTTTTTAATTAATTTAATATATTTTTGGCTGCATTGGGTCTTTGTTGCTATGTGCAAGCTTTCTCTAGTTGCGGCGAGCAGCGATACTCTTTGTTGTGGTGCACAGGCTTCTCACTGCAGTGGCTTCCCTTGTTGCCAAGCAGGGGCTCTAGGCACTCGGGCTCAGTAGTTGCTCTAGGGCGTGTGGGCTTCAGTGGTTGTGGCTCTCGGGCTCTAGAGCGCAGGCTCAGTAGTTGTGGCGCACGGGCTTAGTTGCTCCGCGGCATGTGGGATCTTCCTGGACCAGGGATCAAACCTGTGTCCCCTACATTGGCAGGTGGATTCTTAACTACTGCGCCACCAGGAAAGTCCCTGAATTGGGCTTTTAAAAGAGGGATTTGAAAATGGAGAACAGGTAGGTTATTGTTCAAAAAGGAGATGGAAAATTGGCTTTTAGTAGGACTTTAAAACGTTAAAAATCAAAGAAATATTAATAGGAAAAAATAATCACAGGTAGATGTAAAAAAAACTAAGGTTGAAGAGAAGTTGTTTATAAGATACCGCAATTAAACACCTATTTGTAATGGCATAGAGGTCATTAGCAAGAGCTTTGGCACCTTGTGGCAAATGCTGAAAGAGGGCAGTTGGATAGATTAATGAATTCATAGAGTTAGGAGGAAGTTGAATAGGTAGATTTTAATTCATTCTTGCATTGTTTTAAAAAACATTATTTGCCAGATAGACATTGGGTAGCAAATTATGTGAATCTATTTGATGAAACGTTGGAGTTACCTCAGATGTACTGCAATATTCAAAAAATTTAAAGCTTCTAAATTATACTTTCTCTTGGTATATGGCTATGGCTATTAGAAATTATTGTGTAGACTGTCTGAAGTACCAATTTAGTGATTTTAAAAAATTACTTAATGATTGGTGGGTGAATCTAGTAACCTCTTTTGGGTAGACAACCTAGAATTGAGGTACTACACAGAAGCTATTTATGTAGGCAGCATGTACTTATTGAGCAGCTATTAACTTCTGGGCACTATGCTAAGCTCTGGGATATAATGATGAACAGAAAACTGTTTTTCCCTCTAGGAGCTTATTTCCTAAGAGGGAAGACAACGGAAGAACAGGCAATTAAAGTAGAATGTGATAAGGGTTAAAACAGGGAAATGCACAGAGTACCTCGGAGGAGCATGTAACTAACTCAGCCTTTGGGAATCTGCATGTGGTGACAACTGAGCTGTGTTCAGAGGCTAGGCCTGGCTGGAGGAGGGGGCACAAAGAGGAAGACATCCATTGCTCTGGACAGAGGGCCTGTCCTTGGGCTTAGTGAGACGAGAGGCGCCTGGGTGCTCAGAGCTCTGGGTGAAGTCCTCCAGTTATTCACTTCCTTTCTTTTGAGTGCATCTCATTGCATAGATTATAATCTTTTCAGGGAAAAAATTATGTCTTTTACTATTAATATCTTCTATAGCTTCTCCGAAAATGATGGACTTGCCATCAGTGTTTAATAAATAAATACTTGTCTTTAAAGCTAGAATCACATGGATTTGACATAGTGAAAATGAATCAAGTTTAGTAACTTCTTTAATAACATGTTGATTCTTTAAAATAAATAGAAAATAACATAAGGAATATGTTTGTTGTAAAAATTAGATAATTTGTTTTATGATTTTGATTTTATTTTGATACATTTTACTATACAGAATTTTAAAAGATACTTCTGGTTAATGATGTCAGAATACTGACATCTCTGTTCTCTAAACCAACTAAAAAGAATAAGGAGAATGAGAAACAGAAGAAAAACTCAATCTTTGATAATTAAAAAAAACCTTGTAATCAGAATATATGAATTAGTGCTATTTAAGTGCAGTGGGAATGGAACCAGGGCAAGAGAGGATGCAAGGAGACGATGATTTCCTCTGTAGAACTCAAGCAAAGTTGGGGGAGCAGCTTCCTCCTAAGTAGGTGATACACCATGAGGACAAAACTAGTGATCCTCTTACTAGGAATGTCAAAGTTGGTATATACATTGTGCTCCCTGAGTGGCAGGAGAGGTGGGGTTGAATAACAAACCATAGAGTTGTACTATTTTTGCAAGAAGTTGAGAGTAGAGGAGAAACTGGCAGCATGCAGCCATATAGCTGCTGATCTGGTCAACTGAACAGAAATAAAGCCTAACTTATCATCCCCTAATCTATGCTGTGTGGGCCCCTGCGAGTTGGGGAGACTAATCCAACATTGAGTCAAGCCTTAAGGGAGGAGTGTTGGAGATGATCATTTTCAGAAAGAACAGAGAAAGTGAAAATTATGAATAAATAGTTCCTTATGCTGGGAGGTGGTGTGCAGAGTTGGGGGCGAGACATGGCTCCTCTGAAACAGGAGTTTAAAGATACAAAAGCTCAAGAAATAAATAAGATATAAGAGTGAGCTCATGGAACCAGGGTATGAAATAAAAGAGGAAAATATAGTCATTGTAGAAATGAAGGTCACTTTCAAAGCAGCACATATACACTATAGCTGATGATAATGGAGGTGAGCTTGAGAAATTTGAGCAATCCAAAATGGAAAAAGTAAAAATAAAGACTAGAGACAGAGACAGATATGGAAGACAGTAAATCTAGCATACCAATAATTGGTACCCCTGAAGAATACAATAGAATAAATGAAGTAGGAAAAAAATTTCAAGATACTAAGGAAGAGTTTCCCACAATAAAAGACGAAATTCTAGAATGGCTTCTAGTATTTAAATATGAGACTTTTTTTTTTTAATTTTTAAAATTTTTGGCCACACCACGTGGCTTACGGGATCTTAATTCCCCGACCAGGGATTGAACCCTGGCCCCGGCAGTCAGAGTGCTGAGTCCTAACCACTGGATCACCAGGGAATTCCCATAAAGACTTTTATTGTTAGGTTAAAGTGTGTGTGTGGGGAATCAAACCTCCTATAAAAGAGGCTGGCCTCAGGCTTTTACATTCTAGGAGACATGGAAAAAAATTATATAAAGTCAATAGACAAAAAAAAAAATATATGATCCAAGACTTATGTCCAGGCAAGCTATAGTTTAAGTATAATTTCAGTTGACATATATTTTTAAGCAAAAACCATGGCTTATTTTCCATAAGTCAGTCCTTGGTGGGGAATGTGGAAAAGGGAGGTAACTATTTTATAAACTATTGAATCAAGAGATGAATTGAAAACAAAGTTAAAAGATTAGTGATTAGCATCGAATAATTTTAAATGCAGGACAAACATTAAAACGTCATAAGCTATAGCAATGTAGAAATAATAATCTAAGGAAGAAATACTGAGTTGGAATGGGTAGGTAGTTAACAAAAATGGAAATTTTTCACATTCATAACATGAGATTAATCACAATAATGCTAAATATACTAATTTTCTTAGTTTGGAGTAAAGAAATGTTATTTAAAGGAGACAGACTATAAATCTTCCAAGAAAATAGACTATATAATGACATATGTAATAAAAAGATAGAATTGAAAGCTAAAAACAATACAAAAAATAAGGTAATAAAATTAAGATGAAACATTTGTCATGTAAGTAAATGCAAAATTATTAATTGGATGAACTCATTTATTAAAAGAAAATGACTCAGATTGGAGCAAAAAAGTCAAACCTGTTAAGATGCATCTAAAAAAGGGACCAACAAATAATAATTTAGTAAATATTTTAGGCTTTGTGGTACAACTATTTGTTCTACTGTTACAGCATGGAAGCAGTCATATACAACATGTAAATGAATAAACAGGACAGCCTTCCAATAAAACTTTATTTACAAAAACAGGCAATGGGCCAAATTTGTCTTATAAGCCAGTGTTTGCTGACCTGTGATCTAAAACAGTGCCTCAGGGCTTCCCTGGTGGCACAGTGGTTGAGAGTTCGCCTGCCGATGCAGAGGACACGGGTTCGTGCCCCAGTCTGGGAAGATCCCACATGCCGCAGAGCGGCTGGGCACGTGAGCCATGGCTGCTGAGTCTGCGCGTCCGGAGCCTGTGCTCCGCAACGGGAGAGGCCACAACAGTGAGAGGCCCGTGTACCGCAAAAAAATAAAAATAATAATAAAAAATAAAACAGTGCCTCAGAAAACCTGAGAGTAAAATGATGGGCAAAGACTTAACTAGCAAGTTCACATCCAAAAAAATGGAGTCCAGGTATTAGTGTCAGACAAGGTTGAATTCAAGACAAAAAGCATCAATTGAGTTACATTTCCTAATGATAAAGAGTGACAGTCTAGTGGTCATGAATCTCTGTATCAAATAATACAGCTTTAAAATTTATAAAATAAATACAAGGAGAAACAAATAAGATGATAGTAGGAGATTTTGATTCACCTCTTCCAGCTCTTGGTAGATAGAGAAAGCAAACGAAATAAGTAATAACATAGTGAATGTTAATAGCATGATATATGATACAACTAACAACATACCCTGGAAACAACGAATACTCTTTCCCAGGAATATCTGTTAGTCCCCAAATAAAAACTCAGTCAAATCCCAAATCAGAGATATATGCAGATTATGCTCCTTCTTTTTCTTTTTTCCTTATGAATTTGTTTTTATTAGGATATAGGGGATGGGTTGAGAAATATCTCCGTGGGTTATGCCCCACCAGGGAAGTGTCCATTCTGATCTTCCTGGGATAGCTTTTAGAACTTTTCCTTAGAGCTGCTATTCTTGCTTCCAGCAGACTCCAAAGGTCCACTGCTGAGTGGCTGCTCCTTGGAAGAGAATTTCCTCTTTTTCTTGGGGGCACTCTCGTTTCTGACTTCAGGGTCACTAACTGGTTCCTCTTTGGGGAACGATTTCTTCCTCTTGGGAAGACTTCCACTGCTAGCTGTCTCTTCAAGATCACTGCTCACCAGCTTCTCCTTGATTTCTTTTTCTTGGGTTTGGAGGAAGAGATGGGTCTTCCATTTCATTCTCCTGAGGAGCCTACTGGGGCTTTTGCTTTTCTTCATCTGGGGTCTTACACTCCTGGGAGGCAGCTGAGGACAGAACACACTTGCCCAGGGGATGGGTGTGTGCCGCAGTCAGCTCTCTGGGCTCTCGGCAAGGTCTCAGCACCTTTGCCCTTCCTCACACTCCTCTACACTGCTGCTGTTTTCTCAGGATGTGAGGGCAGTTGCAGCCAGCTCTTTCTCTTTTCCTTCTTCAAGTGTTTCTTCTGTTTCTCCAGCTTCCTTGTAATCTCAGCAGCTGTTCTCTGCCTGAACCATTGCCTCCTTCATGACATCCATTTTTTTGTGGAATCTCTCCAGTCTCATAAGACAGCCGTTCCTCGACTTATTCGTGAAGCTCCTCCCCAAATACACTTGTGGGCACCTCAGAGAAGCAATCAATTCATGAAGCAGTACTGCGTTTGTTTGCTAGGTATCTGGAGATGCAGCCTTTGTTCTTGGCAGCTGCTAGGCCAATGAAGGTGGAGTGGAAAATAAGTCCATATTTTGGGGTGTTACCCCTTGTCTTCAGAGCTCTGGAAACTTGGTTCCTTTGCTGGACCCAGAGAATCACTCATACACCAGTATGCTCCTTATTCTTTTTTTTTTTTTTTTTTTTTTTGTGTGTGGGATCTTAATTCCCTGACCAGGGATTGGACCTGGGCCCCTGGCAGTGGAAGCCCGGAATCCTAACCACTGGACCACCAGGGAATTCCCAATGCTCCTTATTCTTAACTAGCACTAAAACAAAGGGAAGCATAAAACTCTACCATCTGAAAAAATTAAATAACTCTTGGGTCAAAGGAGAAAAAAAAAAAATCCAAATCAACAAGAAAGTATTGATAATCAGAATTCTGTGTATTAGTACCTATGCGGTATGATTAAAACAGTACTCAGGAAAATTCATAGATGTAAACAAATTACTAAGCAAGAAAAGAATGAAAATAAAAGAATTCAGCCCAAGAAGTTAACAAAATAATAAAATAAATGGAAAGAAAGCAGAAAGAATGAACAAATATAAAAGCAGAAATTGGGCTTCCCTGGTGGCGCAGTGGTTGAGAGTCCGCCTGCCGATGCAGGTGACACGGGTTCGTGCCCCGGTCCGGGAGGATCCCACATGCTGCGGAGTGGCTGGGCCCGTGAACCATGGCTGCTGAGCCTGCACGTCCGGAGCTTGTGCTCCGCAACGGGAGAGGCCACAACGGTGAGAGGCCCACATACTGCAAAAAAAAAAAAAAAGCAGAAATTGATGAATTAGAAATACATGGAGGTGCTGATAAATCTAAGAGGTTTTTGTTTTGTTTTGTTTTTTGTTTTTGGGGGGAGGATATTGGTAAAAATATTAAACAGATAAACTCCTGTTGAACCCAATCATGAACAAAAGGAGAAAGCACAAATATCACATATGTGTATGGACATACACAGAATATGAGAATGAGTCACAGATATTTAGAAATTTAAACGTAAGAGGTCACATTGCTAAATTGTATGCAGATAAACTTGAAAACCTGATCTGCACAAAACACTAGGAGGCCCAGGCAACTTTCTAAGTAACATTATAACTACAATGGTTTTTAACTGTTCAGGAACATAGATTTTAGAAATTGTTTTTTAAAATATTAACACCTAATTCTGCCAAAGCACACAAAAAAACTCTAGACATTCTCAAAATACAAAAATCAGAAATCCTCAATATTAGCAAATGTAAATCAGCCATACATTAGAAAAATAGTGCATCGTGACCAAGTTGCTTTCATCCCAGGAGTGTAAGAAGAGTGCAGTATCAGGAAATACTAAATACTAAATATTTTTAGTACATATTTTTAAAAGTACAAAAGAGAAAAATGATCATTTCCCTAGAAGCTGGGAAAGAATTCAGTAAAAATTAACCATCAATTCTGAGTTTTTTATTATTTATTTATTTATTTTATTTTATTTTTATTTTTTTGCGCTACGCGGGCCTCTCACTGTTGTGGCCTCTCCCGTTGCGGAGCACAGGCTCCGGACGCTCAGGCTCAGCGGCCATGGCTCACGGGCCCAGCCGCTCTGCGGCATGTGGGATCTTCCCGGACCAGGGCACGAACCCGTGTCCCCTGCATCGGCAGGCGGACTCTCAACCACTGCTCCACCAGGGAAACCCAATTCTGAGTTTTTTTAAAAAAAGAAACAACTTTTAATAAATTAGGCATTTCTTTATACTTCCTTAACATAACACAGAAGTCAACATTATTGCTGCCATTGACTCAAAGCAGTTCTCATTAAAAGTTAGGAGTACCAGTGGTTGCTATTATTAACATTGTTCCAGTAGTTCTAGCCAATGCAAATAGGAAAAAAAAAGATGCATAAACATTGGAAAGAAAGGGGGAATCATCAATCTTGATAGATATGATGCCACCTAGATAGAATATGTCAGTAAAAAAGTGAATGTTAACCCTTCATATGATTAATAAAATATTCTCATACATATATAGGCTACTTTTTTCATTATGGCAGTTACTTTTTTCAGTCACTTATTTCCAGCCTATTTATTTCCTGAAGTTCATGTAGATTTACTTGGACTAATTCATGAAAGATTTATGTTTGCCAGGTGGATGAGCAGGCCAAAGAGAGGGTGTAAAAATGAAACAGGATGGGTTTGCTTTGAAATAATTTCCTGTCCTGAACATCCAGACCTTCGGGGCAGCTAAATTTAAATTTTTAGTCCAACTTTTCTTCCTTGCCTCCTGATAAAGTGAAAAGGGAAAGCTCTTATTTTTGTTTTACATTGATGTATGATTAGGTTTACTCAGTAATAAATGTGATTTTTATTAACCAGGCTAATGTTTCAGATTTTTTTTTTTCTGCTAAACTAAGTGTAATGCTTCTCAAAGGTAATACAAATTCTCTACCTTTATCATCAGTAGGTAAAATGTAGTAATAATAAGAACACTTAAGAGTAATAACTTCTATTTGTTCAGTGTTTAACTTATACAAGGCATAGTACTTCGCGTGTTGCGTGCTTTGTATCATCGGATCCTTAGAGCAACCTGATAACATAGCTACTAATATTATCCCTATTTTACAGATGAGAAAACTGAGGTTAAATGATTTGCTCAAGGTGAATACTGTAGTTACCTTGGCAGATAATCAGACTTGAGTAGACATATCTTCTGACTCTTCAAGGATTTATGTATCTTGTCATTCACTGGTATAAAGAGTTTCATATTTAGTTTTGGAAATGAGAGAGTGTTTCTTGAGTTTCTCTGTAGCTGGTATCTAAGCTGTTCATCAGCTGTCTGGGTGACTTCTGGAGTGTGGAGAGGGTGGGTTAGACCAGTGGTCCCCAACCTTTTTGGCACCAGGGACCAGTTTCGTGGAAGAGAGTTTTTCTACAGACCAGCGGGGTGGTGGGGGTGATAGTTCAGGTGGTAATGTGGGCGATGGGGAGTGATGGGGAGTGGCAGATGCAGCTTCACTCGCTCCCAGGCTGCCCACCTGCTGGGCCGTGGGTTCCCTCACGGGTCCAAGGCCTGGGGGTTGGGGATCCCTGAGTTAGACCACAGCAGCCCCCTATGTCCTGATGTGACAGATTAGTTGTTCAGTTTCATTGCAGACTATATGGTGTTATGGTACATAAATGTTACTGCTGGACCTTTTGTGTGTAGAGAGATAGTGACTATTGTGTGATTGCTTCCTTCCGTTTTCTTCTTACACCTCCAAAGACTCATAAGCCATGATAGCTATACTATAGCACAGTGTTCTGCAGCGCACTCAACTGAATGGTGGAAATGTGGTGAAGAGTCTTTGGACTCAAGAAATTTACAGTCTGGATGGGATAGGTAGGGGGGAATGTTAGGGAAAATGACTTTTTAAAACAGGAATTTGCTCTTTTTTTGTAGTTTATAGAAACATTTGTTATAAACTGCTAAATATTTTGCCAACATATCAAAAAATGTAGATGTTCTGGGGGAAGTGTTGGGTCTATGAGCTCATTCCATTGTTATTTTAAAGAGATCTGGGTTCTGAAAATAGGCATAGCATGCAACCATCAGTAGTGAAAAAAGTGACTTGCCACCTTATGACATTAGTTTGGTGGAAGAGCCCTGCTGCTTTGAGTTATTTACAAAACTTAACCAAAGCAAAAATTATTTAGTTCAATTTGGAGTGGTAGGGCAACTTAATATTTTATAATGTGTCTTATTATTTGAATTCAATATTGGGATGTTGGATTACAGTGAAGAATCCATCCTGTTAGGAAGGGTGATATCCTAGTATTTTACTTCCCAGATGAGCAAGCTTTGCTTATTTCTCTTTGTTAACTAGGCCTTTTGATATTTTTGTAGACAATCTGCTTCATCTTGATTCTGCAGCATTCCCAACTGTGGTATCCTTGGGGTTCTCTTAACATTGCTATGGTGCAGAAGATTTAAAATCAGGTATGGCTGTGGGGCAGAAGTCCCTCAGTGAAATTCTCAACTTAAATCTGCATTATACTCTCTGATTTATCATTTGGGTTTCTTTTTTTGTGGTGGTCTTTTAGCTGATGTTCACAAGGAATAGAGTCACGTGATGTATGAAGGGAAACATATACACTTCTCTGAGGTTGACAATAAGCCCTTGTGCTCATATAGCCCCAAACTGTGCAAGCAGCGGCGACTCAACGGCTACGCTTTCTGTATCAGACACGTTCTGGAGGACAAGACTGCCCCCTTCAAGCAATGTGAATATGTGGCCAAGTATAATAGCCAGCGCTGCACCAACCCCATCCCTAAATCAGAGGACCGCAGGTAAGTGCTGACAGTGGGAAGCAATCTTTGATTATTAATTAGTAGGCTTGGAAGTTGGGCTTTTTTGTTTGTTTGTGTTTTGATATGATGAACTTAAATGTTGAGTTCTGGGGGTAATCTAAGTAAACTTTAGAATGGTTCTAAAGATGAGTGATAGCAGTTTTTAAGAAATGGAGTAGTAACTGGGGAATTATTTGAAAAGTATGTCTGTTTTCTTCTTTTTTACTTAATAGACTTTCTAGGATTATTTTTAAAAAATTTTTTTTGCTTGAAGTCTTGGCACTGATGTGTTTGGTTTGCAGCCTTAGAAAGCATTTCCTGATTTCTCTACTTAGAATTTCATCAGCCTAGGAACTACTTAGGTGTTATAATTAATGATAATAATTTTAGAGTTTTTAAATCTTTGTTTGAAAGGTAGCACATGGTATGTACTTATTGAAAAAGAATTATTCAGAAGAATGATTACTTGAATCATTCAGATTTACTTCCTCTCAGACTTCTTTTGGTGAAAAAGGGTTGCATATAGACTATATTTACTATAATTTAGAAACTGTATTTTCATAGTAAAGTAGGCTTTTTGACTAGGATTATGAATTTATATTTTTCTGAGTTAAAGAAATAAAATGTGGAGGTGTTTTTAAAGGAGTCTTATGCTGATTATTCATCTTTCATATTCTTAGGAAAATTTATATGATTTCACATGTAATCTCTTTTTTTCATGTTTTTTTTTCTCAGTTCTCCAGAAACCATGCTGATCATTTTAGGATATTACAGAGAGATGCATGCTTATTTTCCTAAAAGTTTCAAATACTTGTTATCTTTAGGTAGAAATTTGAACTTTTTACTTCTGTCTTTAAAAAATACATATACAACCTTTGTCTTTGTTCCTATATATAAGCAAATGTCACCTACATAAATTGGTTGAAAAGGAATCATGTATTTTATATGTCATGGTGAGCAACTTTTAAACTTTTAGGGTGAAATAAATAATTTGTGTTGATAAATATCCCACCAAAATGAGTACAGTATAATGTGGTGATTTGGGAATACTCTCGTAGAATTTCTAATGAGCACTGCAGGCTTCAGATTACAATACCTGAAAGTTAGAAACAGCTGTTTAGTGAGGAAAGGAATAAAATTTTAATCTCAGGTGAGAAAGGTACCAAGGTATTAGGCTAAGCATGTCTGTCCAGTTGGTTTTAGCTGACTGAAAATAATTTCTTACTGCTGCCCTTTTCTAACTTGAAGAATGGATGGACTTGGATTAACTTTTTTACTTCAAGATCCATTATAATCACATTTCTATAATTTTGTCTTAAATTCAGTTTATCACACACAGTTGCAATTTTTGTCAACCTCGGATTTTTTTTATTTCAGTCGAAGCAAGTGTTATCTTAATAGCTAACAGCAAGAAGTAAAGTGAGAGTCACTCTGAATTTCTCCAAAATATTAATTCTCTGAAGCATACATCTTCACCTTTATATTTGAAGTAATTTTCTTTTTTTAGAACAAGAAGGGAAAGGACTTTTGTGTTGCTGTGTCAAGAGAAGCTAGGCTTAATAAATGCTGTTATACATTTTTTCAGAATTGGTCCAAAATCACATGAACACAAATGCTATGAATACTTTTCTTGTTGTAGGGTTGATTGAAAACAGATTAAAGTAGACATTAGTAGGAAGTAATATTTTACCTCAAGAAACCCAGGTTGAATTCATGTAATAATATGTTTAAACCTATGTATAAATATAATAGTTATAACTGTACTATATGATACAATGTAGAAAAGATTAATATTCTTTTGAAAATAAGCTTTTATCATTGTTAAGGCAGTTACTCCTTGGACACTTAGGGATTTGACATGGTTTTATGTATAGTTTTAGAAAACAAATTCCCAAGGACTTTTAATTGACAGAATTATCTGGTTGGTAGTCAGCTAGAGGAAGCTCCTTAATAATATCTGGTGTGTAACTTACCTGGTGTGTATTATAAGTGCTAACTTATGGGATTCCGTCTTTTGGATAGAATAGTGTTATGTTCGGTAGAAGTACTGGTATAATTGAAAAGTCCATTTTCTAATATACAGTGGGAAGCTAAGGCCCATTACTGTAGCCTTGATAGCTTAGAGATAAATGGGTATATTAAGTTGATTATTTTATATAGTATTTTAAATTTAAGTTTGGTATAATTTTATATATATATTTATTTAATGGTATGTATTTACCAAGAAATTTTCTTGTTTCCTATATTTATTCTTTTCTAAAACAACTTAAGATATAATTCACATACCATACAAGTCGCCCATTTGAAGTGTACAATTCAGTATTTGTTAGTGTATTTACAGGAGTGTGCAACTATCAACACAGTCTAATGTTACATTTTCATCCGCCCAAAAGAACCCATTTGCCGTCAGTCCCCTGTATTCTTTTAGACTGGAAATTCATATTTGCATTATTTTCAATGCTGTTCCTAACTAAGTAAGCTGTCCTAATTCTAGTTATGAAGAATTTTCCCTTTTAGAAGAGGCAGAGTTTTTAAGAGTTCAGGCTAAATGTTGTGATAGTGTGACAGTGGCTGGAGTGGGAGTTGAGGGTGGGGTTGAAGGGGGACTGTACACGCGGATTTGCCTCTGCTGGATGAGGTCATGTAGCACATAGTAGCCTCATGTACCAGTCCAGGCTGCCCATGTAAATGAGCAGAAGAGTTTGATTTCTAAATTTAAAAAACCCACTTCAGGGCTTCCCTGGTGGCGCAGTGGTTGGGAGTCCACCTGCCGATGCAGGGGACACGGGTTCGTGCCCCGGCCCGGGAAGATCCCACATGCCGCGGAGTGGCTGGGCCCGTGAGCCACGGCCTCTGGGCCTGCGCGTCCAGAGCCTGTGCTCCGCAACGGGAGAGGCCACAACAGTGAGAGGCCCGCGTACCGCAAAAAAAACAAAAAACAAACCACTTTACTTCTCCCCACTAATAGTACTAATCCTTTTGTTAATTTGAAAATGAGTAGAAAACAACAAAAACCATTAACTCTTTGTTGGGAAGCTTAGTACAGTTATCCCTGAAACCCTTTTCCTTGTTGGCTGCAGCTTTATGAACCTGTTCTGTTTAAGGTGTGTAAGAGACCTAGCTCAAACCTGCTAGGCACATGCGCGTGCGTGTGCACACACACGCACACACAAACACAGTGTAACGTCTCTTTACTGTCCAGAAAGCTGTTTCTTAATAGTTCTATTTAAAATTAAAGAGTGCCTCTGATAGATTTATTTTTAAGACAAACCAACAAAACCATGTGTCCTGATTTTTGGTGAATCTGTGTTTTTAACAGTCATTAAAACAGTTTTTTGTTGCAGCCCATTGAGTTTGGGGATTGACATTATTTACTTTTTTGCCTTTTTCCCCAAACTGTGTTCTATGGAGATATCATAAATATGCTGCAATAAAATAGGTGCCATTTTAAATACGTTTGGGAAGCAATGCTATATGGGTAGATTTCTACCCTTGGTGTATAATGCACATTATCATACAAAATGCTTTGAGAGGTTTTTTTAAAGCAGAAACAAATGATGAAATCGTTATCTAATTCTGTTTAAGCCAGCATTTTCCAAATTTATTTAAGCATGGAATACTGTTTTTATGACATACTTGTTAACATACCTTGGAACTGCATGAGGTATACCAGTTTAGGAAATACTACTTTTCTACTGGTTAGAAGCCTTCACAGGATTTCAGTGAAATTTATTGGAATAACATGCATTTTGCTTTCTCATTATGTAGAAGGATTCTGTCTTTTCATAGTATTTTAAAAATAGCACTAATATTACAGAAGTAACCTGCTTATTGTTGAAGACTTATTGAGTCTTCGTGAGCTTTGACTCTTTTCTATTTTTTTAATTGAAGTATAGTTGATTTACAATGTTGTGTTAATTTCTGCTGTATAGCACAGTGATTCAGTTATACATATATATACATTCTTCTTCATATTCTTTTCCATTATAGTTTATCACAGGATATTGAATATTGTTTCCTGTGCTATATGAGCTTTGATTTTTAGTTTGTCTCAGCTCTGTCACTTTCCAGATAGGTGGTTTTGGACAAGTTATTTAATTTGTATAAAATTTAGTTTCCTCATCTGTATAAAGGGCATTATTTTAGTACCTACTGCAGGTAGAAACTAGCTAGAGGAGATAATCCATGTACTTAACACGTGGCTGGCTATTGAGAAACTCATTGAATCAATTATCGCACTAACTAGTTTTATTAGTTTATTTTCTCCTCTCTCTTTCTCTTTGTGTGTGTGTGTGTAGAACACACACAGTAAACATTTGACATTCTTTTTTTTTTTTAAACTTTTTATTTTATATTGGAGCATAGCCAATTAACAATATTGTGATAGTTTTAGGTGCACAGCAAAGCGACTCAGCCATACATATACATGTATCCATTCTCCCCCAGACTCCCCTCCCATCCAGGCTGCCGCATAACACTGAGCAGAGTGCCCTGTGCTATACAGTAGGTCCTTGTTGGTTATCCTTTTTAAATATAGCAGTGTGTACATGGGGATCCCACACTCCCTGACTATCCCGTCCCTCCATCCTTCCCCCCTCCCCCCCATAACCATAAGTTCATTCTCTAAGTCTGTGAGTCGGTTTCTGTTTTGTAAATATGTTCATTTGTATCATTTCTTTGACATTTAACATTCTGAAGTGTTATGTCATAAGATCTTTGTGAACCTCCAATACTTGAATGGCATTGGGACGTATATTTTTTTCTCCATAAGAGAATTTTAAGTGATCCTTTAGACTCCTGATGAGCTACTTTGTATGCTGTGAATAGAGAATAACAAAGCGGTGTGAGAAGCAATAGCTGGGTGGTTGGTTATCCAGGGCCACTCACTGTTTGAATGACTTGCTTCTGTCTGGCAGCCTCTTCACATGTGCAATTCATATATTTGCTTTAGCAAAATTGCACAGACTTTGAGGATTGCTTGAGGGTAGTGGAAGTTGTATAAATCACATCCACGAATGCCAAAGAGTTATTATAGTCATGCATTTTGAACATATTAGGATTCACATTTTATGATACATAGTTTTATATTCTCCTTTTCTTAGTACGTATCATGAACATTTTCCTGTATATGTGTGTATTTTTAAAGGTACTGCAACAGCCACTTGCAGGTACTTGGCTTTATCCCGAAAAAAGAGAGGAAGAAAAAGAATGATCCTATAGATGAGGTAAAGGTCAGGCACCAGATGGATACCATGGCCTTTAGCCTGACGGTGCCCACGTTGGCCTTGAAGATGCCCAATGGACTGGATGGAATGTCCCTCTCTCCACCGGGGGCAAGGGTCCCTCTCCACTACCTGGAAACTGAGTTGGAAGACCCATTTGCTTTCAACGAGGAAGATGATGACCTAAAGAAAGGGGCAACCGTGAGAAAGAAGTTGCAGAGCAAGTTGGCCCAGAATCGGCAGCGCCAGAGAGAGACAGAGATTTTAAAAGTTCGACAAGAGCACTTTAGTCCCCCTCCTGCACCTTCTCAGCAGCAGCCTCCGCAGCAGCACTCCCACCTGTCACCTTTATCCACTTTAAAACCTCCAGCGCCACCGCAGGGTCTAGTCTGCAAGTCACCTCAACCTCAGAACACCAGCCTACCAATGCAGGGAGTGGCCCCCACTCCACACACTATAGCACAAGCCAGGCAGTTGTCTCACAAGAGGCCTCTGCCCCTCCTGCCATCTAGTAGGGCTCCCGTCGTGGACCCGCCCAGGACTGACCGGGTCCTTATGAAAGCCACAGCCTTCTCTCCACACTTCTCTTGTATAAGTCGACTGCAGAGACTGGTGAAACTGTGCACCCAAAAACATCAGCTGGACACTGATCTGTTTCCCCATTTAGGTGAGTTACCGTCTATTTTACCATATCATATGCGTGTAATGTAACAAAATGGGCCTATTGCACAAGGTTTTATTTTCATAACCTTCTCATATGTAATAGGAGTAAAAGAATACTTGGACAGAGTGGTCAATTAAAGATTCATATTTAGGTAGACCGCTTTAAAGTAAATATGCTACTGGAGAGGACAGTGACTGGTGAACAGAACACAGAAGAAATAGGAGCTGGGAATTTAGAATTCCAGTTATAGCTTCTAGCAGTAGTAGTAGCAATATTAAAAGCAGTTGTGTTTGGGTTTGTGCCTCTGAGCTCAGTCCCTGTGTGTCTAATGAAGTTCTCCACATGTCTTATCACAGGACTTTGGAATAAGATTGCATTGTAAATATCTGCTGACAGTTTTCTGAAAAAAAAAAAATTCTTAAAGTAATACCTGTTCACGATTGAAAAGCAAAAAATTACAGATAAAACTTTAATGTAGTCAAATGTCTGTCTTTCCTTTGTTGCTTCTGAGTTTTCTGTCTTACTCAAGAAAATCTCTCTGATAGCAAGTTTATACAGCTATTCTGTATTTTCTATTAATAGTTTGTTTTGTTTTATTTTTGATCATTTAAGCCTTTGATTCACTTGGAATTTATTCTTGAATGTGTTGTGAGTTGTGATTCTAACTTTAGGAAAAATTATTTGCATGACATATGACAGCAATAGAAAAATGGGAAAAGGATGGGAATAGAGGAAGAAGAAATATAAATGGTCAATAAACAAATGAAAACCTCAATCCTCGTAACAGACGAGGAAACGCAAATTAAAGTAACAATGAGTTACCATCATATTGGCAAAAAGTATATCTGTTGTTGATGAGGATATGGGATCTCATACTCTGCTGGTGAGTAATGCAACAATATATACTAATTAAAAGTATATGTATAGCCAACAAGCTCACTTTTGGGACTCTATCTATGGATAAAAAAAATATCAGAATGTAAGGATATGTGTTCCAGGATGTTTACTACAGCATTGCTTACAGTATTGCTTATAGTATTAAAAATCTGAAAACAACCTTTATAACCTATAGGAAATTCAGAATTGAGTAAATTCTGGTACATATACATTTTATGAAGTATTATGCAGCTATTAAAAAGAATGAATGGGGGCTTCCCTGGTGGCGCAGTGGTCGAGAGTCTGCCTGCCGATGCAGGGGATGCGGGTTCGTGCCCCGGTCCGGGAAGATCCCACATGCTGCGGAACGGCTGGGCCCGTGAGCCATGGCCGCTGAACCTGCGCGTCCGGAGCCTGTGCTCCACCACAGGAGAGGCCACAACAGTGAGAGGCCCGTGTACCGCAAAAAAAAAAAAAAAAAAAAAAAAAGAATGAATGAAATCTCCATCTTTTACCTGGATATGCTCATGATACATTAACAAGTAGAAGAATACCAAGAGGTATTGTACTGTCCCATTTTTGTAAAAATAAGCAAAGTGAACAAACAAGGGACACCAATATATCTATTGATCAATCATATGGATAGATGTATGCCTCTCTGGTATGAGCATAGTTAAAGTGTGAATGGATGTACACTATCAGTCTGTTAACATTGGCTACCATGGCGGGGGATGGAATTGGACAGGATGTGTTTTTGGGAGATGGGAGTGATATTTCTTCTTCTATAGCTTCATATTATTTCATTTGTTATTAAACCATGTATGACTTTTGGTAATTAAAAAAACTAATATAACTTAAAAAATATAGATAAGCAAAAGTAATAAATTAAAACACCCCAAGCTTTATTAATACCTATTTGTTAATATCTTGGCATATTCTTTTAGATATATACAAGTAAGTTCCTGCTGTATGTACAGTATTGTAACCTATTTAAAAATGTTTTGTAATGTATTATGACGTTAGTAATTTTTCATACACAGTTTGTCACAGCTGACTTCTTTCTTGAATTTAAATCATTTCCAATTTATTAAAGTGTAAAGTGTTGTAGCTATATAGCCCTCTTAGTAAAATAATTGCCGTCACATCTTTAATTTTTCCTTCAAATAGATTCCTGGAAGCGGAATTGCTGATCCCAAGCTTTTGCACTTTTTAAAAAGGTTTTTGATATGTATTGCCAAATTTTCCTTCAGAATTATTTTGTCAGTTTACTTTTCTTTCAGCAGTGTATGAGAATGACAGTTTCTCTACATCTTTATAGCCCTGGATATTAGATATTATTATTATTTTGCCTTTGCAAATTTAATAGAAAGTTTGCTTTAATTTGCATACCTTAGATCAGTGTTTCTCAAGTGTTTGGCCTTAGAATCACTTTATTTGCACTCTCAAAAATTATCGAGGGCTTCCCTGGTGGCTCAGTGGTTGAGAGTCTGCCTGCCGATGCAGGGGACGCAGGTTCGTGCCCCGGTCTGGGAAGATCCCACATGCTGCGGAGCGGCTGGGCCCATGAGCCATGGCCGCTGAGCCTGTGTGTCCGGAGCCTGTGCTCCGCAACGGGAGAGGCCACAGCAGTGAGAGGCCCGCGAACCGCAAAAAAAAAAAAAAAAAATTATCGAGGACATGGTGAGATTTTGTATATGTGAGTTATATTTACTGATATTTACTGAATTAGAAGTTAAAACTGAGAAGTTAAAAAAATACTAATCCATTTTAAAATAACAATAAATTTACTGCATGTTAACATGTTCTTTTTATGAAAAATAACTTTTCCAAAACAAAAACAAATATAATGGGAAGAGCAGCATTGTTTGACGTTGTTTAGCAAATCTTAATGTCTGATGTGCTAGATATGTGCTTCTACATTCAATGTGTCCTGATATGTGGGTTTTTTTTTTTTTCTGGTTAGGAGATAAAAATATGGCCTTACACATTTGTAGCTGGAAAAGGGAGGGATATTTTAATAGTTTTTTCCAAATAATTGTAGATGTTTGTAATTGGTTCTACACCAAAACTTGACAAGTGGTAGTTTCTTAAAAATTAGTTTCAATGTGGAATATGAAACCATATCTAGGAACTTTGCATACTGTTACATTAAAATCCATTGATTTTTTTTTTTTTTTTTTTTTGCGGTACGCGGGCCTCTCACTTGTTGTGGCCTCTCCCGTTGCGGAGCACAGGCTCTGGACGCGCAGGCTCAGTGGCCATGGCTCACGGCCCAGCCACTCCGCGGCATGTGGGATCTTCCCAGACCGGGGCACGAACCCGTGTCCCCTGCATCGGCAGGTGGACTCTCAACCACTGCACCACCAGGGAAGCCCTCCATTGATTTTTGAATGAATATTTTACCCATGCGTGATGTTGTAACATCGTGTGTTGGTCATTTGGAAGATACTGCTCTACTGAGTTACACAGATATCCCAAATGTTGACACATTTCATTATACAAAAATTTTAGATTGCTTTCATTAATATTAACACCAGTCTTATCGGAGAAGTCCAACTCTTAGGTATTTGTCATACTGTCAGTGATAAATTCAAGTTTTCCCCCCAAACTGAGCTTTCAAGTGAACATTTGAATGTTACCATTGGCAACAAATACTGTTCATTGTTTTCCTTGGGGTGATGGTTTCACTGTGTTCATTTTAGAAAAAATGACTGCCAGATAGCCAATAGTTAGTCTGTCAGTCACTCTTTCAAATAAAATTGGTGTTGAATGAGGGAAAAGCAGCTAGTTCAGGTCACAACTAAGAGTCCTACAAAGTGCTTTTCCTAAAGACAGCTGCTGTACTTTCTTCAGATGCAGTAGAGGTGCTTTATATATACCTCACATTTTATCACAAAAAGCATCATAAAAACATATACACAAGAATCAAGATTTAATCAAATAAACAGTCTTTAATAAATGAGTGCTTTATCAAGGATGGTCTTAAATTGTTTTTTGTATACTTGTTTTCATTTAATTGCAAGTCATGGTATGGAATATATATTGACAACTAGTACAGTTTTGTGCCCCTGCCTTGATTCACGCTAAGGCATCAGCAGTTTCACCCACCATGGGTTTTTTGTTGTTGTTTTTACCATCAGTGCAAATGTCAACACGGTAGAAAAGGCAAATAACATTTTAGTATTGTTTTGAAGATTGTGTTGACCTAAACATCTCCCTAAAAAGGGTTTCAGGGACCCCTGGGGATCTGTGAGCCATACTTTGAGTAAGGACTGATCTTTTAGATTAGTAATGTAGTTTTGAATATTGGTTCATACTGCTTTTTTGGACATATGTATTTCCTATTTTATCTTGTCAGTTTTTTCATCCATTCTTTCTTATTGATAGGTGTAAGAGCTTTTTATACATATTTAATGTTTGTTGCAAAACCTCTCCTCACTCCCATTTGTTACTTGCTTTTAGTATCTATTATAAAGGTTTTGGAATGTAGAGTTTACATTTTTTTATGTATTCTCTCTCTCTTTTTAAAGATTTCTTCCTTTTGAATCAGGTTTTCTTTCTCCTCTTGTTTAGGCTCTCTTCATTCCAAGAGTATATAAATATGTTCACTTATATTTTCTTTTAGCCCTTTTATTATTTTAGTCATCTGTTTGGAACTCATTAGGCATTAGTTTTGAGGCAGAGATCTAACTTTTCTTTCCAAATGTTTGCCTTTTTTCTACCTTTTACCCATATCATCTGCTAAATTTTTATTTATATTTCTGTTTATTTCTAGATGCTGATAATATTTTAGCTTTTGAAACTATGAAATTTTATGTTTTGTTGAGGGCTGACTTTCAATCATTTTGAACAGAACTAAAACTCATAGAAAAGTATTGTCTTTTTATTTTTTAAAAATTCAAGCATGTGAGGGACCCAAATTTTTAAAACAGTTTATTTTGGAGAAACCAGAAATTACAGTGCACTATTATAACCAAGTGTACTCTGCATTCATGTCAGCAAAGAATACTTAAAAACGCGGTATTTAATTGGCTTCTACAGTCCTGTTTGGGCTGGTTATCTCAATTAGTTACGTTGAAACTAGTGATAATGAAGCCAAGATCAAAGGTTTGCTTTATTGGACAGTTAATTTTACAACAGGAGAAACACTTCCATCTTACTTCTTATGACTTAGATCTTGACTTTTTCAGAGAAAGCATGGGTATCTTAGTAGACATTATTATGACTTCTACAGAAAATATAAAAGATAACAACTCATGTTCTAATTTTTTTTTTTGCGGTACATGGGCCTCTCACTGTTGTGGCCTCTCCCGTTGCGGAGCACAGGCTCCGGACGTGCAGGCTCAGTGGCCATGGCTCACGGGCCCAGCCACTCCGCGGCATGTGGGATCCTCCCGGACCGGGGCACGAACCCATGTCCCCTGCATCGGCAGGTGGACTCTCAACCACTGCGCCACCAGGGAAGCCCTCATGTTCTAATTTTTAAAGGTGCCTTGAGTGTCACTTTCTGTTTGAAAGATCTCACCTTTCAACATCCTGAAGGTGATGATGTGGTCACTTACTTGTTTTTTATTTTTTTGATTTACTCTTTAACAAACTACTAATTATTTTAGTTAAAGAAAGTAACTTACTTTTTAAGATGACCTGACATTTTGAATAGTCATCTTGGAACTAGATTTGGCGTTACTTTATGCCAATGGCAATATTTAATTTTAAGCATTTATAATTTGCATTTCAATTAACCTTTTCTTAATTTCCCAATTTGGCACATGTAAACTCATTTAAATTATGGAAGAAATCTGTGAGGTCCTTTTTAACTAACTGTGCCTAATGAAGATGGTCTTTTGATTTTTTGAGGGTCTCAAGAAGGAAGACATAGAATACTAGTCATCAAGGTATCTAATTAAAGTTTCATAGTGGTATGAGTTTATTAAGGTTATGTAGTCCACACACTGTTGTATTTTAGGCTGTGCAACATCAGTATTTAAGACTTCTTCAAGATACAAAATTAAAAAGGCAAAACCTTTGGGACTTCCCTAGTGGTCAGGTGGTTAAGATGCTGTGCTTCCACTGCAGGGAGCACAGGTTCGATCCCTAGTCGGGGAACTAGGATCGCGCATACTCTGCTGTGTGGCCAAAAAAAAAAAAAAAAAGAAAAAAAAAAAGGCAAAACCTGTATGTTGGAAGCTAACAATTATCCAGTCATTAAAAATAATAAGATTTAACAAAATAAATAAGCATTATTTTACTGTATTTCTCTACTTTTCCCTCTAACCTTGTTTTCCAAATGGAACTCAAAATGTGACAACTCTTGTTTAAAAGAACTGAAAGAAACCCCAAGTGATACTAGAAATAGAACATTGTCATCCTGCCCTTCCCTCTTCTGGTAGGGGGCAAGAGCCTGGGAATGGCCCTGCCTAGTGGATGGTGTCCCTTCCTCCAGAGATGTTGTTGGGAAAAGGGGATGGAGTGTGCCTGCCTTTCACAATATATTCTAGGCCCCTTCTTTGTTGATGTATAGCATGAGTCCACTGGCACCTTTTGACTTTTTCTTGCCTGAACATGCATTAGGCTTCTTTTCCTGTCGTCTTGAATATGTTTTATGTTTTTCAACATTATTTTAGTGTATAACATTTTGATACTGAAGAAATTCTACCCCCTTTTTTGACTTGAACTCTCTCTTTGCTTTGTGTTGTTTCTACTCCATTTGTGAAGCATCTGACGAAAGAAGTTCATCCGTGGAATATAGCCTTTTTGTTGTAATGTCATTATTTTAAATGCGAGTGCATGTCATACATTCATTATTAATACCTTTGCCAGAACAGGGCTGAAACTCATCAGGAGGAATTTATTCACACTATGATAGTACTTGCTATAGGTGTCGGGTTATGTATTTCAGGTAGCTTTTTATCTAAATTTTAAATAAATGTTAATTTTTTCTAACTTGCAACATCCTCTCCTCTGTCCTAGGGTTGGACTGGTCTGAAGAGAGTGGAGAAGAACTGGAGGACTCAGAGCAGGCCTCGCCATACCAGGTTGCCTGGTCCATCCGAGAGACCCTCAGATATGAAAGACACATGTGAGTCTTCCCTTTTCTTTTTATTCTTAAATTTCCACTGTAGTAGATTGATTTTTCCTATATATGCTAATTTCATTTTATTTTTTAAAGATAAATTTATTTATTTATGGCTGCGTTGGGTCTTCTTTGCTGTGTGTGGACTTCCTCTAGTTGCGGCGATTGAGGGCTACTCTTCTTTGCGGTGCATGGGCTTCTCATTGCGGTGGCTCTTGTTGCAGAGCACAGGCTTCAGTAGTTGTGGCTCTAGGGCTTCAGTAGTTGTGGCTCGTGGGCTCTAGAGCACAGGCTCAGTATTTCTGGCACACGGGCTTAGTTCCTCCACGGCATGTGGGATCTTCCTGGACCAGGGCTCGAACCTGTGTCCCCTGCATTGGCAGGCGGACTCTTAACCACTGTGCCACCAGGGAAATCCCTATCCATTCTCTGATATTTCTAATGCGCTGAATATTTCTGTGTTAAAATATTTTTTTGAAATAATCTCGTTAGAGGTTCTCGATATCTACCTTATCAGAAAGCTGTAGGTTAATGCCCAGCCCCTTCAGTGGTAAGAAGAAGACTAGTTCTCTTTCAGGGGATTGCCTCAACATCATAGGTATACTTGGTGCGGTGTGACAGGACTGAGGTAGATCCTTCTCTATGGGGCTGAAAGATGACTCACAGACTCAGCTAACTATTATTTTCATTTAAGTACTGTGGTTTGAATAGGTGTTAGCAAGACAGAGGGGAGACTATCTGCACCCAGGCCGACTCCTAGAATTTCACAGTATCATAGTATGCATATACATTCTAAGGTCCGGTTGCTGAATTTGTAGGCTTAAAAATGTGATTTGTTAGTACACCCAGAAATGATTAGGCTTAGGGAGCTGATTCACTAGAGGCTAATGTATAAGCCAAAATGACAGTTTTTAGTAGGAAGTATCATCATTAAGTGGTACAGATGTTCACTAAGCAAAACTATATGGGAAGCAAATTATAGTCAGAAGCTTATTTGGACATGGAATTAGAGCAAGGAGAGTTAGCTGGATTTATTAATGGTCAGTGTCATTAAACTATAACAGCCTGATGCCTCCATTTCCACTCTTGGGCTTTATATCCCGTATAGTTGTCCCTGTCTCCCCTGTCTCCTAGTTAGTATTGGAAAATGGTATATATATTTTTTCTCTCTCTGAGATTCCATTTTATATGTCATTTAAGACTGTTTCCTCACCATTAGCATTTCTTGTTTTCAGATAGAAGTACAATTGAGCTTAAGCTTTCTAAGTTATAGATAATATCAACCGTGCTTCCTAAGGTTGATATTCAAATCAGCTTATCTTGACTTGGGATATTTTGGGTTAATTTTCCAAATGCTATAAATAGGTAACATAAGTAAATGCTCGGCACAATACCTGGTTCATGGGAAATGATAAATGATAGGTAAGAATCCTATTTTAATTCTGAAAATTACCTGAACATTGGTATTGGGAGTATTTGCCCTTGATTAGGAGCAATGTATATTCCATTTCTGCCTTCTAGTGCAGTTCTCAGAATATTTCTTTTGCTGTTATAGACTTGTGACCATCATCTTTGTCTTCATCTCTGTAGCATTTTACTTTCTTGACCAGTTTGGCTAACTTGCTTCTTCTTTGACTTACCATGATACTCTGCTTTCCTGGCTCTTCTTTTCCTTCAGTATATATTTCTCCTTTTTACAAGCAATTTTCCTTACTTCCTGCCCAGCTGTCCCTTTAATCTTTTCCTCTTCACTCATTTGTTTATTCACTTGCTCAGCATATTCTTGTTGAACTAGTATTATGCTTCAGGCATGGGGCACTACATTCTTCTCCTTGGGTGAAACTGGGATTGCGTTGGTTTACCATCCCTTCTATGCCTGCAACTGCACATCTGCATCTGCCAGGAACCTCTGTCCTTTTTTTTTAGACTACCTATAGAACTACTTTATTCCAGCTTCTTGTTGTGCTTCAGTATAATAGAAAATGGAGAGCTGTAGAAAATTGGCCCTACCTAGCCAGTCCATTATATCTTCAAGAAGTTTTTGCCATGTGAAATTTCTCAAGGTTTTGCCATTTGAAATTGCTCAGTGAGTTCATTGTTTTTGGGGAAAAAAAGGCAGTGGCGTGATCGCTACATTCCCCCCGAAGAACCTTTTCATGAGCTTTCTTCCTAAACCAAAATTGTACTTAAATAAATTTGGGGGGCTTCCCTGGTGGCGCAGTGGTTGAGATTCCGCCTGCCGATGCAGGGGACACGGGTTCGTGCCCCCGTCCGCGAGGATCCCACATGCCGCGGAGCGGCTAGGCCCGTGAGCCATGGCCGCTGGGATAAAATTTGGCCTTGTTTTGGCAGAGGTTCCTTGGTTACTTAGTTTAGTTGTAGATGCATATGCCAAAGTGGAGCTCTCAGGATTTTACTTAGGTCTCTCAGTAGCAAAAATAAGTTGGTATCTTAAATGTAGTATTAAGGAACAGTAAGTACTGCCAGTAACTGCTTCCCTTTTCACATTCCTAATGATGTCTTTGATAGAATAAAGTTCTTAATTTCAATGGGTACAGTTTATTAGTTTTTTCCTTTATGGTTAATTTGTGACCTGTTTAAGAAATCACTGCTTACCCCAGGGTCATGAAGCTATTTTCTCATATTATCTTCTAGAAGCTTTATTGTTTCACTGACAATCTTTCTGGAATTTATTTTTGTATATTTTATATATGATGTGAGTTAGGGCCAAGGATTTTTTTTTTTTTTTCCATATGGCTTCTCTATTTAAGCAACACTATTTATTGAACACTTATTTTTCATTGCATTGGAAGCCTTGACATATATGTGTCTGTCTGCATTTTCTAATCTCTTCCATTGGCCTGTTTGTCCTTGTGCAAATAACTTCAAAGTTTTAATTAAAATAGCTTCAAATAGGGATTTCCCTGGTGGCGCAGTAGTTAAGAATCTGCCTGCCAATGCAGGGGACATGGGTTCAAACCCTGGTCTGTGAATATCCCACATGCCACGGAGCAACTAAGCCCGTGCACCATAACTACTGAGCCTGTGCTCTAGAGCCCGCTGAGCCACAACTACTGAAGCCAAGTGCCTAGAGCCTGTGCTCCGCAACAAGAGAAGCCACAGCAATGAGAAGCCCGCGCACCGCAATGAAGAGTAGCCCCCACTCGCCACAGCTAGAGAAAACCCACGCACAGCAACAAAGACCCAACACAGCCAAAAAAGAAATTAATAAATATAAAAAAATAGCTTCAAATAAATTTTAATCTTTTTGAAGAAAGCTTTTGGTTTCGTTGATTTTTTTTTAATTTCTTGTTTTTTATTTCATTGCTTTCTGCTCTTTGTTTTCTTTTGTTTGGCTTTAATTTTTTTGATGTCTTTAAGGTAATAGCTTAAATCAGTTAAATCTGAGATATTTCTTGTTTTCTTTTTTTTAATTTTAATTTTATTTTTGGCTGCGTTGGGTCTTGGTTGCTGTGTGAGGGTTTTCTCTAGTTGTGGTGAGTGGGGGCTACTCTTAGTTGTGGTGCTTGGACTTCTCATTATAGTAGCTTCTCTTGTTGCGGAGCACGGGCTCTGGGTGCATGGGCTTCAGTAGTTGCAGTGCGTGGGCTTCAGTAGTTGCGGCACATAGGCTCAGTTGTGGCTCTTGGGCTTAGTTACTCCACAGCATGTGGGATCTTCCTAGACCGGGGATCGAACCCATGTCCCCTGCATTGGCAGGCAGATTCTTAACCACCGCATCACCAGGGAAGTCCCTCTTGTCTTCTAACATAGATGCTTGGTGCTATACATTTCCCTCTAAACACTGGTTTTAGCTGCATCCCACAAATTTTGATACGACATGTTTTCATTTTTATTCAATTCATAATATTTTCTAATTACCACCCCCCCACCGCCTTTTTCTGTTTTGGCCACGCTGTGTGGCTTGTGGGATCTTAGTTCCCTGAATAGGGATTGAACCCAGGCCCTTGGCAGTGAGAGAGTAGAGTCCTAACCACTGGACCACCGGAGAATTCCCTCTAATACCCCTTTTGATGTCTTCTTTGATCTATGGGTTATTTAGAAGTGATATTTAGTTTCCACATATTTGGGGATTTATCAGGAATTGGTTTCTAATTTAATTGTACTGTGTTCAGAGACCACATTTAGATTACAGTGTTCTGTAAATATCAATGAAATCAAATTGGTTGATAGTGATGTTCAGGTCTTCTTTAATTTTCTTTCTTTTCATCTTTGGTGATTTTCTTTCATTTTGTTCTGTCAGTTACTGGAAAGGGATGTTGAATCTCTATTTGTGGATTTGATGATTTCTCCTTTTAGTTCTCTCACTTTTTTTTTTGGAAAATTACATTCTTTATTTTTAAACTATCCCTTAATGTTATCACATTTGCTTTGTAGCCAATAAAAACAACATATGTATGCTTGGGTGTGGAAGATGGGGTGAGGCAATGTTGGTGGAGAGCAGGACGACCATCAGCCCCTGAATAAGACTCTTGGTATCATTGTTCACAAAGTTTCTTTTGCTGTCTTATTTCTACCATGAGAGACTAAGCAGGATCTTTTTTATTATTCAGTTTATTGAAACTGGGCTTCCCTGGTGGTGCAGTGGTTAAGAATCTGCCTGCCAATGCAGGGGACATGGGTTCAAGCCCTGGTCTGGGAAGATCCCATATGCCACAGAGCAACTAAGGCTGTGTGCCACAACTACTGAGCCTGCGCTCTAGAGCCCGTGAGCCACAACTACTGAGCCTGCGTGCCACAACCACTGAAGCCCGTGCACCTAGAGCCTGTGCTCCGTAACAAGAGAAGCCACCTCAATGAGAAGCCTGTGCACTGCAACGATGAGTAGCCTCTGTTCTCCACAACTAGAGGAAGCCCGTGCACAGCAATGAAGACCCAATGCAGCCAAAAATAAATAAGTTAAAATAAATAAATTTAAAAAAATTTATTGAAACTAAAAAACAAATAAAACAAAATCCCCCAAAACACAGTTCACCTATTATTCTTACTCATTACCCCTGTCTCTGGCAACCACCAATTAAGTCTCTGTATCTATGAGCTTGATGGGGGTTTTTGTTCGTTTTGTTTTGTTTGTTTATTTTGGCTGCACTGGGTCTTAGTTTTGGCATGCAGCATCTTAGTTACAGCATGCGGGCTTCTTAGTTGCACCATGAATGCGGGATCTAATTCCCCGACCAGGGATCGAACCTGGGCCCCCCGCATTGGGAGCGCAGAGTCTTACCCACTGGACCACCAGGGAAGTCCCTGTTTTGTTTTGTTTTGTTTTGTTAAAGATTCCACATATAAGAAAGAACATACGACATTTGTTTCTATTTCTGACTTATTTCATTTAGCATAATGCCCTGATGTCCATCCATGATGTCATGAATGGCAACATTTCATTTTTTTTAATGGCTGAATAATATTCCATTGTATACATATCATACAATTTCTTTATCCATTCATCTGTGTGTGGGCACTTATGCTGCTTCCACATCTTAGCTATTGTGAATAATGATGCAGTGAACCTGGGGGTGCTGATATCTCTTTGAGACAGTGATTTCATTTCCTTTGGTTATGTTTACCCAGAAGTGAGATTGCTGGATCATATGGTAATTCTGTTCTATTTTTAATTTTTTGAGGACCCTCTGTACTGTTTCCCATTGTGACTGCTCCAATTTACATTCCCACCAACAGTGTACAAGGATTCCCTTTTCTCCACATCCTCACCAACACTTATTTCTTTTTGGTAGTAGCCATTCCAACAGGTGTGAGGTGATATCTTATTGTGGTTTTGATTTGCATTTTAATGATGATTAACTATGGTGAGCATCTTTTTATATACCTATTAGCCATCTGTATATCTTCTTCGGCAAAATTGGATTTTTTGCCTTTTTGCTATTGATTTGTATGAGCTCTTTCACTTTTTCCTTCACACATTTTGTAGTTCTGTTATTTGATACATAAACATTCAAGCTTGTTCTGTTCTCTTGATGAAGTGATCCTTTTATTTTTATAAAATGATGCTCTTTATCCCAGTCATAGTGTTTGCTCTGAGATCTTACCTTATGTGATGTTAGTATAGCCACTCCAGCTTTCTTTTGGTTACTGCTAACTTGGTATCTTTTTCAGTCCTTTTACTTTTAACCTATTTTAGTCTTTATATTTGAAGTGGGTTTCTTGTTGGCCGCATATAGTTAGGTCTTGCTTTTTTATGTACTCTGACAATCTCTGCTTTTTATTTGGGGTATTTAGACCATTTAAATTTAATGTGATTTTTTTTTTTTTTCGGTACGCGGGCCTCTCACTGCTGTGGCCTCTCCCGTTGCGGAGCACAGGCTCCGGACGCGCAGGCTCAGCGGCCATGGCTTATGGGCCCAGCCGCTCCGCGGCATGTGGGATCTTCCCGGACTGGGGCACGAGCCCGTGTCCCCTGCATCGGCAGGCGGACTCTCAACCACTGCGCCACCAGGGAAGCCCTAATGTGGTTATTGATATTATTGGATTTAAGTCTAACATCTTTTGTTTGTTTTCTCTTTGTCCTATTTGTTCTTGTCCTTTTTCCCCTGTTTTTCTTTTTTGATTATTTTTTATGATTTCATTTTATCTCCTTTCTTGGCTTATTAGCTGCATTCCTCTGTTTTATTTTTATAGTGGTTGTTTTAGGGTTTACAGTATACATACTTAATTGCCTTAGTGTATCTTTAAGTGTTATACCACTTCATGTATAAGAACCATATGACAGTGTACTTCTATTTCTCCTTTCCCATCCTTTGTGCTATAGTTGTCATACATTTTACTTCTACCCATGTTATAATCCTCCACGTTTTTACAATTTCTAGAGAGCTCTTTATTCTTTGAGTAGTTCCAGATTGCCATCTGATGTCATTTTCTTCTGTATCAGAGGTTTCCTTTAATATATCTTGTAGTGCAGGTGTTCCAGTGATAAATTCTTTCAGCTTTTGAAAGTCTGAAAAAGTTTTTATTTTGCTGTCACTTAAAAAATTTATTTTTATTGAGGTGTAACTGTCTATGCCTTATTTTTTTTCCTCAGCTCTGACTATGCCTTCTTTTCTTAATATTTATTTATTTATATGAGTGGCATGCGGGATCTTAGCTCCCCGACCAGGGATTGAATCCATGCCCCCTGCATTGGAAGCTCAGAGTCTTAACCACTGGACCACCAGGGAAGTCCCCTAATTCTTTAAACATTTTGTATAAGTCACCAGTGAAGCCATCTGGTCATGAATCTTTTCTTCGTGGGAAGTTTTCGCTCTTTTGTTGTTTTAATAAAGTAAAATAAAGTGACTTTTATTTGGAAAATTTCATGTCATGCCTTGAGATTACAGACAAGCCTGAAGTTTTACGAAGTCAGGTTTGGAATTTACTGCTCTGTATTTATTTGGAGCTATTAGTAGCATCTTAATAATAATACCTGTACTTATATTGTGATTTCACATGTGTCATTTCTTTCTCTTGACCATGGGAGTTAGGTGAGCCAGCTATGTCTCCATTTCACCCAGATGAGAAAAGTTAAAGAAAGAAGGAAACTTAACACATATTGAGAAATGCTGTAGGTACCAGCCCTTGTCACTGCTGGTATATTATGGGAGCTGGCCTTTCTCTTCCTAATTTGCTACTCTTCCTCAGCAACCAGATTTGAAATATTTATGTCTAGCATCTTAGAAGTGGGAGGCATCTTGAAGATTTTCTAGTTTAGGACAGTGCCAAGGATGGTCTGTGGATCTGTGCTAGTCTGCAAACTGCTTGTTACTGGACCACAGCAAGATAATTTTGGAAGTTATGAATAAGCTTTGAAAACTTTTATCATGATGTAACGTGCAACATCCAGGTGCATCTTTCCATGGTTAACTTGAGAAACACTCATCTGCATTTTCTCTGCAGTAATAAGAGTCTTTTTAAATAACAATGTTGGCAGTTGACTTTTCCACCCTAGCTTTATTTTCACTTTAAGACTTACTGTTTCTTTTCTTTCATCTTTCTGTTATGGCACTTCCATTCTCTTAGTTATACAGATTCAAAGTCACTATTGACTTTCTTATCCTTCATACCCAGTTACCAAATTCTTTTGTGATAATGGCCCTTATGTGTTGTGTTCTTTCTATTATCTCTGTGGCCTTTTACTTTTAGTCACTCCCAGTTGTTAGCCGTTGACTCCGAAATCTGTATCTCTTCTCTAAATGTGCCCAAGTTTATAATTTCCAACTGTTTTTCCACCACTCCCTATGTTGCCTCATCTGTACTTTTAAAAAAAAATAAATGTATTTATTTATTTATGGCTGCGTTGGGTCTTTGTTGCTCTGCCCAGGCTTTCTCTAGTTGCAGCAAGTGGGAGCTACTCTTCGTTGCAGTGCACGGGTTTCTCATTGCAGTGGCTTCTCTTGTTGCAGAGCACGGGCTCTAGGCGTGCGAGCTAAGTAGTTGTGGCACGCGGGCTCAGTAGTTGTGGCTTGTGGGCTCTAGAGCGCAGGCTCAGTAGTTGTGGTGCACGGGCTTAGCTGCTCCGCGGCATGTGGGATCTTCCCAGACCAGGGCTTGAACCCATGTCCCCTGCATTGGCAGGCGGATTCTTAACCTCTGCGCCACCAGGGAAGCCCCTCATCTGTACTTTAAATGACCTAGGTCTAAAATGGAATTTATTTCCTACCCCAAATCTTCTCTTGCTCCTGTTTCCTGCTCTTTGCCAATGGAAACAGCTGGGTGATTATTGTCCCTTCCATCTTCCTTGCCCAGTTGACAAAGTCTGTCTCTCTCTTTTTTCTTTTTTTAATTATTTGGTTACTTCGGGTCTTCATTGTGGCACACAGGATCTTCGTTGTGGCACATGGGATCTTTTGTTGTAGCACATGGGCTTCTCTAGTTGCACTGTGCGGGGTCCGGAACATGCGGGGTCCAGAATACGCTGGCTCAGTAGTTGTGGTGCATGCGCTTAGTTGCCCCACAGCATCTGAGATTTAGTTCCCCGACCAGGGATCGAACCCGCGTCCCCTGCATTGGAAGGCAGATTCTTAACCACCAGACCACCAGGGAAGTCCCCAGAGTCTCTTATACATGCAGATTACCTCTCATATTCTCCAGTCCTGCTGCTGCCCCCCTGGTGTAGGGTCCTTGTTATTTCTTACCTGGAGTTTTATCATAATTTCCTCACTGTTCTCTTCTGTCTCTTCCTCCATTTCTATCTGCTGACAGTGTAATCTTTCTCATGCATAGCTCTGTTATTGTTAGCTATTTTCTTAATAATCTACAAGGTTCTTCATTGCCTATGGAACAAAGGTTGAACTCTTTAGTCTGGCCTTTAGCTTTAGAAAGTCTACCTAACCCACCAGCACTCCCCTGCATTCCCCACGCCTTAGCCAAATCAAGCTACTCAGTCCTTGCTGTTCCCCATCCTGTCCATCTCTGTATCTTGGCTTATATTGCTTTATCCTTGTGAGGTACCTTTCTTTGCTCATCTTCAAATTCTACCCTTTTTTCAAGGTTCAGTTCTGTTGTCATCTCCTCTACAAAAAGCCTTTCATCCAGCAGTCTTTCTAGGGAACTTTAAAAGCATTTTATCTGTACCTCTCCTATGTTTCTTGTTCTCTACCTCACATTAAAGATACTAACAGCATGTACTGGCTCTACTACAATTCCCAAATGGAGACCTGCTGTGGGACTTTGGGGAACAATTAAAATAGAGATTCCTGCGTCCCATCCCATGGAAATTCTGGTTCAGTAGATCTAGGGTAGGTCTTGGGAAACTGAAATTTTAAAAAGCTCCTAGCTTTTTCACAAAGCATGATAGACATAGAGTAAATGTTGAATGTCTAATAGGTGAAAAGGTTGAAGTGAGATCCTTCAATTGGTATATCTGTAGTAGAAACTATACTGAAGAGCACATGACTCTTAAGACATATACTAAACAGAAGTTTACAGAGTAGCCTGTGATGGGCTATTCTGAAGAAAAAACGGGTAATACCACTCAAGAAGAGAAACCAAGAAAGGATTTACAGAATATTAGTAAGATAATAAATATATCGTCTGTAGTGTCATATGTGTGCTGTTTGTTTATGTTATGATATAAGAGAAGGAAGGTAAAATAACACAGGTCAGTTTTCAAGTCTTGTGTGCATTATTCCTAACAGTAAAAAATAATGAGATCACATTTATTCTATAGAAAGGTGACCTTTTTAACCTCCCTGGTGGTAGACATTGCTAACTAACCACAGCTCTCTTTCTTGTTGAGCCTAAATGTGCCCTCAGCATCCTTTTCAGTGTAGTGCTCCAGCAGGGGCCACCAGTCAATCAACATTAGCATAATGATAGAAAAGCCTCTATGTAATTCCCTGTTATATGAAATGTTGTTTAGCATATCTCCTGTAGTTTAAAAAAATACTGTAGAATGATTGTGATCCCTATAATCAAAATTCTTTTAAGTGCTTAGCAAAAAAAGGGTAGTTAATAACCAGTACATCTGAAAGAGCAGCTCTTAGATAGTATTCATTGCTCTACTGGAATTCACTGCTCTATCTCTGGTATGACCTATTGTTTATGAAATTATGCTGAGTGTTTCCTCATAACCGTCGTGTCATTTACTCAGACTTTTTAGTAAGTAGAGGTAAAGAAATTATTTTCCTCCCCAAAATCCCTAGTTACTTAAAATTTGGAAGACACTGATGCGTTGAGTGTCTCATTATGACAAGCTAAGAAGGTTAAGCTTCTTAGAGCACTGGATTGTCTCTACTGCTCACTTATTGTTAAAACACTGTACTTATTTTCAGCTGCTCTACTGAAATTCTCTTCCTCTAATTTTGTTAAACGTGTGCTCACATGCCGCAAGTTTCAGCCCTGTGCATCCAGCTCCCCCCTTCCTCATCAGCTTTTCCCCTTTTTCAAATGAGCCTAACGTGTAATCAAGTTTTCTGCTTCTCTCCCTGCACTCTCTAGGTCGGATGATGATGATACAGAGAGTAGGAGCTCCAGGGTGACCCAACTTTGCACTTACTTTCAGCAGAAATATAAGCACCTCTGCCGCCTGGAGCGGGCAGAATCCCGTCAAAAGAAATGCCGGCACACGTTTAGGAGAGCTTTGCTGCAGGCGGCCAGTAGAGAGCCAGAAAGTACTGGCCAGTTGATCCAGGAGCTACAGAGAGCTGCATGCAGTCGGACCAGGTCAGAGCCTCACACTACCACCTCTTTCTAAGAACTCACCTCAGTCTGTTTTCTCTCATTTTTGAGAGGATAGTCGAGACACAATGAGTGGTGAGCATATTATCTTGAAATATTTAAGCATTGTATTTTGGTTTTGTTGCTCAAAGTTCTATGATGGCAAATAATCCTGCTATGAGGTGACAGTAAAATTAAAGTATTACTATAATTTTGCTGGAGTTTGATTAGAATTTATTCAGTAGAGGATTTGAGAATGTTACCTGTCTTTAAAAAAATACAATGCTTAGAAATTTTGTGTTATTTAAAAGTAATATTTAGTTTTTTTAAACCTCAAAAGTGGTATTGTATGTTTTTTACTTATATTATTTTAAAATTTTCTTTCCATTGTATTTTCTGTTAATATCTACATAATCCCATATATCATGTATTCAAAATGTTTTATTACACTGGATTTCTTTGGGGGAGGGGAATCCCTTCTGTTTATAATGAAGATACTTGCTTATTGTGAAAATTTGCAAAATATAGAAAAAGGCAGAAAATCACCATAATATCACCATTCACAAAACAGACCAAGCACTGTGAACATTTTGATTCTATCTCCTTCTAGTCTTTTTCTGTGTGTGTGTGCGTGTGCGCACACGCACAAATAAACATTATATAGATAAAACATTTTGGGGTTTATATACCTAAATGTTACCAGTGGTTATCTCTAGTGGTGGGATTATGATAAAGTTAAAAAAAAATTGTAGTCTGTGTATTTTAATTTTTCTGTAGTGATCATGCATGAGTCATTTGAGGAAAAAAGAGTTTAAAACAAGCAGAAAACTAAAAATTAACCTTTGCTTTGTAGCTATTGATCATATTCCTTACATAGCTATATAATTTTTGAAATTTCATTTTGTGTAATTTGGTTTTCATTATATTTGCTGTAAAAAAAAAAACCCGGTTTTTCAGTTGAGTGTCTCAAAAAATACTATGCCCTTAAGATTTTTCTGCTTCTTGGCATATTTAAGTTGTTTGAAACTGTGTATGTATATCTAATATACCTCCATAGTGGTTGCAGCCTGCAGTATTTCCCCTCACTCTTTTTTTTTTTTTTTGAAAAGCACTTGTTATCATTTAATGAATCTCCCACCATGTGGCTTCAAGCTACCAGGACACAAGCCCCACCGACACCCTTAATCTTCTCCTTAGCTCTTCTGCTGAAGAATTTGGCCTTCACGATGGCAGGCTGCTTTGGGAGCTTTCCCTTCCCCAGAACTTTGTAGTAACCCGATCGCACCACGTCAATGATAGGAGCAGCTCCAGTCTTGTTCTTGGCAGCATTTACCCGTGTCTGCTCACTGACCAAGGTCCACAATTTATCAAGGTTGACAGTTGGGCAGAAGCTCTGGTTCCTCTTTAAGTGGTAATGCCTCATACCAACTTTCCCAAAGTATCCTGGGTGATGTTTGTCAAAGTTGATCCTGTGGTGATGCATGCCACCAGCATTACCGCGGCCTCCCGGGTGCTTCCGGTGTTTGCCGATGAGGCCATGGCTGTGGCTCACGTGGCCCCTAAGTTTCCGGGTCTTCCTTAGTCTGGATGGCATGTTGGCGGCCGAGACGAAAAAAGCTCCCCTCACTCTTTTTTTTTTTTTTTTTTTTTTTTGCGGTACGCGGGCCTCTCACTGTTGTGGCCTCTCCCTTTGTGGAGCACAGGCTCCGGACGCCCAGGCTCAGCGGCCATGACTCACAGGCCCAGCCGCTCCGCGGCATGTGGGATCTTCCCGGACCGGGGCACGAACCCGTGTCCCCTGCATTGGCAGGCGGACTCTCAACCACTGCACCACCAGGGAAGCCCTCCCCTCACTCTTAAGAGCTCCCAGTCCCCTGTAATGGAGGTAGTGTCTGTCATAGAACATCTTTAGTTCTTAGTTTACTTCTTACTTACTCAGAGACTTGCCTTTCTCAGAGAAACATTCCCAGATTCCACTGACTGTGTTGGGTCCCCCTGATATATATGCTGCTGTGCTCTGTACTCTGCTTCATTGTAGAATTTATACTTACATTAATGTCTCTCCGTCATGCTAGACAGTGGTTTCTATGAGGGCAGGAACAAGGTATATTTTGTTTTTAATCTCCAGGGTTGATGAATGAATGAATAGAATTGAACAAGTGAAGGTCTATTCTCTGTTTATTGAAAGAACTCACTCAGTCTGACATAGGTTTTAAAATAATGGTATCTAACATTTATATTATGTAATGCTTTCAAGAGTATAATTTCAGTAGAAATTTGAGCTTTGTCCAGCATGAAACAATCTAGATGTAGACCATTGTATATATCGGGTCTCGTATATTATTATGACCCTGTCAAAGATGAAAGAGACTATACTGTGAGCTTGGGACAATTTGCTATTTGTGTGGAAACTGTATTTACCTATGATTTTTAACTGGCAGAACTGACAAAAGGACTGCTTCCTTTTCAGAACATCTCCCAAACCACCCTTAGTGATGTTTTTAAGAAAATTTCATGATAACTAAGTATTACAAAACAAACACCAAGATGAACTTGATTATAGTTCTCAGATTTATGTGATGTCATTTGGTTATGTCTCCCATGATTAGTAAAAAGTTTATTGCTCAGTGCATCACTGATAATCATATGACAGTGTGCCATAATCATTCCTTGGTGATTAGTAGCTAGCTGCTTTACATTACATATATTTTAGGTTTGCAGAAATCAGCTGTCAGTTGAATAATTTCACATATATTTTAGGTTTGCAGAAATCAGCTGTCAGTTGAATAATGTCCACTGTGTTTAATATTTTTTGTTCTCAAAGACCTAGTTCCACAAAAGACATTTAAAAGGTTGCTATTAAATATTTTATTTTTATTTTATTTAATTTATTTTGTTTTTAAATTTTTAAAATTTTATTTCTTTAAATTTTTTTTTTTTTTTTTTGCCATATGCGGGCCTCTCACTGTTGTGGCCTCTCCCGTTGCGGAGCACAGGCTCTGGACGCACAGGCTCAGTGGCCACGGCTCACGGGCCCAGCCGCTCGGAGGCATGTGGGGTCTTCCCGGACCGGGGCACGAACCTGTGTCCCCTGCATCGGCAGGCGGACTCTCAACCACTGCGCCACCAGGGAAGCCCGGCAGGCAGATTCTTAACCACTGCACCACCAGGGAAGTCACTAAATATTTTAGAAATTAAAAGTGTAGTGACTACCTTCTAATAGGTATTCTTTAAATATAGTTTAGATATAAACTGAACAACATTAAAGTGTTCTTTATATAATAACTTCGTCATATTTATTGGTGAATATGTGGAACAAGTCATTGAAATAGCTTAAAATATGTAAACCCAAATCTCAGTATCTTGTAACCCACAATCCTGAAGAGAGGTAGTGCTGGTTGTGTGAAAACTTCCTTTTCAGTGGGGTATCCAGTAGAGCATACAAATGGGAAGCCCGTTGTAGATATTTTCATATTAACATCAAAACCTTTGTTTTGTTGGGATTATTTGGATAATAAAATATATCTAACATCACAGCAGGCATGCATTTTTACCTTAATTATCCATGGGGATGTTGAAATTCTGGCTTTGGCTTTATTTTAAGAGAAAGATTGGTGAGTTGGAACATAATGGTGATTTTAAAAAATGAAACCAATGGTTTGCTTTGAAGTTTAGGGTAAAGAAAGTGAGGGTCGTGTTGTAACACTAGGCCTGGTAGCTGGCTGAGCAAATTATTAAACTGTTCAATGAAAATTATCCATTCAAAATAGAGAGGTACCTTCTTTTTAAATCTAGACCAAGAGAAATTAGGCTTAGCTGCCAAAATAGTAAAGCTTCCTCTTTTTTGAAAATGTGTATTCTTTTTACAGGGCTTAATGACCTAGCTTCTCACTCTTGTGATCTGACAAATCTTGCAGAACTCTTAATTAACGAAACTTCTATGGCAGCACCTGGCAGCATCTGTTTGCATTTACTGTTTATATGAAAGTTACAATTATAATGAAAATATTCTTTTATTTAGATTTTATGTAATAAGTTCATGTGTAACTTATTCTATATGACCTTCTCTAATTAGTGTAAATGATTCCACTTAAATCCTTAGAAAGATATTAGAAACAAACAATTCAAAGTATTTCTCTATTTTTGATGCCTGACTTGTGACTCAGTGCATTAAGTAGATTCTTTTTCCTTACTCAGGCCTGTGTAAAGGCTTAACAGTTTGTGATGCTTTATAGAATTACATAGATAGCATAGTTTTTATATTGATACTTTCAAGAATTTAAATATTGTTTATTTTTAAATTATTTTTATGTTTGTATAAAACTATGGAAGGATCACAAACTAATAAAATGAATACTTATTATAGAGCGAGTGGGAACTAGCAAATCAAGACGAGGGTGGAAAGGAGATTCTTCACTGTGTAGCTTTCTGTTCTGTATCCCATTCCTCATGTATTAGGTCAAGTTTTCTGCAGATGTATTGTTTAGCAGCTTGACGAGGCAGGACAGGAATAAAGACACAGACGTAAAGAATGGACTTGAGGACACAGGAGGGGGAAGGGTAAACTGGGACGAAGTGAGAGAGTAGCATGGACATATATACACTACCAAATGTAAAATAGATAGCTAGTGGGAAGCAGCTGCATAGCACAGGGAGATCAGCTCAGTGCTTTGTGACCACCTAGAGGGGTGGGATAGGGAGGGTGGGAGGGAGGGAGACGCAAGAGGGAAGAGATATGGGGATATATGTATATGTATAAGTGATTCACTTTGTTATAAAGCAGAAGCTAACACACCATTGTAAAGCAATTATACTCCAATAAAGACGGTAAAAAAATAAATTGAAAAAAATGATGATGATGATGATGATGATGGTGGTGACTAACAACCATGGACTCTTTACTCTCTGTGTACCATACTATATACTGTATGTGGTAAGTGTTTTAGGTGTGTTATGTCTTTTGGTGCTTGCCTGTCGACTAGAAGTACTCTTATCTCCACTTTACAGGTGAGGAAGTCGAGGCTTAAGCAAGGCTAAGTAACTTGCCCAAGGTCACAGAGCTAATAAGAGGTAGAGCAGAGATTCAGAACCAGGTCTGTCTGATCTAGTCTCATGGTCTTCATCACTATTCTCTACTGCCTCTTTGTAAAGTAAAAGGAACCAAAATATCACTTAAAAAAGCAAAAAAACAAAAACAGATAGACATAGCTGAGACCAATTATAATGTAATATTTGTTTTGTCAGTAGGTTGGAGAAGTATTGGAACTGGTCGTTGTAATTCATATTTGCCTTTTTTTTTTTTTTTTTTTTTTTTTGCGGTACACGGGCCTCTCACTGTTGTGGCCTCTCCCGTTGCGGAGCACAGGCTCCGGACGCGCAGGCTCAGTGGCCATGGCTCACGGGCCCAGCCTCTCCGCGGCATGTGGGATATTCCCAGACCGGGGCGCGAACCCGTATCCCCTGCATCGGCAGGCGGACTCTCAACCACTGCGCCACCAGGGGAGCCCATATTTGCATTTTTAAAAATAAATTTATTTATTTATTTATGGCTGTGTTGGGTCTTCGTTGCTGCGTGTGGGCTTTCTCTAGTTGTGTCAAGTGGGGGCTACTCTTTGTTGCGGTGCGCGGGCTTCTCACTGCGGTGGCTTCTCTTGTTGTGGAGCACGGGCTCTAGGCACACGGGCTTCAGTAGTTGTGGCACGGGGGCTCAGTAGTGTGGCTCGCAGGCTCAGTTGTTGTGGCCTACAGGCTTAGTTGCTCTGCGGCACGTGGGATCTTCCCAGACCAGGGCTCTAACCCGTGTCCCCTGCATTGGCAGGCGGATTCTTATCCACTGCGCCACCAGGGAAGCCCCCATATTTGCATTTAAATAATGAATGTAGGTAGTTAAAAATGTGAGTGTTACAGAGTAGTAACATTATTTAAATAATTGCCCTGGATTCTTAAACCATTTTTAAAAATCAGTTTTGTGGTTTTTGTTCCTTAGCATAAGCCGGACCAAGTTGAAGGAGGTGGAGCCAGCAGCATGCAGTGGGACCGTGAAGGGTGAACAGTGCACCAACAAAGCCCTTCCATTCACCAGACATTGTTTCCAACGTATCCTCTTAACTAAATCAAGTGTGCATTGAAAAGTACTAATTCATTGGGTGATATATTTCATTCTCAGGCCAAGTGATGAATGGCTTTTGAAATCATAACTGTAATAATTGAAAATAATTTTTATATTACTTCTGATTTTCTTGGTGTCCTCTGAATAGTTTTTTCCTGCTTATATCATTGTGACTCTGTATTCAAGAATCATATCAAAATGAGCAAAGTTGACAGCAAGTAGTAGGTTTTTCCAGTGGCTGTCACTTAAATAAATTTTGTTAATAGGATTCTGGTCCTTCCAGTGGTTCTAGGTAGTTTGTATGAGGCAACCATGACACTCATTGATGGGAAAGTCAAATCCCATTATTCAAAAACTGTTTTTAGTCTTCCAAGAAAGTTATGCAGTTTTACAGTACACTTTTTGCTATGGGATTAATTTGCTATTTTTATAGAACATGGTGCTGATTTGAGATGAAAGATAACAAACATCACTGACTAGGAAAGAATATATCTTAAGACAGGATATACTCGAGGAAAACCTATGTTAAGGAGCTTCAGACTGGTTATGAAACCTTATTACTTTCACTTTTATTAAACATTTGAAGTTGAGTAGCATTTTAAAAATTTATATAATTGCAATTACTTTTCTTTGCTATCTGTCTGATTTTTGCCTTCCTTTCTGTTCTTGGTGTTGCATTTTCACAGCTTTTTCAGCAGTAGTTTCTACGCAGTAAAGGCTTTATAAATAGCCTTAACTGTAAAAGCATAAAGGAAAAATGAAAGGTATTTCCTTAATAGATAAAAAGTAAATCTATGGAAATGTAGTTAGTGGCTGGCTAAAAGTATAGATGCTTAAAAATGATGATGATAAAAAGCTGATGTTCCAATTTTAACAGTACAGTTTTGATTTAAAAGTAATTTTTCATGAGTTATAAGTTTGAGTTTGGTGTGGGAAGTGTGAAATGAAAAATTCAAATTTGGATAGTCAAGTTTTTTGTAATTATATCTTTAAATATTTATTCTTGATGAGTATCTTAGGCAGAAATTTTCCTTAAAATAAAGTTTTTTGTTTGTTTGTTTTTAATCATCATAGTGGAACTTTTAGGAGTCAATGTGTTAGGAAGGAAATGACCCTGCTTCTCCAAATAACAGAAATCACAATGGCCATAAATCACAATGGGAGACTCATGTTAGAAGCTCATTAGCAAAATAAACTCCTTCAGAAGTATATTCTGAGAAATAAAGATGAGAAGTTCAACTATTATCATTTTTCTATTATTAGTAGTTGGGTTGGTTCTTTAGCTTTTATAGATAATAAAATTTATACTTACTAAGCACAAGTTAGGGAAGAAAAATTTTATGTAGAACTCGAAAAATTAAATGGTTTCAGTGTATCTTATTCCTAACTTAAAAAAAACCCCAGATATCCTCTTGAACCGCTCTCAGCAACTCTTCTCAAGTTGCACAGCCAAGTTTGCAGATGGACAGCAGTGCTCTGTGCCCGTTTTTGACATTACACACCAGACACCTCTGTGTGAAGAACATGCCAAAAAAATGGTAAGTTCAAATTTTGTTTTCTGCAACAGAGGCTTTCAAAGTTTATATATATATATATTTTAAATTGTATTGAAGTATAGTTGATTTGCAATGTTGTGTTAATTTCTTCTGTACAACAAAGTGACTCAGTTATACATACATGTATATGCATACTCTTTTTCATTATAGTTTTCACAGGATATTGAATGCAGTTCCCTGTGCTGTACAGTAGGAACTTGTTTATCCATCCTATATATAATAGCTTGAGGCTTTCAAAGTTTTGATAGCTGTCCAGAGTAGGAAATATTTTATGACTTAGTACAAACTATATGTATGTAAATCACTGATACAAGTTTTGTGAAACAATACTCTTTTAGTACCTCATATTTTGTAGTCTCTTCTATTTCACTAAAAAAAAAAATGCTGGTCATACCTATTGAATTAATTTTATACCCTCACTGAAAAAAAAACACTGTTCTAGAAAGTAGTAGTTAGTTAGATGTGGTCATTTTGTTTATTATCTATAGCTAGTCTATACTTCTGTTCTCCTCAAGATACATTTTCTTATACATAGGCAGATTTCCCAAGATCTTTCTTTGCTCCATTTCTCTAGAATTTTGCTTTTCTTATATATAATTCTGCGAATGTCTTGGATATTTGATGAAATTTCAGCCAAAAGCCAACCCTTATTATAATTCCATTGGACTTAATTATTGCTTTAGTTAATTGCTGGTTGCATAAGCCCTAATTAATTCAGAATAATGTGGAGAGAAAAGTCTGAATTAGTGAACTACCTGAATTATATAATCACTTAAAATAAATGCATTTCCCCCATCAGACAATTACTGAGTTCTGCTATTTGCAAGGTATTGTGCTAGGTACCTATGTATTAAAAAGTTGAATAAGACAGCTCTTACCTGCTATGAGCATATTTTAGTTTGCAGGGATGCGTCAGGGTAACCAAGTGGCCATTGGACAGGACTTAGTAGTGTAGCACTGTGGTCCTGGCTTTGCCACTAGCTGTATGTATAAAATGGACTAATGAGTCATCCTTTCTAGACCTCAGTTGCCGTGTATGAAGTTAACCGGCTTCTTCTCTAAGAACCTGTTTTGTTTTCTAGATTTTCTTTATGGACCATATATTTTGAAAAATTGTATACTAAACTACGTATACAAATATTGAATAATTACTTTCCCATTTTAATTTTAAAACATTTAAAATATAGACATTTTTGTTAGCTTATTGAGGTTTTATCACGGTTAAAGAATGACTTCCATATGTTTCTTGAACCACTTTTGTGGACCTTCATTGATGATTTCACAGACCCTTGGTAATACGGGCACTGTAGCTTTCAAACCACTGAAGTAAATGATCCTGGTTGTAAATGTTGGTTTTAAAGTTATACCATTCCATCGTACTTCCAATAAGACTAGGAAATTTTTGTTAAATAAGGAGGCTGTACTTTAGGATCTGCTTTATTGATTTAGTGAGTTGATGATTAGTACAACAGTTTTTATGTGAATGCTTCTAAAGAAATTGAAAGCAGTTTATACTTTTCAGCTGGTTAAACATTCCTACTTAGGTAGATTCAGCCAGGCAAACAGAAGGTTGAATTAGTATAATAAAATTAGTCATCAAATAATATATATTTTATATAATAATGTAAAATAAAAATACAGTATAAAATAATATTAATCAGGATTTTAAAAGTTATTTTCAATGCAAAGTTTCTACAGTATGATACAGATGGCTTTCTCTCTGAAGGCAGTTGTAGAATCTGACACTAGTTTGAGTTTCTTTGTTTTTTTTTTGCTTTGCGGTACGAGGGCCTCTCACCGTTGTGGCCTCTCCCGTTGTGGAGCACAGGCTCCAGACGCACAGGCCCAGCGGCCATGGCTTACGGGCCCAGCCTCTCCGTGGCATGTGGGATCCTCCCGGACCGGGGTACGAACCCGTGTCCCCTGCATCGGCAGGCGGACTCCCAACCACTGCACCACCAGGGAAGCCCTAGTTTGAGCTATTTTTAAGTTAAAAATTACATAAGAGTAGAGCAAACACTTGTATTCCATCAGTCCCCCAGTGAGAGACTAACACTGGGTGATAAAAACTGTGCAAATCTCATGGCTCTACTTTCAGACTATATCTTGAATTCACACACATTTTACCAACTTTGCTGCTACCATTTTAGCCTTGGCTACCATCATCTTTGCCTACATTATTGTAATAGTCTCCTAAGTAGTCTCCCTTCTTCCTGCCATGCCGCCTGTGCCCGGATGTGTTGCTCACATATCAGCCAGGGTAGACTATGCATGTGGGTCCCACTGTCTTTGAATTTACATATAGTAAAGTTCACTCTTTTTCGTGTACAGTACTATGAATTTTGACATGCATACAGATACATAATCAAGACACAGAATCATTCCATCACCCCCCAAAAGGCTCTAGTGCTGCCCTTTGTAGTCAGCCCTTTTCTATCCCCACTGATCTGTTTCTGTCCGTATGATTTTACATTTTCCAGAATGTCTTCTAAATGGAATCATTCAGTATGTAGCCTTTAGAGCAGGCCTTTTAGAATATACATCTGATCATTTTAGTTCCCTGATCAAAACTTTCCAGTGGCTTCCCATCGCATCTAGAATCCAACCCGAAATTCTTACCATGCCTGTGAGGCACCTCCTGATCTGGCCCTGGCAACCTCTCCAGCTTCGTCTTATACCCTCTCCTCACTTCCACAGCTCCAGCAACATTGGCCTTCTTGCTCTTTCTTAAATACTCAAGTATGCTCCCACCTCAGGGACTTTCTGCTTGTTTTTCTCTTTTCCTGGAGTGTTCTTTCCCCAGATTCTCCATGTCCCACTCCTTCATTTCATTCAGGTTTCTGATCAAGTGTCAGTTCATTTCTGCCTCCCCTCTACCCTGCTGCTTTTTATCCTCGTACTCTACCTTATTTTTCTTCCTAACATTTATATTTGCCTAACATTAGTTATTAATTAGTTTGTTTATTGTCTGAATCCCCCTACTAGAATGTAAACTTCACAAAGCCAGGAACATTTTTTGTTCAATGCTACTATATCCCCAGTGCTTGGAACAGAGACGCTCCATAAGTAATGGTTGAATAAATTATCGGTCAGGCCCATGGCTTGTGGGGGAGAGGGGTGAGATTCTGAACTAGACTCAGCCACTTGATAGGACAGCCATTGGTAGAAGAGGCTAGAGCTGCCCGAGGTCCAGGCTGGCAGACAGAACATGGTATTCAACAGGTATGAGACCATACAACAGATGGTAAGTTACTAAATGCATTGTCCTGCATAGAAGTAGAATGGGACAGTGAGAATGCTGGGAGTGAACAGTGTTTGTAGGCAGTGTAGGTAAATGAACAGTTGGCTTTAGGAAAGCCTCTAGGACACAGGTGTTCTCTGGAGGAGCTAAGTAAGGGAATACCAAGAGCCAGGCAGGGTCTCAGTCATGGGCACTTCTGTGTGGAGGAGCTGGCACATTACCAAACATGTTGCCTGGCTACACAGCATAAGCCTAAGAGAGTAAGACAGAAGCCTAGAAGCAGAACCAGTAGGATTTGTATATTCTTGGCTAGAGCTCTCTTCCTCCCTCCTGCTCAAGATTCACACTGGTCCTAGAGGGAAATCCTGGAATGGATGCCAGCACCTGGTGGGTCCTGGTAGCTGCTTATTCACTATTTATTCAGTTACATAGTGGGCATAAAAAAAAGTAGACATCAAGTGTTGAACCAAAAGGAATTACAGAGGCTGGGAAGCAGCCTCTTTTTTGTTGCTTTCTAACTTTGTGAATTTTGAGTCTGTAATGGTGTTTGGATTCAAGTATTTGTCTGGGATTAAACACCTTTTAGATTTCCTGAATTTATGCTTAATTTTATTCTTTCTTGCTTTGAGTTTGTTTGACGCTAGTGATAATTATTAGTCTTCAGATCTTTTTACGTATTTGATTATAAGAGTTATTACTGAGTTCATCAACTCAAAGGTGACATCAATCGTAAAAACCACAATTGTTTTATATACCACCAAGAAGGAAAAAATGTTGCACAGTGCATTTCTTATCACTTAAAATTTTTATTTTATACTTACCAAAATAGCTTTTTTAGTCTTAGATAGTCATAGATATTTTTATCTTCTATAGCACTCCTGGTTTCAGCTAATCCTTGGTGTGTGAAAGGCAGTATTTTCTACATACATCTACTATAACACAGCTTTGTCCACTTTGTGGATTATTTTCCTTTTTCCTTTGGTTGTTGCTTTGCAATAAAAAGGTGGGTGGGGGGGATTGTGGTCAGTTCTTCAATAATGAATATTTGCTTCACCAGTAACAGGTTTACCCAGTGCCGCTTTTTGTGCCTTTCTGCATACACAGCAGTTTTTCCTCGGCATGTAAAACCAACAGTGCACATACCTTCATTCAAACAATGACAGTACAAAGAGCTACGACCAACTTTGAACATGTAGGCAGCACCAACTGTAATGACCATCACCTGGCTGACGGCAGGAATAATATGCCGTCATTGTAAAATGCTTTCCGATTGTAGAGAGAGTGCAATGTGCATCTGGGTCTTCAGATTTAAGGGTACTAGCTGAAGAAAGCTAGTTGTAGTGCAGGTTTCTTATTCCTTCCTGGTTCTTCTTCCTTTGCCTGCTCACTTAATTGCAACAGTTTTATAAAGCTGTGTGCCCATTGTCTTCTCTCTTTACCATGTCTCCCTGGTCCCTATAAATTATTTGAAGGACTTTTACTGTGTCACGATTTCCAGGTCTCCATCTCCATCCCTGTCTTCCTTCCTGTGCACCAGATACGGTTTTCTCCTGCCTCCCTGGACGTCTTCACATCTCAAACTCTATCTGAGCCCAGCTGAATTCCTTAACTTTTTTCCTGATGCTGTTTATTCTGCTGTGTTCTGTATCCCAACTAATGGCATTACCCCCTAACAATCACCTCAACTAGAAATCCTGGACACGTTTGAGAATTTTATATTCCCCTCATCCTCACCACATCCAAGGATCGGTCACATCTTGAGAATTCTCTCTCAACAGGCCCTCGCTTTTCCATTCCTGCTCACTTTGCCCTCAGCTATTGATCAGTCTCGTAATACTTGTTGAAATAGCCCTCTGATTGGAACTATTTCCTCCACTCACTTGCCTCTTCTCTTTATCCCTTTACGTTGCTACCAGGATAGTTAATCCTTTTAAAACATGTACTCCTGTCATCAAAAATCATTCCCCGTTGCCTATAAAATAAAGTTTAAAACCCTTAACAGAGTATTCAGAGTCATACAGGATCTGGTTCCAGACTTCTTTACACGTTACTTTTATACTTTGTCCTCCATTATACCCCGAGCGATAGTCATACCCAAGTATTTGCTGTCCTTTTTGTCCGTTTGTGCCATTTCCTTTAGCCTAGAATGATCTTTTCCCTTATCCCAACAACTTAAAATCCTGTTTATCCTTTAATCTCACATAACTACAAATAAAGGATTTTCCTTTTGTGTACCCTTAGAAGGTGTTTATATCATTATTGCCCAATTTTTTCTACTGTATTTATGTATCCTTGTAGTCATGTTTTTCCCATGGGAGACTAAGTTCTTTGAGAGCACAAATCAAATTTTATTCAATTTTTTATACTACAGCACCTATGACAATGCCACCTATGACAATTTACAAAATGTGGGATGAGCTCTATGTATATATTGAATTGATTTGAATTACATTTTAAGATGAATTTCTTATTTAATTATAGTTATACATAGTTTCAGGCACTATATAGAATTTTAAGAGATAATAAGTATTTTTTTCAGATAGCTGTTTGGTTTTTCCCAAATAATCTCAGTTTAAAAATACCCATTTGTTCATTCCAAAGGATAATTTCTTGAGAGGAGATAGCTCCCGTAAAGTTCAGCACCAGCAGCAGAGGAAACCCAGGAAAAAAACCAAGCCTCCTGCACTTACCAAAAAACACAAGAAGAAGAGAAGGCGTGGACCTCGTCGACCCCAAAAACCCATTCCCCCTGCAGTTCCTCAGGGGAACCTCAGCATGCCCACCAGCGTCTCACTGCCAGTGGAGGCCTCTCACATCCGGTCAGTGATGGCGCCAGAGTTTACATCTGCTTTACGTGTGCTGATTGTTCTCAGAACATCTGGCTTCATTTACTTTTCTAGTGTTGGAAGTAGGCTAAAGGAACCATTTGGTATATAAGCCTAGACTTTGTAGTTTTCAATATGATTTTTTACAAAATATCTGATGGGGTTAGATCTGAAGTAAAGCTTTTGATAACCAAGAGAGCAAATGCTGATATTGGGAATTTACTTGACTACTCTCAGATTTTTCGATTTCAACAGAAATTCCATATATGCTCCAACAGAAATCTGATGCATTATTAATTTTGTCAGGGGTAATAAGCATTTTGACCAGATGAATGAGGCTTCTGTTTCAGCTAAACATCCCAGTTTTATCTGTTTCATTTTTAAAAATTTATTTATTTATTTATTTATTTATTCATTCATTCATTCATTCATTCATTTATTTATTTATTTTGGCTGCGTTGGGTCTTCGTTGCTGCATGCGGGCTTTCTCTAGTTGCGGCGAGCGGGGGCTACTCTTTGTCGCGGTGCACGGGCTTCTTATTGCGGTGGCTTCTCTTGTTGCGGAGCACAGGCTCCAGAGCGCAGGCCCAGTAGCTGTGGCGCCTGGGTTTAGTTGCCCCGCGGCATGTGGCATCTTCCCGGACCAGGGCTCGAGCGCGTCCCCTGCATTGGCACAGGCGGGTTTTTAACCAGCGTGCCACCAGGGAAGCCCTGTTTCTTTTTTTTTTTTTTAATTATTATTTTGACCAGATTTTAAATTCTACTATAAAGTACTAAGACACACTTGATATACCTAATTGTAATTCATTTTACTAGTGCACCAAATTGTCATTCATTCTAATTTGCAGTAAAAATAGTATATCCAAATGGTTGTCTTCTCTTAATACATGGGTAAGCGTTGCAGAAGTGTGTAACTGCATACGGCGAGGTCTGTCGTTTTGGTTTCCGATTTACTTCTCTTAAAGTAGGAAGGGAGACATTTTGAGTTAGGATTTTCCGTTTTTGCATCGACAGACTTGTCTTGGGGACACTGATGTGGAGGTCAAGTGGGGGGGGCGGGGCCAATCGTGTCGTCTTCCCCAGGAGCCCGTCCACGCCAGAGCTGAGTGCTGATGAGCTGCCGGATGACATTGCCAATGAGATCACTGACATTCCACATGACTTGGAATTGAACCAGGAGGACTTTTCAGACGTCCTGCCACGGCTACCTGATGACTTACAAGATTTTGATTTTTTTGAAGGTATGGTCAATGTTTTGATTGGAGAAAACTGGTTTTTAAAATGAGTTTTTTAAAGGGGGAGGTAACTTTTTTGAGATATGTTTGGAGTGTCCCTCCTCACGTGTAACGTCTTTCACCAGAGACAGGAAAGGTAAAGCACTAAAGCTGTTTTACTCTTTTTAGAAGGTGAGGCATGTACAGTTCTTAAACTGATACCCTAGCCTTAGTGGATCAGTAGGTTTGAGAGCTAGGTTTATAACTTTGTTCCTTTACTTATTTATTATCTTTGGCCTCACCGCGCAGCACGCAGGGATCTTAGTTCCCCGACCAGGGATTGAACGTGGGCCCGCGGCAGTGAAAGCCCTAAGCCCTAACCACTGGACCGCCAGGGAAGGCACCTACCTTCGTTTATTTTTGAACAAAGACATTTTATATTTGAGTTTATTGAAACCTTTCAGAACGTGTCCTCATTTTAATACCCCACCATGTACTTCAATTGAAGTGCACTTTCCCAGAACAAAGTTGACTTAATACCGCCAATTCTCTAGTGCTTTCAGGGGAAATCTTTTATACTCTTAGAAGGTTTCTTTCACCCTTAAAAACTGGATATTTTGGGGGTGATTAGTCAAGTTCCTAACAATGGATTTTTTATATTGGAAATGAAATCAGTGAGGCCTGTGACTTCCATTTTGTGAAAATCACTTAGAAATGGGAGAAGGATGAGAGGGGAAGGGTAGAGAGTAACGCAGAAGCATTTCAAAAGGTGACCTGTGAAGTGAGCTGAGTGCTTGGTGTTGCGCTGAGACATGCACGTGAGTTCTGTGTTCTAGGCTTCACAGCCGCCCTTCCAGCTGGAAGAGCCCAAGAGTCGAGGAACAAAGGCGGCTCCTCCCGCCCAGCCTTTTGTCTCAGATCTGAAGTGATCGATATGTTTTCCGTTTTAATGACATTGATATAACTTCGGGTAAAAACATACGTGAAAGCAGATAGTCACCACGGGTTTTAAATTGGTAACGCTTAGACTCCTAAGCACCGAACACTTCGCTCAGATGGTTATTGATAGTGCTGTAAATGAACTGAAGATGTGATTCGGGTTCCGGGACAGCTCGACCCCTCACACCTGTCCTGCAGCTGAATATTTCACTTCTTCCTTTCCGTCCGATCCTTAATAGAATATTGTTACAAATAGTTCCGCTGTGTGATTTTTGTGGTCTGGGGCGGTGAAAGCTCTGCTGACTGTTAATGGCTCTCGTTTACTCAGGCAAGAACGGGGACCTCCTCCCCACCACCGAAGAGGCCGAGGAGCTTGAGCGGGCCTTGCAGGCCGTGACTTCTCTTGAGTGCCTGAGTACCATTGGGGTGCTCACCCAGTCAGATGGTGTGCCCGTCCAGGAGTTGTCAGACAGAGGAATAGGGGTGTTCTCCACAGGGACTGGAGCTTCAGGAATTCAGTCCTTGGGCCGAGAGGTAAACACGGACCTGGGGGAGCTGCTGAATGGGCGTATAGTACACGACAATTTTTCTAGTCTCGAGCTGGATGAGAACCTGCTCCGTTCTGCTACCTTGTCTAACCCACCTACACCCCTGGCAGGGCAGATCCAGGGGCAGTTCTCTGCCCCAGCCAGCGTTGGCCTTACTTCTGCCACTCTGATCAGCCAGAGTGCACTTGGGGAGAGAGCCTTCCCAGGACAGTTTCATGGACTTCATGACGGCAGCCATGCCTCCCAGAGGCCACATCCTGCCCAGCTGCTGAGCAAGGCAGATGACCTAATCACCTCACGACAGCAATACAGCAGTGATCATTCACACTCCTCCCCCCACGGAAGCCATTATGATAGTGAGCACGTGCCGTCTCCCTACAGCGACCATATCACCTCTCCCCACACGACATCCTACTCTGGTGATAATATGGCAGCTACCTTTTCAGCAGAGATGCCCATCATGGCGCAGCACTTGCTCCCAGCCCAGCTCGAGGTGCCACTTGGAGGAGTCGTCAACCCCAGAACTCACTGGGGCAATCTCCCCGTCAGCCTCGGAGATCCCTCTCCATTTAGCAACCTTCTCGGCGCAGATGGACATCTTCTTTCCACTTCCCTCTCCACGCCACCCACCACTTCGAACTCAGAGACCACACAGCCTGCCTTCGCCACCGTGACCCCCAGCAGCTCCAGCGTGCTTCCGGGGTTACCGCAGACCAGCTTCAGTGGCATGGGGCCTTCTGCTGAGCTGCTGGCCTCCACCTCTCCCAAGCAGCAACTCCCTCAGTTCAGCGCAGCCTTCGGCCACCAGCTGAGTTCTCACAGTGGCATCCCCAAGGACCTGCAGCCCAGCCACAGCTCAATAGCGCCTCCCACAGGCTTCACAGTGACAGGTGCCACAGCTACAAGTACCAATAATGCATCTTCCCCCTTTACCTCCCCTAACTGAGCGTATCTGTGTGCTTGCAGGCAGGTGGGGAACCTGGTGTTTTCTATCTTGTTTTCCTCTTTATCACCCCTCTCCCCTTTTCCTAAAGAAGATTTTAAAAATAACAGATGGGGACTAGAGGAGAACTCCCTTTTCCAGTTAAGCAAGTTACCCCACGGTGGACCTCGCTTCAGTGTTCACATGTGCTCCTTCGCACTGGTGCTCATTCCCTCCTGGCAGGTCCACTCTCCCCCGATGGTTTCCTTAGTGGCTCAGCACAGTGACTGGATAGAATCGACTTTTAGCAGCAAGTCCTAGAAGTGAAAGATACCTCAGATTACCAGTGCCCTTTACTATTTCCTAGTATTCAGATCAATGCTTTCCATTCTAATACCAGGTCTTTACATAGGCGGTTCTAAATGGAATGAGCCTATTCATTGAGTTCCTGTGTAAGAGACGGCAAGTGGTGTGTAGAGGCAGATCAAGGCTCTGACTTAGCACCAACTGCTAAACATCACATGAGGCCAGGATTCCATTCCTAATTGTGATCATGTTTAATTAAAAAGAAAAAAATTAGTCTTTTAATTGCCTGTGTGTATGTGTGCACCCACGCGTGTGTTTTTGTGCAGGGCAGGAAGCAGCTGTCCCATTGTTATTTTCTTTTTTTCTTTCCTAATGAGTAGAAGGCTCTTCTCCTTTCCCACATCTCACAACCCTGATAAGGTTGGTCATTCTTTCCCACTGAGTTAACTGACTTTCCTGAATGGAGAAGGGTGGTGGTCTGGTGGCGTGAATAGCACAACCCTTTTCTGCTAAGTTAGCCCAGAACACAAAAAGCTGAATTCATGTCAGTGCCCTGCAGATGTCGTGTAAAGCTTGCCTGGAGGGACTGCAGGGTTGCTGCGATTCTGAGGTCTGGTGGTTGGTTATATTGCCTTTTTAGACATGCATTTGTTTCTAAATCCCTCTTCCATGGAATATATTCGCAAGATGTAATTAAAATATTTTGATGTGAAAAGCAGGATAGGTCAGATAGGTTTGGAAAGATGGGATCTGTGAACTCCTTGATCCATCTTTTGCTTTTGAATTTTTCATGTTTACAGTAGTGATTCTTTGGTAAGATTTGTAAAATGTTGAAGACACTTGTAGAATCAATGTACCAGTTGTGAAGTGATGTGTAATATCTGAAGGATACACATTTTAAAGTTTCTTTCAAAGCAGAATATGGAAATCAGACATAAATTTTACCCACCCTTTGGTACTTTTAAAATAATTTAAGTATTTAGGTTTAAGTTTGGGGAAATTTTTTTTTTTAAGTACCAGAACTTTAGGGTTAAAAATCATATTGGATAGTTTAGTAAGTTGGTGACTATGAAATGAATATGTGAGGTTTCTTTTTACCTGCCTTCTCCCCGACCCCCGATCTCCTCGCCCAAGGGTGGAACTAGATTTTAAAGGCATCTGTACTCTGCTTTTGCTGAGAAGTTTCACTGTCCCTTGAGATACCATTGGCTATTTATACCTGAGTCTAGTCTAATTTACATATATATATTTTAAGATGAGTAGAGAGAACATATCTATTAATGATGTGATATAATAATTCATTTGTCAGGGAATATTTGATCTTAATTCCTTTTCAATAGGTAAAGATTTGGATGTATTTTCCTACTTCCTATATGTATTCTCTTTATGCCATGCTAATTCTAACCAGTCCCTTCTTTTGAAAGCTTTTCTTTCTCTGCTTTTTAAAGGAATGATGGTAATCAGCAGGCATTATGCAGATAAAACGTGCCTGAGATTATGGAGGGGAAATGTCACATGACTGTATGAAATCATTATATGCCCTATTTTGTATTTATTGAAGTTTCTTTTTGTGGGCCAAAAATATGTTTGTAATATATTTAGTTTTTTTTTTTTTAATCATGATAATTGATTGGAAGATTTATTTTTTAATAGCTTTGCCTTTTTTGCAGATTGAGAAATTTCTAAATTATAAAATTATGTCACAAAGCAAAATTATATTTGGTAGCACCGTAAATTTCTATTCTGAAGGGTGAGAAGAGATAATTGAATATTTTTCACCTGTGAACCTATGTTAGTAAGCTTTTTAATTTTAATGTACTGTAATGAAATGATTATGAGTAGTTACCTCTGCTCAAAAGTGTCATTTAGTTTGCTAAACTCTTCACATCCCATTATAATCATCGCGAGATAACTGTCCATTCCCAGTGATTCGATTCCGTCTCCATTGTGTACTAATTAAAGGTTGTAGCAGAGCAGCCCATTGACTTTCTTTTTTATTGAGGTAAAAGTGGTACATACGCATTGACTTTCTCATCAGCCTTTCTTTGACAGTGAAGGGCAAGTCATGGGACGTTGATCTGAATTTTTCTGGCTATTTGTCCCTTGTGGTAGCTGCTTAAAATTCTTCAGTTATCAAAACTGAGTTTGCAGTAAGTTGCACATTTTATTGTTTGCAATTTTCTGTTTTCTGTGCATTTTTAAGCCCTTTTCTGCTTTCTGCTAAGGAGGCATGAAATGATCAGGAATGTTGCCAGTTACAGCTTCACACCAAAAACTTTGAGTAAATTCATTTTTGTGTAGATGCCCACGATGATAGCTGAAGAAAGGGCACCCGTAGAAAGTACCAGTGTAGGTTTGAGGAGTTAGCAAAAAAACAAATTTTTCTTCTCGTTTCGTCTACTTCAAAACAAATATCCGAGCTTGCGATTTGTTTGCTCTAGCTGTTTCTTGTGAGTCCCTTTTTGGAAGAGAGAAGAACATCTGTGAACCCAGAGATATCTGTTATGTTGTTCTTTTAGCTAATGGAGCAATTCTAGTCTATTAGTAGTAGGTTCGCTATTCATATGTAAAGAAAGGAATGAAGTGTCTTTTACTCCAGAAATATGAAAATCAGTGTCTTTTAAAATAGCACTTATTCTATAATAAGGCAATACTGGAATCAAAAACAAATTTTATATAAGGTTCTATCTAATTAGGTGGACACTAGCTTTCATTCTAGTGTTAAACTCATGAGGAATAGTGGCAAAGAAGGTTCACTCTGTTTCTGCAGTACTTTGGGACCATTTATACAGGCCAGTTAGATTGTGTTAATGTGATTTAATTTACAGAGTTGCTGCAGTTAATGGATACATTCTGTGCTCTGAGAATCTGAATTCCATTCTAATGTATACTGTTCACTGGCTGTGATCTGTAGCATCCGAAGGAAAGATGTGTTTTTCTCCTTTACACCCTCTGCGTAATTGTTAGTATTATTTTAATTAAAGTACTTAAGACATTGTTTTTCTTCTGTACAAATGGCTTAGCAATTTGCACATCTGGGTAGGTTATGTAGTTAACAATTCGCAATAGTAAATAGCAATTACATTTAACCCACCAAGTGACAGACTATGCAATGGAAAAATTTTCTAATTATCGTCGCATAGCTTATATGGCAAAGGATTATTTTCTCTAGTAACCTACCATGTGAGATAGAACTGCTTCATAAATGACTTCCTGAGCAATTTCATGTTGGCGGGCAGTATGGCATGTCTAGTGTCCTTCCATGAAAAGAGTATAATTTAATGAGAAGCAAATAGTAGGTATGGAGATAAAGTTGGAAAAAATTTTTTTTCTTTTCCTTAAAATTGTAGTTATTGTCTTGAGCGGTTTAAGGCTAACGAAAGCTAATACTTTATCTTTGCCAAATAGTTATTTATAAGATTTATTTCTTAAATAAGCCCAACCTCTCAACCGCAAGTTAAGAATCATGACTTTCTGTGACTAACACTAAAGCTTTTCCTTATCAGAGCTCGTTCTCAGTCAGTGACCATAATCCACAGAGGCAAAGACAGCTCTTTGATTTGGAAGGAAACAGTGTCCGTGATACATGCAGATGCCCTAGCTGTACAATTTGCTTCTTACATGAAGAAATTTATATTTCTATTGACCTTTACCATTGGGCTTTTATCATTGGGCACTAGAATTTGAGCCTATGTAGGTCACGCCCATCCTGTGAATTCACTGATACCTGCCTGCAGTCCTTCCTGTGCGCCTGCATGGTGGGAGTGGTGGTTACGGGTGGTAGCTTCATCGGCAGTGCTTGTGTGGGGCATGTTGCCTTTTCTTCCCGTTAGTTCAAAAGATTGCTGTGGATGGTATTTCAAGAAGACGAGGATGTTAACACCACCAAGCGAACCAGTTCAAGTTTTATAGGGTTAGAAATTCCTTTAAATTTTGTTTAGGTTTCTCATTTCCAGTTTCTTCATCCTTTTTCTTTTTAGCCTTCTTTTAACATTCTATTAAATTCTGTTTTTAATCTGGTATATATAGAATAATACAGTGGTCTTTTAAATGGTCAACAGAACTCTGCAGTTTAATGAGGCAATTTAAAGGATTCCCTGGAAGAAAATGTAGTCATACCAGATCTTTCATCACAGACACCTACATCGCTCCAAGGATTTTTTCCTGACAAGAAATATATTTCTTGAGGATGGGGTGTGGGGGTGTGGGAATATATATGTGATAGAACATAGATTTTTTTTTTCCTCTCAATACATTGAAAACAACTGACTTTTCATGGGCATTCTATAGAAAAGTAAAACAATGTAATGACTTCTTAATATTCTGAACTTTATAAAGCTTTCCAATATCATATTCTGGAGTGACCCAAAATCCATGTTCAGTAGATTAAAGCAGGATTTTTTAAATGCCACCTTTCAAAAGATGTGTAATAAGGTATCAGTGAAGGGCATAGTTGGATCTCCGTTCAGCATTTTCTTCTTTCCTAACCAGTGAGTTAGGAAAGAAAACATAAAACGTAAATGAATAATTATGTCTCTCCTAATGACCGGTGTCATTAATGTGAAAATTATGGGTCAAACTTAACCTTATTTCTAAATAGGAAAAATTCTCTTTTCACTCCAGCTCTGATTTTTTGTTAGCTTTCCTCTCTGCACTGTGATACAGAGCAAATAAAAAGAAACATGGCATTTCAGAGAGAAAAAGAGAGAGCAAACTTGGAATGACTTTTTTACCCCAGGTTCCCAAATCTTGGGGATGTTTGGCTACTTTTGAGTGGCAGGGTTTTGGTGATCTGAAATTCAGTCCAAAAAGTCTTATTAGAGAAAACCTGTCTAACTCTTAGCAATGGAGGGCAGCACAGCTTTCCTTCTGTTTCCCCTTCTGCCTGATTGCTCAGCCCACCCCTGGCACTGAAGTATACACAGACACACAGACACACAGACACACACACACACACACACACACACACACACACACACACACACACACACACACACACACACACACACACACACACACACACACACACACACACACACACACACACACACACACACACGATCTGTACTGCTCCTGGCCTAAGAGTAATAGAATCCTCTTCTTTCACTTGGTTTTTGTTTTTGTTTGTTTTTTTAAGCTGGGGACCACTGAAGTAAGCTCTATATGCACCCAAAGTTACCCTTGGAAAAATTTTCAACATGCCGTGCAGAAGCCTCTAATGCAGCTAAATGCCACCCTTGCTTTTACTTGGGGAATAGACTGATTTGCCCTGAAATGACTCCACCCTGCGTTGTTGAGGTACAGTTGGCTCCAGCCGAGGAGTGTGGAAGGGATGGGAGGTTTGGTGCTTGTGACGGTGTCTTCATCTGCTCTGAAGGGTTGAATCAGTTCCTCTCAACAGTGATAGTTCTTTTCACTGTATAGTGTTGAGTATGTCTCAGGGATTCCTTGTGGAAATTAGGGCAGTTTTTAAAATAAGAAAATAGTTTTAAAAGAAGCTAAAGGTGACTCATCATTGAAGAGAGCGCAAGAAAGAGAAAACATTTGGTTCGTAGCCCACGGTGTCTTGCATGGGACGCTTTTCCTTCTCCTTCAGGCTCTCATCTCAGCCTCAGCATACAGAATCCTTTCCCACCACGCACAGCTTTAAAACTTTTATTTAAAAATTTCCTTCCCCAATGAGCTTTCAGAATACTTATTGTAGATTTTAAGAGAAAAGGTATATTAATTTATACTATTAACATCACCTCATAAATTATAAGTTTTATACTAAAGCTGTATTGAGTGTAATGAATTATGTTGCCTATGTGTTTAATAGCTAAAAAATTATATATGAGCTTTTTTTTTTTTTTTTTTTTACAAAACAAACTAGTGAAGCACCTTTTTACACTGGATCTCTGCCGTGTCAAGGTGTATAGCTATCCTTTGCTACCTTGCAGATATATAAAATAAAAGGATATCCTGGGGCCTCAAAACATAGAACACCTTTAGACCATTTATTTCTGCTCATAGAACTGTTGAGAATGATGTCTCTTTAGTAAATGATCTGTGGTTTACACTTACGATGGCTAGAAGCTTAGTTACAGGGTAAATAGAAATACATAGATCAAGTAAAGCTCCCAACTACTGTAGCTGGAATTTGTAAACTAAGTTTTTAAAACCTCTTTTATTTCCTATGGATTTATTCTTTAATTACAGTTAAGTTGGGAAGTAAAATAGAGAAAATAATAAATCTAGATGTTCTCAGTGTCTTATTCAGGAACTTTTTATCCCTCCTCACTAAGGAATTCCCACTGTGACTTAAAAATAGAATTAAAGTACTTGTGTGCATGTACATGTCTGTGCTTTTACACACATGCAGAAATATACATTGGGGGCACGTGTGTGAGAGAGATGAATGTGTGCTTAGGTAAAAAGAGAAAAAGGTAACAATGTATGGTAGAAATATGGTTTATTTAGTTGAGGGTATTGGAGTTACTTTCTCATCGTCTCTGTTGTATAAATACACCAAATTCTTGATTATGTTATGTTAAAAGGCTAGCTCTGATATCATGTGCATTTTATTTTAACCTTTTGATTAACTTATGCTATGTTTTTAAAATGACTCAAGAAACAGCAGGTTCTAAAGACCAGCCTCTCACTTTTGAGAGTAAAAATAAGAGAGAAACAGACCTGGACATGAGCTGTGTTAATCTATTGGGGTGATGGGACCAGAGATCAGCTGAACCTTTTTTATGTTAATAATAGATTTCTTCATCTTCTGAGTTATAAGATATTATTGATCACCTTTTCTTGGTGAAATTAAGAAAAGTATAGGCCTTTTATAAAGAATGCCTTTTTTTTTTTTTTTTTTTTTTGCGGTACGCGGGCCTCTCACTGCTGCGGCCTCTCCTGTTGCAGAGCACAGGCTCCGGACACGCAGGCTCAGTAGTTGTGGCTCACGGGCCCAGCCGCTCCGCGGCATGTGGGATCTTCCCGGACCGGGGCATGAACCCGTGTCCCCTGCATCGGCAGGCGGACTCTCAACCACTGCGCCACCAGGGAAGCCCAAGAATGCCATTTTTTAAGGGGCTGCTTTGTTTAAAGAGTTGGTGGGATCATTTCACCATGCACATTTCAAAAAGCTGGGTTGATTTCAGTTATTTCCAAAATAAAAAAAAAAAAAGTTACTCAGTTGTGTTGTTATTTATGAAGTTAGCATGCCCCCCAACCCCCATATTTTAGCTATATGAAAAGTTATGCTACCCTTGACTTTTTACCTGATTTATCTGGAATTTTAAAAAAAATACATTCCTATATTTTGAGTTTTGTCTTTTTGCTATACATTCATTACTGAAGTATCTGGTGGTCTAAAATAGTCAAAGCTAGAGTTGTTATTAAATGCTCCAATCACATTTATTTTTAATATTAAAAATCATATACTTTGAAACATGTCAAAACAACTTCTAATAATCCATCTGAATTTGTAGTTACCTTTGAAGCCTCATTCATCTTAGATAACTCAAGACCTGGGAAAGCTTTGTATGTTGTTCTTTTTACAGTTGTATTTTTTGCAGCATCTCCCAGTTTCATTCACTCTTGCTTTATAGGTTTTTAAAATCTGCATATTTCTTGTACATATGCATGCAAATGAAAGAAGGGAGGTTGTATTGGTGCCATTTCTCCCTTCAGTTACTATGGGATTTGCTAGAATAAATTCCCCCTGATTGAAGGGTGAAAATAGACCCTTTTGTGTATATCTGTACAGAGATGTGTATATGGGATGTGGTGGCACTTTGCTGAATGTGAACTTGCCTTGTCAGTGGAAAGATTGAGAAGTATTATGTTTATTTATACATTTGTATAAATCTATATATACACGTATGTATATGTGTGTGTATAGATAAATATATATATACATATATTTCCCTAAAAAAAAGTGTGTGTATAATAGGTAAACAGCCTTTGTTAAGCAAGATTATACGTCTATGGAAAATTCTGGATTATTCTATAAGCAAGGAGAGGTGACAGTCTAGGGTAATCGTCAGAGCATACAAAGATGGAAGTCCTTAGGATTATAGTCTTGTTTATGAGTTTCTCTTAGAACAGTACTTACTTGCCAGCCTCACTATTCTTCATCTTCATTACCTTCTAAGTCAATCTCTCACCATTTAAAAATCACACTTCGTTGTGTGTTTTTCCCTTTATTAATGTCCTTTCTAGCCAGAATCATTTGGCTTAGCCATATTTCATTAATATTTCACTCGTTTCTTTTAAATATCTTTGTCTCTGAAATTTCCCAGAAGATACAAATTTTGTATATAATAACTTTTTATAGTAATTTTGAGAATTGGGCATCATCTTTATCTCAAAACAAACAACCAATAAACCCAAAAACCAACATTCAAACAAGACTACTTTGAAAGTTTTACGTAGATAATTTTGGGACGTTTTACTTAAATTGGAAAAGAACATAATTATGATTTTATGATTGACATTAGTGTTAGGTTTATTTTGTCATTTATTGTCATTAATTTGTCCTTTCAAAAGTTTGGTTTACTTTGTGTTTTAATCATAAATTTACCACTTTCATTTTAATGGAAAGCCTCTTGAATTCTATAACCTAAGCCTCTTAAATTCTATAATTCATTTTATTCATGGTGAAACTGCTTTAATGAATTCTTGTGTAATGAGCTCTGCTATATTTCCTTTTGACTTTTCTCACATTGATGACATTCTGTTTTAACTTTGCTGCAGCTCTCTAGAAAACTTGCATCCCTATATATTGTGCCTTTAAAGCTTTTATGCACACACAGACAAAAGTGTATATATACATGTTGGAGCATGTGTACATATACTTTCATATATACTCACACAGTATGTCTCTAGTATATATTGTGGGAGTGGATATATAGATGTTCAAAGGCAATGAAATGTTGCTCTCTAGATATATATGTATATAAATAGTGTTGATATACTGTATATACATATGTATATGTATGAGTTTTAAATGGCAATCTTTTACATTTAGCAAAATGCTGCCCCTACTGGAATATTGTCACTGCAATGGCAGTTGTATGTAATGATTTAAAATACATTATCAAAAGTTATTTAAAGAACATTTAAAAGTCTCATCTAAAGACGTCCACACATTATTTATTTATCTTCCTTTTCCTTTTATTGTTATTTTTATTTTTTTTAACTGAAAGGGAGACTGTCATTTTAAAAATGCCATCTGTCCCGTGAGAGGAAGAGAGCTGGAGATTCACCTGGGGAACCTTATGCATTTTCCTCTCTCTGAAATGGAGATGTACCACAAACTAGCCTGTTTATTTCAGTTATAAAGCAATCCTAACATTTCCATTACTGTATGTCATCCACCATCTCCTAGATCAACTTAATTCACCAATTTGCCTCTTCCTTTCATTAATAAATAATGATCATTAAGATCATTTTGCCTGGGGGAAGTTAACTACTCTCTAGCTGCAGGGAAATATATCACCTAATAGTTATTCAGCCTTGTTCAAAATTCAGCTTTGAGAGAAGGCAGCTCTCTCATGCAGTTGTCTTAAGTAGGTTTTGCATTTATTTAGTTAGAGGTCTTCCCAGACTTTTTTTTTTTTTTTTTTTTAAAGAACTCCAAGTCTGCATGCACTTGACCTAGATTTAATTCCTACTCCCCACAGCTTCAGGTATTTTTCATTAGTATATCAATTTGATACACTGAACGAAAGAATATTAAGAGAAAACTGTTACATATTTTATTTTATGATGAGTTGGCAGCAGACTCCATTTCAAGACCTTACAGAGAGAGGAGTTTGTAGATGTACAATCCTAAATCTTAAGATGTTAACAAAAAACAGGTGGAGTAAGAGTACCCCTGAAGACTCAAGTAGAGGTTGGGGTTTGAGGGATTTCACAGAGTAGCTTAGCTGAAACTTGATATCAGAAGCAGCCTTTAACAAGCCTCTTGGCAATTGTATGGTACTAACCAGAGTACTGAAGTACAGATTGAAACCAAGTTGCAGTGGGAAATCAAAGGTGAGGTAGCTTATTGGAAACCAGTAAAATGACAGGTTGCACAGTTTTGAAATCTCTTCTAACAAAGTAACTGCACGGTAGCAAGGACTAGCCGTTCTCAAAGCCCTTCTTTTTCAGTGTTCTCCTTCACCTTGGCACACAAGTATGTTTTAAGGCCATACATTAAAAATATATACAAAAAAAAAAAAAGCTGCTTAAAGGGAACTTACAAACTGAGAATCTTCTCTGTATTTGTGTAAATAGTGGCTGGAAGCTTAGTTATATGCACAAAAGCTAGGAGCCACATGTTTCTGCACAGATTGTAGGAGCTAGATGAGGAGACTGGCAGATTTTGGGAAGAGGCCCCAGTTCTGAGCAAAGGCATATCTACAGCATTGGGTGTGCTGTTGCTGGGGGAGACCACATTTTGGGAGATGATGGGCTTTCGGTTTGTAATTTCCCTTTAAACAAGAAGAGATGGCTCACGTTTTCCATATATATCTCAATGAATGTACTGTATTACCGTTTTAAAAATTTGATGAAATAATAATGGATTGGTCTCCTTTTGTTATCTGGTCCTTGTTTAATTTGTTTAAGGGTTTTTGTATACAAAAGTTTACATTTTTATGTATATTTTTCTTGTGTAAAAACTGATGTAATATGTGTATAAAACACTGTATGTATTATCTGTATATAGTGTGACAAAATGATTTTTCTTTCTTTCTTTTGGATGTATTAATAAATCTTGCTGTGAAGTAGCCTTGCTTTTGGTTTAGTTTCTTTTGCTTGGATATTGATGGAAGCTGCTAATCCAGGGTAGGTATTTTTCCCCTTTGTTATTTAAATAGAGTCTATATATATATATGTATATATATATATATATATATATATATATATTATATACCTTATATTTTGTCAAGAACCCCAGGGGGCTATATTCATGGTACTTTATGGTTAGACTAACAATGGTTAGACTAACAATGATTAATATTTGTGTAATAACCATGGATCAATTAAATGCTACTCAAGATGACTTTAATGTGGTATCCAACCTTGAAATCCAACTAGAAGTTGCATTGGAAATTGTTATATGCTATAATGGAGGTCTTACAAGCCAATTTCTATTTCATTTAATTAGGAGCCCTTTCTCTATTCATTTTCATGAATTTTGTTTGTTCATAGAACAAACAAAAAACTGGAAGAAACACTCTTCCTTTAAGGCAAGGGTCCCCAACCCCTGGGCCACAGACGGGTACAGGTCCCTGGTGCCAAAAAGGTTGGGGACCGCTGCTTAAGGCATTGCCAAGTGCCTTGTATTTCCTTGGAATTGAATTTTTTTTTTTTAATATGTGGATTGGAACTTTTCCTGTGCTGAGGGATTTTGTGGTACAAATAGAGGCTAGGAAAAAATTCACAAAGAAAAATTAGTAATCTTCTAATCACACATTCCTCGTGTAGAGATTTATGATTTTTAATTTTTGTGGGACATTTGGACTTTTTCCTTGATTTCTGTCTAATCCAGGCATGTTTAAGATACATTCCAAAATTGTACTTTGCTTCTCTAAAAGAAATTAACGTTCTGCAGCTAGAAGCAGATGACCACAGTGCTAGTGAAATGGCCAGCATTGACAGAGCTTCATTCATCCGTTTCTCTGCCTTTGAAATTGACAGGGTATGAAGAATAATGCTTGAAATTGATCTGTCCATTTCTTCAGTTATATAGTAGTTGATTTAAAACTCCTTTTCTTTAAGGATGCTTTTCTAAATATCTGTGTAAATGCAGAAACTTTTGAGATTGTGCTGAGTTCTTGATTTGATTTTTTTTAAAATAGCCTTAAGGAGATAAGCTTATTAGTGAAATGTTTGAGTTAGGCAGTGTTTAAAGGGGTGGTGCTGAGAGCCTGTGGACTGCCAGGTACAAGCAAAAATTCAAGTTTAGAAGAGAATATGTTTTCTTAACTCCTTCATTAGTGTATCTCTAGCTCCTTGCTCTTTCATCTCCCTTATTAACTACAATGAGGTATCACCTCACACCAGTCAGAATGGCCATCATCAAAAAATCTGCAAACAATCAATGCGGGAGAGAGTGTGGAGAAAAGGGAACCCTCTTGGACTGTTGGTGGGAATGTAAATTGATACAGCCACTATGGAGAGCAGTATGGAGGTTCCTTAAAAAACTAAAAATAGAACCACCATAAGCAATCCCACTGCTGGGCATATACCTGGAGAAAACCATAATTCAAAAAGATACATGCACCCCAGTGTTCATTGCAGCACTATTTACAATAGCCAGGACATGGAAGCAACCTGAATGTCCATCAACAGAGGAATGGGTAAAGAAGATGTACATATATACAATGGAATATTACTTAGCCATAAAAAGGAACGAAATTGTGCCATCTGCAGAGATGTGGATGGACCTAGAGACTCATACAGAGTGAAGTACATCAGAAAGAGAAAAACAAATATCGTATAATATTGCTTATATGTGGAATCTAGAAAAACGATACAGATGAACTTATTTGCAAAGCAGAAATAGAGACACAGACGTAGAGAACAAACATAAGGATACCAAGGGGGGAAGGAGGGGTGGGATGAATTGAGAGATTGGGATTGACATATATACACTAATATGTATAAAATAGATAACTAATGGGAACCTACTGTACAGCACGGGGAACTCAGTGCTCTTTGGTGACGTAATGGGAAGGAAATCCAAAAAAGAGGGGATATATGTATATGTATAACCGATTCACTTTGCTCTACAGCAGAAACTAACACAACATTGTAAAGCAACTATACGCCAATAAAAATTAATTTAAAAAAACCCCCCAAAACAATTCTTAAAAAAAAAAACAATGCTGTATTGTTTAAAAGCCTACTTATTTGCATTAATTTCTAGCTTTCAGCAATGTGTGCATCTGAACATTAAGGTGGTACTACTTTGTTTCACATAATTGGCTTCTTGGAAAATTCTTCTCTAACGTGACTATAGTCAGTTATTTTTCCTACTTTAAATCCCTGTGATGGAAAGATGCCTACTGCTTAGAATTCTGAAATGACATTCTAGCCCATGGTAGTATGCTGTATTACTGCCTCTATTCTTCCATCTTTCCAATCTTCTATCATTCCATCTTTTGTCTTTTTTGCCCTTCCATTCATTTTTTAAAATTCACTTGTTTATATTTTTTAGCACTTTGTGTTAAGGACAGTATATATTCGTATAAGAATGAATCACAACGGGATTCTGCACTCCAAGACTGCCACATAGAAGAGAGAAGATGCACAACTACACAAACAAGGTATAAATCGTCAAGTGCTTAGAAGTGCGATAGAATGCTGTGTAAGTTCATGTCAGAAAGAGATTATTTCCAACCAAAGGGGAGAGAAAATTTTACATCTGATCAGAGCATTCAAGGATGAGCAGTATTTGGACATCCAAAAATAAAGTATTCCAGATGGAGGAAGCTGCATACACAGTCAGGATGCCTCATGGTTTGTTTGAAAATAGAGAGCGGTTTAACTTGACATGTATAAGATGTATGAAGGAGAGGGGTGAGGAGAAGTTAATGGGGGTGACAGCATAATGAGCATGGAAGGATAGACTAGGAAGTGGGACAGGGAGAGATGGTCAGCTGTGATTCAGGAAGACTAATCTGGCCTCATTTAAGAGACAGGGGTTCATGGCAGAGAGGTGAGTTAGGATGCTGCTACTGCAATGGTTAGGCTTGCTAATGAAGTTGAAACTGGTGTGGCAGTAAAAAAAAAAATGGAAAGGAAGGAGGAATTAAAAAAAACTTGGAAACATACTGACTAGATGTCAGGACCAAGGGAGGAGGAGGAAGAATAAAAAGAGGCTTCTTCCCTGGATTTCTGGAAGAATGGTGGTGCTGGTGGCAGGTGTGGACAGCACCACTCTCAACACACAACGGTTTCAGAGAGTCAGTGGGTTGGTTTGGTTTGGTTCTCAATGGGTTTTAAATACTTAAGGTTTGAGTTGGAAGCAGAGGCATCCCATTGGCATGGACAACTGATTGTAGTTAGGGCTCAGAAGAGAGGCCCAAGCTGAAGTTGCAGATGCAGAAGCTATGGACATACAGTTGATTGTTGAAGCCAACTATAAGTGATGGAGAAGAAAGATAAGGACAGATTTTGGAGAACACTACGTAATCTGTTATATTTTACTTACAGACCTGAAAAGAGCTTCAATAATTTTTCCAGTCTCTTATCTAGTAAAGGCTAGGCTGACTTGCCTAGGGGTGATGGCGTTGAGGAAAGTCAGCCTCTCCCCTGCCGCTGGCCCGTGAGGGCCTGTGAACGTGCATTCACCCCTCACACTCCATTCTAATGACTTTTTGTTCACCTCACCTGGACAGGGCGCTCCAGTGTCCATGCTCTTAGCGCCTGAACCCCCAGCCCCTGGCACGATGTGGGTTGCCCATAATCACAGGAAAATATTACTGAATGAAGTTAGTACTCTGAAGAAGTTCATGACTGGAAGGAATGCAGATTTGAAGAGACAGGATCTGGTGAGAAACAATGTAGCAATTGGTTAAGGCTATGGACTTTGGAGTAAGACTTCCTTTGTTTTCTAATCTTGGCTTCGTTATTTTTACAAACTATGTGATCTTGGGTAAGTCATTTAACCTCTCCCTGCTTCAGTTTCATCATCCGTAAAATGCATTAGGAGGATTACATAATACAGCCCATGGAGAGCATGTACAGTAGTCCCTGGCACATACTAATAAGTAAGCACTTTGTTATTTTAGTTATGCTCATTTTATGACTAGAGGAAAAGACTGAAGATACAAACAACATAGGTGTCTAGGGGAAAGTGGAAAGAAAATGAGCAAAAGAACAAAAGTTAGCTGTGGAGAAGTAGGATGAGGGTAGGCACGAAGCTTGGGTAAGAAGTGTCTGAAGATAAAGGGTCTGATAAAGGAGTGCTGATTTTTGTAATACAAGAGGACATGGTTAACCAACAAATAGAGTTACTTTTACTCAAGTTCCAAAATATTCTAGGATGTATGCAGTTACTGAAACCCTGTAAACTAAAATATATTTGTCTTTTGCTTTATAACTTTTATAAATTCTACATTTAACCTTATATAGTACAAAGCGTCATGTAATGGAACAAAATAGATCATTGTATCCTTACTTGTAGAATATACATTGGGTTAAAAAGTATTTAAGAAAATAAAATACAAGTATAAAGAATTAGTAGAGGGTCCTTTATCAAAAGATGTGTATGTCAACTGCCAAACTAAAAAGTAGAAATCAAATTTAAAGAGCCAAACCATATATCACCTCCGCAGTCCATAGAGGTCAAGCGTGGTGCCCTGCAGTACTTACGCTCTGTACCACAGGTATTTCTTTAAGACTAAGATCTTTCCCTTACTTTCTTTTCCCTTCAATGGCTGTCATTTCTTTCTACTGCTAAGCATCACACTTGCTTTTGCCACCTTTACTCCTTAATCCATTGCAATTTAGCTTTCACCTTGTTATTTTCCTGAAGCTATTCTTTCCAAGGCTATGGATGACTTTGCTGTCCTTCTCCTTAACATCTCTGATCCAGTCAGCATTGACGACGTTTCATTGTCCTGTTTCTCCATTTAATTCTCAGATTATGTCTTTTCTGGATTCTTTGTTACTTCCAACTCCTCTTTCTTCTCCCTAAGTTTGAACATTTCTCAACCTCATTCTTCAGCCTTCTCTGTTGTTCTTCTCTGTACATGAGCTCCCAGTGTAGGATCCTTCTACTGCCATGGCTTAAACGTTGACCTCCCTGGAGATTAATTCCAAACCTATGTCTACAGCTGATTGCTCTGATTAGTCTCACATCTTCTGCTGCTTCCTGAGGACCTCCACCTCCGTATTCAGTCATCACCATAAATTTGGTTTGTCTAAATCCAAACTTGGCATCTATCCCTTTTAAACCAGATTTCACTCTGAATTTCTGCCCTTGCTCCCTTGTTCAATCATTCATTCAGCAAGTATAAAGACTCCTAGTCACCCACACTAGAATCTTCAGTCATCTTGATTTCTCCCAGCCTCCCAGCTTTTCATCACTTGGTGACTGAACCAGCACATTAGTTTTCTGACTGGTATCCCTGCTTCTAATCTCTCCTTCCTCAAACCCATCCTTTACATACGCTCCTGCCAGACTGACCTTCCCACGACACTCCCAAATTGGCCAAGAGCAATTTATGATTTCCAGTGGGAACGTCCTTCGTTCAATCTCCTTCCATTCCCCTGTTGGAAGGTCCCAACATAGTTTGGTTTTCAAGGCTCCACCTCTTGTCTCTTCTAACCTGTATGAACCACATTTCATTGCGTGATCATCAACAACAAATGTGCTTCCCTTCACAGCTCCTCTCTTCCAGCCAAACTTATCTATACACACTTGAGTGCATATACCCATAGTCCTGTCTAGACCTGTGGTAGTGCATACTGTGAAGACCTGCCCTTTGCTTATCTAAGAGCTACCTTCCTTCAAGCCATCCTACCCTCAAGAAGACTCCCCCCTCCAGAGAAATCCTTAGTTACTTTTCCTTGGAAACACTCATTACCTGTAGTAATAATTTGATGCAAAATATGTTTCCTTGACTTATTTATCTTTCTATGTCCTATGTCTGCTCAAGAAGAACAAGCTACATTAGGACAGATGTCTTTTAAAAATCCTTATTGTTTTGGGATGGTGGCCCAGTGCATACAGCAGAACCTCAATAAACTGTTGCTCATTGTGATGCTTAGCAGAAGCCAAATAATACATCTGGTTTCTTTGGATAGGGAGAAGACAAGGAATCTTCAAATATATCTTGATATTCAAAGTTGCTGATCTTGTCTATGACACTCATTTGTCACAGCATATGCTAGACTGTCAGCATTCATTGATTCATGTCTTGTCTCGCTCAAAATATGTGTGGAATATTAATCATTAAGAATGTGTGCCAGGGGCTTCCCTGGTGGTGCAGTGGTTAAGAATCCACCTGCCAATGCAGGGGACACTGGTTCGAGCCCTGGTCCGGGAAGATCCCACATGCCGTGGAGCAACTAAGCCCATGCGCCACAATCAAGGATATCTGAGCCTGTGTGCCACAACTACTGAAGCCTGTGTGCCTAGAGCCCGTGCTCCACAATGAAGAGTAGCCCCCACTCGCCGTAATTTGAGAAAGCCCGTGCGCAGCAACGAAGACCCAATGCAGCCAAAAATAAATAAATAAGATAAATAAATAAATTTTAAAAAGAATGTGTTCCAGCGTCTTTTTTATTTATTTAATTTTCATATACTGATGGAGCAGCTATGCCAAAATTATTTTTGAATTTTGGTATTGAAAGTATAACATGTTTTCCTGTTCATGGCTATAACCTACAACATTTCTCTCTGAAAATAACAAGAAACTTGGGGCTATAATTTATTTGTATTATTATCATTTATTTATCTTATCATAGTCCTATTTAATTAATATGCTACTTAACAAAATAAATTTATTCATGAAAAGTTGGCAGTAAATCTGATTTATATTAATTCATCATATTTTCTTGTTGACATAAATTACCAGATTGGAGATGCTCTCCTTTGGAAAGTGTTTTGGGTCTAAGACTAAATTAAAGTATTGGTAGATAATGCAATGAAACATTAAAGTCACATATTCTTAAATTTCTGATAAAATAATGCTTAAATTACTAAAAATGGAAGCTATTCTTGATGCCATGGAACTAGTCCAGTAGGGGAACAAAAGTGATTTTTTTTTCAAGGTAATTTTATTTTTTTAATTTATTTATTTAATTTATTTATTTTTGGCTGCACTGGGTCTTTGTTGCCGTGCGCAGGCTTTCTCTAGTTGCGGCGGGCGGGGGCTACTCTTCGTTGCGGTGCGCAGACTTCTCATTGCGGTGTCTTCTCTTGCTGTGGAGAATGGGCTCTAGGCGCACGGGTTTCAGTAGTTATGGCACGTGGGCTCAGTAGTTGTGGCTCGCGGACTCTAGAGCACAGGCTCAGTAGTAGTGGTGCACGGGCTTAGTTGCTCCGTGGCATGTGGGATCTTCCCGGACCAGGGCTCGAACCCGTGTCCCCTGCATTGGCAGGCGGATTCTTAACCACTGCACCACCAGGGAAGCCCTCTCTCTCTTTTTAAATTATACTTTTCCCTGCTTATTCCACCAGGTTGTAGCTGTGTAGGGTCTGAAGGATTAGGAAGATCCAGATTCTAGCAAAATCTGTTGAGCACAATAATTAGGGAGCGTCATCTATGACAGAAACTCTTCAAATGCATATTCATATAACATAACATAATATGTTTCTCAGAACAGTTCGTTAGCCTTTAAAAATTCTTTGTTCTGAATAGCTTTTGATTTTGTTGATGTGAAGTAGTGTTTTCAGATCCATGTGCTGGGGATGCCCTGGACTCTCCCGTTATGTTGTGTCCAATGGGCTGTTTGTCAGCTCCTTGCCCCTAGTGGCTCCCCACTCAATGAGCCAATGCTGCCTGTAGGTCCTCTTTCTCTTGCCGACTAGTCAGTGACTCAGCTTCCTAATCAGAGCTCTTTTGACTATTTTTACTGATTTCTGTATGTCATTCCTCCCTTTCTTTCACCATCCTTCGCAAGAGACTCTAAGCCCACCATGGTATAGGGGACGGCTCTGCCCTGGCACCGTGGCGATCTGTGCATGTCTCCACGCAGGCCCTGTGATTGTCTCAGAGAAGATGCTATCAGGCATTTCCCACTTGCCTCCCAGTCTCCCTGGGAAGCCAACATGAGACAGTGCCTCACTGCTTCCCAGCCTCTGATGAGGTTTGAGGCCTTGTCCTTACTGTGAGCGCACAACTGCAGGCTTTAAACTCTTTAGCTGAGCTTGGTGATGGCTCCTCTGCAATAGAGCTTCCTATCGCCCATGTTGTAGTCACCTGGCCCCCTCTGTGGGACAGAGGACACAGGAGCTGGCACCTTTGCTCCTTGCTCTTTTGCTATGTAAATAATAAACTGAATCTAACAGGGCTCTAGCCGAATCTGCCAGCCCCGCATGACACACGGCAATTATCAGTGGACATGTTATAACTGTCTTTATCATTCCCCCAATTCTTTTCCAATATGCTGTGGAAATTTTTAAAAACTACAAACATGCTAGGGAACAAACTAGATTGAAGGAAACTTCCCCAGATTTTGTTTAAAGGCAATTTCTCTCCTGTGGCAATTCGTGTTTATTAGAATAGCAACATAATCATCATTTCTGTACACTTCCTCTGGAGCAAACTTGTGGTCCATTCATTGCTTGGCACTGGGAAATCTTTGGATTAGTTTTAGCACCATTAGGAATGTTTGTCAGAATAATAGCCTTGGAGCCTAAGTGCATCAATTATTCAAGGACTAATTACCTGTCCTGTTAATATTCAAGCATCTTAGGTCTCCTACCTCTTCCTCTGGCTACTTGTTTTACAGACAGTTCCTGCTGGATAAGCACAGGTACTGTAGCACAGGCAGGGGAAATCAGGAACTTCAGTCAGTTCTGCCATTTCAAAAGTTGTAATTGAAGACGTTAGGGGAGGAGGCTTGTTAAGTGAGCTGCGGGCCTTAGTTACCCTAGTAGTCCTAACGCTGCCCCTGGTATGCTTCTTCTCATGCACAGTACCCTTGAACACTTCATCTGAAGGGTAGAACATTGGAATTGGGAGGGTAATTTAGACTAACTCTGTAATGCATGAACCATCCTTCACAACATTTAAAAGATGTCTTTTAACCTTCACGCCCTCTCAGGTAGCCCGTGCCATTATTGTACATCTCTAGCAAGAAAGTGTTATATACGTTTCAGCTATTAATGTGTAGTCTGTATTTGGGGGACACACCACGCAATTATTTATTCTCTTCCCCTCCATAAGGATCTGAGTTCTGCCACTAACTTGTTTAAGGACCTCGTTTAGTAAACATCTTAACTTCCCTGGTCTCCTATGTTTTTCTCTATGAAAGAAAGAAGTTGAATGACAGTATTTAAAGTAGCCTCCCATTCAAAAAGTCTAGGGCTCTGTGATTTTAGTAGTGAAGTCAATATTTCCATTGACTGATTCCTAGTTATTCTTTAAAAAGGAAATACAGGGGCTTCCCTGGTGGCGCAGTGGTTGGGAGTCTGCCTGCCGATGCAGGGGACACGGGTTCGTGCCCCGGTCCTGGAAGATCCCACATGCCGCGGAGTGGCTGGGCCCGTGAGCCATGGCCGCTGAGCCTGCGCGTCCGGAGCCTGTGCTCCACAATGGGAGGGGCCACGGCAGTGGGAGGCCCGCGTACCGCAAAAAAAAAAAAAAGGAGTTATAAATCGGAGGCCTCAAACATGATGTTACGGTCACTGAACTCAAGTGTGCCTACCTTTAATGCTGCTTAGCAAACAAGTACCGTAATCCCTTTACTCTTCTCCCTCTCCTAGATGATAGGTTCACACTTTCTCCTCTTTCCTCCAACCTCACCTCACACCTCATCCTCACCTTGAGCAGATATCCTTTGCCTCCTGTTTCACTAAGAAAATTAAATCAATCAGAGACCAGACCTACACGCTCCTACAATATTATCTACTTATTGGTAGATGCATCTGTTCCCATTTCCTCCTTTTGTCTTGGTACCGTGGAGGATGAGCCTGTGCCTCTAGCAAGGGCTTCGCTTTCCACTGGTGCTCGGATCCCATACCTATTCATCTACCCAAAACCCGGCACGGGTAATTTTCCCTTCTCTTCCGTATTGTTTCTCCTGGATCATTTCCACTTACAGACAAACATGCTGTTATGTTTCACGTCTCAGAAAAAACAAAACCCTCTCTGGATTCCTCATCTCTAGTTATGATTCTATTTTTCTTCACTTTAGATCAAAGCTCCCAGAAAGCTGTCTCCAGTTTCTCTCCTCCCAGCCTCTCTTGATCCTACTCCTATGAGATTTTCACCACTGCTTCCTGCCCTGACTGCCCCACCAGAACTGCTCTGGCCAAGGTCACTTACACCTCTGTGTCGCTAAATCCCAAGGTCACCCTCGTTCCTCCCTTCACTTATCCTAGCAGCAGCCCTTGACACAGTTGACCACTGCCTCCATCTTAAATCTCTTTTTTCAGTTAGCTTTTCGGATGCTAGAGTTTCTCCGTCTTTTTTCCTTCTCCACTCAGCTGCTTCTCAGTCTCTCTCTGGATCTTCCTCTTCTCCCTGACCTTACAACGTCGGGTGCACCAGGGCTCAGACCTTGCAGCTCTTCTCCCTACACCGACAGTCTTGTCATCTCCTGCAGTCTCATACCTTTAAGTCCCATCTGTTGACAGCTCCTGATTTACGTCTATTAAGAACAGACCCCAAAGGGAGTTGCTTATGCGAAGCCCCATGTCACCAAAACCGAGATTTAGCTTAATTACGGTTTTGATTTTCCCAGAAATGGAACCTTGAACCAGTCAATCGGGAATCCCCTGATCAACACCAGTTAGATAATCTACCTGATAGGCCCCTGCCAATAGGTAAAGTAACCTTGTGATAATCGATCCGATTTTTGCCTATTATAACTTTCTTGTTCTTGCACCCTTCTGCCTATAAAAGTTTTTCATTTTGTACAGCTCCTTGGGGTTCCTCTCTATCTGCTAGACTAGATGCTGCCTGATTCATGAATCAGTGCCTAAAGCCAGTAAGATCTTTAAAATGTCCTCAGTTGAATTTTTTTTTCTCAGTTGAATTTTGTTTTGTTAACATATCTCTATCTAGCGTCTTTCCTTTTGTCTCCAGAAAATTTATCTTCTTGATACCTCCACTTGGTTGTCCAAGAGGTTTTCAGATTGAATGTTCAAAGCTGAGCTCCTGACTTCTAACCCTGTCTGCCCCTCCCCCTTCCCCAGTCTTCCCCATCTCGAATACAATCACTGCAATCGCTCCTCCTCAAAACCTCCGCGCTCCTTTCTGTCTTTTATACCCCACGTCTAGCCCATCAGCAAATCCTGAGGCTTCTACTCTCAGAATATACTCTGGTCACTAACAATTGGTTAATCTGAGTAACCACCCGGTTACCATGGTGGTCCAAGCCACTGTCATCTCTTGCTTGGATGATTCCAGTGGCCACCTGGTCACCCTGCTTTTGGTCTTGCCCACTTCAGTCTATTCTCAACAGCAGCAGCCAGAGTGATTCTGTTAAAACGTAAGTCAGATCACGTGAGCCCTGTGCTCAGAAACCTCCGTGGGCTGCCCATCTTAGAGTGATGTGAAGCCCTGCTGATCTGGCCTTTGTTTCCTCTCTGACCTTGTCTTCTTCTCCCCAGCTCCCTCCACTCCAGCCCTGCTGGGCTCTTTGATAGTTTCTGAATGTGGGCCATGCTCCTGCCTCAGGGTCTTTGTACTTAATCTCCCTTGACTCTCTTTCCACACACACCTAAACCTGGCACATCCTTGTACCTACTTCTGGTCTTCACTCAATTAACACCTTCTCTGTGAGGCTTTCCCTGACAATCTTACCTAAAATTTCAACCTCCTGTACACTTGCTATGCTTTGCCCGCTTTATTTTTTCTCCAGACCACTTGTCACTACTAATATGCTATATATTTTTCTTATTTCTTTTTTGATATCTGTCTTCTTCATTAGAATGTAGGTTCCAGAAGTGCAGGGATTTCTGACTGTCTTGTTCACTGTTGTCTCCCAGCACTTAGAACAGTGTCTGACATATAGTAGACATTCATTCATTGAATGAATAAATGAATGATGAATGATTTGTCGTTGATCCTTATCTGCTATGAAGACTGGTTACAATTTATTTACAGAAAACATTATTTAACTGTACTATACACGTACCACATGTTCCTGTAAAAGAATGAGAAAATGCTGTTAAGCAAAAAGATGAAAATATCTATAACGCCTTCACCCATAAATAATCTCTGTGATATTTTAGTGTGTATTCTCCTAGACTTTTCTCTCTGTTTATCTATACTTATATATGTATTTTTAAAATGGGATCCTACTATACATATGGTTTTCTAGCCTGCCTTTTAATCATTTAACATATGGTAAAAATCTTTCAATGTCAATAAATCTACATCTCCATCATCACTTTTAAATGGCTGCATAATAATCCATTGTATGGAAGGACTACAATTTACTTAACTAATCCTCTTTCTGGACAATTATAATATATATATTGGTCTCAGATTGATATAAAAGTGTTGGCAGACTTGAACAGGAAGAGATCTAGGACAAGCATGCCAGAACATCTGTCTTCAATTATTTAAAGGATAAGGATGACATACATTTTGCTTAGTTCCAGAAAATAGGACTTGGATGAGTGGATGAACCTTAAATGGAGGTAAATTTCCACTTGCTAGAAACAATTTTGTAACATTTCTTAAAAATGGAAAAGGATGTCTTATGGAGGTAGTGAACTCTTTCTGGAAGTTCTCATGGAAGGGCTGGCTGGCTGTCCTTGTTTCTGAAAGACTGCCTGCCTTGAAGGGAGTTTGAAGTCAATGGTCCTCCAGTTCTATGACTTCCAGAAGCCAATTCTGTAGAAGAGTCACGAGGGATATTCTCACGCTGCTTTTGTAAAAGCTAAATGCTGTAGCTTCAAGCCTCCTCCTGTTTCTAGGCTAAGGCAGGAAAAAAAGTCTCCAAAATTTACCTTTTTGTGGGTAGTCTGGGAACTAAGAGTGAGGAAGTGAGAAAGTAAATAGAGGTTACGTGTTTAGAGGAGTTTTTCTTTTCCTTGGGATTCTTTTATCTCCCACTTGTCTCACTTCCCTTTTTCTCTTTATTTTATACTTCTTTAATTTCTTTCTGCCCTCTTCGATTTTGGCACTAAATTCAAGTCATAGGGTTGGTGAGTTTGGCCGTGACCTCAGAGTCTGGGGCAGGGACCCAAGCAGCACCAGGTCAGTGATGGGTGGGGAAGAGTCAGGGACCGGCGAGCAGCTCAGGAGCTCTGGGGCCTCTTCCTTGTCTCTCACCCACCACACCTGGCCACCCTGAACTTCCTATCATCCTTGCTAGGCTCCCAAATGCAAATGCCTTCCTTCCTCTCTTGGAATCACGCCCCTCCCTAAAAGACAAGACATTTCTTGTCTCCTTTTCTGATTCGCCAGGAACTCTTAGCAGACCTCTCACCAGGAAAGAATAGAGTAGAATGGGAATAATTCCCCTTAGCATTTGCTGCTTGTGGGGTGCCTGGCCAGGCATTACAGGGCCACGTGAGGAGGTCCCTAGAGCTGTCCTGTAACAGTGGCCACTGGTCATATGGGGCTACTGAGCCCTTAAAACAGCTTGTTGGAATTGAGATGTGCTGTAAGTGTAAAATACATACCAGATTTCAAGTACTTAATATGAAAAAAAGAATGTAAAACACCTCAAAAATAAATTCTTATATTAGTTATGATGACATTCTGAACTATTGGGTTAAATAAAAAGGTAGTATTAAAAATTTTTTTAACTTTTTATTTTATATTGGAATACAGTTGATTAACAATGTTGTGTTAGTTTCAGGTGTACAGCAAAGTGATTCAGTTATACATATTCATGTACCTATTCTTTTTCAAATTCTTTTCCCATTTAGGTTGTTTCCCATTTAGGTCATTTCATTGAGCAGAGATCCCTGTGCTATGCAGTAGGTCCTTGTTGGTTATCCATTTAATTTTTAAAATTTTTTTTATTAGTTTCTGCTTTATGGTTATCCATTTTAAATAGAGCAGTGTGTACATGTCGATCCCACACTCCCTAACTATCCCCCCAACCCTTCCCCCGGTAACCATAAGTTCGTTCTCTAAGTCTGTGAGTCTGTTTCTCTTTTGTAAATAAGTTCATTTGTATTAAATGTATTAAAAATGTAGTATTGGGCTTCCCTGGTGGCGCAGTGGTTGAGAGTCCGCCTGCCGATGCAGGGGACGTGGGTTCGTGCCCCAGTCCGGGAGGATCCCACATGCCGCGGAGTGGCTAGGCCCATGGGCCATGGCCGCTGAGCCTGCGCGTCCAGAGCCTGTGCTCTGCAACGGGAGAGGCCACAGCAGTGAGAGGCCCGTGTACCGCAAAAAAAAAAAAAAAAAAGAAAGAAAAGAAAAAGAAAAAAATGTAGTATTAAAATTAATTTCATCTGCTTCTTTTTACTTTTTTTTTTCTTTTGGTTGCACTGCGCTGGCATGTGAGATCTTAGTTCCCCAACCAGGGATCGAACCCGGGCCCCCTGCAGTGGAAGCATGGAGTCTTAACCATTGGACTGCCAGGGAAGTCCCTCTTTTTATTTTTTTAATGTAGCTACCAGAAAATTTAAAATTATGTGTGGGGCTCACGTTTTTGCCTTGCCTTACGTTTCTTTTGAACAGTGCTGTTCAAAAACTCACTGCTTAGTGTGGTACCTGCTCAAGCAGCATCAGCATTTCCCGAGATCTTGTGAGAAATACACTCTCAGAGCTCAGCCCAGACCTAAAGAATCAGAATCTGCATTTTAGATCCGCTGGGGATTCAAGTTTGAGAAGCACCTCTCAGAGGGCTTCCTATAGGTTTAGTGGATCCATCTGCTACCAGGAAAGCATGCTAGCATGGTGGCATGCTGAACAGCACCCAAGAGACTTTCAGAGTGTTACTGCCAATTCTGTTTCTTTTCCTATCTCCCAGCATGGACCCTTTGGGTTGAGGTGAACTTCCACAGGGAGGCTGTTGTCTGATAAAACTTTCCAGGGTGGGCTAGGAGGTGGGGTGGGGAGAAGCAGGTGTGTCACAGTAGAAGAGGGAAGCCTCAGAGAAAAAGACGAAGTCCTTGTTTGGTCTCAAGTTAATGGTTAACTTACCATGGAGAAAGAAGCAGTTGAGACCGTGGACTTTAGTTTCTGGCTCTTTTTCTACAAACTTCTGTGGCCTTGGCTTAATTATCCTCCTGTCCTGGAGAACTGCAAATGCTGGCAATAGATTGGGCCCTTTTACACTCAAGTCTTGTGAGGTAGGGGACTGAGCCAAGAGGAGTAAGGTCTGGGCTTTTCATTGCAGCTTGTTTTTCTCCCCTTCTCTGGATAAGTTAGATAACTCATAGAGCTTCGTGGACCCTCGGTAGATCTCCTACCTATAAATAATGGGTTAGTGCTTTGCAAATAGTTATGAATAAATAACTCAATAGTATTTGTAACAGCTTTATTGCATGTCTTAGTCCGTTTGGGCTGCTATATAACAAAGTACCATAAACTGGATGTCCTGTAAACCATAGAGATTTATTTCTCCCAGGTTGAAAGTCCGAGATCAGGGTGCCAGCATGGTTGAATTCTTCTGGGTTGTGATAGCTACCTTCTTGTATTTTCACATGGCAGGGAGCAGAGAGGGAAGCAAGCTCTCTCCCCACTCTTATTAGGGCACTAATCCCACTCATGAAGACTTCATCCTCATGGCCTCGTCTAATCCTCATTATCTCCCAAAGGCCACACAGAAGCATAGGGTTTCGACATGAATTTGGGGGGGTACACGAACATTTAATTTACAACATTGAGATGTAATTTATATGCCATAAGATTCACCCATTTTAAATGTACAATTCCAGCAGAACTTTTATTGTATTTAAGTAAAAAAATAATGACACTTTTCTCAGTCCTCTTGTATTCGAATCAGTCATTGAAATTGTGGATATTTAATTGTTTTTGACCTACAATGTGATTCACTCTTACATCTAAAATACTGTTTGTTAAAATTCTTTAGAAGCAGGAAAGTATTTTTCCAGAGAGATTTTCTGTTAGAATGATGTCATCCATATCTCATCTCTCTCTTCAGAGTAAACTGCAGTATAATATATGTTATGCCAATCTAGATTCAATACTTCTATTTTTTCCAAAAAGCTCCTTTCCTACTAATTCATTTTACACTTGGAGAATGGATTTTTTTCACCCAGGAAACAAGTCTAATCAACTTTTTTCTGAAAAGGAGATTTTTCAATATTCAGAAAAAAGAATGAGGAGAACTGAGGGAGAACTAAACGTGGATATTCTGCTGTACATAGAAATGATGATTTTCATAAAGAAAATAAATATACGTGCAATAAAACCCAGAGATAAAAATGGAGAAACGAATAACAAGCCCAATCTAAGTAATAGACTGAGGCCTGCTCAGGCCCAATGAGCTCCTCGGGCTGAAAATGAGAAGTGAATATTAACGCTCTGTTTTATCTCCTACTCTCAATTTCTTCACAAAATAATTGAGAAATATATGTTTGAGGGATACAACTACCCATTTCATACACACACACACACACACACAATCTATGTGTATTCTCCTCTTGGCTAGAAAACGTTTTGTTTCACCCCTCAGTTAACCTGTCTGTGCCCCCTGTAGTGGAAGCACGGAGTCCTAACCACTGGACCACTAGGGAAGTCCCTCGGTTGTTTCTTGACAGGACTTTGAGTGGGTCTCTCTCTCTCTCTCTCTCTCTCTCTCACACACACACACACACACACACACACACACACACACACACACACATGCCATTAGCCAGGAAGAAAAGAGAAAATGCAAGTTAGTTACATGGAGCTCCCGTGACTCCAGCTGGATCAGCTTTTGATGCTGAAATGCTTGAGGTAGCAGCTGGCCTCGGACACTCCCACCTCTCTCTGCCTGGGAGTCAGTGCTTTTCCCTCCCTGGCCCCGGCCCTCGCTTGGCCCTTTCTTACTCTGTACTATTGCAAAGTAAGTTTGGGCAGGTTCGAAGCCCTGCCCTCAGCGCCTGTGTCAGCTGCTCAGACAGGAGCACCACAGAGGCATTTTGAAAGTGGACTGAGTGAACTTTTATTTTTTTAAGATTTTTTTTTTTTGATGTGGACCATTTTTAAAGTCTTCATTGAATTTGTTACAATATTGCTTCTGTTTTATGTTTTGGATTTTTGGCCCCGAGCCATGTGGGATCTTAGCTCCCTGACCAGGGATTGAACCTGCACCCCCTGCATTGGAAGGTGAAATCTCAACCACTGGACCGCCAGGGAAGTCCCTGAGTGAACTTTTTGACCTAAGCATGTACACTATAGGGGGGAAAAAGCTTTAAAAATAGACGTCAAGTAGAAAAAAAATTTTTTTTCCTGAGAGCAAAAGGAGATCTTAGGGGAGAACTTGACACTGTGACCCTGGCTTTGGTGGGGAGAGCTGGGGGGAGCAGTGACCGCCCTCCCACCCTGCCCCCTCTCTGGCTTTTGTGTGTCCTCTGGGCCACATGTTCCCATTCTTCTCACCCTTCTGACCTTGCTCCTCCAAGGAACTACTTTGTATGAAGGGCTGTTGTTTTTCTATTTCTTCCGGCTCGGCCTTCCCAGCGCATCATTCATGGAAAAGGAGGAAACCAGACTGTTGCCTGTGGAGCCTTTGCAGATTTTTAGGCCTTGCCTGTCACAAATACCAAAATTAAGTTATTTTTCCTTTTATTCCCGTGAAGCAAGCCAAGGGAACCCCTTGCTACCTGATGTTTTCAGTCTGTGTCAAAGAGTTCTGCTTTGTGGCTTTTGTGGATCTTCCCCAAGAGCCCCTCAGAGCTTCATTTCTGTTGAAATCTCGAAGGGCGTGTATAATTAATTACAGCAGAGGCTTGACAGGACAAGGCTGTCATTGGCACATTCATACCCAATAAGGCCTATCCTGCTGTGCCTCTGGCCTGAATGGCTTGATACCATGCATCTAAATATGTAGCTTTCCCTATTTTCTTGAAAAGAATCCACATTTTCAATCAAAAAATTCTCTTAAGATGTTAACCCAAGAACAGCTGCATCATTCATTAGCTGGATGGCTACTGCAGGAAGAAATGTCATTGAAAGGTTACATTTAGATTAAATATCTCTCCATTTTCCTCTCTCTCCACACTTTTTTTTCTCTCCTCCCCACCTTGCTTCACTATCAGCATCATCAACCCAACAGATCATAGATATCTGTGTTCACGTGTACACACACACACACACATCCACCACACACACACATGCAGTGGGAGTGTACATGTGTGTGTCATTTCACCATCTGCTAAAATTCTGCCAATACTTGCGAGGCCCCAGGGTTGTCTCTGGAGAACAGGGGAGGCTGTTGGAAATGCTCTTTACTCTGACATATGCAAATATTCACCTGTGTCGCCCTGCAGGGCAGAGCTCACTTCTGTGGTCTTTAATATGCCTGGAAGATGCTATTACAATTATTGATCAAACGAGATTGAGGCTTGAAGGAAGGGCTGGGGATGGAGGGTGCAGGATTCCGTTTCTCTTTTTGGGTTGATTTTGGACAGGTTGGTGTTTTCCTTTAATTGGTAATACGTTTTCACTGTAGTGTTTGAAGCCACTGTTGAGTACTAACTCGTTAGAATCTAATATGAGCAGTTGTGATGACTCCCAGTATTTTCTCCTTTTGCTGGTCCTTGGTCTCTCTCTTTTGCTACCAAAGCTTTTTCAGTCTGGCCAGTTCCTCTCACTACTCTTCACGTGTGAGTGCATGTGTGTTTTGATTTTCCTAATCATCTAAAACATACTTCTTCTGCTAAATAGAGACACAGACGTAGAGAACAAACGTATGGATACCAAGGGGGAAAGGGTGTGTGTGAGATGAATTGGGAGATTGGGATTGACCTATATATACCATTGATACTATGTATAAAATAGATAACTAATGAGTACCTACTGTATAACACAGGGAACTCTATCAAAGCTCTGCGCTGACCTAAATGAGAAGGAAATCCATAAAAGAGAGCGTATATGTATACGTATAGCGGATTCACTTTGCTGTACAGTATAAACTAACACAGTATTGTAAAGCAACTATACTCCAATAAAGAAAACGACAAAAAATAATAATAAAGTAGTAAAGATAACCTTCCTCTGAAAATAAAATAAAAAAAAATAAAAAATACTTCTTCTGCTAGATTGTCGCATTCCTAGATCACCAACCCTGTTCCCGGTGTGTGCCTTCACAGCCTCCTTTGTTCTTCCTTCCAGAACATTCAGCTCCATAATGGGAGTGATTGCCTGGTCCTCGCCCAGGGCTCCCGCAAGCTCAGCTTTGGGGTCCAACAGCCCAAGATTTGAACCCCAGTCGCTGCACCTACTAGTCTTGGTCCCTGTAAGTTTCTTATCCTCTCAGAACTTCTGTTTCCTCTCTACTTATAGCAAGGTGGACCGTGGGTCCGAATTTGGCCCACAGATGCACATGTGTTTTATTTGCCCTGCATTTGTTAAGGATATTTAACATTAAGGGGAAAAATATAAATATGTAGAATATATGTACATATGTGTGTGTATATGTATACATACATGTATATATGTGTGAGTGTATACACACATTTTATACGTATACCTTATATTTTTCATAGAGATGTGTGTCTCTATATATATATGTCTAGCTGCCCTGAAACGTCCCCAAATCTGACTGCTCTAACTTTCCTCCTCCTGGGCCCAGCTGAGCAGTGGCTGTCTCCTTTAGATGACAAGCTCTCTGTCACCACCCTGCTGCATGTCAGTATTTCGGTTTCCAGTACTGACTTACCTGATTTGCTCTGATGGCTCTTGGAGCCCAGCTGTTTCCTGACTCCCCTTCTGAACTGCATTTGTGAATCCCCAGGAACGAGAGGAAAGGGCGGCAGATGGGAGTCACATGACCGAGGAGTGCTGCGTGTGTTAAGTGCCTTTCTCACCAGCGTCACGTTTTCATGCCAGGACTTTCACTCATGCTTTACCTTCAGCCTGGGCTGTCGTCTCCCAGTTCTTTACCAGAGAAGGCGTCTCCTCCTTCAAGGCCCAGCGTGAAGGACACACATGGCTTCATTGGGGCCTTCTCCTGCTCTCCCTCAGCATTCAGAGTTGGTCCTCCTTTGCTTGGTGCCTGTGCCTCAGTTGAGCCCTGATCTGTCCTTTCCGGGTCTGCCTTCCCCGCCTTATTTCCGTTTCTTTAAGGCGGGGTCCCACCTAACTCACCCTAGATCCCATCCCCTTTCCTTGCTCTCTAACCTTCTGGCCCTGAATACACTATCTGGCGCTAAGTTAAGTGCTGGGTAGATGTTTGTTGAATTGAGTTGAATTTTTTTTTTTTTGCAGTACGCGGGCCTCTCACTGTTGTGGCCTCTCTCTTTGCAGAGCACAGGCTCCAGATGCGCAGGCTCAGCGGCCATGGCTCACGGGCCCAGCCGCTCCGCGGCATGTGGGATCTTCCCGGACCGGGGCACGAACCCGTGTCCCCTGCATCGGCAGGCGGACTCCCAACCACTGCGCCACCAGGGAAGCCCGAGTTGTTGAATTCTTTAGGGAAACTCAATTTTCAGATGTCGGACTGAGGAACTAACACATGAAGAAAAGTACTGTTGAAGGTCGAAGAGCGCCACGAGAGGAGGTGCTGGTTCAATCTCACTTTCTAACTCACTGTTTTCACAACACCTGGCACATCATCGGAGTCCAACAAACAGTGAATAAAGGAGAGAGTGAATGAGGTATTTATAGCAAAGGCTGGACCCCAAGTCTCTTCATCATCCCCTCTCTAAACAATCATGATATACATGAAGGCACATTGGATTCGGTGTTGGATGTAAGTTGGCATTCTCAAGAATGCCCTTGCTGTTCTTTCTCCAATTAGTTAGGATGCTGAATTCTGTCCCCAAAGAAAAGTTGCTCTGACCATCCCTGGTCACAGGAACTCCTTGTGAGATTCAGACACTGTGTTTTCCTACCTTTGGCACACCCCACCCTGCATGGTGGAAGGAAGTGGGAAAATGTCAGATAATGAAATCACTAGATTGCTGTCTTTCCCAGGCAGTTTGATACAGAACATCAGTTCTCTTTGCTTTACTTCTTAGACCTTTGTTCCGAAAGATCTTCACATCCATCTTCTCTGATTCAACCTTGCTCTCCTCAAATGAGCACAGCTTTTATTCAGATGCTGTTCAAAGAGGAGAGGTTCACACAGTGGTTAGTGGCAGGTACCAAAGACCATTTTCACCTGACTTGCTGCATTCATACTTTATAATTGGATGGTAGATAGACCTGAAAGAGAAGCATTAAGGTTGAAGACAAGTGTTAGGAAAAAAAGAATTCTCATTATAAAATTCCCTTAATGGACTCCTCTTTTTTTCCTACTTGGTTCTACATCGTAGGTGATGATTTCTAAAGTCTTGGATAAAAGTGGGGCTTCTTATTTAGTGTATACATATGGTGAGTTGGCCCTGCCCAGGGAAGTAGTTTTGTTTTGGCCATGCTCTGTGGCTTGTGGGATCTTAGTTCCCCGACCAGGGATTGAACCCAGGCCCTCGGCAGTGAAAGCACAGAGTCCTAACCACTGGACTGCCAGGGAATTCCCAAAGTATTTTTGATATCTTTAGGATCTAGGCATTTGGAGTTCATACCAGGAAGATTTTTGCTTCCTGTTATGGGTTGAATTATGTCCCCCTCAAATTCAATGTTGAAGTCCTAACCCTTAGCACCTCAGAGTATGGCCTTATTTGGAATTTAGGTCATTGCAGGTGTAATTAGTTACGTGGTGAGGTCCCTAATCCTGTATGAATGTGTCCTTACAAAAACGGGAAATTTGGAGACAGACACACACATCGTGAGAACATGAAGGCAAAGATGGGGTGATATGTCCATCCACCGAGGAATGCCAAAGATGGCTGGCAAACCACCAGAAACTAAGCAAGAGGCGTGGACCAGATTCTCCCTTGCAGCCAGCAGAAGAATTGAAACCTGCCGGCACCTTTCTCTTGGACTGTCAGCCTCCAGAACTGGGAAACAGTACGTTTCTGTTGTTTAAGGCACTCAGTTTGTGGTACTTTGGCTGGGCATCCCTACCAAATGAATACACTTCCCTTTTCACCTCCTTCTCTCCCAAAAGAGACTAGCTTGCAAAGTTGAGGTGCCTTCCTGAAGGCCTAGCAGGAGGATTCAGGAGGGAAAGAAGATTCTAGCATCTCTGTTTCCAGTGTCATTTCTGTTTCCTCTGCCAACAGCAGGGCACAGTGGTTAAGGATGTGGGTCCACTTGACCTGGACCTGAATCTTGGCACCGGCCACCCGCTTATCACCCTTGTTCTTGGGTTTCCCTTTCCAAGTAAACAGGGGATACGGGGATACAAATAGCACCACCGTTGTAGGCTTGTCCTGTGGTTTAAATGAGATAAATCATAGAGCACTTAGAGTGTCCTCCTCACATGCTAAGGGCACAATAAATCCATGTTAGCTGCTGTTATTATTCCACTACTTGTGTTTTTCAGTGGAATCTCTCCCTCTGTTTCTCCCTAGCCAGCTTGTGTGGCTCTGGACCTTTCCTTGTAGACTTGTGTGTGTTTCTTCTCATGACCCGTCTGCTCAGATGACCTGAGAAAACAGGTGAGATAGTTTATCCAGGGCGCTGGTTCATAATATCTGGCTGTGGGATGGACAGCATCTGCATCAGTGTCGTCTGGGGATCGTTAGGCTCCACCCCGGACTTAACGAAGGCATGAGCCTTTCTGTTCCAGGTGATTCTGATGCTCACTCAAGTTTGAGACCAGGATGCAGGATGGCTTTCCTGCTTCTGGGTACAGCAGCATCTCCGTGTGTGCCTTCTCCCTTCCCCTTCTTAAGTACCTTTTCTCCAGGCTGTCAGATAATATCTGCTCACAAAATAGGAGGCAGTGACACGGTTTATGCCACCGCCCCCAACCCTCTTGTCTGAAGTGACGCTGCTCCAGAGTCTAAAAGGAGGGTGCCTTTCTCTGCCAGGGACCACAGGAGGCGCATCTTCTGCCTTCTTTCCAACTCTGGGTGTAACTAGCTCCCCACTCCGTTTTGGGACCAAGTGTCAATCTCTCCACGTGATGCAGGGCCTGTGTCAGGTAGAACTTCAGTAATGTTTACTGACCCAGGGAAGTCAAGGTAATCTATCAATCACCAACCTATTTCTTAGAGCACATCCTTCTACTGAGGCTGGTGAGGGCTGGCCTGGTACTTCTGTCATTGGTGTTCACTTTGTACAGAACCGAATCACAGTCAGAACCTGATATGGGGAGAGATTCAAGCTCATTGTACTTGTCCTGTGGTTTAAATGAGATAAATCATAGAGCACTTGGAGTGTCTGCCTCACAGGCTAAGGGCACAATAAATCCATGTTAGCTGCTGTTATTATTCCACTACTTGTGTTTTTCAGTGGAATCTCTCCCTCTGTTTCTCCCTAGCCAGCTTGTGTGGCGCTGGACCTTTCCTTGTAGACTTGTGTGTGTTTCTTCTCATGACCCATCTGCTCAGATGACCTGAGAAAACAGGTGAGAACCACAATCAGAGCCTGATATGGGGAGAGATTCAAGCTCATTGTACTTGTCCTGGTGCTGCTGCCTTAAGGTCCCGTCCCTGGTCCTCAGCATACTCTCCTACCTGGCTGAGGCCAGCTGAGCCCTGCCCTGCCTCTTGGCCTGTGATGCTGTGCCTGCTGATTTCTTTCACATCCTGTTCTGCTCCATTTTCACCCAAGCCTACTTGAGGTCTTTTCCAGTCTGTACCCTAGTCCCATCCTGATGTGGGTGGCCACACTGTCAACTCAGGGAGAATGAAGAGAGTCTTCTCAGCGTGGGGTGTGTGGACTTGTCTCTGCCACTCTCTGCCTTCACCTCCATGCCTCCCTGTGAAGCCCGGGATGTTCCCAGGCTCCACCTCCTTCGCTCTCTGTCCCAGATTGAGACACCCTCCGTCCTTTTACCTGCTGTCACCTGCTGAGCCTCAGCTCACAGCAGTTTTTGCAATACCTACACGAACACATTTGAATGCAGGTGGCCAGCAGCTTCTTTTGCAAGACTGCATTCCACTTTGGGGAGTGATGGCTATTTTACAACTCTCCCAGGATTATTTGCATGTTAATAGGAGGCTCTCGACTATCAAAACCCTTCAAGTCTCAAAGTTATAAATAGCTACGTGTGGAATACAATTACCCGCACCAGGCAGTCGGGAAGGGATTTGGGGGCAGGCCCTTCCCCTGGGCTGACAGCCAGCCCTGAGCCCTGCCTTCTTGCTCAGTCACTATAAATTCATCACTGTGTCTTAGGAGGAAACTTGCACAGTCTGTTTATTTATTTATTTTAATAACAACTTTATTTGGCTATAATTAATATACCATAAATTTCACCCTTTTAAAGTGTACGGTTTAATTTTTTTAGTATATTCATAGACATACAACCGTTACTGCTATATAACTTAAGAACTTTTTCGTCACCCCCAAAAGAAACTTTGTACCTATTAGCAATCATTTCTCTTTCCCCCTTCCCCTCAGGCACTGGCAACCACTAATCTACGTTCTGTCTCTATAATCTTTCTCTACAACGGCTGTTCTGGACATTTCATATACATAGAGTCATACAATATGTGACCCTTTGTGTCTGGCTTCTTTGACGAAGCATGACATTTTCAAGGTTCATCTGTGATGTAGCATGTATCAGTACTTCATTCTTTTTTATTGGTGAATAATATTCCACTGTATGAATATGCCACATTTTATTTATACATTCATCAGTTGATGTGCGTTTGGGTGTATGTCTGGTTTTGTTCACCCATTATATGACCCAGCCATTTGAATTAAACCTGATGTACAGAGGAGAGAGAAACCTCTCCCTCATACTTCATTCACCTTTCTTGGACATATATCTCCTTCCCATGGACCCATGCACACTTAACAAGTATAAGCTTACTGTTTTGCATACTTCGTTATTCATTCTGACATTCCCTTTGTGTATTAACCATGTCTTTTATTTTCTGTATTCTGATGCTTTGTTATTTGGGGCCTTGATGACCCTGAAGGGACTGCCCCCTCCCAGGGTTAGCCAGTTCCTAGAGATAGTAAACACCTTGCCCTCCAGTGTGCTCGTCAGAAGGAAAGAACCTGATCCAGAGCCCACACCCCAATCACCTCCTTCACTGGGGCTGTCACACTCTGGACCACTATCCACCTGCCCTATTCACCTGGGGCCAGGTACCAGACAGCTAGAGATACCCTTTGTGCCCAGCCTGATGAAATTATTCAAACTAGACTACTTACCCTGTTTCACCCATTGCTTCCCATGAAAACTGCAATACTCTTGCTGATGCTTCCCTCTTCTGCCTCCTAACTGACCCTGGTGCTTCCTCATGTGGCCCTGTGTGGCACGCCATTCCCTCTCCTCTTGAGAACTATGAGTAACAAACATCCTTTTCAGTGGCAATCAGTTGTCTCCTAATCTGTTGGCCTCACCACATCTACATGATAATAAAACATAACAGAACACCTTACCCTAGCACATTGCCAGATCCTTTATTTCTGGTATGATGTCGCAATTGTACCATCCATTCCGACAAATGTCGGATGCTTTATAGCATCTTATATTCTTGAACTTGCTTTATAGCATCTTATATTCTCCTCAATACTAGTAAACTAACACCTCTTATTTTATTTTTAGCATTGGACATCACTCGTCAAATTGTTTTTCTCACTAGCTTTGTATACAGATTTTATTTTTTACCATCTCCAGCTTCTGTTGTGAAATAAGACTTTTAAAAAAGCATATCATGCAAAGCATCTTTTATGAGATTACAGCTGTGCCTGCTAAGGAGAGGTGGCAATAGTGTGTGTTTGGATCCTATTTGGGAATAGTTGACTGATGCACCTGTCTGTAAATGGTTCTAATTTCTGCACATAGAGCACATTTTATCAAGCCAAGTATTAATAGATAATAGAACTTTATTGTGGTAAAAGAAGAGGACAGCTTATCTGTTAACCTCATTTGAATAATTGTATCACAGTTTCTAGCACATGGTTTGTCAATCTAGGCTCTGTTTACATTTTGGGTGAGATAATACTTTATTGGAGAGTGTGGAGGGAGCTGTCCTGTGCATTGCAGAATTTTTAACAGCAGTCCTGGCTTCCACCCAGTAGAAGCCAGTGGCACCCCACCCCCAGTCCCCAGTTCTAACAAAGAAAAATGTCTCTAAACATTGTTAAGTGTCCCTGGGGGTGGGTGGCGGTGGGGGTTTGGGGGGTGGTACGGGGGAAGGCAAAATTACTGTAGGTAACTACCATTCTTGGGTTATGAGGGACCTTGAAATCCAGCCATTTCCTGGCTGTGGGAAGCTCTCTATGTCATCCCCTGATGAGGGTTTGGGGGTGGTAGAGCAGAATGAGTAATGCTTGAACACTTCCAGTGGAGGCTGGGACTCCCATTGCCTGAGGGAACTTGCTTCACTATGCTAATTTTTTTTTTCAGTTGAATTTACTGCTGCTGCTCTCAAACAAATTGTAATTTCCAGGAAAGCTCCAAGTGTGTCTCTTGCCCCTGTGGTTACGGAGTGGTCCTAGAGGTTGGGAGTGGAAGGAAGAACTGGATCTCGTATGGACTCTGAGGTACAGGGACCAAACTGGGAGAGCGCCCCCATGTGGAATGGGGTCCCGGAGCAGTGTTTCTTAAGTAACCGGGGAGAGTGTTGCAAATGCAAATTTCTGTACCCCAGCTGGCAGCTGCCGAGAGCACTAGCAAAGCAGAGGCATTTGCAGGAACACACATAGATTAGAAAATCGTCCAGTCTAGAAAAACACTATTTAAACTTCCTATCCATTCTATATGTATTATGGATTGGGTAATTTAGGAAATTAAAGAAAAGTTTCCTGGCTTGGTACTGCTTTATATTTTGAACTATATGTGGCACTTCTGGTCTATTTAGGGCATCCATAATGGTCCAGAATCTCAGAGGGTAAAGCCTGGACTTCTGCATTTTAAGTAACTCCCCAAGTAATGTCTATGCATATCAACATTTTGGGACTATGACTTTGGCATAAATTTTGTAAGTATGTTTTTTAAAAAGTGTTTGTTGGAATGTTTCAATTATAAACACATTACACTTTTATTGCAGAAAATTTGGAAATATCAGAAAGGAGAAGGAAGGCAAAACCGGGCCCCAGATCTCACTATCTGCCATACCTTCCCATGCATCTCCTTCATTCTAGTCTGTTTCCTTTTCTTTTATTTAATCAAAGACATATGGACACATAGCTGAAAAGTCAGTGGGTATCGAAAGGCTTATAAAGAGAAACATTCATTTACTGCTCCATTTCTCTCCACTCTCCACAGACCCCCATTGTATTTACTCCATATTGATTAATAATATGTGTAGTACTTATCCATTTTGGACACATCTCTTGGCTTCCTGGTAGTTGAGGAGTTAGCTCCTTACACACTCTTCCCTCCACTCTGCCTTTCTTTCCCCCATTCTTCCAAAATGGTGATATCAGCATTGGGGGATAAATTAACAGTCCTGTCTCTTTACTGCTAGGTTACATGTGTGAAATAAAATTCATAGTTTATGGCAAAACAGGAAAAATTTAAACATAAAAAATTTTTTCTCTGCCCTTCGACCTCCCATCTCTCCCCCCACTGTGCATTGTGTTTCTGCATTATGTGTCGACCAAACCTCCTACACTGGCAGAAATACATCCTCAACCAAAAAGAGCAACATTCTTCCAGCATCAACAAGACAACTCCTTAAAAGATAACATTCCTTCTTGACCTTGTAAGGGGCCACAGTGATGCTTAGACCTGGATTGTGTAAACTGTCAATAATACACCATTTGATGCACAGCTCTCTGTCTCAAAAAACTTATATACCCGTGCCTTGACTTCTAACGGGTGGAACAATTCTCAGAGTATTCTGAGATGCTCTTCCTGGGTTATAATTTGGCTCAGATAAAATTTCCCATTTCTTGACAAACCTCTTAGATAGTCTCATCCTCCAGAGGGCAGACAGCAGAAGCAAGAAGAACTACAATCCTGCAGCCTGTGGAACAAAAACCACATTCAGAGAAAGATAGACAAGATGAAAAGGCAGAGAGCTATGTACCAGATGAAGGAACAAGAAAAAAACCCAGAAAAACAACTAAATGAAGTGGAGATAGGCAACCTTACAGAAAAAGAATTCAGATTAATGATAATGAAGATGATCCAGGAGCTCGGAAAAAGAATGGAGTCAAAGATCGAGACGATGCAAGAAATGTTTACCAAAGACCTAGAAGAATTAAAGAACAAACACCGAGAAGAATTAAAGAACAAATAGAGATGAACAGTACATTAACTGAAATGAAAAATACACTAGAAGGAATCAATAGCAGAATAACTGAGGCAGAAGAATGGATAAGTCACCTGGAAGACAGAATGGTGGAATCCACTGCTGCGGAACAGAATAAAGAAAAAAGAATGAAAAGAAATGAAGGCAGCCTAAGAGACCTCTGGAACAACATTGAATGCAACAATATTCTCATTACAGGTGTCCCAGAAGGAGAAGAGAGAGAAAGGACCCGAGAAAATATTTGAAGAGATTATAGTCGAAAACTTCCCTAACATGGGAAAGGAAATAGCCACCCAAGTCCAGGAAGTGCAGAGAGTCCCAGGCAGGATAAACCCAGGGAGAAACATGCCAAGACACATAGTAATCAAATTGACAAAAATTAAAGAAAAAGAAAAATTATTGAAAGCAACAAGGGAAAAATGACAAATAACATACAAGGGAACTCCCATAAGGCTAACACTGATTTCTCAGCAGAAACTCTACAAGCCAGAAGGGAGTAGCATGACATATTTAAAGTGATGAAAGGGAAGAACCTAACACCAAGATTACTCTATCTGGCAAGGATCTCATTCAGAATTGACAAAGAAATCAAAAGCTTTACAGACAAGCAAACGCTAAGAGAACAACGAAACCAGCTCTACAACAAATGTTAAAGGAACTTCTCTAAGTGGGAAACAAAGAGAAGAAAAGGACCTACAAAAACAAACCCATAACAATAAAGAAAATATGTAATAGGAACATACATATCAATAATTACCTTAAATGTGAATGGATTAAATGCTCCAACCAAAAGACACAGGCTTGCTGAATGTATACAAAAACAAGACCCATATATATGCTGTCTACAAGAGACCCACTTCAGACCTAGGGACACATACAGACTGAAAGTGAGGGGACAGAAAAAGATATTCCACACAAATGGAAATCAAAAGAAATCCAGAGTAGCAATACTCATATCAGATAAGATAGACTTTAAAATAAAGAATGTTACAAGAGACAAGGAAGGACACTACATAATGATCAAGGGACCAATCCAAGAAGAAGATATAACAATTATAAATATATATGCACCAACATAGGAGCACCTCAATACATAAAGCAACTGCTAACAGCTCTAAAAGAGGAAACCGACAATAACACAATAATAGTGAGGGACTTTAACACCTCAATTACACCAATGGACAGATCATCCAAACAGAAAATTAATAAGGAAAAACAAGCATTAAATGACACAATAGACCAGATAGATTTAATTGATATTGATAGGACATTCATTCCAAAAACAGCAGATTACACTTTCTTCTCAAGTGCACACAGAAAATTCTCCAGGATAGATCACACCTCAGGTCACAAATCAAGCCTCAGTAAATTTAAGAAAATTGAAATCATATCAAGCATCTTTTCTGACCACAACGCCATGAGATTTGAAATCAATTACAGGGAAAAAACCATAAAAAACACAAACACATGGAGGCTAAACAATACGTTACTAAATAACCAAGAGATCACTGGAGAAATCAAAGAGGAAATAAAAAAATACCTAGAGACAAATGACAACGAAAACATGACGATCCAAAACCTATGGGATGCAGCAAAAGCAGTTCTAAGAGGGAAGTTTATAGCAATACAAGCCGACCTCAAGAAACAATAAAGATATCAAGTAAACAACCCAACCTTATACCTAAAGGAACTAGAGAAAGAAGAACAAACAAAACCCAAAGTTAGCAGGAGGAAAGAAATCATAAAGATCAGAGCAGAAATAAATGAAAGAGAACAAAGAAAACAATAACAAACATCAATAAAACTAAAACCTGGTTCTTTGAGAAGGTAAACAAAATTGATAAACCATTAACCAGACTCATAAAGAAAAAGAGGGAGAGGACTCAATTCAATAAAATTAGAAATGAAAAAGAAGTTACAACAGACACTGCAGAAATACAAAGCATCCTAAGAGACTACTACAAGCAACTCTATGCCAATAAAATGGACAACATGGAAGAAATGGACAAAATCTTAGCAAGGTATAACCTTCCAAGACTGAACCAGGAAGAAATAGAAAATATGAACAGAACAATCACAAGTAATGAATTTGAAACTGTGATTAAAAATCTTCCAAAAAACAAAAGTCCAGGACCAGATGGCTTCACAGGTGAATGTTATCAAACATTTAGAGAAGAGCTAACATCCATCTTTCTCAAACTCTTCCAAAAAATTGCAGAGGATGGAACACTCCCAAACTCATACTACGAGGCCACCATCACCCTGCTACCGAAACCAGACAAAGATACTACAAAAAAAGAAAATTACAGACCAATAGCACTGATGAATATAGATGCAAAAATCCTCAACAAAATACTAGCAAACAGAATCCAACAACATATTAAAAGGATCAGACACCATGATCAAGTGAGATTTAACCCAGGGATGCAAGGATTCTTCAATAGATGCAAATCAATGAATGTGATAAACCATATTAACAAACTGAAGAAGAAAAACCATATGATCATCTCAATAGATGAAGAAAAGCCTTTGACAAAATCCAACACCTATTTATGAAAAAAACTCTCCAGAAAATGGGCATAGAGGGAAACTACCTCAACATAATAAAGGCCATATACAACAAACCCACAGCAAACATCATTCTCAATGGTGAAAAACTGAAAGCATTTCCTTTAACATCAGGAACAAGACAAGGATGTCTGCTCTCACCACTATTATTCAACAAAGTTTTGGAAGTCTTAGCCACGGCAATCAGAGAAGAAAAAGAAATAAAAGGAATCCAAATTGGAAAAGAAGAAGTAAAGCTGTCACTGTTTGCACATGATATGACACTATACATAGAGAATCCTAAAGATGCCACCAGAAAACTACTACAGCTAATCAACGAATTTGGTAAAGTTGCAGGATACAAAATTAATGCACAGGAATCTCTTGCATTCCTATACACTAATGATGAAAAATCTGAAAGAGAAATTAAGGAAACACTCCTATTTACCACTCAATAAAAGAAATAAAATATCTAGGAATAAACCTACCTAGGGAGATAAAAGACCTGCATGCAGAAAACTATAAGATACTGATGAAAGAAATTAAAGATGATACAAACAAATGGAGAGATAGACCATATTCTTGGATTGGAAGAATCAATATTGTGAAAATGACTATACTACTCAAAGCAATCTCTAGATTCAATGCAATCCTTATCAAATTACCAATGACATTTTTTACAGAACTAGAAAAAAAAATCTTAAAATTTGCATGGGGACAAAAAGACCCCGAATAGCCAAAGCAGTCTTTTTTTTTTTGTTAATTAATTAATTAATTTATTTTTGGCTGCATTGAGTCTTCATTGCTGTGCGTGGGCTTTCTCTAGTTGTGGTGAGTGGGAGCTACTCTTCACTGCGGTGCGCGGGTTTCTCATTGCGGTGGCTTCTCTTGTTGTGGAGCACAGGCTCTAGGCGTGTGGGCTTCAGTAGTTGCAGCACGAGGGCTCAATAGTTGTGGCTCGCAGGCTGTAGAGCGCAGGCTCAGTAGTTGTGGTGCGCGGGCTTAGTTGCTCCGTTGCATGTGGGATCTTCCCAGACCAGGGCTCGAACGCATGTCCCCTGCATTGGCAGGTGGATTCTTAACCACTGCGCCACCAGGGAAGCCCCCAAAGCAGTCTTGAGGGACAAAAACGGAGCTGGAGGAATCAGATTCTCTGACTTCAGACTGTACTACAAAGCTACAGTAATCAAGACAGTATGGTACTGGCACAAAAACAGAAATATAGATCAATGGAACAGGATAGAAAGCCCAGAGATAAACCCACGCACCTATGGTCAACTCATCTATGACAAAGGAGGCAAGGATATACAATGGAGAAAAGACAGTCTCTTCAATAAGTGGTGCTGGGAAAACTGGACAGCTACATGTAAAAGAATGAAATTAAAACACTCCCTAACACCATACACAAAAATAAACTCAAAATAGATTAGAGACCTAAATGTAAGACTGGACACTATAAAACTCTTAGAGGAAAACATAGGAAGAACACTCTTTGACATAAATCACAGCAAGATTTTTTTGATCCACCTCCTAGAGTAATGGAAATAAAAACAAAAATAAATAAATGGGACCTAATGAAACTTAAAAGCTTTTGCGAAGCAAAGGAAACTATAAACAAGATGAAAAGACAACCCTCAGAATGGGAGAAGATATTTGCAAACAAATCAATGGACAAAGGATTAATCTACAAAATATATAAACAGCTCATGTAGCTCAATATTAAAAAAGCAAACAACACAATCCAAAAATGGACAGAAGACCTAAATAGACATTTCTCCAAAGAAGACATACAGATGGCCAAGAAACACGTGAAAAGCTGCTCAAAATCACTAATTATTAGAGAAATGCAAATCAAAGCTACAATGAGGTATATCACCTCACACCAGTTAGAATGGGCGTCACCAGAAAATGTACAAACAACAAATGCTGGGGAGGGTGTGGAGAAAAGGGAACCTTCTTGGGCTGTTGATAGGAATGTAAATTGATGCAGCCACTATGGAGTACAGTATGGAGGTTCCTTAAAAAACTAAAAATAGAACTATCATACGACCCAGCAATCTCACTACTGGGCATATACCATGAGAAAACCATAATTCAAAAAGAGGCATGTACCAAAATGTTCATTGCAGCTCTATTTACAATAGCCAGGACATGGAAGCAACCTAAGTGTCCATCAACAGATGAATGGATAAAGAATATGTGGCACATATATACAATGGAATATTACTCAGCCATAAAAATAAATGAAATTGAGTTATTTGTAGTGAGGTGGATGGGTAGAGTCTGTCATACAGAGTGAAGTAAGTCAGAAAGAGAAAAACAAATACCATATGCTAACACATATATATGGAATCTAAGGGGGAAAAAAAGGTCATGAAGAAGCTAGGGGCAAGACGGGAATAAAGACACAGACCTAGTAGAGAATGGACTTGAGGATATGGGGAGGGGGAAGGGTAAGCGGTGACAAAGTGAGAGAGTGACATGGACATACATACACTACCAAATGTAAAATAGATAGCTAGTGGGAAGCAGCCGTGTAGCACAGGGAGATCAGCTCAGTGCTTTGTGACCACCTAGAGGGGTGGGATAGGGAGGGTGGGAGGGAGGGAGATGCAAGAGGGAAGAGATATGGGAACATATGTATATGTATAACAGATTCACTTTGCTATAAAGCAGAAACTAACACACCATTGTAAAGCAATTATACTCCAATAAAGATGTTAAAAAAAAAAAGAGACGAATGGATAGAGAAGATGTGGTCCATATATACAATGGAATATTACTCAGCCATAAAAAGGAACAAAATTGAGTCATTTTTAGAGACGTGGATGGATCTAGAGACTGTCATACAGAGTGAAGTAAGTCAGAAAGAGCAAAACAAATATCGTATATTAATGCATATATGTGGAACCTAGAAAAATGATACAGATGAACCAGTTTGCAGGGCAGGATTGAGACACAAATGTAGAGAACAAATGTATGGACACCAAGGGGGGAAAGTGGCAGAGCGGGGGTGGTGGTGGTGTGATGAATTGGAAGATTGGGAATGACATATATACATTAATATGTATAAAATGGATAACTAATAAGAACATGCTGTACAAAAAAATAAAACAAAATTCAAAAAAACGTTTTCCATTTCTTTCTTGCATCGACTGATTAATTTTTTGTTGACACATTGTATAATGTTTTGCTTTTCCTGGAGTCAACCATTATCTTAATTTTTCAGTTTTGCAGTTTTCTGTGGATCTACCACTACATAAACTTTTTCCCTAAATACTTCAACAGACCTTTCCAACAAAGTACTTTATAATGCTTTCTCCAAATGCTCAGACAAATCACACAATCCATCAGTCCTGTGTTTCCTAGAGTCCCCGCCCTCTGTGGTCTGCTCCAGTTGGTTGGGGTTCTCTGGCTTGGTGCACACGTGACTTCCTGTGAGTTCCCTTTACTGCTCAGCTGTGTTCCATTTTCTCTGTTCTTATTTTCTGGAACTTGTATTAGATGTGAGATTGCCTTGATCTATCCCCTAATTTCCTCCCTGCCCACTTCTTTCCCCCCCTCCCCTCTGCCATTTTCCATCTTATTTTCTTTTGGTTTAGCTTTTTAGAAGGTTTTGTCAGCTTAATCTAATAAGCCTTCTATTGAATTTTTTAAATTTCAGCTACCACATATTTACTTTGTAAAGTTCTTTCTTACTCCCTGGTTATTTTTGTCAGCCCCACTATCCTAATAGCTTCCAACTCTTGTTGGGTGGACACTATACTCCTCTCTGAAAATATTAATTAATACCTCTTTGAAGTTTTATTTTGTTCCTTACATTGATTTCATCCCCCTTCCTTTTTAAATAATTTATTCATTTACTTATTCATCAGATATTTATTGATTACTTTCTTTTTTTTTTTTTTTTGCTGTGTTGGGTCTTTGTTTCTGCACACGGGCTTTCTCTGTTTGCGGCGAGCGGGGGGCTACTCTTTGCTGCAGTGCACGGGCTTCTCATTGCGGTGGCTTCTCTTGTTGCAGAGCATTGGCTCTAGGCACGCGGGCTTCAGTAGCTGTGGCACGCGGGCTCAGTAGTTGTGGTGCACGGGCTTAGTTGCTCTGCAGCATGTGGGATCTTCCCGGACCAGGGCTCGAACCTGTGTCCCCTGCATTGGCAGGTGGATTCTTAACCACTGCACCATCAGGGAAGCCCTCTGACCAGTTTTGTAAGTTATCTCCGGAACCGGTGTTTCATAGACCAGACAATGGAAATGCTCATGCAGACCAGAACTCTGTAAATATATACACGAGTGGCTCTCAGAATGTACCAGGTCCCCATCTTGTAACTGTATTGTCAGAATGAGCTGCTTGTTTCCTCCACTTGGCTACCAATAGACATGTGCATGGCACAATGTTTGGTCATTGTAGACATCTGAGCAAAGAGGTTTGCAGACTTAAATTACTGCAGTTTTTCTGTACATGTGTGGTAACCAGTCAGGCTCATCCAAGCAAGCAACGTAAGAGCTTGTGCGGCTTAGAGAAGATTCTTCAATACTGGGTTTGTTTTTTCATAATGCCATTTCTCTGCTCATTGGTAGAGGACTTGAGAAAACTGTGTTGTTCATGATTTGTATGAATTTACATGACTATCTGCAGTCTTTTGGTTGAGTATTGAGGGTCATTTCACTTTTGGCCACCAGATGGCAGAGCACTGTCGTGCTATGATGCTTGGATTTTCTTGGGAAGGTCTGTGCTTCTGGCTGGGAGAAGAGTAGCTGTATGTGTGCCTTTGAGGAAGAGTTTATTTCTAGAACATTTTGAACATTAGATTCTATGTTGTTTTAGTGATGCTTGAATTTATGTCTATGTGGATACTTGGGACAGGATAACTGAGCCATAAATAGGACTCACAAAAAGGGCTTCATTTTTTCTTAATGATTTGTCACCTGCACTATTTACTTGTGGGCATTTGTTGCTTCAAGATGAGTTTTCTGATAACGTAACAACTATATTTTTTTAACTGGAAAAATTAAGAAATTCATCAGGTTTTAAAATTCCTTCAATTCAGGTTGCTCCTTTTAGACACGGCAAAGAAGGCCTGAAGGGCTTGAAAATACCACTACGTCTTTTATTTGCATCACAAGAACAAGGGTGTGATTAAAGATCTTCATGGATACAGGAGAGTTTCTGCTTTTCTAGTCAAAGATGATCTTTTTCAAGGGAGATGAGAATTGAAACACATAAGATTCAGGAGAAATGGGGCCGCTGAGGAAAGGAAGAGATCCCGGGACAGAAAACAAGAGAACTCTGAGTGGTTTGGCTGGAATACTTATGATTATGGAACCCATGAAGGGGGAGGGAGTTCTCAAGAGGCCTTGAATCCTATGACATGAGGAAAAATTAAATATAGGGATATTTACAACCAATTTGCCAGACATTCACCTCAAACTGGTTCTTGAAGATGGGAAATGGGAGGACAAGGGTAACTGAAAGCGAAGTTTTATTTCCTCCCCTCACTTGTCCTGCATCCTTTCTGCCTGGCACCAAGATTTGGGAACTGCAGTCCTCTATCTGTCTCCACCCCCATCTGGAAATACAAGCACACTGCCATTCACTAAGCGCCCTGTCATGGCGGCTGGGAGTTGAGAGGTGAGGTGAGTGGCTATTTATCAGCTCATGCCAAGGTCCCTCTTAGCCTCTGATTAACAGCAAATGAAGAGGAATCCACACATAAGAAGTCCTGGCCTGGGCTCCAAGAGGCGAGTCATTTAGAATGTGCATCCATGGTGTGGTAGGTCTGTGTTAACATCGTTTGTGGCATAGCCAAGTTCCCCAGCATCTGCTCCTTCCTGGTGGTGGCCAGAGCAGCCATTTCTTGCCAGGATGGTGCTCTTGGCCAGCCCTGGGCACCAGCTTCTCTTCAGCTTCCCCATCTCACTGGGAGGGCTCTGGAGCTATTGAATTCTCTGCCCTTGAGTCTGGAAGCTTCGATTTCCCACTGGGGCAAGGAGGAGGCATGTCCATAACTCATGGGCTGCACCGGTGTTCTCACCAGGAACACAGCCGCCCGACTGCAGTCAGAGGCCAAGTGCCAATGAGAGCGTCTCGTTTAGTCTGAGCTCTGGGTGAGAAGCTGGAAGGATGAATGAGGTGCCCTTTCCCAAGGTCTCTTCCTGCCCTATAATTCTAAGTTTCTGCTGTGTTTTGAGACCCTTGAATTGTTGAGGTCAAGAGAGTGAAAAGCATTACGATTATTTATTGTCACAATTACCATCTGTCTGATTCTCTGCTGACACCCAGGGCTCACATCAATCTCTATGAACATCAGATTACCACTGCTTAAGGGGAAAAAAGTGCTTTTATGAAAGATTCATAGAAAGATGCAGTTTGTGGGGACCACCTCCTTGGCACCTAAAACCATCCAGAGGACCGGCATAAAGCAAGTTGTCTCAAAGCACACGGGGATGAGGAGGGTGGAGCTTGAGCTTGGGTTCCGGTGAAAGGTGAGGTTTTTATTGTGGGCGGGGATTGTCTTTGTGTACACACACCAGCTTTGTTTCTTCTGTCTCTTTCTGCAAGATACACTGGTTACACTTCTCCCAACATAGAGGATTTTTAAAAGCCTAGCTGAAGAGAATCATAATAAAAATATATAAGCCCCAGCTTTGACGTATTTCACTTGTATTGAATTCCTTTTAGTATAAAAGTAGCCTATTTTGTAGCATCCAGTCCCACGTCTGTCTGCAGATAGACTGAGTGAGATCTGAGAGGAGGAAGGCAGATAAGGGAGAGGATGCAGCCCTGGGGGAGACAGAGACATCGCTACCTTCTGGGCCAGGGCCGCTCCTGCATCTCTCCTTTTCCATTTTGTTTCCTTTCTGTGTTTGTATTTTTCTATAGGGTTGGGTGATTTTCTGACATGTCTTAAGGGTGCCTTCTAAGTTTCACTTAAAAAATTGTTTTGAGGGCTTCCCTGGTGGCGCAGTGGTTGAGAGTCCGCCTGCCAATGCAGGGGACGCGTGTTCGTGCCCCGGTCCGGGAAGATACCACATGCCGCGGAGCGGCTAGGCCCGCTGAGCCTACGCGTCCGGAGCCTGTGCTCGGCAACGGGAGAGGCCACAACAGTGAGAGACCCGCATACCGCAAAAAAAAAAACAACAAAAAAACTGTTTTGAATCACCTCTGTTTATTAATCAAATAAATGACCAAAAAAAGAGAAAAAAAAGCACAGAAGGGACATACCATCAAAGCAGTTTGTTTGGTTCCTTTTGGATAAAACATTCATTTCCTCATAGTTTTACTCAGAAATCCAGGTGTGGAATCAAATTGTGAATACGCATCAGCTGATCAAGTTTTTCACGTCCTAGCTCAGCGGAAAGAGATTTTCCAGCAGTTGCTTTACCTCCTCGCCCCAGACTTTCCAGAGTCTCTCACTGCCCTCTTTTTAAGCACTTTACTCTGTTGGCATAGCCACGGTCACCACAAGCTCCGGGAGGCGTTTCACCAGATCACTGAGTGCTGGTGGCGAGTGTGACAGCTTCTGCTCATGGGCGTCTCTGAGTCACTCTGTGGGTTGAGCGTGGAGTTCCACATCCACACACGTCAATGGCAGGGCCGTGCGCCTTGTCCTGACAGAGGAGGGTTGGGAGGGGATGGGGCAACCAGGACTCAGCAGGACACCAGTTCCTCCCACAAAGCACCCAACACTGTGTCTGCTGATCACATTTCATCTTCTTTGCTGTGGCTCAGCTTCTGCCCTGTGAGTCCTGCAGGGCTGGTTTGTCTGCACTTAGGGAGCTGGTGCTCACAGAACGTGACGTGTGATCCTGACAGCTGGTGGGTGTGGAGGGGCTAGCATGGCGCCCGACACGGGGGGTGGTGCTGGGGGACATGTCCAGGCAGTGATGTCTGGTCCAAACAGCCTGTCCTCAGCCGGCCTGAGTTGAATGGCTCTGTCCCGCAGACCGAGAAGTGAGGTGCTAGGGTCTAGCAGGGTCACCTCAGGGGACTCAGGCAGGAGCAGGGAAGTACATCTTCCCCAGAGACAACGCTCCACACCCTTGGCTGCTCTTGGGCAAGAGTTTGCCTGCTTTATGCCCCCGCAGCCCCTTCTGGGCTGACTCTGCCCCCCTGCAGAAAGGGAGGGCTGGTGACACAGCTGGAATCTGCTGCAGGCTTCCACTTCCCTGGGGAGGTGGGCACTGCAGCCACGTGAAGGCAGGAGCGCGCTTGGCTTTGTCGGGTGGGTGTGCCTTCATCACCCCCAGAACACGTGTCTCACGCTGTCCCTCTGGAGCTTCCTAAATTTGATATTTCGCTACAGCCTGTTTCCAGTGCTGAAAAAACATGTTTCTTCTACATTAGTTCGTTATCACTTAGGAGGTTGCCTGTCCTCAATTATGCTGACAGCTCATAAGCTCTTAGTCCTAGATTTTCTGCTTAAATCTCTATCTAGGTTTTCTTTTTCTTTCTTGTTTTTAAAAGATTCATCAGGGGGCTTCCCTGGTGGCGCAGTGGTTGAGAGTCCGCCTGCCGATGCAGGGGACACGGGTTCGTGCCCCGGTCTGGGAGGATCCCACATGCCGCGGAGCACCTGGGCCCGTGAGCCATGGCCGCTGAGCCTGCGCGTCCGGAGCCTGTGCTCCGCAGCAGGAGAGGCCACAACGGTGAGAAGCCTGCGTACCGCAAAAAAAAAGAAAAAAAAAATTCGTCAGGATGTCTGTATAATAGCTTTTTTGTCTTTTTCTTTCCCCTGCACCTTGTAACTTTTCAGGATGGGGTGTTATCTTTCTCACATAAATTGGAATTTGTTACAAATAGGCCCCACTGGATACTTCACTTTACCTAAACCAAACCCAATTCCCTTCAGAGAAAAAGACTAGCAGGGGACGGCAGAGCAGAGGGACAGAATCCGAGCAGTCTCACTTTCTGGCTAAATCTTTCAAGAGGTCTTGGTGTAATTGAACACTATAAACTTAAAATCACCCCTGCCCCCCAATATGTCAAAATACTGCTTAAAATACCATTTAACTGGGGTTAATATACTCCTTAACTATTTCATCAGTAGGATGAAGTTATACATGCAATATTATATTAAGACAATTGTCACAGAATCATAATGCTGGAAAGGGTCTTACATACATTTTCTTTTCTTTTTTTTTTTTTTTTTTTTTTTTTTTTTGCGGTACATGGGCCTCTCACTGCTGTGGCCTCTCCTGTTGTGGAGCACAGGCTCCGGACGTGCAGGCTCAGCAGCCACGGCTCACGGGCCCAGCTGCTCCGCGGCATGTGGGATCGTCCCAGATTGGGGCACAAACCCGTGTCCCCTTCATTGGCAGGTGGACTCTCAACCACTGTGCCACCAAGGAAGCCCTACATACATTTTCTGATGCCCCTCAGAAGAAGAAAGGGAAATGTCTGCAGAGAGGTAAGATAGCTGTGCAACTATTGCGTGGGGATTAAAGGCTGGCCCCAGGGCTTCCCCTTCTGCGCCCCACTGAGGATGTAACTTTATGGTGGCCTCCAAGCTGCCTTGGCTCAGACATGTGAACTGGCTTTGGTCAATGGGATGGTAACAAATGTGACACAACCAGACGATGGAAAAGGCTTGCTGTCTCACTCACCCCTCTGCCAACCCCACGAGCACGCGGCCGGGCCAGCCTGCTGGAGGAGAGAAGTGTGGGCCACAGAGCTGCCCCAGGGGATCCAGTCCAGGTCAGCTGACCCCCAGTCGGATCCCAAATGCATAAAGAGTCCAGATGAAATCAATGAACGGCATAGATTTTGAGAAATAAGCTGTTATTGAAGGGCATGAGGCTCTGTGGCTTGTTGTTTTATGGTGTGTCGTTGTATAATGGACTGGACTGAATGTTTGTGTCCTCCACCATGATTCACGTGTCGAAGCCATAACCCCCCAATGTGATGGTATTTATTTAATTACATGTATTAAACAGCTAAATATAGCACATATTAACGGCATTTGGGAGGTGCTTAGGGTTAGATGAGTGTGACACCTTCAGAGTGGTGCACTGGTCTGGTGGGATTCGTGCCCTTATAGAAGAGATACCAGAGAGCCTCCCTCCCACCCCCTCACACACCGAGGAGAGGCCATGCGAGGACACAGGGAGAAGGCGGCCGTCCACAAGCCAGGAAGACAGTTCTCACCGGCAGCTGGCCGGGCTGGCGCTCCGATCCTGGACTTCCAGGCTTCAGAACTGGGAAGAAATAAATGTCTGTTGTTTAAGCTACCCAGCCTGGGGTGTTTTGTTACGGCAGCCAGAGCGGACTGAGGCAGGTAGGAACAGAGCGCTCATGCAGTGTCAGTGAGGCCTGGGTCCTCGTTAACTTACGTGAATCTGTAGCTTTTCCTGCCCACCCTCTAATCCTTTTTTTTTTTAAATTGAAATATAGTTGATTTACAATATTGTGTTAGTTTCTGGTGTACAGCAGTGATTCAGTTTTTTATATATATATTTATATATATATTCTTTTCCATTATGGTTTATTACAGGATATTGAATATAGTTCCCTGTACTATACAGTAGGACCTTGTTGTTCATCTATTTTAGACACAGTAGTCTGTGTCTGCTAATCCCAAACTCCTAATTTATCCCTCCCCCACCCCTTTCCCCTTTGGTAACCGTAAGTTTGTTTTCTACGTTTGTGAGTCTGTTTCTGTTTTGTAAATAAGTTCACTTGTATCCTATTTAAGGCTCCTTTTTATGAGCGGGTGCATGTGTGAGAGTTTGGAAGTTCTCTCTTCCCTTCTCCTTCCAAGTTCTGTGTTTAGTGCCCGCTCCTTGTTCGTGGGCTCTGGGATGAGGTCAGGGCCCGTGCACACCAGCCGGGCATCTGTACACGGGCCAGACCTCCCTGCTCTGCCGAGGAGGGGCTTCCTGCCTCCTGATCATCACTCTCATTGTCAGGTGTAACCAGCCCTCCCTCCCAAGCTACCGCACACCTTACTTTCAACTCAGACCATCCCTTTTTTTTTTCCTTTGCCCATTTCAAATGACAACTTGATAGAAAAAGAGCTTGAAATATAATCGTAGTGTTTTCTGATTTCTTTCTCTAGCAGGTAGATACAGTTTTGGGGCGAAGCTCCTCTTTAAACATACCTAGATGGACCTCGAGATTGTCATACTGAACGAGGTAAGTCAGAAAGAGAAAGACAAATATCATACGGTATCACTTATATGTAGAAACTAAAAAAGAATGGTGCAAATGAACTTATTTACAAAACAGAAATAGAGTCACAGATGTAGAAAACAAACTTACAGTTACCAGAGGGGAAAGGTGGGGGAGGGATAAATTGAGAGATTGGGATTGACACATATACACTACTATGTATAAAATAGGTAACTAATAAGGACCTACTGTATAACACAGGGAACTCTACTCAATACTCTGTAAAGACCTATGTGGGAAAAGAATCTAAAAAAGAGTGGATATATGTATATGTACAACTGATTCACTTTGCTTTACACTGGAAACTAACACAACATTGTAAATCAACTATACGCCAATAAAAAGTTTAAAAAAACTGAATCCTTAAAAAAAAAAAAACAACACACAACAACCCATAACTAAAACTGATGTTGGAGATGGAAATAATTTGTTAGCAACTGATAAAAATGATCAGAGCAAAGAACTCCCTGAGGGGCTAACTTTAAACTTTAGGCATCGCATTATTTTCAGTGTTCACTAGGCAAAGCATTCATAAAAAGAAGGAGAGGAAATGGCCCCTGTCTGAGTTCAGATAAAGAGGCCCACTATAGAGCTAAAAAATATATTAACCCTGTTTATAACCCACTTGAACAAAAATGAAATTCTGCACTGTACTATTCATATTATGCATATGAACATAATATGTACTATTATGCAACTGTATGATGATTATATTTGTTTCATAATTCAATATATTTTAAATAATTATTTCTAAGCAAGAATATATCTATATACACATAAACCATATTAAAAGGTAGTAAGTGGAGTTGAGAGTAAAGAACTAAACATTATACCCATAGCCTTGGGGCTATTTTAGATTATGCTACTGAGGTTGCAGTTGGAAGACAAGGATGATCAATGTGAGAGTTCAAGGAAAGAAAAGGAGAAGGTCACTATTTTGTTATTATGCTTTATGGACTGTGTTTATGCCACCCTTTCCCCAAAAGGATTTCAGATGGTTAATTTAGTTTTCTCTCTGGAGTTTGCATAAGAAATGGGGAACCAGAAGAAGCAAATAGTTGAAAATAAAGGTGAAGCTTGGAAGCTGTGAGGTGGGGAGAGCCTATTTAATTCAGCTGGGTGACCCGAACCATCCTATGCTATTCAGACTCTCGGATGAAAAAGCTTTCATCTATCCCATGGCTTTAATCGTCTCCACCTCCCATCATGAAGAGGCCAGGCGGAATCTTCTCTGGGACCCGATGGGGAGGGGTCTCCTGAAAGCATTGGAATAATGTCAACAGAAAACTCTTTCATGCATTCAGCCCACTTGAGTAAGAACCGCTGGGCTCCATCACTGATGAACCTGACCTTAGACACAGGGGCAAGGCAACAGCTGTTAAAGCAGGGGTATCGAAGCTGGGAGTGGGCCTGTCCGTGAAATTTGTGTATCTCCTCAAACATGAGAAATAATACAATGATTTAGTCACACAGGGAATCCATTAGACGTGGCAATTTAATTTCTTCTTCCTTAAGATCTTTTCTTGAGGGCTTGGGGCAGTAGTGTCTTTATAGTTAGCCTAATAGGTCTGATTAGATTCCCTGGGGATTCCTGACTTGTTCTTTGGGACGACTTTAAGAATGTGATTTAAAAAAAAAATAATGTCAGTCTTGTCTGAAAAGAAAATAGGTTCTGAGCCTTCATAACTTATTGTTTCAGATTAACGTTGAAATGCTGGAAGTTGGAGATCTGTCCAATGGGGTAGCAGAAAATATGGTTATCTCCAAACAAGGGAAGTGCGGATTAACAAATTTCATATCCAATAATATTTACTGAGTGTTTGCTTTACTAAACTGAAAATTCTCCATTTTGAGTCAGTGAGTGTTCAAAGCGTCACAGGATAAATCTGTATTAAATGAAAAATAAATCAATTGTCACGCTCATATAGCCCAGAAAATTTACAGCTGAAGTAAGACAGAGCAAAGTGACCCACCTACCTCTTGCCTATGGCTTCCCCATCACTTTCCACCTCTGGGTTCTCCTGGGCACACAACAGTGGGTCAGCTCAGGATTACATAGGCACATAGGAAAAGGATCATATGGGCTCATGCTTCACTTTGTTTGTTTTCTCAGGAGTCATCTGACGCTGAGGGATGGAGTTGGAAGCTCCGTGGCTTTATCCAGCCATCTCCTGGCCTCCTTCTCCCAGCAATGCTGTCTTTCTCTTGAAAACCTCAGCAATGTATTTTGTTTTATTTTATTTTTAAAGTTTATTTATTTATTTATTTATGGCTGTGCTTGGTCTTCGTTGCTGCACGCGGACTTTCTCTAGTTGCGGCAAACAGGGGCTAGTCTTTGTTGCGGTGCGCAGGCTTCTCATTGCGGTGGCTTCTCTTGTTGCGGAGCACGGGCCCTAGGCATGCAGGCTCAGTGGTTGTGGCTCTCGGGCTCTAGAGCGCAGGCTCAGTAGTTGTGGCTCACCGGCTTAGTTGCTCCGCAGCATGTGGGATCTTCCCGGCCCAGGGCTCAAACCCGTGTCCCCTGCATTGGCAGGCGGATTTTTAACCACCGCGCCACCAGGGAAGTCCCAGCAATGTATTTTAGAAACAAGAAAATAAACAGTAGTCTTTTCCCCCGAGTGCTTTAATGAGTTCCATTTAAAGCTTAAAAGAAGAGGTCTTACGGAATTTTAGCCAGCACCGTTCTCAGCCACATTTCAAGGAGGATGGGGGAAAGATGATTTCCTATTCTAGAGTTTGAAGTGGGTAGCATTTTATTTTAATGACTAAAAAAATGGTCTCACAGGGTAGCTTCTCTGAAGAATATAGGGATTTTGCTACCAAGGACTCCAAGGTGTGGGGAGCAAAACACTGGCTTACGAATCTAGACACTCTGCCCTTGACCTGGAGTGGTCCCATGGGCCAGCCCACTTTCTCCAGTCTTCCCAGCTGGAGCTTTATGAGGTTGGCTTTCTGAGGTCTCCCCTGCTCTAATATTATATAAGTGGCACTCTTGCTGTAAACGGTAGCTGAACTAGCACTCATTCTAGGAGGAAGCTGGAGCCGGCCCCAGTGTCTGATGGGGAGCTAGCCTATAGAAGCTTGAGGGTCCCAGAGGCTTTTTTCTGTGGGCACATGTGCCCTCCTGGGGTAAATTTGGAAGAATGTTCTAACCTCTCAGGTTCAGAAGGCTTTCCTTGTGAAATTCAACTCTTTCCTTTTGTATCTTGTGGGTCCCACAAGACTTCACTTGTTTGAGGTCGTGGTATGATCCTTGGACTAGAAGAACTGGTTCTAAAAATCTCAGTGCTCCTTCTGCCACTATGGTTGAGTCTTTTCAAGCCAAGTCAGTAGGGGAATAAGCACCATTCAAGTCCTTTGGGAGAAATTTTTGGGAAAAAACTAGTTTCTTCTTTTTTCTAATTGTCAAAGGTAGTGCCAGTGAGACAGCCTCGCTGCTTGTGACATATACTCATCTAAAAAGAGGCGTTTTAAGCTCCAAATCTCACCTCCGACAAAGACTGAGCTTGTCGAATTCCTGTTTGGCATGTACAGCAAAAGCACTCATTATTTTGTAAGTAACAATGACTGGTAGTTGGCTAGTTAATCAAAAAAACTGGTTCAAGCGGGGGAATCATAAAAAATGTTACATACATGCCATAAACATTTGTTCTAACTTAAAACGTATACCATATTTCATGGATGCACTTTTTTTTTCTTACATTAACGTCTCTGAAATGGGGATTGTTTTCTAATCACTGTCTGCCAGGCAAAATTCAGGATGTAGCTGTCATTGCTAGCATGAGCATATTAGTTTGCTGCTCCTGATGGCACAACTAGACAACTGCAGATCCTCCATGTTTTAAGCCACAGAGCATCTAAGGGACTCCTTGAGGAGGGAACATGAGAACTGGCTGTTGTAGGCAAGCATTCCCATGACACCTTTTAGTAAGATCAAAAAAGGGACAGCATGAAAATTTGTTGAATGTGTGTCAGGGGATGGGGAGAATTCTTGGAAACAATTACAGAGCGCTCTTTTAAGAAATGCTGCGTTACTATCACCCTGATGGTCTACTGAGCTAAAAGATACAGACTTTCATGACTCTAGAAGGAAAATGATGTATAAATCAGACTCTTCATGTCAGAATTTAGGAATGCATTAACCAATTTATTTTGCATATATATGTATATTTAATGCACGCACAAAACTGATGAAGAACAATGTCTTCTATGTCTAAAATGATTTTTTCAAGAAGTGTAATACAAAAATTCTGAGCGATAAGAAAGTTTTGATTATGGTTTTGGCTGTATTTTTTCTTTCTTAGCGGCATGCATAAAATACCGTACATCTTACAGTCAATGGGATCTTAGATTTGATGAAACACAGTAAGCATAAATTTATCCTCCAATCTTGATACGTGGGCAATTTTCTCTGAACATCAGTTGTACCCCATTGTCTTTCTTGCATCTTCTGTAATTTTCAGTTGCAATATCTTTAAAGTGGAGTAAGAACTTAAAGATGGTGAAGAAGAGCGGATTTCAGAAATATTTAAGAGGTAAAATTGACAGACTCATCTATTGATTGGATGTATGGGGTTAAAGAGAGAAGGAAAGATGGTGATTCCCAAGTTTCTGGACAAAAGGGTGGACAAATTATGACCCTAGGACCCCACCTGGACAACTACCTGTTTTTGTAAATAAAGTTTAATTGGAACACTGCCACACCATTCATTGATGTATTATCTGTGGCTGCTTTCACACTACAACAGTGGAATTGAGTAGTTGTGACAGAGACCATATGGCTCCAAAGCCTAAAAGATTTATTATCTGGCCCTTTACAGAGTTTCCTAGCCCTTGGACTAGGCAATGGCGGTGTCTTTGAGTTAGTATAAAGACTATGAGAGGAAGACCAGATTTATAGCAAAAGATAATGGGTTTGTGATATTGGACTTCTTTTATGGGTATATCTACAGATGAACAATGTTTTTATTTAATGAGAAATCTGGAATTCAGAAAAACAAAGAACTGAACTGAAGGCACAGATTTTTTTTTTAACAGCCTGGAGGGAGGGTGTTAACATGAATACAGATACTTTTGACACTGGTTCTGAACCAGAAGCATGGGAGAGAGAAAATCTGATCTTTCAAGGGTTTCATTCTCAGCCCCCTATGAGGCATGAAGTGTACCAAACACACACACAGAGCACTTCCGCCAGGAGGACTGGAGACAGTAGGGAGACCACATTCCTGCGATGTGGAAACTGGGATCGTGGTCTTATTTGAAGTAGGTATTTAGGGTGGTGAGGTGCCAATGGTATGCTTGGCAGAGCTCTCCAATCAAACATTATCTTGATGAAAGTGATCTAATCAACACACAGAAAATTAATTCTGAAAGTTAGTTCTGTGTATACTTTATCCTCTGAAGGTGAAACCAAAAGCTTTATTTTAGTTGGTTTTACTTGGAGCCTGAAGAAAAGTAAAGCTAAAAAAAACAATGTGAGAAAGCAATTTGTAAGAAGCAAGATGATCAGTTTAAAGGACTCTTTTGCCTTCTGGTCCCTCAGAGTTAGGGTGTAGGAGTGGATTTTATGTATAACAAAAGGTCAGTCATTTCTGGACTCCAGAAGGATTAGAGAGTTGTCTGATGACATCAGTCTCTGTGTTGCCCGCTGACCACGGCCTGAATATTACAGCAAATGGGACGGCGGCGGTTGAGGTGGGGAACAGCCGGCAGAGGGGGTGGGAGGCGGTGGTTGGGGGGAGGAGTGGGAGGTTGAAGCACAGAGTTTTAATCCCAGTTTGGAAATCGCCTGGAATGTCCGGGGAGGAGAGGCCAGTTGGAAACCTAAATAAACTGGCAATTGAAATTCATTAGACAACTTGAGTGAGCTCTGATCAAACAGAGTAGAATTACCTGCATTGTGAAAAATCAAAGAATGCCAGGAAAAAAGAAAACACAGATGAGATAAAGAGATCAACATTAGCCCTCTTCTGGGGAGCCTTGCTAGGATATTAATAACCTGCTTGAGCTTTTGATTTTCATGACTGCCTCCGAAATGAACAATCTGTTCACTGTGGGATGAGGATTTGCCTAACCGACTTCACGAATTCACCCCAAATAAGCTGCTCCACAAGCCTCAAAGACTCTCTGCTGCCAGGGTGGGCCCTGCCGGGGGAGGGTCCGGATGGACATTTCAGTTGCTTAAGTTCTTTGCAGGTTTTGGATAAGGAAGGAGGTGCCAGGGATGAGTGAGGTATCCTGACTGCTGGGCCTCTGAGAAGCACAGTGAGGGTTCCAGACAGATGTCAGCTGTGTCTTCATGGCATTTATTTCTCGGGGCTGGTTCTCAAAGACAGTTCCAATATTTGCCATGGGAAGGAGAGAGAGAGAAAATGAAGCAGGTCAGCCAGCCATCTTTGTTAGACTAACGGGAGGCTGTGATCACCTCTTCAAGGTGACCTTTGGACACAGCTTTATGGAAGTGTAGAGAAATTCCGGGGCGCCTGGCAGCCCCTGTTCCTGTGTATGCATGGCATGTTGGCGGGCAATTACTGAGCGTGGGGAAAGGGATTGCATTATTAATATATGAATTATTAATTATCATAATTGCATTTGTCATTTATTGAGCACAAGTTATGCACTAGAAGCTGAGCAGACCTTCAGAGTCCCTGCCCAGTGGGAGGTGACTGAGGTAATTACATTTGAAATAGCTGCGATCACAGGTGACGTCTCCTCGGTGCAGGGTGTAACTCCTGTTCTTTTGCTCTCCCTAGATCCATACATCCTCATTTGGTTTTTCTAATTTGTTTATGTAAAGATGGGGGAGGAGCTATTTGTCAAGATGAAAGATGCTGCATCAGGTTATGTTAATTAGTATTTATTACGTCTTCCTACTGGAGATAAGAAACCAAGTGAGAAAATGCTTCCATGACAAAACACGGGCCATCCTTCTTTTTCTCACCACGTTTCTCTTGGATGACGGTTGATGATCAGAAGGGGAGTCCACACAAGGGAGGAGGGACCAATCTTGCCCTGTTGGGAAACCTCTTCTGGGCTTACCTGAGCCATGAGCCTTGTGTTTGCGTGGTATGAGCAGCACATCTTTATAGTTCATTTTTAATATTTACAATGTAGAGTCCTAGAACTTAATTCTGGAAACTACTTTAGAAATCATCGCGTCAAAACTTCTTTTTTTGCAGATTTGGAAACTGAGCCTCCAGATGTCACACAATCTGCCTGAGGTTATATGTTCAAGGCAAAACTGGGACCACAACAGGGGTGTGTCAATTCCCAGGTCAGGGATCCCACTGCTAGCCCTTGTTCTACTTTCTTTGGAGAAGGAGCTAGTATAGAACTGGACTCATGAATTTGGGAAGGGAAAAACCAAGTTCAAGTCATGAGGGTAAGAGTTTGCCAAGCAGACCCTTATCAGTGATTCCTTTTTCTGCTTTCACTATGTTCACGAAGCAAGTCTCCATCACTAATATCATTCGTACATACAATAATTCTCCACCAGGGGGCGCCTGGAGCCTTATCCTTCCTTGGGCACCTTAGTGGGTCCAGGGAAGACCTTGTGAAGGTTTGAGACTCCACCCCATCCAAGTGGAATCTATCCAGACAGAGGAGCAGGTTTCCCACTCATTGTGTCACGGAGATGGTCAGGGGCCCTGGTTGTCAAGGCTCAACAGTGTGACTCCCTCTAGACTGCAACTTTGGCAAAGTTCCCAAAAGGCTCAGGGAAGCACATGGAATACCGCCACATTTTAGTCTGAACCTCTGCAAATCATTTTGAGGCCCCCTCACAGGATGCATTCGTCTTTTCGTCCAGATGTATTTGGGGACGGGTGTCTGTATGTTTCACCTCCTTCCTAGGCTGTCCCAGGACTGGCATGGAAGAAGAACAGCAAAATGATAATCTTCACCTGAGGAATGTTCTTTTTCTGAAAACTGGAGCAACGTAGACACTATGTGTTCCTGTTAGTCTTACTGAGCACTCTGCTGGGCATGGTGGACAGCCTCCTGGGTGGACATTCACTTATTTCCTCTTCCTAAAGGAATGTCGTGGGGTATTTGAATAAAACATATGCAGCCTTCAGTAGATGAGTTATTTATTTACAATGAGAATTATAACATGGGAATATTACCTATAGCAGGGTTTTGCCATTCGTTTCTGGGAACACTCTGCATATGTCTCTAGACTTCATCTTCCAGGCAAAGAATTGTCAAGGAATCTCTGCATCAAACTGCTCGTGTAACCTGGAAATGTTTGCATTGGTGGTGCAGATGCAAATTCAAGCCTGCAATGTCTTTACACTCAAGTACTACTTTTTTCCCAATTAGACTTTAAAAATCTTAGTTTGCCTGAACACGAGGCTCAGTCCTGCCATGTTGAATGTCTGTTTCTTTACGCAATGGTGACTCATCACCAATGCCAGCCAAGACTCTCCTTTCACAGTTGGATAAATGACCATGTTCCCGTCTATTTTTGTAAGTGCTTTGGCATTCAGACTGCATATACACTTTATTGAATTTCCCCATATTATGGCTTTTCCATTGGAGATTAAGAGGCTAATTCAGAGCCATGTGATTACAGGGAGATGTGTGAGGAAGGCAACAGGGATACGATTCTATAAGGTCCACTGGGCCCAGACAAGGAATCCATATGTTTCCATTTCCCTAATAGGCAGAGAAAATAAAAAACAAGGAGGCCTAGAGACGTGCACCTGCATAAGCAGCCCAGCAGAAGTAACCTATAAACACATGAGAAGCAACTCTCAACAATGCCATCTGCATTTTATTGAAAGAAACCTTTGGAAAGGAGAGAGAGAAGGTACGATTTACAAGAACCGTGGTATAAATCCTGCCACAGGGCCAATTGCTAAAAGCATTGGAGGCTGGAAAGGAGGGAGAAATCCATTCATTCATTGCCCCCAGAAAATAGGCATCCAGACCAGCCGCATACCTCATGCGTCCCGAGGGATTTACACCTCTCACTGACTGATTGCATGAATCACCTTGGATTGATTGCTTCTATATAGAATGTTCCTTTATAGCGTATATGCTTTCTCATTGCAGAGCTCGGCTCAATTCCATTCTGCAGAGCCTCTTTGGGACACTTTGCATGAGAGATGTGGGAGAAGGGAGTATTTTGTTTGTTGGTTTCTCTGGTACATTTCCAGACTGATTGACTCTTAAGCTGGATGCAGAGGGAAATTCCATCATTCCCACCTCGAGTGAATCCCAAATCAAGTGGCCGCCTCCCCATTTCTACAAAGGACCCTTCATTTTTCTCTTTCCCATATTGTTATTACCATTAAAAAAAATCTCTCCTGGGCACATATATATCTTTTTTTCTTTCCTCTCCTCTCCCGTCTTTTTTTATTTCCATGGGAAAATAATTTTGTTCATTGGATCTATCATTCAGCAGTGGCTAGTTTTAATGGTGTGCTCAGGGCAGCTGAATTCCAAGGTTTATGTTTTTCTCTCTTTATCTCCTTTGCCTATCTCTTCCTGAAACATTGGGTTTCTCTCCGAGGGCTGTCCATCTGTCTCTGCCTCTTATGGGTTTTGATAACTCTTGCAGTCATTTTGCTCTTTGTCGTCCTCATTCCCGGTGAACGTGTTCAGGCCACCGAAGACCCCTTTGGAAAAGCTTTCAGATCATCGGAACTGGCCACGTGGGACTGAAGATTTGAGAGAAACAAGGGTCTGAGAATGCTTCCGTGTCTAGCGGGCAGAAATCCATCGCCTCTGGGCGCCAGCTGCCCTCGCCGGGATGTGTTGGTGCCGGCGCCAAGCACCAGGGGGCGCTGCAGGCTCGCGCAAGGAAGGGAGGGCGCCCCGCGGCGCCGGGAGGCGGCGGCGGTGCCCGGGTCCAGGAAAGGCGCCCAGCTCCGACCCGACACCTGCGCAGCCAGCCCCGCTCTCACTGTCTGGGAGCCTCAGGGGCCGCCATCGCTCTGGCTCAGACTCTGACTTGTGTGAACCTGGCAGGGACCCTCCGGGATTGTAGAGAGCACGAGCTGGAGCAGGTAGGGAGCGTCTTAACAAACGTGGGTCTGGCCTCCGCACCTGCAGAGCCCCTCTTCAGTTCAATTGGTTCACCAGCCCATTCGTGTGGAACACTCCCTCCTCCTGCAGTGACTTATTCTGACCATAAGAAGTAGTTACGGTTCTCATGAATAAACGAGTGAATGAATGAATGAATGAATGAACCTAAGATCTGCTCTGTAGGAGGTGGCCCTGGGGAATGAGGCCTGAGCTGGGCTGACACTGAAGACTTGGGTTGGAGCCTATTCTCTAAATGAAGAGCCTTGGACAGGTTGCTTACCTCCCTGACTCGCTGAACCTCAATTTTCTTCTCTGTGAAATGGGAACAAGGATGCTACTATGAGAACGAATCAGACTCAGAGTACTTGAGGCCCCCTCCCCGCCTTCACTGTTTTCATGGCACCATTCTCCTGAATTTTTTTTTCTTTTTCAGGTTTTTAAGAAGGCTTGTTTGTGGATTTCCCCCCTTTTCTATATAGTTTCTTAAATATAGGTGTCTCCTGGGTTCTCTCCACACCCTTGATTCTTTTGCTGTGGTTGTTGTTTAAGTAATCCCGTGTGCTTTCCCTGAGCAACATTACACACCAGGATTCGGCTCGCCCTGCAGTTTCCCGGGTCCACAGCTCCATGTCCAGCCCTTGTCCAGGGCTCCAGACCCAAGCTCAGCACCCACGGAGGAGTTTCCACACAGACCTTCCCCGGGGTGTTATGCAAGCCTCTACCTGATTTGATGGCCACTTCCTTCTCTGACCCCCTCCCTGATCCCGAATTCCTGGCCTCACAAATGACCCCAGTTTCTATCAGGCTTCTAAGGCAGACCCTGGGAATCAGCCTGACCTCCTGCACTCGCCCTGGTCCAGGGGTCACAGAGAGTCGTTGCTTTTCTGAACCGTTTTCTCCATCTGTGTCCCTTCTCCCTACAGCCACCCAGGGAGTGGCTCCCCTCCTCTCCGACCTGCTTCCCCACCTCCGGCTTCCTCACACCCAGCCGCGTTCCATCCCTTCCCACCTGCAGCCAGAAAGACCTTTCCCAAATGTGGATGCGGTGGTGTCATACCTCTGCTTCGAATCCTGCCATGATTTTTTTTAAAACATCTTTATTGTAGTATCATTGCTTTACAATGGTGTGTTAGTTTCTGCTTTATAACAAAGTGAATCAGTTATACATATACATATGTTCCCATATCTCTTCCCTCTTGCGTCTCCCTCCCTCCCACCCTCCCTATCCCACCCCTCTGGGTGGTCACAAAGCACCGAGCTGATCTCCCTGTGCTATGCCATGATTTTTGTGACAAAAGCCAGACGTTTTGCCCGGGGCACAAGCCCCGTGAACTCAAACCCCTGCTGGCCTTGTCCTTCCACCTGCCCCCTCCCCAGGGCTGTGACAGTGAGGCTCGCAGCCCCCGCTTAGCCGGCACCTCACTGCTCTGTGCTCACCTCTCTTTGCTGTCTGGAGTCACAACCGGCCTGAGGACTGGGCTCAGGGTCACCACCACAAGGCTTCCTCGGATGACCCCCTGCCGGTCTGGGCGTGCACGGGGGCTTCTCTGTCGTGTGTCTGTCGAGCTGTGTTCTAAGTTTCCTCCTCCCGGCACGGAGCTCTGTGGGGCAGGGGCACCAATGTCCTTCATTCCTGTGACCCAGCACAGTGCCTGGCACACACTAGGTGCTCAGAGGGTGTCGGGGACGAGTGACTGATGGGGAGGGACCCTGCCGACGGTGAAATGCAGTGTAAATGGAAGCGTGTTATTGTTACGTGGAGCACCTGAGGTGGGAGAGAAAAAGACGAATGACCCATGGAATTGGCCTCCGTGGAAACGCATTTTGAAAACCATCACAGAATGCAATGAACCGTTGACGTGGCTCTTATTCAGGTTTTCAGATCCCATTGAAGAGCCATGTCATGTTACCTGCTTCCCCATTTACCTCTGCTCAAGTCGTTTTCATGCCTGGGAGCCACCAAGGGGCCCTCTGTTTCTCAGGGATCAGCCTGGGTCTCAAAGGACACGAGCGCCTCACTTACCTGAAATGGCCCGATTGCCTCGCTCAAGGACACCGAGCGCGGCGGGCAGATGACTTCGGCAGGAGAAGGGAGCACAGGAGGTGGAAGAAGGAGCATTAACTCCTGGGAGACTTTGAAGCTGGGGATGGGGGAGATGTGGAGAGACCTGGACCTGCAGGGGCCTTTTCTATTCACCGTGGACTCAGGAGGGAAGAGGTGCTGGGAGTCTGGGTGTGGGGGCTACATGGTGGCCACAGGCTTATTGCCCTCTTGGGCCTTCGCTATATGGGGGCCGGGTCGTTCTCACGAAAGGGATGTGATGCAGGGTCATCTTGCAAAAGGGTTGGTGGCTGAATGACCTCCACTCGAGGCCCAAGGACTCAACATTTGTAGGACAACTTCGTGGCACCTCCTGCCTGCGGGAGGCATCTGCTGGCTGTGGGGAAATTCCTCTCGGCCCACTCGGTAGATGCTTAACGTCTGGATCACATTCCATTAGAACTGTTTGGAGTTGATTTTCTGGCAATGTCTCCCAAGTGGCTTGGTATCATTTATAGTTCAAGACTTTTCTTTATGCTCAGATTCTTTTAATCACAGCCAAGAGCCCCCTAGTTCACTAGGATCAATATCCTGACAGGATGCAATCCATCAGCTTGGGCAGCCTGCCGAGGGGCAGGTTCTGAGCATCATGGGGGCCAGGGTGGGCTCGGCTGTGCCCGGCGGCAGCCTGTGTCGCCTCACCAGGCCTCGGACAGCAGGGCCCGTCGGGCTGGGGAGAAGCTAAGGATGGTTATCATAATGATGCCCGGTCCCCACGGCCCACGGTAGCTCGGCCTTCTCTGTGCACCTGCTGGGTGTGAGATGTTTCTCCTCTGTGCTGCTGTGTGCCTGGAGGGCTCAGCGCTCTTGGGTCATCTGGTCTCCCCTCCCACCAGGCAGAGAATTCCCCAGAGTGTCTTTCCTCCTCTCTGTTCAGCAGTTATACGAGTCTTATGTGCCAGAGTTTCGGCCACTTTCCTTGTGGGAATAATTCCACACACATACACGGTTGATGGTTTCAGAAAGTCTGCAGCATAGTGTGATGGATGCGGTGTGGGGCGGAGAGCATTACCTGGTTGGGTATTTTACTCTTCAAAAAAAAGAAAAAAAGGCCTTAACTTCCTCTCTCTTTTTTTCTCTTTTCAAAAATTAAGTAAATTGAATTGCCGTGAGCAATAGCTGACTCATTCCTAAGTAGCCCTTTCGAGTCTCTTGTCTTGATTTTCCTCTAAACTCAGGGTCTTCTGCAATTTTAGGTCTCTTTCAAAAAGTGCTTTTCCTCTTTTCCATGGTGTGCTATGGTGAATCTAGTAAAAGCAAACCTATGGGGGTGTTCCTTTTATCTCTACCCCAGTCGATCTAACTTGAAATTACTTGAAATCAGACTGACCTAGGACTCTTCCTTTTTACTGGCCTCGTGACCTTGAGACACTTACTTAACTTCCCTGAGCATCAAGCTCTTCACCTTGTGAATGAAGAGGGCAGTGTGGGGTTGATACTGTTTCACTGGGTGGTTGTAAGGTTTTTTTTTTTTTTTTTTTTTTTTTTGCGGAACACGGGCCTCTCACTGTTGTGGCCTCTCCCGTTGCGGAGCACAGGCTCCTGATGCGCAGGCTCAGCGGCCATGGCTCACGGACCCAGCCGCTCTGCGGCATGTGGGATCTTCCCGGACCGGGGCACGAACCCGCGTCCCCTTCATCGGCAGGCGGACTCTCAACCACTCTGCCAGCAGGGAAGCCCGGTTGTGAGTTTTAATGTGACATTGCATGTCACATGCTTAGCAGAGAGCTTGGCACACTGCAAGGACACTTCTTAATATCTATGTAATTCGATATCTACTTAATATAAAAACGGTAACAATAGGCCGGCCTATAGAGGTGTCTACTGACCATTCTGGGATTGGGGTGCTATTATTTAAGGAGAGAGAGTTTCTGAAGGAAGAGTCAGGAGCCCCAGCTCTGTCCCTTACTTCCCTCCCGCTCCTGGCAACTTACATCACATCCTCAGCCTGTTTTCTCACCTAGCAAATGGTGGTTGTAGTGATTCAAGAGGCAACGTCTGTAGGGACGGGTGATTCTGTGTTGGTACTTCGTGGGCTCTCCATTTCAACCACTAAGGAAAAGCTGTGAAATCAGGTGTTTGTTCCTTCTCTTAACTCTCTTCACTTCCTCTTTTTCTCCCAGAAAGAGGCTGAACGACAGCAGCACTTGTCACACCACATCACGTTTAGTCCTCACCACCATCCTGGGAGGTGGGGGAGATGAGGAAAGCGCCCTTGACGCGTGTGCAGTAACATCCCGAGGGTCATCTCCACTGTGTCCCATGATTCCAAGACACCCCAACTACTGGATTTTGGCAGGTGAGACTTCAGAGTTATAAGCACTTTGAGGGCAGGTGGGGGGAATAAGGTCTGAAGAAGATGCTCTAGACGGTACCACTGTTTTCTGCGGAAGATGCTTGGCTTATGTAAACTGACTGCGGACCAGAGTCCTGGTGAAATGTGGACCTGTGACTTGAACTCCCTGCGGAAGTGGGTTCAGCTGGGTAGAAGTTAGAAAGGAAAGTCTCTACGTTCGTGCTCTTTATCTCTGCCACCTCTCCAGCTTGGCTGAGGAAAGACCAGACTTGTTCCGATGGAGGTCACGAGCAACTGACCATGTTAAATGCATCAGCCCTTCCACAGGAATTTTCATTTTAACATCTGAAGGAAGCCTCAAGTTAGAGGAATGACCCCCTAATAAGTGAATCGCAGACTCTGTCCAGTGGAGGGGGTATTATTTCAGCCAGTTAAGGGATCCTAACATCACACCAGCAATTCCTGTAGACATACAATGCATTTCACTATTCAAGCTTCAACAAAATGCTTGGCGATGATAAGTATCAGTATTTCATGAATCCAGGACAGGCTTTTTGGAGAAAGTAAAGAGACAAATTAGAAATAGACGTGAATCTGCGCTGGGAATGAGCAGATTCCCTCTGCAGGTAGAATCAGCGAAACGTCCTAACCCACGATTTCAGGCAGGTGAGCCCTTCCCACTAAGCCAAGGAGCACAGCTTAGGGTGTGAGGGGACTGCTCTCTTCTTTTTCCTTCCCTCTCCCTCCCAACTTATTTATTTATTTTAAAAATTGAGGCATAGGGCTTCCCTTGTAGCACAGTGGTTGAGAATCTGCCTGCCAATGCAGGGGACACGGGTTCGAGTCCTGGTCTGGGAAGATCCCACATGCCGCGGAGCAACTGGGCCCGTGAGCCACAACTACTGAGCCTGCGCGACTGGAGCCTGTGCTCCGCAACAAGAGAGGCCACGACAGTGAGAGGCCCGCGCACCGCAATGAAGAGTGGCCCCCGCTCGCCGCAACTTGAGAAAGCCCTCGCACAGAAACGAAGACCCAACACACCCAAAAATAAATATAAAAATAAATTAATTAATTTTAAAAAATGATAAAAAAATAAAAAATAAAAATTGAGGCATAATTGACCTATAACATTATACTAGTTTCAGGTGTACAACATAATGATTTGGTATTTGTCTATATTGTGAAATCATCATCACAATAAGTTTAGTTTAACATCTGTCACCATACACCCCGTTACAAAAATGTTTTTTTCTTGTGATGAGAACTTCTAAGATCTACTCTCTTAGCAACTTTGAAATATGCAATACAGTATCATTAACTAACGTCACCAATGCTGTAAGTTACATCCTTGTGACTTATTTATTTTATAACTGGACGCTTGTACCTTTTGACTTCCTTCCCCCGTTTCACCCACCTCCTGGGACCTTTCTTTTGAGGGTCCTTTCTCTTTTTTTCATTGAGGTAGCATTGGTTTATAACATTATATAAGTTTCATGTGTACAAACTTATATTTCAACTTCTGTGTACCCTATAGCTCACCACCAAAAGTTTAATTTCCATTGGTCACCATATAGTTGACCCTCTTTATCCATTTTGCTCTCCCCCCATACCCTTTCCCCTTTGGTAATCACTCTGTTCTCTGTATCTGTAGCTTTGTTTTTGTTTTGTGTGAATTGTTTATTTTATTTATTTTAAAACTATTCCACATATGAGTGAAATCATATGGTGTTTTTCTCTTTCCATCTGACTTACTTCACTTAGCATAATACTCCCAAGGTCCATCCATGTTGTTACAAATAACAAGATTTCGTCTTTTTTATGGCTAATATTCCAGTGTGTGTGTGCGTATCACATTTTCTTTATTCATTCATTCACTGATGGGCACTTAGGTTGTTTCCATATCTTAGCTGTTGTAAATAATGCTGTCATGAACATAAGGGTGCAAATATCTTTTTGAATTAGTGTTTTCATATTCTTCAGATCAATACCCAGAAGTGAAATTGCTGGGTCATATGGTAGTTCTACTTTTAATTTTTTGAGGAAACTCCACACTGTTTTCATAGTGGCTGCACCAATTTACATGTCTACCAGCAATGTGTGAGGATTCCCTTTTCTCCACATCCTTGCCAACACTTGAAATTTACTGTCGTTTTGATAACAGCCATTCTAATGGGTGTGAGGTAATATCTCATCAAAGTTCTGATTTGCCTTTCCCTAATAATTAGCAGTTTTGAACATCTTTTCATGAGCCTGCTGGACATCTGTATGTCTTTTTTTGAAAAATGTCTATTCAGATCCTCTGCCCATTTTTAATTACGTTGGTTTTATTTATTTATTTTTTTTTTTGCGGTACGCGGGCCTCTCATTGTTGTGGCCTCTCCCATTGCGGAGCACAGGCTCCAGATGCGCAGGCTCAGCGGCCATGGCTCACAGGCCCAGCCGCTCCGCGGCATGTGGGATCTTCCTGGACCGGGGCACAAACCCGTGTCCCCTGCATCGGCAGGTGGACTCTCAACCACTGCACCACCAGGGAAGCCCGATCACGTTGGTTTTTTGAAGTTGAATTGTATGAGCTCTTTATATATTTTGGATATTGTCTAGAGGGTCCTTTTTCTAAGTACAGTTCAGTTTAGTGCTCCATGGATTCCATGAAAGAAGTCATGGAGTTAGGAGTAGAAAAGAGACTAAGGAACAGTTCGGCTGATAAAATTGATGGAAACGGATGGTATAATGAAAAGGCAAACAAATATGATAAATTGAATCTCCATTAAAGACTAAAAGGAAATGCTGGCGAAGCCAGGAGCCCTGTGTAACCATCAAGTAAAGTAAACTATTTTCCTCTCCAAATGAGAATAACTAGTACTCTTGAGTACAGGAGGAAATACTCCTGAGGAGGGACTAGAGTGAAGAAAGGGGGCCTTGCAGACCCTCTGTTGTTGGCAGAATAATGGCTCCTCAGAGATGTCCAAGTCCTAATTCCTGGAACCGATGGGGAATTAAAGTTGTAATCAGCTGGCCTTAAAATTTGGAGATTATCCTCGATTATCCAGGTGGGCCCCAGGTAATCACAAAGGTCTTTTCAGTGTAGAAGAGAGAGGATGAAGATCAGAGTAAGAGAGAGATTGCTATGCTGCTGGTTTTGAAGATGGAAGATGGGGCCACGAGCCAAGGAATGCAGGAAGCCTCTGGAAGCTGAAAAAGGCAAGGAAATGGATTCTCCCCTAGAGCCTCTGGAAAGACATGCAGCCCTTCCTGACAACCTTAATTTTAGCCCAGTGAGACCCATTTCAGACTTCCGACCTCCAGAGCTGTAAGATGATAAATTTGTATTGATTTAAAGCACTATATTTGTGGTAACTTGTTACACACATTTTGGTGAGCTCACCATTTTGCTCAGGGCCATCCCTGAGAATGCAGACATCAGTTATTTACATACACGCTCTTTGTAAAGTCTTCACTGCTTTCATTGAAAAATGGGGCTGATGGGTTTCCCTGGTGGCGCAGTGGTTGAGAGTTCGCCTGCCGATGCAGGGGACACAGGTTCGTACCCCGGTCCGGGAAGATCCCACATGCCACGGAGCGGCTGGACCCGTGAGCCATGGTCGCTGAGCCTACACGTCCGGAGCCTGTGCTCCACAATGGAAGAGGCCACAACAGTGAGAGGCCCATGTACCACACACACACACACACACACACACACACACAAAATGGGGCTGATGCTCAGATGTTTTAAGCTTTGATGAAACACATAACTCGAAAACAACCCCACAGGTAATATTTCTTTGCTCATTTGGAAGGCATTGGCAGACCGTAGATGTCCCTGGATCCCCATTAGGGACGTTGATAGCCAGTGGGAAAGCCTGCCAGCTCACAGAAGTTTCTGTTTGAAGGGAGGCCAGATGCGCATGTGCACACAGATTCAACCTTCCACACGAGAGATACTAACACACAGAGAAAGTGGACATTGGGCCCCTTTCCATGGAATGTAAAGTCTGAGAAGGCAAGACCATCATCTTGTGTGTCTCTCAGGCTGTGCTAAGTGGCAGATATGCTTCTTGAACTGTTCATCAAACTATCAAGAAGATCATGGCTTCCAAATGCAGGCCTCTGAAAGGTCTTCACTTCAATATATATCTTCTGATTTATGAAGGAGAAGGGGAAGTGTTAATTGGGCCTGGGACTGAGGTCATCTCCACTCCCCACCCCATGCGAATGTTCTTCCATGGGGCCAAAAGAGCAGCTGTAAAATCAGCAGCAGCCTGCAGTACATGCTCAGCCCTGGTTTTTAAATACACATAGCCTCCTGCATTAGTGCATTATCTGGCTGACCTGTTAATTAGTCCTCTGGTCCCCGTAAAGTCTTTTTACTTACAGGCCAGCATCTCTATTAGCACTCCCACAAAAATAGTCCCTTCTTTTTGCCCATTTTGTTTTGCTGTGAAAGAAAAAGCATAGGTTTTTGCCATGTCTTTTTAAAGGGAAGGAAGAGCAAAAGCACACATACAAATAGGATAGCTCAGGGTGTCAGCTATGGGCCATGTCTTGGAACACTTGATTAGGTCCAGTGGATGAGCGACTGTCTCACGAAGTGACTGTAAAAACTTCTTCTGTTCGAGCTTCCCTCTGGGGACTTGTTGGCAGAGAGAATGGAGTTTCTTAACAATAATACATTCTGAAGTCATTATGTGAGGAGAGGAAAAATACTGGGATTTGAGAGGGTGTTTTTATGATAGGCCAAGGTGCTAAAAAATAACTAAACTCGGGCAACCTCCAGACGCGATCAACACTTCAAAGTCTGCTGACATTTGGTTGACTGCAACACAACTGACTTACTTAGGTTGTAACCTGAGATACAGGTATGAAATGATGCAGGGACAGAGGTGGCACAGACAAAACCTTCTTTCTAAGAGAATTCCCCACAATTTGTAGAAAGTTTTGTCATGTTAATTTCTCCCTGGCATCTGCTTAGTGCCTCTTCATTTTTAAGGATGTGATTAATTGTCAAAATCAGTGAATCGTAGTGTTGCAAGTAGGTCAGAGTGTGGGGTAATTGGGTGTTTCTTTGAGCAGAGGGGGAGGCTGGGTGAGCGGAAGCCCCCTCAGTGAAGGCTGGGCAGAGCAGACTCACTGGGTACGGCATGAAGCATTTGGTTAGAGAATGGATGCGCGTGTCCATCCACTGGGCAGGAAAACACAAATCCAAACAATTTCTGAGTCTGAAGTGTAGAGGGTGCTGGGTGCCCATTCTGTTGAAGGATATCTGAGGAAAAGTTCTTGAGACTTTCTACCTGGCTGTGGAGTTGGGTCATTGAGTGGTTTGATCTTTTCTGAGGTCAGGATGTAAGGTTAGTTAGTTGTATTGAACAATTCATTAGCTATTTTTGAGGACTTAATTAGCGTTGACCAAGTCATGGCTGTGCTCAACAAGAAAGATGAAAACACTTGAGTGTCATTCTGACTTTCTTTGGCACCAGGGGCCCAAACTCTTTTTGTTGCCTTCCATTGTTTATCCATTTGTTCCCTGCTCTATTCTTTCCTGCATGCCCATATGCATTCATTCAACAAACATTTAATTTTCTCCTGCAAATCTTGGGTCACGGTGGCACTCAATTGCTGAGTTGTCTAAATCCTTCAGAACATGGGCTTGCTGCTGGATTATGTACAAGAGCTCAGGATGGGAGCAGGAAGAAGATGTTAGGAAAGGCATGAGATTGTTCGGCTGGTCTCCATTATGTAGGTGCAGGGCTTCAGATGGGATTTCAATTAGCAGGGTTGTCAGTGACACTAAGCACTGAACCTTATCCCGAGCACTTTGGGTGAACAAAAAAATTATTGTGACCTAATGAATGGGAACAAGATGTTTCCCCCACTACCGGGGGACATGATTAAATGGTCATTATCATTAATAAGGCATGCAAGGGGCAGGGAATGAACCCTTGCCCTGCTGGGGGGTGTTAAAAATTTCATTCCTTCAGCTTGACATATTTTAATTTTTCATTACATCTGTTACCAGATCATATGCTAACCTCTTTACTTATCTTTTTTGGGAGGGATGTGGAATGAGAGTGTAGGTATATATGTTATACATTCTTAGGGACTGGATAATATTGAATGTAGTGAACGCTACTGAATGGTACACATAGAAATGTTAAATGGTAAATTTTATTTGTACAGTTCGTTGTTTCTAACCACAATAAAAAAAATGTTGAAGGAGAGGACAACTTATGTCATCCAGGTGACAAGCTCAGGATGGGACTCTGATCCATCCATCCGTCCATCTGTCTGTCCATCCATCCATCTATCTGTCCATCCATTCTTCCGTTCATCCATTTTAGAATTAGAAGACAGAACAAAGGGAATTTTCATGAGCGTTTTTATTAATACATTTGTTTGAGGTAAAATTAGACCTTTTCTGACTGCAAGTAAGTTTGATTTGGTAGCTGTTTCGATAATAAGGTTTGTTTTTTTTCAGACTTTATTTTCCAAATAGGTTATGTGGGAGACATTTTTCCACAAATTGGAGCTAAACCTTTAGCTCCAAGATTATGATAAAAATATATTTAAAGCATACATCTAATATATTGGAAAATGTGTCTTTTACAGCTATTTAAACAATATAAATTTGGGGTATTAATTTAATGATGTGCAAGAGGAAAATCAAACATGAGACCATGATTTAGAGGGGAAATATATTGGTCATTCCAGTGATCTGCCTCTTTATTTAGAAACTTAGCTGAAAATTAAGAGAAATTTCTTTAAACCTGTAAGAATTTTCCAAGTATTTCTTACCCAAGAACAATACATCCAAGTGTAGTAATGACGGTTTGAGGTTTAATTTCTATGCTTTAATCAATAGAAAATGCCTAGTAGGTAGCCCCTACTGACAGTGGAGAAAGTATAAGACACTGCTTGTTCATTCTCCTAGTCTGTAGTTATGTTTAGCAAGGCAACCCAGTAGGCTGCTTACATTTGTCCTCCTTAGCCTGAAGGCTTATCTTTTTGGCCATGACATGTGAAGGCAAGCCTGAAGGAGCCTCTGGCCATCCTAGATACCCATAATTAAGCTTATTTGTTGAGTAACATTTGGTTCTGGTTGAATGGCAGTGGCTGCTCTTATGGGACCCAGGGGTTTATTATCTTGATCCTGCCTGGCTGTTCACTGGCATGATCTCCACTTGGAAGGCAGGTTCCTGGGCTGCAGAGCAAGAAATCAGAGGCCAAACCTGAAAGACAGAATCTGAACCTGGAGGAGGATTCCCAGAATGCCCCCCGTCTTCACTGCACCCTCTCTGGGAGGCTGTGCAGGCATGGTGGTCATGAACCCTGGGGCTCTGTAGTCACACTTCCCGGGTTTGAATCCCAGCTCCTCCACTTTCTGCCTGTGCATCCCTGGGCAAGAGAGCTAGACATATTTGATTCTGCCCTTGTTGCATGGAAGTCAGTGTGAAGGTTTCTAGATGAGGCTGGATTCCCTGGGATTGCTGGAGTTTTGAAGGTGTAGGCAGAGAGTCTTTTCTAGGTCTAGAACGGTCTCGGCTCATCAGTCATTTCTTGAACAGTAATCCAGCAATGCAAACGCCACGAACCCTTCCACCATCCTCCCCCTTATTTATGTCTGGGGGAATGGAGAGACAAGGGGGAGATAGGGTTGGGGGAGATGGGAGATTCTGGCTTCAGAGAGAGAAAAGGCATGGAGAATATTCTGAGATGGTTACGGTGAGTGCACACTGGGGCACCTCAGCCATTAGAGGGTAGAAGACACCTGGGGTGTGAGAGCAAAAACAAAGGAAGCTTCCTAGGAGCATGAATGCACCACCTAGCAAACACGAGGAATGTCAATAGGCCCAAAGGTCTTTTTCTCTTTTGTTTTATGATGAAAGTTGTTTCCTCAGGGCCACTCCCTAAGTGAACTTGTTAAGTTGAGGTTGTGACTTCTTGCCAAAGCCACTGCACCTGGCTGTGCGGTCTGTGTACCCCATGAAGGGGCCTGGCTGAGGGGAAAAGTGGGAGCTGATCCCCAAGCCGTGTGCCCTGCTGCGGCGCTGAGTCAGCCAGGAGGAAGCGGGATGCTCCCCCCACCCACAAAAGCATCTTCTACTCTCCCAGCCTCGCTCACTGGACTGGATCCTGAGCACCTGTCCAATTTTGGGTAGAGCCTCCATACAGGCCAACAGGGGGTCCCACCCCGACCTCCATTTCTGTTGCCCTCACTCCACTTCGTGGCCTTAAATCTTCTTGATTTCTCCTTTGCTGAAAAATTTGAAAGTATCGTGCATACTAACAAGCAAGGGATTTGACATATGACTTCTGCTGGAAGGAGTGTGTATTTTAAGAGAATGCCCAGGAGAAGGCCATTCTCAATACACAGAAATAAACTGGGATGAAGGATCATCAGGCATCATGGGGGAGGGTTTTTCTGGGGGGGTGGAGGGAGGTGACAGGAAGGATCAGCTCTTCCTTTTCTGCATTTTTTAAAAGCCATTAGATTGTTTATAGAAAACCAGGTCTGTCTGCTGGACTTAATAGGGTGCGTTCCCTGTATAAATGTGCAAATATTTGGAATGAGGAGAATTATCTAACAAAGGCCAATGTATTTAGTCAGCAGCTTCCTTGAGACTTTGGATCTTTTCTTCTCCCCACGCCTTCTGCTACTTCCCATCTCTTCTTTCCTGTGAGTCCCTGCAGGAATACAGCATGCAGGGTAAGCACTGACATTTTCCGCTTTTGGTGAAATGGAAGACTCCTTCTTGTGCATGATAAATAGATGTGACCAAGAAGGAACTAAAGAGTCTCATGTTCTCTAAGAGATGGATGAAACCCTCTATTTCCTCTATTCCAGTTAGTGAAGAGATTAATGTTAATGAATCGGATTCTGAATTTCAGATCATACTTTTAAACTGCTGAGAACATAATCTTTGTTCTTTTAGCTAATAGAGATTTGTTCTGTGACTCAAAAGGTAAAAAGTTAGCATCCTCGAGTTTGTGAATTTTATTGGAGTTGGCTGTGAAAATCTCTGCTTTTTCTCTTGTTCATACTAAGATGGAATTGGGTTATTGTGTTAACTTCACATCCTTACATACTGCTATTCTAAATCACAGGTTAGACAAGGAGAGAATTGCCAACATGCCAAGTGGTATAAAATATAGCTCTATCCTAACTGAAAACTTCTTGGGATGCATAGATAAAGGATTTGGGAGAAAAACCTTTTGCTGTTTCAGGCTTGTCAGGCAAATCCATGTTCTGTGTAACAGTTGGATGACAGTGTCCCAGGAGAGGTGTCACGGCTGCCGAGCTTCCTCCAAGCGTGACATTGGAAGAGAAGCCGGGGCTGGCTCCTGATCAAAATGGTCATCCAGCCAGCAACCACTGAAATCTGCTCCTGGAGGGGACTTCCTGCCTCACCCAGAGGGTCCGCAGGGAGCATGTACTGCAGCTCTGGCTGCGTTTACTTAGACTTCCTGGACTGAGAGTCGTAAATGTGGTTAAGAGCCTGGCTGGCCCGTTAGTGCCAACCCAGCAGAAATAAAACAGAGTAGGTTGAACTGTCACCAAGCAAAGAAAACTTTCTAATTCTCTCCATTTTATCGAGCTGTTTGAAACAGAGAATGGATCAGAAAGGACCCCCTCCACGCCCCTCTCCTGCACGCCTGGCTGCATCTCAGCGCAGAGAGAGCTCATTTGGCTCATAAGGGCCGGAGTCTTGTCACTGGGGGCCGGTCAGCTCACGTTCGTGGTTGCGACTGAATTCTTAACGCTCAGCAGAGGTGGAAAAATCATGATGTTTCATCTCCATAATGGAGCAATGAAACCACAGAGAGTGTGTGTGTTTATGTGTCCGAGAGTTTTAGAAGGTGGGAACGAATGCACGTATGACTTATATGAAGGCGGGAAGGCAGGGATGCTGGCCAGAGAGAGGGAAGCGTAATAGTTATTTATCCGTTTTTAAACAAACCATCAGATCATATTGACCAAAGGCCTACTGGACATTGTCCATGTCTGAACACCTCCTAGTGAAGTTGTTTCCCAAAAGGAGGGTTTGTTAGCAAAGACTCACACATCGAGGCTGTCAGAGGCCGGTGGGCTCCACATAAGTGTGCGATTTCAGATTGGCCCTCGTTAAGATGCTTCTGTAACCTCCTCCGACAACAGCTGTCTGGGGTTTCTTCCACAGAGCCCTGATGTGTTTCATGCTCTCTGCTCTGAGCTTCTCTGGGCCCCTAACAGAGGCGGAGCCGGCTGGTCACTGGAGGATGATATGCTATCCCTGCTGTTAGCACAGGCAACCTTGAGCTACATGGGAAAGAATGTTCTGAGACGCTAGGGTAAGGAACAGGCCATGTTTACTTCTCATCTTGGCAGCAGGAGTGTTTCTGAAACAGTTTGTGTTGCACATAAGTGTAGTTTATGGAGAGCATTTTGTTGATTCAGCCATAAAAATGTGACCTACAATATGTCTGTTGAGGGGAATGAGCTCTGTTTCTGTTTTCTATTGAAGACTATAGTTTCCATGATTGAAATCCAACTTCTCCTAAAGTCCTTTGAGAAATTATGGTTGTTTTCAGTGCTTCTCCGTACTTCAGGGACAGAGGAGGTGGTTCCTACAAAGTCTAATTTCAGTTTGGAGCATGTTAATTTGTAAGATCAGCTTCTAATGGACACCTGTGACTTAGGAATAAGAACCAAGGTTGGGTATTATACCTGGATGAAAAATGGCTCCCAAAGTTAGCATGTTCTAATCTCTGGAACCTATATACGCCGCCTTTTTTGGAAAAAAGGATCTTTGTAGATGTGATTAAGTGAAGGATCTTTTTTTTTTTTTTTTTTTGCGTTACGCGGGCCTCTCACTGTTGTGGCCTCTCCCGTTGTGGAGCACAGGCTCCGGACGCGCAGGCTCAGCGGCCATGGCTCACGGGCCCAGCCGCTCCGTGGCATGTGGGATCTTCCCGGACCGGGGCACGAACCCGTGTCCCCCGCATCGGCAGGCGGACTTGCAACCACTGCGCCACCAGGGAAGCCCTAAGTGAAGGATCTTGAGATGATGACATTACCCTGGGTTTTCTGGGTGGGCCCCAAGTGCAGTCACAAGTGTCCTTACATGAGCAAAGCCAACAGAAATGAAGGCTATGTAACAGAGATGGGAGTGATGTGGTCACAAAGCAGGCAATGCTAAGCAGCCTGAAGAGGCAAAGCATGGATTCTTCTCCAGAGCCTCCAGAGGGAGCATGGCCTTGCCAACCCCTTGATTCTGGCTCAGTGATAGCTATGTCAGGTTTCTGGCCTCCAGAACTGCAAGAGAAAAAAATTCTGTTGTTTAAGCCACCAAGCTTTCGGTAATTTGTTATGGCAGCCACAGGAAACTAATACATATTCTACTCATTAATTTTATTTATGTGAGATATATCTATATCTAGTTACATGTAAATATAAAATAAATATTTATAAAAGTTGGATTTTGTGTGTGTGTGTGTTGTGTATGTGACTGTTACAGATAGGGAAGGCACACTGTAAGGTCTGTAGAGCCGTTCTTCTTAAGAGCTTACAGTCTAGTCCCTTGGTTAAGTGCAAGAGTCAAACTGCCTTAGGTTCAAATCTATGACTTATTAGCTCTATGATCTTAGACAAGTTAAATAACGTTTTTGGAACGTAGACAGTTCTTTGAGGATTGAGTGCACTAATCCATGTGAAAGCATGGTGCCTGCCCAAAGGTCCTCTGACATGTCAGCCCCAAGGTGATGGACATCTAGGCTTCTCCAGCTACAATCAAGGCAGAATCGGACATCTTCCATATTTATGGAATGAACTAAGTGCTTTAAGAAGAAAAGGGAAAGAAATCACTTGGGGCTGGGGATTTATGAGAGCATGAGGGACCAGGGAGCACTCAGGTCTAGGACTTCGAGGATGGACAGATTTTCAGTAGGCAAAGATGGTGAGGTGAAGACCAAGGAGGCGATCCAGGTGAAGGAGACAGTGTAAAAAAGGAACCAAGGGAAGAAAAGCCCATGGGGTTTTCATGGTCCGGAAGGAGGGCTTGAGGGATGCAGAAGATAAGTTAGGTAAGACAGGTCAGGACCTGGTAGAGAAAGGTTTTTGAAGACTCGTCAGAATATTTGCCGCTCTGCACAGCTACAGCATGACCAGTTAAGTCACAGGTAATTAGACCTCCTGCTGGGAGCCTGAGTAACTTCTTGACACAGGACGCTTAGGGGAGTGGGAGGGAAAAAGAGTCCTCCACTTGCGAGGAGTGGGGTGAAGGAATGGCCAGACTCTCACCACCAGTCGGGATGAAGGATTGCTTTGGGCCTGGCAATTAACGTCCAGGTTTTACAGTAATTGGAGTGGCGCCTTCTTTATCTACAAGGGAATCATTTTGCTCTGCCTTCAACCATAGTTTTGGAATCTGAGCTATTTAGTGCGTTAAAGTATGCCCATTAAATAGGTAAGTTATGCTAGCCGGCCTGGAACAAACACGGAGGATAAATGGACTTTTCACAAAACAAATAGCAAACCCGGTGTCCCTCGCATAGCTTGCTGAAAGTTGGAATTCTCACTGCAGTCAGTCTTCTGGGATTTAGGGGCCTGTACAGCAGAAGTCAAGAAGGGAGGGCTTCAATGTGTAACATTGAAGGGTTTCAAAAGGCAATTGGGGCACGAGAAACAACTCTTCTAGGCAGACAGGATTGAGGCTGGAAGAGTAGCAGCCTACGAGTGGACATGGTGCCCAGAGCTGGGTTGTTATGACGAAGGGAAGCATACTTTTACAGGTACTGGGCTGGCCAAAAAGTTCATTTGGGTTTTTCCGTAAGATGTTACAAAATCCGAATGAACTATTTGGACAGCCCAATATTTCCTTATAGAGAGTAAAACTCAAAAGAAGCCTCCACTTGACAAGGCATCTATCCTTGGCTCCCTGGATAACATATTGGGATTAGCGTGCTTTCTAACCAATGGGTAATGTTCCCGAGTTGGGCTGAGGTCTCCGAGATGTGGCTGGGAAGGCAGATGAAGCCAGGCTCTGGCATCATTACATTGGGATTTGAAAAGGAAAGATTTGTCTCGAGTCACCGTGGATCCAAAATTCTAAACACAGCATCAGTGGGGCTTCCAGTGAGATGGAGTAGGAAGGAATTTCACTTTTTCTCTTGCTCGGCTAAAGGTGGGTGATAAAAACAAAAGGCTTTATTTATAGTGGAGGTGGGATATTTGGAAGAAGAGAGAAGTGGAGACACTTTCAGTGAAAGATTAGGATGAACTGGTGACAGTGGATCGCAGGGGAGTACTGCGGGGGCGAGAGTTACAGACAGAAGGAAATTCAGGAGATGTTTCCGGCTCCTTCTCTCTGCTCTCTTAACTGTTCATCTCCATTTGTAATTTGCCCCTTTCCTGTTCTGAGTCTTTCCTTTTTGTTGGTTTCCGGCTGATATCAGGATTGCTACTTCTGGAACAAATCCAGGCAGTTTATGATATAAAATATCTGAGGAACCCAATCTTTTCCAATTTTTAGGAGGCCCCTAAACTTTCAGGTTAGTTTTATAAAAACCTTATTTGAAAATAAACTATTACTATGTGCAACAATATGGATGGAGCTCAAAATAATTATGCGGAGTGAAAGAAGCCAGTCAACAAGATCACATACTGTATCATTCTATTTCTATATAACTCAAGAAAATGCAAACTAATCGATAATAACAGAGCAGATCAGTGGATGCCTGAGAATAGAGAAGCTGGGAAGAGGGTGGGGTAACAAAGGGACATGGGGAAACCTTGGGAGGTGATCAGTAGGTTCACTATATTGATTGTGGTAGTGGTTTTATGAACATACACACACACACACACATATATAAAACTTACCAAATTGTACACTTAAAATATGTGCAATATTATATGTCTATTGTAACTCAATAGAGCTATTAAAAAAAAACCAACTTTAGCTTTAGAACATCAGCTGGTTAAACATGGGTAAATACACATGCAGGGAAATAGTCAGGTGTCATAATGCAGTGTGGGCAGTGCTGGAACAGAGCAGCTGTGAGCACAGAGGGGACTTGGACGCAGCTTGGTGGGGATGCAGGGCCAGGATATGCATGCCAGGTGCCTCTGATTTACAGTGGCCTCCCCCTTCTTGCTGACTTCCTTGCTCTTGGTCAGGTCCACCTTCTGGAAAGAAGGAAAAAATTCACAAGCAAAAAAGCAGTGTTTATTGGCCTGGAATCTGTCACCCTTATGGTCCGTTCCCTTCTGTCTGGTTGGTCCACACTCACACCCTACATACTCCAGAGATGGCAACCAGGCCTGAGACTCTGGGCCCCTAAAGTGGTCCTTACATTTTGCTGAGTTTCTGTGGCTCATACTCTGAGAAATGGGGGAAAACACAAGCTAATCTCTGAAGTTCTTAATCCAACTGTAATAGACCCTGGTAGAAAAATATGGGCATAGATATTTAATATCCTAAGACTTCTTCATTTATTCCTAAAGCACTTGTTGAGTGTATACTTATAACTGGTAATAAGAGCCATGCTTATAATTGGTAATAAGATGAAAATCATCTCTCATAGCGCTTACTGTTTCAGGCTACAGAGATGACAAATCACCGGGTGATTATGATGTGAGCTCTCTGTATCTACAGCATCTATGTAAGAATGGAGAAGACGCCCCGGGTTGGAGTGGTGGGAAAGCTTCCTAGTGTAAAGAGGCGATAACTTGAATTTCTCTTTATGAAAATATGGAGGACAACCTTTTCCAAGGAAGGCAATCGAGTCCCCTAAATACAGTGAAGATTCTGGAATAAAAACATGAATTTCACAGGCCTCTGAGGCTGTGGTGAGGTCCTAAAAAGAAAGGCCCTAAATAAGAGCCCACTGCAGGCACTGGATTGAATGACAGAAGGAAGACATTGGTTGGATGACAGCAAGATGACGTTGCTGCAGTACACGCAGGCCCGGCTGTGCTGCACCCCTGGGGTGGTGACAGTCCCAGTGCAACGGGTCTGAGGACCCAGTGACAAGGAAGTGGATGCCGAGGTGACCCGAAGGAGGCATGAATGGACACGCTGTCCCTTGTCACAAGTGGCATTGTGAAGACGTCTCAGGGAAAACAAGAGGTGTGGCCAAGACAGGACATCAGCTGGTAACACAGACCCAGGGGGGAAATATCACAACTCAGCTGGTTGCCGGATTTGTGCTGGGGAGATGCACTCTCCAGGGTCCCTCCTTGAGGTGTAACTACAGTTCATAGCAATAACTGCCCAGTGGACTCAGAGGGGCTGTAGTTGGGAGATGATGGAAGAGTCATCACCCGCCCTCGGTCTGGATGCTGGCGTGGCTTCCTGTAATATCCACAGGGCTTTCAGCCTAATCCAGGCGGCCCAGGTAGGCTGCTCAGGCTGCCCCGAGGATGCGGCTGCTTTACAATTTTCCACAAGCTGCTGTTTCTCTTATCAGGATGGTCACTCTCTGGCTGATGAAAAACATCTCTCTGGTCCAAACATGACCTTGAGGTTTATCTAAATCGTTTGTTGCTCAGCAGAACAACATATATCAGAAGTGAAAGCTATGCCAAAAGACACTTCTAATGCACCATTTATCTTTTCTGTAATTGATTCTCATGCAGGACAAATACCCGGTGGGGATTCGCAGAGGGCTTAACACACTCTGCCATTATGATGACATCATCTCACATAAAGCAGCCCTTCTGGATGCCTGATAGATGACAAGGTCTTTTTTCTTTTTTAAGTGCTGCTCACAGTACTGCATTTAACTATGGGATTACAAGGAGCAACTGTTCCTATCATACTCTCCAGCCTTTATTTTCAGCTGGCACCGTCAAGCCAGTCCCACACTCCAATCAAAATAAAATTAGTTCAAAATCCATACCCAACTGATTACTCTTGTCAAAAGAAAGTATGTATCAGTACATATCCATCGACTTTCGGTTTGGGTCCGTGTTGAGATTTATTGTCTCTCGGCAAATATTGAGCTGCGTGAAGTTTCAGTCATTTATGACTGACTTTGGGAGGAGTCAATGCTCATGATCAAGCATTTGTGTAAACCGATGGTTTTAAAAACCACGAAGGGGACATAAAGCCACAAAACCTAGTTCAGGAACTTCCAGGACCCATGGATTTCAAAGAAAAGACTTAAAGATGCACAATAAAAACTAGACACAATTTTGCCAAAGGATGCCCCTGAATGTCCCTCAGGAAGAGCCAGAAACCACCTTGCTTTGACGAATAGCCTGGGACGAAAAGGTCTCTGTCTATGAAAACCATTACATGCAGTTATACATCATGATAATATTAATTACATAATCATTGCAAATGGGCCTTCAGGATGTCATCCTATGACCCTGAGGGCTTCTGCGTGCAAGGCAGTTGAGCAGTAATTGGTAGTTTCTCTAGATCTGTTACGTGGAGGGGGTGGGCAGCTGAACATTACTGCCCAAACTGATGTCTTAAAGTTGGCAGGGGCCCTTGGGAGATACTATCAAGGCTATTTATTATACCATCTGGGCTTCATGAATTCATTGCAAACTGCGAGAACATCACTCAGCAAAGCATATTTATTCCTTGAAACGTAAGCACACCGTTCCAAGTTCTAATGTTGCCTTCAACTATACTTTTCAAGTTATGAAGAGAAGAGGGGAAAAGGAACATGTTGGTGGGACATGCGGAGATTCTCAGCAGAGCCCAAGTATGTGCCGTAATCGTCAGGATAGGCTGGGCTGTACTGCGGGAACAAATAAGCCTGCACATCTAAGGGGCTCGGTTCAACTGTTTATATCTCATTCATAGCACGGTCTGGTGTGATGTGAGTGGCCTTCCTTGGTGGGCTCCTCCACGTGGGGACTCAGGGATAAATACTCCTTCTGACTTGTGTTCCTACCGTATCGAGAGTTTAGCTAATTTCACTCCATGTTATTCCTCCCTCTGCATCCGTCAGCCTGCAAGGGCCTTAAACTGACACCAGCCCCATCTTGCAAGCACATGCCTTAGATTGCAGCCTGCAGAGTCACAGGCAAACGTAAGTTTCTTGGTATGTCTTCTCCCATAGCCCTTGCGATCAACAGTCTCCCTCCCCTCCCAACATCTGTGTGCCTTATGCTTACCAAGCCTGCACTCTTTTAGGTTGAATTGATTAATCTAGCCCTAACCTGGGAGCCTCAACCCATTCTACCCATGGACCCTAGTAAAGGCATGTACCCCAGATCCAGCCACAGGTGCTGTCTGCGCTCTGCCTTGACTTCCCTGTGTGGTCCCTTGGGACCTGTGAGTGATGAACTTGTCTATTCCAATTTCTCTTGTGGTCTGTTGTTGAACCTTGGCTCAGCATCCGGAGCCCCGTGCTCTGCTTAACACACGTTAATTTAACAAAGTCATAACATACCATTTTAAACACATGGCCTTCCAGTTAGTCACGGAAGGGAAAGCAAACCGGAGGTTCACAGGGGATGTTCTTAAGGGCCAGACCTGGAAGTGACTTTATATCACCTCTGTCCATCTTATACGGGGCAGATGAGGTGGCTTAACTACAAGGGAGCCTGTGACATGTGGGCTTCCTGGGTGCCCAAGAAGAAATAGAATTGTGAACGCATAGTACTGTATTGTCTCTGCCACCGTCTTTTGAAAAGGACACAAACGCCTGGTGGTGCAGGTGGTACAGAGGACGCTGCTGATGCCCTCATCCCCTTGCCACCTCTCAGCTCCTCTGCAGACACAGAGGCGGCCCCTGTGCACACGGACAGCTCCCTCCTGCAGATGCCCACGTCTCTCTGCTTCTCTGTCTGAGGGCTCTGTCAGTCAGAGCTCAGGGCAGACCCCAGGTGCCTGGAATTTAATGCCCACCCCCAATACTTCTTTGCCAAAGGGTTAGGAGTTGATGGGCTTTCTTGGCCTTCTCGTGAAGCTGAGCTGCAGCGCCTCACCGTGGTAGGTCACGCGCAGATCACCCTTTGTTTCTTCTTCCCTTCGGTGTCTCGCTCTCCCCAGTGGCTGGCTTATTCTTCCCGGTCTCATTCCCAGCAACCCGTTTATTCTCAAGTCCTTGTCCCAGTGCCTGCTTCCAGGAGAATCCAGACTAGGAACTGATGGACAGAGCTTAAAAGCCAGCCAAAGACTAATCCCACAGGTGGGCTCATACAGGTCTTGCTTCCCCATGAGCGGGACATGGTTCAGGAGAGCTTCTCAGCAGGGACGATGCAGACTGGATGGGAAGGGGAGGTGTTTGCTGTAGATACCACATGATTAAAGGCTTCAGGATTAAAGGCCTGGGGAGTGGTGGGGCTGGTGAGCTTTGCTAAGTACTGCTTATCTGGGCTTTTCCAAAATGCAAACATTTTGCTCAAATTTTTTCACCTATAAGATAAAAATTCAAACTCTACATTCCTTAAGATGGGGTACAAGTTCCTTCACCACCCAGCCTCGACCTACGTGTCCTTCTCTCCCAGCATCCAATCACACCACCTGCGTGGGCCCCGAGCATTCCAGAAGGCTCTCTTCTACCACTGGGATGTTTGGACTCTTCCTTCAAGAAAGAATTTCTTTAAGACTCAGCTCAATCTAATGTCTTCTGTAAAGCTGTCTCCAACTTCCTCAGCAAGATTTTCATTATTTATTCATTCAACAAATATTTTATTTATTCACTTACTTATTTATTTTATATCTTTATTGGAGTATAATTGCTTTACGATGCTGTGTTAGTTTCTATTGTACAAAAAAGTGAATCTGCTATAAGTATACATATATCCTCACATCCCCTCCCGCTTGAGCCTCCCTCCCACCCTCCCTATCCCACCCCTCTAGGTCATCACAAACCATCACGCTGATCTCCCTGTGCTATGCAGCAGTTTCCCACTAGCCATCCATTTTACATTTGGTAGTGTATATATGTCAATGCTACTCTCTCACTTTGTCCCAGTTTACCCTTCCCCCTCTGTGTCCTCAAGTCCATTCTCTATGCCTGCATCTTTATTCCTGCCCTGCCACTAGGTTCAGCAGAACCTTTTTTTTTTTTTTTTAGATTCCATATATATGTGTTAGCATACGGTATTTGTTTTTCTCTTTCTGACTTACTTCACTCTGTATGACAGACTCTAGGCCCATCCACCTCATTACAAATAACTCAATTTTGTTCCTTTTTATGGCTGAGTAATATTCCATTGTATATATGTGCCACATCTTCTTTATCCATTCATCTGTCGATGGACACTTCGGTTGATTCCATGTCCTGGCTATTGTAAATAGTGCTGCAATGAACATTGTGGCACATGTCTCTTTTTGAATTATGGTTTTCTTAGGGTATATGCCCAGTAGTGGGATTGCTGGGTCATATAGTAGTTCTATTTTTAGTTTTTTAAGGAACCTCCGTACTGTTCTCCATAGTGGCTGTATCAATTTACATTCCCACCAACAGTGCAGGAGGGTTCCCTTTTCTCCACACCCTCTCCAGCATTTATTTCAACAAATATTTTTTAAATGCATACCATGTGCCAGGCACTGTCTGAAGTACTGAAGATACAGTAGTGGAAAACCTGACAAATATCCCTGCCCTTGTGAAGTTTGCCTTGCAGCATGGGGATTTAGAATAAGCACCCATCTCTTCTCTGGCCTTTAAGCCCTCACAGGCAATGGGCACGACTTTTCATCTATTTATTCCCAGTGTCCAGCAAAGGGCTCAGTGCATCTGCTTAGCGACTATGTTCTTAGCCCTGGGAGAACTCTTACTGTTTGTTTGTTTACAATAAGAGGAGAATATTGGTGAAGGACTATTGTAGGATAGCACTTCCTGTGTGAAAGCGTGGGAAGGATTCTGAGAGTGAGTGGGAAGGATTCTGAGAGTATGCGTGGGATGTTTAGTGCCACGTTTGCTACTGTACCTGTGTTCCTCTTGGATGACACTGAGTGACAGGTCCCCCTTGAGGATGGTTTTGCCGTGGGTGCCGATTCTTATAGTTTGAAGGGAGAGGAGCTCTCCTTGACAACATGTTTAACTGAAGTCAGTTTAATCGACATTCATTGAACTTAAATTCCATCTATATCAAAGGGGCAGACTTGTTCCTTTGAAGTCCTCCAATATCTCCCCAGATCAGCCATGTGGTGGCTTAGGGCAGATCCCTTAACTTGCCAGGGCCTCAGTTTCCACATCTATAAAATGGACCAGTTGGGCCAGCTGATTTCTTGGGCATCTCTGACTCTGCCCTACTTTTCAGCAATTAGTTCTATATAGATAATCCCATCCACCCAATTATACACCCAACTGATGACTTGAGTCTATAATTTACATTAATAAAGCCTGGAGGCCAAGACAAACACCGAGAACACCAACTGCGAGATCATGTGGAACAAGGAAGATAATGATATATTGTAGGGACGTATTTTGTACACACATATCAACTCTAGAAGTTTGTTTAAGTCCAAAGAGGGTGTCAGAAACTCCAATTTGCTGCTAATGTTGATAAATATGAGTAATACAATAATAGTAAACATCTTTAGTTTTGAAACAAATACTTTTGTTTTTATGATGTTTAGCACTTTCTCTTTCAGTATTTTTTTCATTCTACACTTATTACTTCAACAAATATGTATTGAGCATCTCCCACATGTCAGGCACTGGTTTAGGTCCTGGGAAGAGAGTAGTGAACCAGACAGACAAAAACCCTTGACCCCATGGAGCTTATATCATAGTGGGGGAGGGAGCTGTAGAACGAGCAACATTCATAATGACCACAATGAAAATAAAATGGGAATAAAAAGGAATAAAGTGAAAAGGAATGGCTGGGATGAAAGTGGTCAACTATAAACATGCAGGCCGAGAAAGGCCTCTCTGAGGAGGTGACATTTGAGCTGAATTCTAAATGGGAAAAATCTGTCCAGGCAAAGGGTATGGCAAGATCCAGAGCCCCACGAACCAAGCAGGAAGTAGATGGTGACCTCATCTCACAGAAGGAGAGACGGAGGCTCAGATGGATTTTCTGATTCCTTGCCCGTTGTTCTTTTCCCTGAACCCTGTTGAGTAAGATGAATGCAGATGTTTGATCATCAGTAAAAATTTATGGAGAGTTCATTATATACTAGGTTCTCTTCTCTGGGATACAGCTGGGAACAAAACAGACAAAATCCCTGTTAGCATGGTGCTTATATGGCTATTATTCAAGGGCAATACACTCTGTACAAATCTTTCCACATGAGTTTTTTTTTAGGATTGTCCAGTTAACATCGATGGGGGTTGTGAACCAGTTGGGTGGAACATTTGGTCTCTGAGCTCCCCTCTGCCACTGACTAGCTGTGGGGCTTGGAGTTAATTGGGAAATCCCTCTGGGGTTCAGTTTCCACATCTGAAGGTGGAGGTGTTGGAGTTAGACACCATCTAAGGTCCACCCACTTTTTTTTTTTTTTTTTGCGGTACGCGGGCTTCTCACTGCTGTGGCCTCTCCCGTTGTGGAGCACAGGCTCCGGACGCGCAGGCTCAGCGGCCATGGCGCACGCACCCAGCCGCTCCGCGGCATGTGGGATCTTCCCAGACCGGGGCACGAACCCGTGTCCCCTGCATCGGCAGGCGGACTCTCAACCACTGCGCCACCAGGGAAGCCCTCCACCCACTTTTAATAGAGACTGACATGTGAGTTGGGGTGGGAAGTTTTTATTTTTTTTAAATTAATTTTTATTGGAATGTAGTTGGTTTACAATGTTGTGTTAGTCTCTGCTATACAGCAAAGTGATTCAGTTATACATATACATATATCCCCTCTTTTTAAGATTCTATTCCCATATAGGTCATTACCGAGTACTGAGTAGAGTTCCCTGTGCTATACGGTAGCTTCTTATTAGTTATCTGTTTTATATATACTAGTGTGTATATGTCAATCCCAATCTCCCAATTTATTGATTCCCCCCCTTCCCCCTTGGTAACCATAAGTTTGTTTTCTACATCTGTGACTCTATTTCTGTTTTGTAAATAGGTTCATTTGTACCATTTTTTTAGATTCCACATAAGCGATATCATATGATATTCCTCTTTCTCTGTGTGACTTACTTCACTCAGTATGACAATCTCTAGGTCCATCCATGGCATTATTTCATTCTTTTTTATGGTGAGAAATATTCTATTGTATGCACGTACCACATCTTCTTTATTCATTCTTCTGTTGATGGACACTAAAGTTGCTTCCATGTCTTGGCTGTTGTAAATAATGCTGCAATGAACATTGGGGTGCATGTATCTTTTTCAATTATGGTTTTCTCTGGATGTAAGCCCAGGAGTGGGATTGCTGGATCATATGGTAACTCTAATTTTAGTTTTTTAAGGAACCTCCATACTGTTCTCCATAGTGGCTGTACCAATTTACATCGCCACAGACAGTGTAGAAGGGTTCCCTGGGAGGAAGTTTTTAGATGACTGAGAGATGACCAAAGGTTTCTCTCTCGTGGACGTGGGGCTGTTCAGAACGTCTTGTTTTGTGTTTCCATAGACGTTGCCATTTCCCATGCCATTCTGCTTGGATAGGTCATGTGCTGTTTTACAGAGGGACCAAGCGAATGTTTTCCTCAATCTTTCTATCAGGATGCCTGGTTAATGCATAAGAGGGCCAGCCACGGGCATTCAGACGGTTGAGATGTGTGGAGACAAGTCTCCCTAAACAGAAGCCATAAGTTTAATGAGTGGAATTAAAAATGCAAATGATGGGCAGGATGGTGGGATAATTACATGATTAGAGCAGCTCCATCAGACAGGGGCTCCAATGACCTATTTGTGGATCCATGTCTTGTTTATGTCTAGGCAGCTAGCTGGAGGCCTCCCCTTGCCTTGGGCTTGCCATGTCGGGAGGTCACCACCTACCTCCTTCCCAGGGAGCTGCGGGGACTAATGAGGGACTTGGAGATTCCCTGATGAAAGGCGCTGTAAAAGTACAAAGTCTTATTACGCTATTATGAAACCACATTACGGCATCTGTTACCCACCAACATCCGAGTGAAACTCGACAGCCTCTCAGCCTATTTGTCAAGTGCTGGCAGTTCCCCTCTCGTCACAGGTGAAACAACAATAAATAGATATTTTATTTTAATAAAGTCGATAAAACAGAGTTGTGCTGGCCCCTTTGGCTGTTGCCAATGCTCACTCATAAACCGAAACCCCCGTGGGGATAGTCACTGGCTGGGGTGGGTGCGTGCAAGGTGCGAGCTCAGAGCCCCAGCTGGCTATTTCATTTGGAGGAAAGTGCTTGGTGGATGCACTTGAGTTACCATGGCGACTGAGGAACAATGCTCTTGGGCGTGCAGACCCCATGTTTGCAGCATTATGCTTCAGAAGGGGGATTTAGAAATGCAGAACAAAACATAATAAAGGAGCGTCAAACCTAATAAGACTAGGGACTGAAAGAAAGCCAGGGACTTCTGTTTAGACACCACAGCATTCTCGCCTTGCAGGTCTGGGAACCAATCCAAGACTGAAGCTTGTTCATTATACCTCCCAGACTGCGGGCATTCAGATGGGCTCTCTGCATTGAAATTGCAACTTTTTCTCACCTGGCTGAAAAGAGAACCCACTGAGTTTAGAACAGTACAGGAACGAAGAGATTTTCTCATTTAAACAACATCCTTTTGTACCTGGTCGATAAGATAGAAGGAAAAAGAAAGCTCAGTTTGAATATTGAGCAAGTTGCCAAAATTGGGCCGGGAACAACCCCATGGTGTCTTTATTGGGTAACATGAATATCACTCTCGGATACAGCCTCATTAATCAAAGCCACAAATGCTCCAAGAGTTCTGATGGAAAGGATGTAGCAAAAGGCGGCTTTCATCATTTACATAATTTTTTAAAATTCCTGGATTCTCTTTCCTTGTTTGATGCGTCTGGGTTATGTATAGCTGACACCTGCTTTCTGGGTACATGTTGTTTCTTCTCACAACTCCTCTTCTGTTTCCAAGGAGGGGGACCACATTGCCTTGTGGTAGGGAAGGAAAAGGTAATGCAGAATGAAATGAAGGAATTAGAATGGAAGGTCCATTAATCAAGGAAGCATATGGTAAGAGAAAGAGATAGGGAGTCAAGATGGCTAGTCCTTTGTGGTCACTGACTTGGTGTGCACACCTTTGGCCACTCCTGGACCTTGGAGCCTTGTGTGGCTCATCAGCTGAGGCTGGGTGGTGGACTCTGCTCTCATGCAAGGTCTCTGGAGATGAGCACTGTTTCTTATTCATCTCCATGTCTCGCATTGCAGGATATAAGTATTTCCTGAATGGCTGTCTTCTTAAGATTCTGTCCCATTTTGTAAGACTCTTGGCCTAGATTTCACCAACAGAAGTCATTTTGTAGCATCCTTTTGGGGAGGCTAATGAATGGAATTTCCCATGGACCTACATCACCTGAAGCTGCTTCAGAGGTTCCTCAGGGCAGATACACGTGGGGACAGCTTAAGGTTGACCTTAGAACCTTAAAACCAATATTTAAATATTGAATTCCATCTTGGAAACTCTGCCTTCCTTCCTGGTTCATGTAACAAGATACTGATAGAGGTCTTCCCTGGTAGCTCAGTGGTTAAGAATCCACCTGCCAATGCAGGGGTCATGGGTTTGAGCCCTGGTCCAGAAAGATCCCACATGCCGCGGACCACTTAAGCCCGTGCGCCACAACTACTGAGCCTGCGTTCTAGAGCCTGTGAACCACAACTGCTGAAGCCCGTGTGCCACAGCTACTGAAGCCCGCACACCTAGAGCCCATGCTCTGCAACAAGAGAAGCCACCGCAGTGAGAAGGCCATGCACTGCAACGGAGAGTAGCCCCTGCTGAAACTAGAGAAAGCCCGAGTGCAGCAACGAAGACCCGATGCAGCCAAAACTAAGTAAATAAAATAAATAAATTTATAACAAACAAACAAACAAACAAAAAACAAATTACTGATAGAACTTGTGCAGCAGGGCAGTTGGTATATTTAGACTTAGACTTGAAATTATCCCCTCCAGAGGGAGCCTCCCAATTTTTTGACTAGGAAGTCTTTCTCATGGTAGTTCTACCTTTAGTATTTGCCACTTGGGAAAATCTACAAAGTTGTAGGTTGCATTATAGTTCATGATTCTTTGTTCCCTCTCCTAAGAGGCTTCCTGTGTCCCCTGTAGGTGACGTAGCCACACTCCGTGGTGGGGACACAACATGGGCAGCAGCTTCAGATACAACTGCCTGGTGTGGCCAGATCTCCCGCAGCACGTCACTGTAGGGGCTGCTCCTTCAGGATGAGTCCCAGAACGGGGAGACACACAGAGCAGAGCAGAACCAGCTTCAACCAACCTGCAGCCTCCATGTAATCTGGGTGAGAAATAAATGTTGGCTGTTGTAAGCCACTGAAATTTGGGGCTTGCTTGTTATCACAGTAACCAGGCGACAATAGCAAGCAACAATACAACAAATTGTATCTTAATCATCATAACATCCACAGATGTTTGAAAAATAGTGGGATGTAACAGTTGGATTGATGAATGAATGGTTGATTAGGCACATCAGTCATACTTCTGTCTTTTCAAGTTAATGGCCCACATTTGATGTCCCCTCTGAACGAGCAGATTCCTTGCCATAACTTGGAAGTCGTCCTTGCCATCATTTGGTCTCTGACACCCTAGTTTGGGAATCTCCAATCTAGAACAATGATTCTCCTTCAGATTTGTGGCAATTTGGAAAGAGGATGGATTTTTTTTTAACATCTTTATTGGAGTATAATTGCTTTACAATGGTGTGTTAGTTTCTGCTGTATAACAAAGTGAATGAGCTAGACAGATACATATATCCCCATATCTCTTCCCTCTTGCATCTCCCTCCCTCCCACCCTCCCTATCCCACCCCTCTAGGTGGTCACAAAGCACTGAGCTGATCTCCCTGTGCTATGCAGCTGCTTCCCACTAGCTATCTATCTTACATTTGGTAGTGTATATATGTCCATGTCACTCTCTCACTTCATCCCAGCTTCCCCTTCCCCGTCCCCGTGTCCTCAAGTCCATTCTCTATGTCTGCATCTTTATTCCTGTTCTTCCCCTAGGTTCTTCAGAACCATTTTTTTTTGAGAATGGATTTTTGCAACAGTGGATGTGGGTTTGGGTCCTGGCTCTCTCACATATTTCCTTGAACTTGAGAATGGCCCTCAGCTTTTCTGACTCCGTATGTTCACTTACCACTCTTACATACAGCACTGTTTGGAGCATTAAATGAAACAAACCACGTAGATCTTCTTTTTAAATGTGAATTGAAGGTGCTATTCTTGGAGGAACTAATCCAAGCAGGAAAGAGCCTCTGACACCCTCACTGCTTCTCCTGACCCCTGTCTTCCTTCTCCTGTAACGCCCAGCGCGCCAGCTGCGTGCTCCTATTTAGACGGGAGTTTGAAGGATGGCACTGAGAAACCCAACGTCCTTATCAGGGGGGCGGGGGCATCGGCAGCTCTGGCTGGAGCCTGCAGACCTTTTGTTAGAAAAGAACATTGATTCAGAATCTGATATCTAAAGGAAACACCCAACTTTGTATTACCCCCTGGCAACAAACGGCCCTAACTGGTTGACTAGTGGTGGCTTCCTCCTTCCCTGCACCCCAACAATGCCTCCAGTGGCTCCCCACTCCTCGGACTTGGTCTCTCAGTGCCCAGTGCAATGGAACTCACAGCAACCGAGTTAATTAGGGCCGAGAGGAGCACCACACCCAGGCTGCTTAAATTATAGCCCCTGCATCTTCTCCCCTGTGCGAAGAAGCATATACCGCCACCTTGGCCCCCTGTGTCCAAAGGGAGATGGAGGTGGAGGGTTCAGGGTTCCTGTCCTGACGCCAGCCCTCTGGGGTCAAGAGGCGGATCCCTTGGGGCTCAGATTGGATGGGGGAGTTCTGCCATGTGGAAGTAACTTTAACGAGGTCAGGAGGGTGAGGCGTGTGTCTGTGGGGGCGTTGGGAGGTGGCCTTGAGATCACAAGCGGGAGGCTGGGACCAGCTTTTGGCAATGCTGCGTTTCCAGAGCTTTCACCCCCCATTCACCTCGTCCCTCCCCAATACCTCCCTGCAGCCCCCCTTTCTTCCCACTTTCCACCCTTGCAACCCAATGTGTGAAATGGGGGTCAGATCACCCCAATGAGGAGCTCTGGCCACGAGCCGGCACTGTGCTAAGCCCTGGCCATGTGGAGGATGAACCACAAGAAATTGCCATATTTGCTCATTTTTGACCTGTAAAAACAGCAATTTCAGACTGTGCAGTCTAACACGTTTCCTTTCTCAGCCATCTTGAGAAGTCTGATGATTATAGCTCTACTTTGCAGATGAGGGAATTGAGAAGTTAGGTCACTCGCTCCAAGTCGAGAGTTAGTCAAAGACAAAGTGAGGATGTATGTCGGGGGTCCTGACTACAGGCTCAGCTCAGAAGCGTCACACTGCACCCATAAACCCACATGTATTAGTCGGTAAGCGATCATAACGGCTTCAGAGGTTACCTTCTCTGCTGGACCCAGCTGGTTCATTAGGCAGTTGCTCTAACGCTGGTACTGGAGGCCACTGGAAGTGAGGGATACTTTCTGCAACCAGCTGAATGTCCCACGATGTCTCTGATTTGATTGAAGAGGGTCGGCCTGGCCCACCTGGCCTGTGAGACAAGTGATGGGATGTGGGATGGCAGGGCTAGTGCAGAAACTCATTTCCTTTAAAACATTGACTGTTTTTCTGATTTAAGAAGTAATACCTATTCAGTGTAGAAAACACAGGAAATGTAAACAAAATTCAATAAATAAAATTAAAATGACCAACAATCCCTAACTAGAGACGACCACAATGTCGATGATTGTTGTATGGTCTTGTTCCTCTTTCCTCTCTCTCTCTCTCTCCACACACATGTATAAATTTTGGAGTGGGGCATCTATTATAAACATTATTTTCCTTACTTATTAATTCTCTATTTTATTCCAGAATGAATTTCACATGGTTTACAAGGACACATAAAATATGATATGATAGCACAAACGAAAAGTGAGGGTAAGAAAGAAAAATCCAAACCATAATGACATTCGGATTTTTTCCCAGCTTTATGGAGCTATAATTGACATATAAGATTGTATACAACATGTTGATTCGATCCTTTTATATATTGCGAAATGATTACCAACATAGCATTAGCTAACACCTCCATCCCCGTCACATAATCACCATTTATTTTTTGTGGTGAGAAAATTTAAGATTTGCTTTCTCAGCAACATTCAAGTACATAACACAGGGCATACTGGAATTTTTAAAATCTAACATTGCATTGAGAGTATTTACCCATGCCATTAAATATTCCACAGCATCATTTTTCAGTGTAATCCTTTTTATGGAAGTAGAACACACGAACACAGAAAAGTGCACAGATTAGAAGCCAATGACTCCATACAGCATTTAAAAAAATAATAAATTTATTTTTGGCTGCGTTGGGTCTTCGTTGCTGCATGCGGGCTTTCTCTAGTTGCCGCGAGCCGGGGCTGCTCTTAGTTGCGGTGCGCGGGCTTCTCATTGCGGTGGCTTCCCTTGTTGTGAGGCACGGGCTCTAGGCTTGTGGGCTTCAGTAGTTGTGGCACGTAAGCTCAGTAGTTGTGGCTCGTGGGCTCTAGAGCGCAGGCTCAGTAGTTGTGGCGCACGGGCTTAGCTGCTCCGGGGCATGTGGGATCTTCCCAGAGCAGAGCTCGAATCCGTCTCTCCTGCATTGGCAGGCGGATTCTTAACCACTGTGCCACCAGGGAAGTCCCCGGTATTGTTTTTAATGGCTCCAAACCAGTCCACTGATTGGCGATGTGGCTCTTCAGTCTGTTACCAAATGTTCAGTATTCTCAATAAAATAGCAACAAAGAAACATGTCTAGGACTATTTTCAGCAACGCCAGAAACCATGGAGGAATCCATAGGTCTGAATTCCACACTATCCTTGGAAAGAACACATCTTCTGGGGCCTGAATCCAGCTGCTGCCCCACCTGCTTCCTGCCCAAGTTTGAATACTTTTAATCCAAAGCCAAGTCAAGCCGCTTCCCATCTCTGTGGCGTTCCTCCCCCCTGCTCCCCCAAACCCCCGGCTGCCCTTTCATGCCGGCAGCCCCCTGCCCCTGCCACGGTGTCCTCTGAGGGGCGCGCGGTTGGGCTGAATGCAGGGAACCCTCCCTGTTGGAGAGCGCGCCCCTGAAGTCGGACATTTGGAAGAGAAACAGAGTCAGATACTTGCAGGAGGTGAATGATGGTGAGGGAAATCGCCAGGCCTTCCTTTCATTGTGTTTGAACCTCACTAAGTCTTCTAAAACGAAGATGCTTCACTCTCCTCTTTCTTAATTGCTGAAAAGTGTGTCCACTGTAGTGAAAAGGCAACGGGATTCTAAAGATCTGCAGCGCCGACAACGAAACTGCCCACAAGATGGCACTGTT